>NW_024368930.1:3473547-4088969 GCF_014805655.1 Passer montanus | reverse complement strand
CCGCCGCCGCGCCCCGCCCCGCGCGCGCGCGGGCACGCGCCGCTTAAAGCGACAGGCGCCGCCCCGCCGCGGGGGGAGTGAGGGGATGAAGGTGATGATGATGGTGGTGATGGTGATGATGGTGGGGGAAAGGGGTTCGGCGGCGCTGCCGCTTCTTCTCTCAGCGCCCTGACGAGCTCCGCGATCCGCGGGAGCCTCGTCTGTCCGGAGAAGAAACTTACACGTCCACAAGCTGGTGTGTTCCTAGGAAGGAAGCCCAGACAACCGGCCGGCGTTGCAGGGCGATCGTGGGTTCACATCGCAGAGCACGGTGCCGATGATGCCAAGGCTGTGGTTTGATGCCCGGCGTTCACTGAAGGGTTGGATTTGAAGATCTGTGCCCCTTGCAGCTCAGGTTTGGTGATTCTCTGATCATCATGCCTAACCCAGCACTGCCGCTGCCACCCCCAAACCACCACCCAGCACCAGACCCGGACAGCCCTGAAACACCTCCAGGGATGGTGATTCCACCACCTCCTGGGCAACCCATTCCAATGCCTGACGACCATAACAGGAATTTTTTCCCATATATAATCTCACTCTCCCCTGTCTCAACCTAAGGTCGTTTCCTCTAGCCCTCTTTCCGTGTGCCAACAAGGGAACAAGCAGCATATCCAGGGGAAAATTAACACAGCCTTGGAAATGTGCTAAGTGGGCAAAAACTAACATGCCCAGGTGAAAAACAAGTGTATCCCATGAGAAAAAATAAGTATTCACAGTATTCATGTCCAGGGGTTCATGAGTGTATCACGTGAGGAGAGCAGAGCCCAGGCTGTGAGGGAAAGAAAGGTGGCGTCGAGGAGTAGCAGCAAATCTGCAAAAAATTATGTACTGGGAGGAAATATCTGATATATCCAGAGATTAAAAACTCAGGATAGGGTAGAAAAATGGGTAGTGCCAGGATTGTTTCCTCAACCGTATCTGTGAACCAGCCTGAGCCTGGCCCTGCTTTTTTTCGAGGAAAATAGGCTTGTCAGGCCTAATCCACATCCACATCAGTAGCAGAGGAAACCAACTCCACTAAACTAGCAAATTTCTGGTGTAAAAATAAAGGCAGATCAACACAGGGTCAGAAAGTGAAACTTCAGTCAGTTTCACAGAAAACTGAAAGCAGTGGTGTCAAGCAGAGTGTGGCTCCTGCTCTTTTCCTACAGCAGGACCCTGGCACCCAAACCCCATCCTTTTCTTCTCCAGCTCAAGGCCACAAATAGGAATTCCCAGGCACGAGTGTTTTGTGCTTATAAATCCAGCAGCAGCAATTTGCATTAGATGCATATTATCTGATGTACGTGCAAAATCAGACATTGCAGCTGAAAAATCCGGCCGTTAAACCATTCTGTTGGATTCGCACGTCTCCCAAGGAATGGGACACATAAATCCACTGGCTGCATCTTTGGCTATTGAGTAGATTTAATAGCATTGTGTTAACACCTAGAGACATTAGCAAAGAACTGAGGCCTCATTGTATTGAGCTCTGTGGACAAGAATAATGAAAAGATTGTTCCAACCCCACCAATTTACAGTCTTAGTGGATTATGGGGTTTATTTTGTTTTTAAACAAGTATTTCTGAGTTTGTTATATAACATTAAATAAATGCCATCATTGTATTGGATTTAATGGGGATCCTTTTTTATGAACCACTTCCATACAGGCAGAAATAGCTGAGTGACACTATCACAGCAAAAATAAATCCTAATATATATTTTAAAATCTATTTTTTCCCCCCTTTATCCTTAGTTTCAAAGTTTGGAGCAGATTGTTCCAGGTTTAAGGGCAGTTGCTATTTAAATAAAACTGCAAGTGCTCTGGAGACTACTGAGGATATTTTGGATTTGGGGAACTACAGTGTGGATGTTCTTTTTCAAATACCTATGGCCAGTTAGTTTGACTCTTGCTGGACTACAGCTGCTGCTGTGCAAGTGCTCGCTCTGCTTGATAACTTTGTTAATATGACAAGTTCTACAAGTATTATCAAAATAAGTCTGACACCACAACAGATTGTGAAGAAAAGGCAGAGCAGTAGTGAAAAAAAAAAAAAAAGAATTCTTCAACATGTTTACAGTTGATTTCTAATCTGATGGCAAATTGATTTTTTTCCCAAACTAGTTTGCCATCCCGCTTTTCTAAGCCGTGGTAACAAACTGTGTGCTCAAGGAATGAGGCTGCAAAGGGAGGTGAATTCTCAGTTGTATTTTCAGCAGGTGCCTCCCAAACTGAGGTGTTTCCAGAAGGAGCAGAGGAGAATCCACATCCATGTTCAGACAGTGGAAATCTCTGGTTCATGTGTGTGGTTGCTTTCACTCTACCATTTTCCTTCAACTCTTGACACTCCAATTAATTTTGGAAGGAATTACAGTTCTTCTAACTGATTCTAACTATTTGAACTAACTCCTTGTTTAGCAGCACCTCTCATGAAGTGCTTATAAAATCTCTTCCTTTGGATCTTTAAAAAAATTAAAGAAAATTTAAAATATGCCATTTAGATTTTTGTACTTTCAGATGGCAGGCCTGAGCTGGGCCTGAACATCTGTTATTTGGGAGGGTTTGCTTCACTTGGAGTCTGCCGGGAGACTGGTTAGGAATTGGTGTTGTGGCACAAAAAAGAAATAAGAAATTCCATCATCTAACACAAGGATGCTGCGAGATGTGGGGTTGGTGGGATGAGGACACTTAAGAGTGTACACATGCACAGTAAATCAACTTGCTAAACACCTCAAGAGCAAAACTGCTGATCCTAGGAGGCAACTTGCTGTACTCACAACACCCAAGAGAATGAAAGGCTCATAGATGAGCCATCTACAGAGCTGCCTGTGCCAGGATAACGAGGAGAGCAGGGCTCACGAGGGATTTCCCCCTCCTTGATGCACACATGTAATTCCTCCTGACAGCAGTGGGACTTGCACATCCCCACCAAGGGGACAACAGAACCCTTGGTGGTGGAGATGAGTATTGGATGTGAGCTCTGTGACCACAGAGAGGGAGCCAGGCAGAGGGAGGTGTGATCACTGAGGGACTGTACAACATACAATAAAATTGTCAAGCAGCCATCAAGTACGTGAAAGCATGGGAATAACAAATTAAATGGACAGGAGGTGAGAAAACAGTCTCAAGAGGCTTTTGCCTTCCTAGCTTAGGGCTGATATCTGAATTCTTTATCTGGGAAATATTCCCGCTGGCTTAACCCGTTTAATTCCCTGGCAAGTAAATATTTCCCTGAACTCGAGTAAATAGTTGTGGCCCAGATGCCAAGGATAAAAGGTGGTTTTATTAAAAAGTGTGATAAATGAGAAGAAATTAAATTAATACAGTGTGCAGACCTTACTGTGGGTATCTTCTCTATGATCTGGAGATTCTTGCTTTTTTAAGGAGGAGACAGCTGGGTGACCAGTGGTTTGGAGTCATTATTACTAATTTGGGTTTGTGTCAGAAGTAGTAACAAAGGACACAACAGGAAATAATGATGATTCTAGTTTGATACATAATGGCAAATTATGTGTTTGTGACAGCAGTTCAAAAATGAGATGAATGAGCAATGCCTTCTGATTTAATATGCATTTGGATCTTTTAAAGATGCATAGGGAAGATGGGATGAGATGAAACTGAACAGTGAAGTGAAATGTAAATCAGAGCTGTGGAGAAATTAACGATCAGGAAAAGAAAGGCTTCTACCACATCTTAATGGAAACCAACAGAAGAAACAAAGGATGCTCCTTAAACAGGAAGACCACAACCACAGGAGGAAAATAACTAATGGTAAAAGCCAGAGTTTGTGCATTTAAGTAATTTTTTTAAGCAACAGCAACTGGAACTACATGAATAGCTGGGCACAGCTCAACATTCTGGATTGCCTATGATCTGGCTCCAGTACAAAATCCAAAGACAAAATGATGAATCACAGAGGAGAAAGTGACTCGAAGAAAGAATCCACAAGAAAAGGCTGCTCTGAAGAGGCATGGGATATGCTTCAGTCCCAGCTGAATCCATCCCTGCACGTGCTCCCTGTGTGCTGGAATGGTGGGGCTGACACAGCTATCTCCCTGGTCAAACAGCTCTTTTGAAATCACATTTTCAGTCCTGCCAGACAGGCTGCAGTGCCAAGGAATTTGAACCTTCTCTCTTTTAGGCTACCTACTCATCCGCACATTGTGGATCCAAGGGATTCTTCTTCCCAGCTGCCCATGTGAATGGCACTGAGGAGAACACAGCTTCAGAGGCCCTGTGCAAACCCTTCTGCTCACTTAATTACACTGACCAAGGGAGGCCAGCTCTGGTGCAGTCTGACCTCCAATTATGAGGCACACTGTGGTCTCCTCACTGAGCTGTGCAGGCATTAGTGGCAGCATGCCAGCAATGGCTATATTAAAATCAATTTCAAACTCCCAATTCCATGTCTTTTTCACCTTAGGTGAGGTAACACACCTTCCACTAATGCAAGTCTTTGTAAAATGTTGTAAAACAAAACTGACCTGTGCAAAACAATTACCAGTTCTATTCTCTTTTTTTTTTCTTTTGTCATTTTTTGTATTCTTTCAAAATCAAAGGAAAAAGGAAAAAGCAGACCAAGAGGCTTAATAGATCTCTATCTTTGCAGTGGACTGCTGTTTAAAGAAGAGGTATTAAAAAAAAAAAATGAAACGCAGAAAAGCAGAATTAGGTTTGTTCTCAGAGGCACCAAGAGAATAAACTGCAAGAGCTCCCTGACACAGCAGGCAGGCAGCTCCCAGGCTGCTCCATAAGGCAATGCTTGATATTCATGGAAACAATGAAATCTCACCAGATTTAGTACAAAAAAAGAGATGAATAGCCAGTCTGTGATTTTACAAGCAGGAGGAAGGCCTCAGATTCCCAGTTTCCCCAAAGCCTTCACAAAGTTAAAACTGGTTTTAAGACTCTCCTCAGATGAGCACGTGTTTAAACAAAACTGTGCCATCACCTCAGGAGCAGAGAGTTACCTGGAGGGTCATCACCTGCTTTACCTGGAGCAGCAATGGGAGAGCATTATCAAACACTACCATAAACCCAGGGATTTCCTCCCCACCCTCTCCCTGCACCCTCAGCAGCTCAGGAGAAGCCTGATCATTTTTTTTCTAAAAACTCCTGTGCCTGTGATTTTCTGTGCCACTGGAATGCTCACTCCACATTCAGTCAGGTACCAGGGGAAGGGGGCAGGATCTGACCTGTCAAACCTTATGGTTCCTTAAGTTTTACTCTTCACACACCAGAAAACTCCAAATTAATATCCACATAAATAATAGTTTTATTAGGTGACTGCTGAAGGAAAATGAGAATTTTTGAGACTTGCAGCTTGTGCTGTTGTTATTGTTTACAGCAGAAATCTCATCACCATTGCATTCTTCTGATCGACTTGGCCCCATATACATTGAAATGTTCACAGTAATGTAACTTATTCCAGTCCAAATCTCAAAATAAGTTACCCTGTAACAACCAGCAGTATTAATAAATGATCATTCTTTTACCTAGCAAAAACATGATGTTCAGATCAGCCTTTCTAATATTACAGTATATTCTTTTCTTCTTTATTAGAAAAAAATATATTTTCCTCTGCAAAGATTGGTAAAGCATAAATAGAAGTGATGTTCTGAGCTCTCTCAGCCTTTTGTGGCACCCAGCTTGTTGGTATTCCTCACAAATATTTCTCCTCACAAATATATCCAACAGTTTTTGCACTGCAGCAGATACTGTAAATTGAGTGTGTGCGTGTGCCTGGTAAATGCTGAGGCAGAACTCCTCAGAGAAAGCCCCAGTTACCTGTTTAATATGAACTAATTTTCTGGAGATGTCAGCATTTTTGGTCAAAAACCACCTGGAAGACAAAGCACTTTGCAAGAGACAGCTTTGACAACCTATGGATTTTAATAGTGGAACTGAAAGGATAAGAGAACTTGGAGAGAGGGGAGAGAGAGGAGAGATGTGCTCCTGTAAGGGATTACTTTGTGACAGGATATCCCATACTCAAAGTAATGCAGCATATTTCCAATTAGGAAAAGTAATGAAAAATTTACAGTGTTTACCTTCTTGCAATTCCTGTCAAGTTAAAGATGTATACAAACTTTATTTAACTATCTGAACAGGTAATTTTGCTACAAATGACAATAATAATATGATAATATTACATAATGATGCTAATATTACATGCCTCAGTGAAATAAAGTCTAGAAATAAAAGAAAGGGAACTATTTAGGAACACCATATGTATGAATAATATGGACTGACTGCAGGCCAAGGATAATAAAAACCAAAGTCTTCCACGCATGCATAAATAGAAAAGAAGAGAAAGTGCACAGTCACAGGGGTTAAAGTTTTATTATCTACCATTGGTAGTCACCACCTGACTGTTGCTCAGCTGATAAAGGCTGGTTTTGATGTTGGTGGAGTTCTGTACATGAAGTAACTGCTGCTTTTGCCAGTGTCTAGAAATGCCTGAACTCCAAAGATTAATTTTTCAAGTTCATGCATTCATCTAACGAGATTATCTGCATTTATCCCATTAACTCTGGCCAGCAGATCCTGGGGTCTCACATCCCCTAATCCATTCCCAGCTGCACACAGGCTTTCAAGTCAGGACACACAAACAGGTGCTGAAAATATTGGTACATCCCAGACTGGGTAACTCCCAGCTGAAAAGCATTTTTGAACTCTTTGAGGGAGAAATCTGTGGGAGATATTCCTGCACCATCTTTCAGTGTGAGCTACTGGCAGGCTTGTGTTTTACTAGAGCTCATTTTTAGTGATTCTGATTGTGCTGATCCATCAGTAGGAAATGGCAGAATCGTGGATCAGGTTTCACTGAAGGCCAGAAGCAGCACAGGATTTAGATGGGACATTTTTAAGATTTTAACAACAATTATACATTATGTCTGGTGCAAGCTGTGGTAACCTGGACTTCACCTATGCAGATATTTCACCAGAACAATCATTTGCAAGCTGATCCTTAAGTACTTTATGAGAGATAAATCTAATAACCTTTCTGGGAAAACCTCAGCAGGATGCAGACGCTGTAATAATCCATATGCAAGCTACCACATTGTATTGTGTGCTGTCAGACAACTCAATTATTTTCTTCCAGATCTAACATAAGCTTCTGTTTAGTAAACATGATGAGAGTCAAACTTTTACATGTATACATGTATATATATATATATATATATATATATATATATATAAGTGCTTAATTTGCATGCAAAATTGCCCTAAGTATGTATGCAAATAGGAAAACTCATGCACAGATGACTAATTAAGTGCATTTATGTGAGAAATTACCCAATGCACGCATGGAATCTCAGTAATTGTACACACAACTCTGTGAGCCATTGCCTTAGCAATTTGGACACGTAACTGATTGAAAAAATTGTTTCTCAGCAGCGTGTTGGAATAACTGATGTGGAGCACATGGCCACAAGTAGGACAGCTGAGGGGGCTTTGGGAAGAAACTGTCAAAGCTTGTGAGGAGCTTTACAATAAGAACAGAATTTGCCATCTCTACCAATACTGGTTTTGTATTCACTTACAACCATCCTGTGCTGATCTGTGGTTTGAAGAGAGTCATATCTGTAAAAAAACAATCGGAAAAATAAAATCAGATCAATGGCACAAGAGGTGGTGCCATTAAAATTAAACCTGAATTCTGTAGCCTGCTGTTGCCTGTCCAGTATGTGTTTTGGAAACAAACAGCAAATTTTACTTTATGTGTTCTGATCAAGCTCCCTATTGTCTCATCCAAGCAAGCTTTGTGGTGTGACAGCACAATATCCCTCTGGAAGGTTCAGGGAGTTTTGGTGAGAAAAGGGACATCTATCTGTCTGTTTTAATTTTCCAAGCATTGATGTTATTATAAGTTCAGTTATCTCTAAACACTGATTAGTTCTCTTTATGTCTCCAAAGTTAGAAAGTTCATGCTAACATTGTTAAAATTCAATATAGAGAACAAGTTCTTTCAATATGATGTGATAAACATCCCTGACTTCAATGTCCTGCAGAGAAAAATACCTGCCCAAATTGTTTGGATACGCTCTGGCTGCTGAAAGCAGGGAACATCCTCAGCCTGCTTTGTGCTGTTTTCCTATTTTCTGGTCATTGTGTTGATATTGAGCATAACAGGTAGAGGAGCACCTGTTTATTTACCCACAACTCGAGGTCAAACGTTTCAATCAGCCACTAACGCAGGCAGAATGTCTTTGTGGGCACAGCCAAATGTGAGGAGAAGGGCAGGGGAGAGAGGAGGGAGGCTGGGCAGGGATGGGCTGGGCAGGGATGGGATGGGATGGGCAGGGATGAGGGAGAGAGCAGGGAATGAGCTGGGCAGGGATGGGATGGGAAAGGATGGGCAGGGATGGGCTGGGCAGGGATGAGGGAGAAGGCAGGGATGGGATGGCCTTGGGGATGGGATGCTGCTCTGGGCAGGGATGGGATGGGCTGGGCTGGGCTGGGCAGGGATGGGCTGGGCAGGGATGGGCTGGACAGGGATGGGCTGGACAGGGATGGGATGGGCTGGGCTGGGCAGGGATGAGCTGGCGCTTGGGGGTGGGATGCTGCCCTGGCCAGGGATGCTGAGCTGCACCAGACGCAGCCTGGTGGGCTCTGAGCTGAGAGCTCGGGCAGGAGGGGAGAAGGACGCGCTGTTCCAGGGCGGTTTTACTCAGATTGAAGTTCCTCAGCTCGGATTTCAGGAGGGAGGATTTGAGGTCGGCTTCTGCCGCTAAGTGGTGCTCTAAACAGCGCAGCATCCCCGTGGTAGCGAGCTCTCCGGGAGGAGCAAACCCGGCTCCGCCAGGCTGATCAGACTGATGCACACACTTAACAAGTGCCCATTACGCTGATTTAATCCTTCTGTGCCACCGGATAAATCAGGGGGAAGAACAGGCCAATCCAAAAGATTAAAGAAATCCAAAGACTGAGCCCTGCTATACAGTAGCTGAAGTAGAGGATTACAGAAAACAATTCTAATTTTTTTAAAGCTTTGTCTGCCTTCTTTCTGCTCCTTTTTAATTATTAGTATTGTTCTCGCCAAGTTTATGGTTGTTAGAACTTAAAGTACTTACCAAATAAAATTGAAAGAAAACACTTAATTAATACTTGCAATTATTCCAGAACTTATTTTTAAAACAGATGCTCCATATTTTATCAATTGAAAAAAAAAAAAGTAGAAAATAGTTTTTTTGAAGTACATATCTACATGTAGATCTAATCCTTCCCACTCTCCAAATACAATGCAATTGAAAAACTGGGTGGAAATTTGGAAGGAGAATGCAAGATTGCAACTTCTGCTCTCCTCAGTCCCAGGAGAAGTGGAAATGCAGCAGGCAGAGGAGCTGTTTTGGCATTTTGACACCCAAGTTTTTGCCCACAAAATTGGATTCATTACCAGGTGTGCAACAAGCCAAGTTACACAGTCGAGAGATTATTTATTTGAGAGTTGTACAAGCCCGGATGCTTTGTGTATTCCACAAATCAAGCACCACCACTGGACTTTTCGTGCCATTATTTATACACAGGAATTTGGATTTAGTGACTTTCCAAGTACAGCCCCTCTGTGATGGTTGGTTGGTATTTTCTGTACAGATTACATAACTTCAGCTGACCTCTCCACATGCTCAGGGGAAGGGTCTGCACCTGGGCAGGGTCTGTAGGTGTGATTTTCAGTATTATAATGAGCATATTCAAGCTTAGGATCCAGGGACCTTGGGTGTGTTGCTAAATTAGCAATGTGTACAGAGATCTACATCAATATCTTGATGCTAATACATCCCCAAGGCTTGTTAATTCCTGGATGTTCTGACTTAGAGATGCAGCTGCTCTGGTTCCATGTTTAGGTTTCCTTCCTTGCTGATTGGAAGTGCATGAAGATCTAACATCCTGAATTAAGATAATCTTGATAAATTCCACATTTTGCAGTGCTGTGAGCCCTTGCCCCAAGCAATTCTGCACCCAAGGTGCCTCTCAGTCTGAGGGTCCTGGGGAAGGATCAGTGGGCAAAGTTGTGCAGTCCCAGAGACTCCAGTTCAGGAGTCTGGAAGCTTTTGTCCTGCTTTATAAGAAGAGGAGGAGGAGGAATTTCTTTTGTCCCAGTCCATGGAGGAGTTTACTCCTTTTCTCTGCTGTGGGTCTGTCCTACAAAATGAAGGATGGAGAAAGGGTGGGTCAATGAACACTCAGGTTCTGGGATCCCACGAGGTCTGTAGGTGATTTCTCAGCTCCCGAGGGAGCAGGTTCAGAGCTCTGTATTTGCACACCCATCAGGTGGTAAATTGGGTATTTGCACACCCATCAGGTGCTGTGTCTGCAGCCAGGCCCAGCTCAGCCTGGCAGTCAGCACTTTTTACCCACATCTGAGGACCCTAAAGCATTGCCTCCCACTGAAAGCCAGTGAGTATCTGCCTGTGTGAGCTGCTGTGCTGAGCAGAACCCTTTAGAAAAGGAGGTGGGACTTCTGGGGAGAGGATTAGCGCCTTTTGTGAACTGTATTTGTGTGCAGGGTGCTGGTTCATTCACAACATTTCCTGAGAAGTGCTTTAAATCAAGAATCAAAAGCCGAAAGGGTATCAAAGCTGTACAGGAACTGATTACTACTATAAATTTTGCTGAAACAAGCTGATGCTTTGCTGATTCTTTGGTCTTTTTCTGGTAAAAATATGTCAGTGTTAACTCACAGCATTGACTTCTCTGGTTTTTTTCATTTTTGTTCCATGAGATTATTTTTAGCTGCTGTGCATTAGCTCTGCTTCAGAAAAATATTGAGGTAGAGGTTGCAGCTTCTTCCTGAAAAAAAGAGGAAGATTTATTGACAGAAATGCAACAATAGCTGTCTATTCATAAAATTAATGTCATGTGACCCCTTCCATTCTCTTTTTGAATGGAGCTGAGACAGATATTAGAGACACATGTGAATTTCTCAGGAGAGAAAGAAATATCACAGGTAAATCAGCTTTCTACCAGAAAATCTGATGGAAATGAGTATAACAGCTGTAAAATAAGTAAACTCTTAACAGAAGGAACCATTTCCAATTTTAGGGGAAGTGGCCAAAGTACTCAAAGCAACTTTGTATGAGTTATTCATATTATAGGAAAATTTCTGAGCTCCAAACAAGGGTAAGAAACAGCAGCTCTATGGAATGCCCTCTAGAGAGAACAGCAGAAATGCAAAATTCAAATACCATGAACAGGTGCAAGTCCAGAAACAGCGTGGTTCTTCTGACATTTACATTTTGTGGGCATGCATTTACATATTTAGAAATAAATTCAGAGTGTCCACAATATCTCTGGGAAGCTTTTGAGTTTAGCTGTATCTTCACCACCAGAAATTCTGCCCCTCAGGTTTTCCAAGATTTAATCAGTGTATGTCAACTTTAATGTCTTTTTTGTGATGCAAGAATTGTACAATTGGTTGCAATATTTTCCAGGTGTTGAAATCCACTTTTCCAAGGCCAGCTCTCTGTGGTGGCATCAGTCTGCTGGCATCAGTCTCTCTGCCTTTTCACTGTTCATGCACTTCCTTCTTTTACTTTAAGAGACCTTTTTGTCAGAATAAATCCAACTGTAAGCAAACTTTCTGAGCTGCTGATATCTTACTCTTTATCTCCAAGGAAATACCACAAATTCAGTAGCAGTGACCTCAGTTTTTCACCTGAATTTCAAATTGTCTGGCTTTCTGATACCTTTTTTCTTTATTTCTGTTGCCTGTAAGTTTGGTCACGGATCTTGCCATGTACAATTAACTCTGGTTTTTGACATCACCTTTCTGAGCATGTGAGATTCAAAGAGAGAAAATGTTCAATTTTCAGCTCATTCTGTCCTGTTTATGCACAGCTTGGGTCAGACACTGCTCTCACAATTCCAGGAGCAAGCATGGATGTCTTCCAAAATCTGATCCCACCTATCCAGCTGCCTCTTACTGGGAAATTAATCTGATTTTTTTCTCACTTGTTTCCTGGCTGGACCAGGAAAGAGGTTCAAGTTTGAATGTCTTCATTTCAGAGACAAGAGTCACACACACTGTGAATCCTGTCATGGACTGGTTTATCCCAGAAATTATTTGGAAAAAACAAATACCACTTACATTTAAAGAAAAAAAAAATCAAGGGAAAAATCTGAAAATGTGGCTTTGTATTACTTAGAGTAAGATTTCTCAGTGTTATTTGGATTCACTAAAAACTTATTTAAATATTAGATATAATTACTGGAGTGGTAGAACTGGATAAGGAACTTCGAAACCCCAGTTTAAACCTGCAAGAAGCTTTCTGAAAAGGAAAAATAGGGATAATATATTTATATAATATAAATGAAGCACTGGGTAGGATTTTCCCCTATAGAATGTGTACATCTTGTACATTATTCTGCAAATTACAGACCAAATATTGACTACAATTTGAAATAAAATACAAAATTACATTTATGCCAAGTATCATAAACAACCCAATATCCTCTCATCTCTCAGAGTGAAGAATGGAGACAACAGCATTTCCTCACAGAAACTATAAAGAATTTAAAGAGTAGGATCAATATCATAATAGGAACTTCTATGTGTACATATCCAGCTGAATTCCCAGCAACATAAAAGGGAAATATTTGTGTTGAACTCCCTGCCTAGGGCTTTAAATTGCTGTATACTATCATGCATTACGGCCTGTATTAATTACCTAATTGAGACATTTATATGGTCATCAGGCAAGTGGGGACCTGGAGAGAAATCCCTAATTAAGACTTTGGAGTTTGATAAGAGGCTGCTACAGCACAGTGATAAAACACTATTTTTGTCTTATCTTATGAATGTGTCAGGGCAGATTATGTTAAATGCTACCTACATGCATAATCAGATGACATATCTCTGGCAATACCCACAGATAACAGTCTGCAAATGCACATTTATTATCATACAGTTCAGACTGTTAAAAGGAGAACAAAACCTGTAGATCCAAAAGTGCAGCAAGTGCACCTTGGCCATGTCCAGTGTGTCATGGCATGGGTGTGTCCCTTGGGGTCTGGGGACAGAGATTTTGGGGTGTGATGAAGGAAGGCAGCACCTGGAACCATCCTGCTGGCTCTGTACTCCTGAACTCTCCAGGCACTCCCTGCCTGCTCCCTGATTACAGACATCACAAATTCAATTATGCCCAAAGAATCCCTGTCTGAGTGCTCCTTTTAACCCTTCATTGCCTGCCCAAAGAGAGGGGAACAAACAGGGCCGGTCAACACTCCACATCTCACCTCATTCAGAGTGCACTCTCTGTTTCTGGGCATTGAGTTTGTTGTGAATGCTGAATATGTAATGCCTCCACATCTCACCTCATTCAGAGTGCACTCTCTGTTTCTGGGCATTGAGTTTGTTTGTGAATGGTTTGTGAATGCTGAATATGTAATGCTGAATATGTAGTGAAAAAATACCAGCAGTGAAGACTTTTTTTCTTCTTGACAAGTTTTCTGGGAAAATCCAGAGCTGCTCTATGTTTTGCACACAGATCCTTCTTCTCATTTGCAGCGTTGACTCAAACAATAGAATTCACTTCAGGATCCCTTTCCTCATTGGTGCTTTGAGATCTCCAGGAGGATGGTCAGCTCTACCACCAAAGCAAAAGAAAGCAAATTCAGAGAACAAAACATACATGAGAATTGTTTCAGTGTTTTTCCTCTTCCAACACTGCTGATATCAGTGGTAAATCTCCTGCCATATCTTGGATCCTTTCTCCAACAATGGAAGGAAATGTTTACAAGATTTCTATATATGCATATATTCATATAAATACATATATAATGTGTAAATGCATTATACAACCATACATTTATACACACACACACACACACACACACACACACACACACACACACACACTAAATTTAACACTGCAATTATAATTTGGGATTATTCAAAGCCTGCATTATAAAACTTCCACAACCATCTACCTGGATAATATATTTTTTAATTTTCTGCTATTTACAGGCGTGTGTAATACAAACTGACAAGTGCTAGAGCTGCAGAGAAGAGGCGAGAAACAAGGACCAAAGGTCCTTGCTAAGTAGCAGGATGAAAGATGGCTTAGTGTAATTTTGCAGAAGGATTCAGTTTCACAGATTTCCAAACAAGAAACGTGGATATTAATGGGGGTTTGCAAAGAGCAAACTCAATAACAGTCCCAGTCAATTAAAAGTACATAAAGTATTAATGTCTTGTCCCCTGGTTTGTGTTTAAGGGGCTGTGGAGACCAATGTTTAAATCCCAGGAGAAAAAGTCCAATCCTGTGTTCAAACCCCCTATTTGGAGCTGTCATCCATTACCAAACATCACTTCATTAATATGCAAAAGGTTTCTACATGTTTCCCAAAACATTGATTAGGTTCAGGGATTTAGGAGAGCTGAGCTGAAGCAGCCCCTGTCTCCCAGAAGCTCAGAAACATCTCAGCTCTGTCCTCTCAGCTCAGTGTCTCCTTCTCCCTGTGCAAACAGGGCTGCGGGGCTGCGAGGTGGCGTCAGCATAAATCCATCAGATTCCCAAGGCCTGGATGCTGCTTGTGATGTGCTCCAGGTCCACAGCTCTGTTCCCCGAGAGCTTGGGAAAAATGGAAAATTAATTGGAAACACAACAGAAGAATAACAACTCAAAAGCTGCACACACCTGGTTGAGGTGTAAGCCAGGAGCTTTCCCACAGCGATGGCCCAGGCATGGCAAAGACCTGGCCACAAGAGCTGACACATGTCTAATTTCCAGCTGAGAAGGAAAAGGAGAAAAACGGGAGAAAAAAAAGGAGAAAAACCACTTGTGAAAACTTTATACCCCCTCTGCTTCTCGTTTAACCTGATCACTGCATGTCTAAATAGGTGATGGAATGAGCACGACCCAACAGAGCCTCTGTGGGTTTGATTGATGGAGTGCCCCAAAGTAAAGCACTCATTCTGAAAAGCTGAAGAGAAATGCAAACTTTTAATAACATTTTCAAATTATTTAATCATACAATCAGGCCTGACCTTGTTCAATATGAAACTTCATTACTGCCTGGAATGTTAATATGGAGTTCCAAAAGCATCATAAATTACTGGTTTCTTCAATGATGCATAGGCCTGTCCTGCTGTGGCCAACTGCAATTTTAATATTTTCTTAAGAAATGAAGAAATGAAGAATTAGCAAATAATGGCATGATCCCGAAATTACTGTTCTAGGGATGCCAGTTTATTAATTGGTTAAAAAAGATAAAGACATCACTCATTTCTGTAGATAAGTGATGTAGGCAGTCCTTTTTTGGGGGTGGGGGGAAACCCTACATGCTTATTTTTGAATGTATCCATTAATAGTTCAACTGACCTACGTTTCTGCAACATGACAGGTCTGACAGTCAATGAAGGAATTTTAACTTGTAACTGCCAATTTCTCCATCAGAACCATTATTTTGTATACAACTAGTACCTTGTAACAACTTTAAAATGGTATTCACTGTTTGAAAAGGGCAAAATGAAACCACTTGAAATATTGACTGACAGAGATTCTTATTTGGTGCTTATTATTTACAACAGAACAAGGAAAGTGAGTGGATGATTTAAATGGCTTGAAAAATCAGGGAAACTGAGAGTCCAGTGAACTTTTAGCTCAAAAATGCATTTCGTAAAAGACCTGCAATGGCTCTTTGTTTGCAATGAAGAAGGAAATGCTGGAATCTTGGTTTTCAGGAAAAGTCCAGTTCAGTCCCCCAGTTTGGTGGTTCTGAGATTTCAATAGGACTGGATTGGAATACAATGATCTTTGCTTAGTTGCTTATCAAAGTATCATTAAAAATTGTGGGTCAGACACTGGAAACCCCTTCATGTCTTAGCACCCCTGTTTTTGTTGGGGTCTGAGGGTCCCCATGGTGCAGGGTATTCCAAAGATGAACTCTTTGCTGGCAGCACTGAAAAACAACAGCACAGGCCTGGAAACAAAGCTAATCAAATGTTCTGCAGCAATTAAAAAATAAAATTGCATTTTGTTGTGCGATTTTCATACAATGAACAGCATGGAAATGTGGAGATTCATGCAGCTTGAATGCTCGATTAATTCAAGTTCAATTATCATTATGACCAGCACTATGAACCTTCCCACCATCCCTTTCTCCCACCTATATCTCTGTTTGTAACCTCTTCTGCATTATTTTAAATCTCTACCAGATTAGTTCTAGAAGTATTTAATGTAAATAAAACACACACAAGACAGTTCAGATTTTTTTCTGTGATGCTCATCCAAGGCTTTATTTGCCAAGAGGCAGAAATACTGAGCAATATTGTGCAGAAATCTATAATTTCCTCTACAATAACCTCAGTTTGCTTTATTTTTTTTGTTTTGTTTTAATTTCTTCTGGTCATGAGACAGCATCAAGAGTTTTCATGGGCAACCCATTGCCCAGAACTAATTGATTGGAAAGCACAGTAAGCAAAGAATTTCATTGTTTTCAACCACAATATTAAACAACTACTTAGCAAAGGGTGAGAATAATGGAGAATAGTTATTAACTGAAGAAAATATTCCAAACACATGGTAAAACAAATAATTAGGCCCAATTGTGCCAGTTCTGTGAATGTTTTACACTGCCTGCAATGAACTCCCATTTGAAAGCTCAGTTTTACACTGGGCAATGGTTCAAAACCCAGAGACACATCAGTCCCAGGCAGGAGCTCAGAGAGAAGTGCCAGACTGTAACTGACTGACAGCACTTCCCACTGCAATCTGGGCTTGTCTTGGAGAACTTCTACTCAGCTCTGCTTCAAATCAGACTTTGCTGAACGGAGGAATTCTAGCGAGGTCAGGGGCAGGCGGGGCTGCCTGCAGACACCAGCGCTCCTTTGGGCTCTTGTGCCACCACACATGGGAGATTTACAGGGCAGAAACCTCACCAGACAGAACTGCCACAAACCCCAAAATGTTGGGTTTGCAGCTACTAAGGCACGGCACAGTCTGTTTGTGAAGTCCAGTGCTCGACAGTGTGACTGCTCTCGTATTTATCTTAGGGCAAAAATGAAACTGGAAGAATGAATAGAAGGGAAAATACAACTGGACAGTGCACTGGCAATTACAGAGCTGAGAATTAAAGCTACAGAGGAAAAAAAAAAGTGTTTTGGTGATGAAAGTCATCTCTAGAGTTACAATTAAGATGAAATTTATTGCCTCTGCTTAACGTCTGTTTTATATTTATTCATTCTGATAAAAAATTATATCCTGGATCCAAAGCTTCAGCTTCCAAAGTTGCAGAATGAATGTTAATTAAATATTTGATATAAAGTCTTTTAAAAACCCACAAAAATTACTCAGTTTACTTAAAATAGGACCCAGCAAAATACAAAGTGTGGTATCAGATCCCATAATGAAGTCTTTCAGTTCCCTTGAAGTCCCTGCATTTAATATGAAATATAAAGGACTAACTTTTATATTTGTTTCCTTCTGGTATAAACAGATTGTGTAATGAGCTGCTGTGTGATAGCAATTGAATGTCACTCAGAAAGCAACACATCCTCAGCTCACTGGTGGCTTTCCCCCTCTTAATCTTCACCTTATATCTGAGATGTTCTTTCCCTTTTTCATGGATGCTCATTATGTATCTGTTACTCATTCACTTTGCTGGATTGGAATAAGTATGGACTTCTAGATATGGCATAATCTACCAAAAACTACTAGAGGAATGAATATTATTTGCTGAAAAGCCTCCTGCTCCTGAACAGCTTGTCAGTCTGCTCGCTCCTCAGAGGTCTGTTTCCCCATTAGTGCACATTTCCCCAGCTGAAGATTTAAGGCTTTTTTTTTCACCACTGTCATAATAAAAAAAAAAGAGGAAAACGAAGCAGGTGGTGTCTTTCTAAAGTCCAAGTGTTTTTTAATGATCGTTCTCTATTTCTTCAAGTGCAGAAATTTCAATTCTGATTAAAATGAAAAAATGACAAGCCATTACAGACAGATCTCCATTCTCCAAGGGCTCCCCTCTGAATACACAATATGTTTTCCTATATAATGCATGCACCATATTTCAATATTAATTATAGGAAGGTCTCTTTGGGGTCACATGCTAATTATATCTATTTAGAATTTATCATGCTACTTCCAATATAATGTGCTGTCATTGTGTCCTGTTGTTTTTCCTTGCCTGAGGCAGAAGGAAGCTACAATAAACCTGAAAATAGTGGCAAGAAATGTTCATTTTAAAACATATGGGGTGAAATCTGCACTCAGGGCCCTGCCCAGTGCTCATTGAAATCAGCAGGAATCATTATGTTAACCTCAAGGGAAAATTATTTGAATCTGTTAAATGTGTACAGTTCTACCTGAGGGGCTCTGTACATCTCTCAGTGTAAGGAAATGGTTGTGCCACAACCCACTGTAAATAATCAGGGAAGCATCCAGCATCCTGCCAGGGAGGATGTGCACAGGGGAGTTTGAGCTGTCCTGATTCTGAGGGGGTTGGACTGGTACTAAATGGCCACAAGATAAAGAAGAATCAAAGCCCGTGTTCCAAATCACCTCGAGTGTGTTTGGTATGTTCATCTGTAGCAGTGTGGGATCACTGGCTCTGTGCAGGAGGCAGTGACAGTGGGGGTTTGTTAACCAACCCTCTATTGCAGTACTGGATTCAAATATGTCACATTAAAAAATTCTCCCTCATTACAAGCCCTAAAGATACGAGCACATTTGCTGATGAACACTTATTGTGTTTATAATTTTCTTTTGTAATGACTGGTATAATTCTGTCTGCATTTACCAACCCAAGGCATCTTCTCTGTGTGAGGAATCCTCAAAGTTCCCTGCACAAATCACAACTGAAGTTAAATGGTGCCTCCTTTATGCCACCACTCTATGAGCACAGAACGACATTTCCAGCCTTGCCACCTATGTACAATTATTAATGCTAGAGACTTCTGCTTTCCAGAAATGTCTGCCTGCAGGATTAAACATGGATAACACATGGAAAAAAATCCAGGCACCAAAGATAAGCATCACGGCCTAAATTATGCCTCTTGTGTTTCCTGGCCTTCTAAATTGTTAGTGCCACTTTACCAGGCAGCAGTGACACAAATCAGCCAGTCAGGGACTCAACACCTCATCCAAATTTCCACACACCCTTTCAACCCAATTACTGCAACTGGTGGTCCTTTTACCTTCTGTGCCTTTCCGTGTCTGCATGAGGACTTTTCTAAACACACCTCTCAGTATTTAGGTGGTGCCTGACTCCTAGAAGTAAGACTCACAAGATAAAAACGTGAAATGACATTTACATATCTATATCTCACTGTGGTTACTTTTCTTTTTAAAGTCTATAATGAGATGTTTTCAGAGTAAAAAAAATATGTTAACATCCAGCCCACTAACTGTATATTTTTTATTGATAGGTCTCAGCACAGAGCAAACTGATATTCAAGTGGAGAAAATGAATTATCTGGAGCCAAATGTAATTTTATTTTGGTAGGCCAACAATCAATAGAAGAAATGCACAGTCATTTCAGTAATTGCCACAGCTTCATGACAAATACTTCCTAGAAACTCCTGGCTAGGTGATCTCAGCATCCAGGGTTACTGAGGTGTATCTTTAATGCAGGTTAGCTCAGATGTTCAGAGGCACATGCAAATTATGCAAGCATGTGGGCTATTTAATTTTAATATCCAAGGTCATGAGTCAGATTGTCTCATGTTATGTAAAAACCTTGTGGGGGAAAACGAAGCTGAAGCGTGAGAATTTCACTTTACTCACCTGCATAAAAGTCACAAAGCCAACTAAGCTGGTAAAGCCACATATGAGGACAATTCTCCCAAGGCACAAGACCACCTTCCACATGGATCTTCTCCCTCACCTTCTGCTGTCCTGCCCAGCCCAGGGACCCTGTTCAGCACGGAACACCAGCAGAGGAGATGCAGCATTCCCACCTGGACGTGCAGGAGGAGATGTTATTGCAATAATAATCTGGCATTGGGTGCCGAGAACTTCAGGGCACAACTGAGCTTCCAGAGGTTGGGTGGTCTAGAATGTGTGCTGTGGGAGCTGTGTTTACATTTCTAGTGTCTGATGAGGTAAGGAAGAATTCAGGCTCGGGAACAATGGGGGAGAGATGGAATGGCAACAAGAATTTTCACAATTCCAAGATGTAAATGATGTGGGTGAGGGAGTATGAACAGATCATGAGTTTTAACTGGGGTTCACCACAGTGTTTGGACCCTTTCTGTTTTCGTACTGCCCTGCTTGTGGGGTTCATGGCACTTTGAGGGATTTTTGAAGCTCCTTGGAATCTGATATTAGTCTATTTTTAAAATGCCTTGAAGGAAACAAAGAGCAGTGGAATCACCAGTTTTGAGGGGGATTACAGAAGAAAAAAGCTAAAAGCATACTTTTCAAATTTATATGACTTATTAATCTACTTTCTCCGAATTTTCCACTAGAAATGAAATCCTGTTTTACTTAAATACTTTGGGATTTTTTCCCAGTGGCCATTTGTCTCAGAGTTTTCAGTTATGCAGATCAGACACTCGGGAAATGGAGAACATCTTCATTTCCCTTTTTGTTCTGAAATAAGAAATATTCTTTATAGCATCTGAGGGAACCTCCAAAGTATGAGACTTTAGATTATAATTTCTCCTTTAAAGAAAAGCTATTCTTTTGTATAAAGGGAAAAGAGAGAAAACAAAACAACAAAACATTTGAAGAGTGTTCAATCAAAACAAACTTAGCCTTGAGTGCTGTGAAAATAGAAATTTCTTCTACCAGAAATCTTTCCTACAGGTAATGCTGTCTTTAAGCATCTTTTTTCAAATGTAACAGAAAGTAAAAGGTAAGGTTCCTACTTGTAGCATAATTAGCAAATCTTGGAAGAAGAAAGGGAATAAAATATTTTACACATGTTTTTGCAGGGTAGGGAATGGAAAGGATAAAATAATTCTGCTTGGAAAAAACCCCAGCCCAGTCATAATTGTAAAATAAAGAAACATTGTCATGTTCCTGCCCCTATAAGAGCAATGTGGTTGGTCAGAGCCAAAAGACCATGAGTTCATTATTTGAGAGTGAGAATGCCTAAAAAGGGGCAGGTAAAATTGTTTCCAAACAATTTTACCTTCTGTGACCATGCAGGATCAGGGTTAGACAATTCCTAACACCTGAAACAGGAGTTGATGTTTTTCAGGGCCAATGGGTAAACCAGCCAGGATGCTCAGGTCTGTTCCTCGTTCACAGTTGTCTCAATCTGCAGTGGTGATTTTCTTTGGCACAGGCTACACCCAAAGTACTGATGGTAAAAGCTTCCTTCAGTCCAATCTGACAGCACAGCACCTTCACTGAACGGGTCTGGCTCCTCCCTGCAGGATGTGCTGCACTCAGCAACAAGAGGGATGCTCTGGAGTCTGTCCAGTCCACATCCCTGCCTTGCCACAGACTAATCCTGTGTTCTGGTACAGGAATTGTGGCATCACCTCTGCCATCTCTCCCACACTGACCTGATATACCTGCTAAATTCCACATTTATTTATTCCGACTGCACACACAAAATAAATAATAAAATGCACCCAGTGTCCAAGCAGACTTGTGCTGGCAATTCTGTGGCTGCCATAACTGTGTTTAAGCTGAAACACAGCTCTGTTCTGCAAAGCCTACAGCTTTAGGTTGTTTTCTCAGCCCCTTCCTAACTGAGGTTCTTCATTTTACACTGTGACCACACACTCCGTTTGTTCTCGTTAATTAAACAGCGTGACTAAAATATGTATTGCAAATACAATAATCTGCCTGTTCTTTCCTGAAATTGTTGTTCTGTGTACCATGGGATTTTAAATTTTAAAAAAATCCAGTCTAGTTGTTTTTGGCCACAGGTAGCCACATTAGATGAGAAAAGACCAAGTAATGATTGATTAGCACTTATATTTCCAAAGTTTCTGTGATCTTCCATTTCCCTGCCCCCATACTACTGAATTTGAGTTGCTTCCCTACCAGCCTGTGCATAGGAAAGTACAACCAAATATTTTCAGAATACATCTCTCACCCTCAGGATCCACACTTGATTTTGATATAAAATGTTATTAACTTTAGCTCCCAGTACAAAAGGTCTTGATCAATAATTGTTTCTACCTGTCTATCTTCTTTCTGTGTATCTTCTAGGACACTTTTGGATTGCTGCCAAGACATTTTGGTTTGTAAGCACATAACACTGTATCATACACCTCATATCTAGGTGGGTTTATCTTATCTTTTCATTAAGTGGAAGATGGGGTTTTTTATCTGCATAGATTAGATTAGTTCAAGGTGACCCTGAGAAGAAGAAGAGAAGAGAAGAGAAGAGAAGAGAAGAGAAGAGAAGAGAAGGATAAAGCAAGGGAAAAATGACAAGGCTAATGCAAGCTGTTAGAAAGTGGAACCCATATATTCTAATATAAATCATCCAGTATCACATCCAGCCATGTCTTCAAATTATTCTTACTGATTTTTCAAGTCTAGGAATACAAGAAACAAAACCAGACAGCTTTAAAGGGGATCCTGTGAACACCTGCCCATCCTCTGTCTCTTGACAGTGCTCCAAAGACACATTGTCACCATTTGATCATAGTATTGAAAAGATCAGGTAGTACAGCCAGATGATCCTAAATACCTGGTTAAATTAATTGAATAATATTTAATTTAATACCTCTTTCAGTGTTTCATTCCTGAAGAAGCAAAATCACTGCAGGTTATTTTCTTTATTCTCTTTCTTGACCACAGTGGAAATATCATCATGTGTGAAAACAACACAGAGTCACAAAACCAGATAGTTACTGATTTTGTAAGGTAGTACACAAGTACACCAAAATAACTAAAGAGGGGGTGGGAATTCACTTATTCTGTCAATAATTCAGTCCCCAAAGATAGTAAAATCAGCAGAAAATAAGCAGTCTGTCATATTCAGCAGCTTCATATATCACCCATTCATTCAACTAAAAAATAAGTCTTTATTGCTGTGTTCTTTAGTTGTTAAAAATACTGAACTTGAGAAATTTTCACCACCCATGGTGATAGCACCAGGTGACAACTCACTCCAGGGTGCATATTTACCAAGGGCTGTGATAGAAAAAACATAACTTCCTGCAGCACTATTGTGAATAGATTTGAAAACAACTCTCCTTTGGTAGTGCAGAAAGAGCTGTGAGCAAACCACCACAAGTAAAGAAAGCAGAAACCCCTCTGCCACTTGCACAACTTGAAATTTTCACCTTGAAAGGACTAGGCAGGAACTCCAAAACAGAAAAAAATCACACACAACAGAACAAGCACTTTTTAACACACAAAATCTATTTCCTGGTACATGGTACTTTCGCCATTTTAACTAATTTCTGGGCGAATTACCTTCACTCAGTGATCTGCATTTGGAATATTAGTGAAACATTAAAAATTCTTCAGGGTAAAATAAAAATCAAAGGAGTTTTTAAATGTTTGGAAAACAGCCTGGAAAAAGAGGGAGTGGTACAGAAGAAAGAGCATCGTGCCTGGAGGTAGCAGGGGAGGTAACTCTGCTCCTCTCCATGCCGTTGATGAGGGAATTCTCTCCCTCTCAGTGTTCATTCTCCTCACTTAACATTCGAGGCAACTTTCTGAAACAAAACATTACATGAGTCTTTGAACTCTTCATTGTTGAGAGTCAGTCTCTGACTCACCAGAAAGGGCAAAGAGCTTCCTTATAAAAATGTTGCTACCAAGACACAAATACCATCAGCTGGCTAATTGGGTGGGAGGGGTGAAGGGAGCAGAAACCCTGCAATTGGATTAGACCAGGTCTGTTCAGAAGGATGGAATCCACCTCTGGAGCCAGAGTCATTCACAGCCTCAGGGAATTTTCAACCTGTAACCTCCAACTCAAGCTTCAATGGATTTAATTGGAACACAGCCCTGAACAATCATCTGGCACTGATATGTTTTTACAACCATATATATTTAAGACCCTTATGCTTGACACATTATATTTAAAAGAAGTTCTGGAAAGAGCATATTTCTATTGGATTTTCCCTTCTCGTGATCTACATTGTTTCACAAGATCTGAGCTAAAGATGGAATTTTGAAGGCAGAGCGAGTGGGAGGCTGTGAATAGTTTATTCAAAAAAAGGTTAATTAGAACTGAAATTATTCACCATTTTGAGTCAAGCTTGGCAAATAACTTGGGCTGATTAAAAAATAAATAAATAAATAAAGTGGGGCATAGGTGACCATTCACAAAACCTGCGAGTCAGAGATCTGTGAGTCCCTGCCTTGTCTCAGGGACCATCACATTCATCTCACATGGGGAGATGTGGGTTCAAGAGTTCCTTCTGCTTGCTGCAGAGCAGGATTTGGGAATGCAGCTTCCCATCTCCAGGTGAATGCTGACATCATCAGCAACAAAGATTCATAGCTTTTATGAAAAGAAAGAAAAAAATTGGTGATATTTTGAAATATTTAACTGGCTGGTCTGAATTAAGAATTCCAAATCTGTTTGTTCTTTCTTTCCAAGTGAACAAATTCACTCCCTTCTCTCCCTTAAATTTACCTTCCTTTCCAGGGTAAGTCTCCTAATTCCAACAAATGGACTTCTTGTTGTGCTCTTAGGGGGCATTCATCTCACCTAACTTCCAATCCCTATAAGAGACAAAATGTCTTTGAATTTAAACCTCCTGAGATCTCTTATTCACCTAAGCTTTTCTGTGTATCTGCTGTCCATAAACATGAGTCCCATGTAGGAGGTTTCATTTCCCCAGCAGACCATGAGGGGTGATGAGCAGGGGGTGCATTTCCATGTCAGTTTTCTGTATTTAGTGATGTAAATCCCATCCCATTTCCCCCACCTAAGACTGCTATTGAAAGCAAGCAAAAACCCCTTTTATAATCCTGTATCTTTGCTCTGATAACGAGATACTTCAGAAAACAGACAAATTCCAGTTATTCTAGCTGTCCTTTTCATTCCAGAAATGCAAATTAAAAATACTTATCTGCCGTATGAAGTCTTGGCATGTTTAAATAACTATTATCCTTTAAATATATTCCAGTGATGTAGGAATCATTATTCTAACAGATAGAATAGGCATTAAATCCACAGGGGAGTCATTATAAGATGGCTATTTCTCTCTGTTTGACCGAACAGCAGTTGTAATGTATTTATTCAGGATTTAGCAAATGGAATTCAATTAGAACTGAAATGGTGTTAAATTGAGTAATTCCTATTGTATTTGTCTGACAGCAGGAGTGGCATGACCTGGAAAGTGAAAAGGAGCAACGTTCAGCCGGGATCTCTATGGGCTGGAGCACTTGTTGACAGAATGTCACTGAACAGGGATCTATCCTGCTTAACTCCTTAATCACCTGCTTAACACCTGTAATAAAAAATAAGCACCAACAAACATCTATGGACATTATGTGATAAAGCCCCACCTCAACAGAAATAATCTCATTTATTCATAGTGGCTGAAACAGAGCTTAATATTCATTGTATTACAGTGGTGTTTGAATCAAGTGTTTTGATATAACTCAATTCTAGGCAATGGGAAAGAATTCAGTATTGTACAGTATCTTGTTTCTCTGGAAGAGTTATTATTTAGGGGCAATGTGATTTTAAGGTATGCAGAAAAATATTGTCTTTTTTAAAGATGGTATGAAGGCATAAATATTTTACACATTATTTAAGGTGTGCATCTGCAGATATAAAATGTAGAAATCTACAAGGACACGTGGGATGAGTATTGATGAAGAAGGTCAAATGTGGAATATTCTATACATAAAGAGATTGTGGTGGGGCATTGGTCAATGTAATAAATCAAGGCAGGGATGTGCCCTCCCTATTTTTGTAAAACCTCTTTGGCAGGAACAGATGGAGCTGGGGTGGTGTTTCCTGTGGTTGTCCATGGGGAATGCAGCCTGATGCCATGGAGCACCAGGAGCTGCTGCTCATCAATAAAGGTGCATCCACTGCTGAGTTTGCTGGGCTGTCCCTCATGCTGATCATCTCTCACTCACACACAAAAACCATTCTGGGAGTGACATCTGGCACATGTTGAATGTAGAGGAAAACAGAAAAATTGCATGAGAACAGCCTAGTAAATCCAAGAGCCTTGTTAAGGAAATTGCCCTGCTAACAACACGCTCAGATACTTCAGCCAGACATTAAAGCAGGGATCAGGGTAAAGGACTTTGCACAACCTGGATATAAATATTTTTCTTCAATAGTGGCAAGAAAAACAATCATCTTGTTTCAGTCCTGAAACACAGAACAGGACCTCAGATGATTCAAAGAATTCTATTTCATTTTTCTCTTCTTCCTATGGCTCGGATCTTTCTAGCTCTAAGCACCTATATGACTTCACTCCCATTAATATTCCCACCCGTTGCCAAATCTCTAATTCAACAAAACACTAAAGCTCCTGCTTAAAACTGAGCATGTGCCTTGCTGCTGGTGGCTGAAAGGGCCTGGGATGTGAGTGAGACTTAAAGGAAATAAAATGTCAGTGGAATCCTCACCCACACCCGCCGTGCTCCTGACGAAAGGGTTCTGCTGTAATTAGCATGCAAGGAACGGATTTTCACAGGAACAGAAGTTGCTCAATCAGGTCAATAGAATTCACAGTTGAATAAAGCTAGATTTTGTTTGTTCTTTTCAAAATGTAGATGTGATTGGTGATAATAAAAGGCATTTCTGAGAGCGTTTCGGTGAGCAATTTGTAGGGGACCAAATCCAAAGCTTCTGTTGCAGAAAATGGGTCTGTTGTGTCTAATTTAATATATTTGTAACGACTCTGAACCAAAAATTGCTTCTGATGAGTACACACTAAATATCTATGATTAAATACGGAAGTATATCATTAGGTATAACATTTCTAAAAAGCATTTTATGACTTCAACCTCAATTCGCTGAAAATACATCCATGTGATTTTAATATATAAAGAATTATATTGTTTAGGAGGAAGAATGATGCCTTTAGCTGCTCACTAAAATATTCAGATGTTCAGAAAAGGAGGCAAACATATGATAAAAATCCCACTGGACACCACAGTCCCCTCTGGAGCGCTGGAAAGCAGATGGTGTCTTTAAAAAACATGACAAGATAGGTCTTAGAAAAAACCAGATGCTATCCATTTTCCAGGAGAGATCACTGGCAACTAATAAGTTCACACAATAAACTTCTGCTGACTCAAGAAGCATATTAAAGAGTTTAGAATAAAGAAAATTATCTAGAATATTTCAAGGGAGAAATAACCTGAGGCTCAATAAAATTCTTTTTTTCCCCTCAACAATTATCATCGCCACATCAATCCAGAGCTATTTCCAAGATGAAAGGTGAAACTATAAAAGCCCAAGGAGGTGAAAACATCACCTAGAAATTTAGGAGAAGAAAACAATACTGTCCTAAAATCCTTAAATTAAAGACAAATCTGAAAGTATAGAAGACGAAAAATTGCAATGCATTAAGAGATGAAAATTTAGATATATACATAAAGTTAAGTTACTTTTAAGTCCTTAAGTTTAGGAGCACAGAGAAGTTTCCTGGAAAGCTTCTGGCCCCTGAGGGTGGCAATTACTCCTGATTAAGAAACATTTGTTTGTAAAATGTTGTGCATGGCTCCACATGGAAAGAACAGAATTGATATACTTTCTTTGCTATTCTATTCTATTCTATTCTATTCTATTCTATTCTATTCTATTCTATTCTATTCTATTCTATTCTATTCTAAAGATTACATCCCTTTTCCCCCAATAGATACTGAAAAATTAAATCACACTTAAAAAAACATATAATATATAAATATATAATATATTTATATATTATATAAATCAGAATACAGATATAATTTTATATATTGATATATATAGTGATATAATCTATCTATACATCTATTGATATATAGAATATATCAATCTGTGTGGACTTCCCTAACGCAGGGAAAAACCTCACAAAATCAAATTCTATAATTAGAGTTAAAAGGGAGAGTAAATGATGAGAGACTATATAATTAATGTAAATTTTAAGAAATTTCTGCATTTCTCTTTATACGTTACAATGCTCTGCTGGATGTTGCTGCTGTCCATGGAATGGATGCAAAAAATGGTACCCAGCTCCTCAACCTGGGTACCATTTTTTGCAGTTTTTTGTGTAGATTTCTACAAATGGATCTTCAGCCTAAGGACAAAAGAAAAAGAAAGTTCTATGAGAAAAAAAATCAGTTTCCATTTCTTTTAATGTGACCTCAAGGAATTTATAACTGTCATAGGAAGATAATAATAATAACAACAACAACAATAGAATGTTTACAGGGGATTTATAAAAGAAAAACTCCTAATGTGTGTGAAGTGCTCAGATATTCCAGGAACACAGGGATGAACATTTAAAACAGGTATTTTTCAGGGCCACAGGCAGTTCATACAAACACAAACCAATAAAAGGGGAAAAAATATAGAAGAAAAAAAGAATGGACTTTTCACAGAAGCTTCCTGACTGCCACATTACAGTCCTGCAAAAGTAATTTAAACTGAAAATCATTTCCATTGTGAACCTTTCACAGGCCTTTCACAGGGCTCGGGTTTGCTTCTTTCATAACAATTCTGCATTTGGCTCATCTTCCCCTCCCTTCTTTCTTTTAAATCACCGTCAAACTTAGATAATATAAGTTGAAAATAGAGAGATAAAGACTTTCTGTTACATTTTTCTTATTCAGGTTAGAGGATAATTCTGTTTACTTGGTTCAGGTAATATTCCAGTTGTATTCCAAGCTGCCGCTGACGAATGAAAAATTGATTTTTCTTCTTCTAAAGTATAGCCTACATGAGCACCTATAATCTTTATGCATTTACGGTGATTTTAAAAAGAGTCAAATAGTACATAAGTGTGTTAAAATCATAAAATGCTCTCCAGGCAGTGCTGACTCTGGGCTCCTTCAAGCTGCAATGTCTGCAGAGGCAGAACCCAAATGCAGGCTCACACAGAGCAGTGGGTGCTGCTCTGCTGGAATTTCTGGCAGGGCTGGGAGGGTGGAAACTCCCCAGATGTGCTCTGGACACTCTTCCAGCTGTGGCACAGCTGCTGCAGGAGGCTCAGACAGGATGTGCCCTCTGGGGTGTCCCTGCTCCCATCTGTGGCTGCTGGAATCCCTGTTAGAGCTTCTCTCAGAAGCAGAGGACAGGGCAGACACTGCTGCACATTGAATCAGCTCAGAACCTCTGATGGGAGATGAATCTTCCCTTTCTCAGTGAGCAGTCGTTTTCAGATCTGTTAATTCAGGCTTTTTCACCTGTTAGATCTGAATTCTCCCGTTTAAAGAGTTATTCTGTGTTCACCAGAGGGAGGTTTCAGAGATTCAGAGCCAAGTGTGTGAGGTGCTGAGAAAGAAGTGCTAGATCTTTCCTTTTACCTCATTGCCTCCCAGTCAACTGAGTTTCAAATCCAGCTTATTAAAACTTGAGTCATGAAAATTACTGTCTCTTTGCAAACACAAAGCTTTGAGTTAACTTTTTATTCACATGTCACGAAGATACTATTTATCAACTTAATTAAGGTGTAGAGAACATCAGACTCCCATTTTTCTTCTTAGCAAGCAGGTTAAAGAATGCTAAAAACTATATTAACACAATTGGAAAATATGCCATGGTGGGATATGGCAGTGGTGGGGTTGTTTTGTGTGTGAGGAGCCTGAATGCATCTAAAAGATGTTTCCCACGTGGGGCTGTCACTTTGCTCCTGGTGACAGGTTCTTCAGCTGGTTGGCATCTTGGCACCCACACCACTGCAGCCCTTGCTTTGCTGGCCAAGGAAATGCCCCAGCTGGACCAGGGGAGTGGAGCAGGACTGGGATCACCCATAAATGTTGTAAGGTTTGCATCTTGGCACAGACACCAATGCAGCCTCACTCTGCTGGCCAAGGAAAAGCCCCAGCCTGGGCCAGGGGAACAGGGACTGGCATCACCCATAAATGTTGTAGGGTTTGTCCCCACAGGTAAACTGAGCCCTGGAACCACCCCAGAGGAGTTGGAGTTGGAGCTCTGCAGCTCCTCAGGTGGAGAATCTCATTCTCCACTCTGAGTTCCTTTCCTTGTGAGGCTTCTGTGGCTTTGGGAGGGACAATTGTCCCCACAAAGTTACACTGGTGGATGTCCCCATGCACACAAGTCCTTACATAATGCCAGGCTCGTTTGCATCCCAATCAAATGTTCCAGCTTTAAAGCTGTCATTGTTTCATTTACTTGTTTGGCATTTACCTTCCTTTTGATGCTGATATTGCCTGACATATTCAGTCAGTTGTTAGATGAAACAATTATTCCTCTTAACTGCTATTAGGAATGCCATCTATTTCGTTTTGTTAATTCCTCTGTGTCAAAGTTATTAACTACCCAATCAACTAATGTTGTAACTACTGCACATTTCACTGCTGAATGATCTGTATTTGCACCAAACATAAAAGGTGCAGAGGCCAATTCTCTTCCCACAGGTCAGAATCCTGTACCTCTTTTTCTTATTCCATTCCCAAAGCTAAACAATTTTAAATAATTTTATATTATAGTATCAGAGAGCTTTTTTCCTGGTTTATTATTTTGTTTTGGTTTGTTTTTCTTATGCTATCAGGCAGATTCAAATGCAGAACAAAAACCCTTCAAACTATTTATAAAAAAAAATTTAAAGAATTTGCTTATAAACTACCAAGAAGATGCACATTGCAGCTGGTGACACAGATTGCCTGTGGCACTGGCTTCCTTTACCACCCACTTATTTCAGCAAATAAATATGGTAATATAAAATCAGGGCTTGAATGTGTAATCTCTGGACTTTGTAAGCCAGTTTTTGTTTGTGTCAATGCAGTATTTTGAATATTGTCAGATGTGGAACCTTGCAAAAGGTGTGAGATGGTTGAGCAATGCACAGATTTTAACCAAAAAGTAAATACCTGGAAAAGTAAAGCAAAAATGAAAGAAAAGAAATCCATGTTTATGAAAGAATTCAGAAGTTAATGTGCAATCTTAGCTTTAGAACAAGCTTTAGAACACTTTGCCAATTTAGAGAAAGTGTCCATGTGCATCAGTTGACTTGACTCATCTGAAAAAAATCAGAAATATTTTTAGGAAACCCACAAAACCACCTTAATCTAGCATTAAATGTCTGCTGCCCCAAAGGCAATTCCTTGCTGGGCTCCCAGGGAATGGAGCAGTTCTGTTGGAAGCCCCTGCTGGCTCAGGCTGCTCTGTCCCTGGCTGGGGTGAAGAGGCCAAGCCACACCTGCCCAAACCTCCCTGAAATGTCCTGGGCAGCTCCCCACAAGGAGCTGCTGCCTCAGCTTTGCCTGTCAGAGCTTACAGCAGCGTGAGGTAATGGAGTGGAGCAGGGGAAAGGAAAAAAAAACCTCATCCTGCAAACCCTGACGTGTTCCCCAAACACAATTTGCCGGGATTTCCCAGGGACTGCCTAACCAGCTCTGCACTCTGGGCTGATCCATGGTGAGAGCAGCATAAACCCTGCATTAACACGAGTGACAATTCAATCTCTTTTTAAATCAGATGTCAAGAAGAAGCTTCATCACGACAATGCAAAGAGACAGTGATGGACAGCCAGGTATTTATTAGGTTTTGCTACCAAAATGTTGTATTCTGAGTCTCAAAAGGTGTCTCAGTTACTGTGGGAAGGTAACTCTGCTTTTTGGGGAGCCTGTGTGACCCCACCTGCCCTGTGAATGATCCCTAACTGGATCGTTCAATAGAGAGAAATGCCATATTCACTTTACAACTTCAGCAAGGTGAGCAGTAACATCTCATGATTTACTGTGTCCCTCAGCAGTGAGGCACAGCACAAGTGCCATCCATCTCTGGCACAGAGGCTGTAAGATTTGCCCCAGCACAGACATAAATTCATGACCTTCTCTATATATTAAATATCAGGAGTTCTTGAGTGTTACTGCTGTTTGTCAAAATAAAACCATCTCCCCATAGGAAAGGGACATAGTAAATTAATATGAAAACAAAATTGCTCAGCAACTTTGCCAAAGTGGGATAGGGTGACCAAAATCCTGTTTCTTATGGAGACAGAAAGACAAAATAACAGCCCTGCTGTATTCAGAGCACTAATGTAATCAAACAATAACTGCTGTTCTTAATGTGAGAACACCTTGTCAGGTGTTCTTCCAAAGCTTGTCAGAAAACCCGTGACAGGTTTTGTTGTGACTTTATTTAACACCCTAGTCACTCACTCTGTCATGATTTGCTTCTCACTTGTTACTGTAGGTGTTCCAACCTCTTGCACTTTGATGTTTCACAAACTTTGCCAGCAATATATTGGATTTGTCAACCAATTCTAATCTTGTCAAGTTTCTGACCATAACTTAAACCTACTTTTCCTCCCTCAATAGCAAGACCCAAGGAGACAGAAAAAAACCCCCAACAAGCCCAAATTCAAACCCATCTCCAAATGTAACCAGCAGATTCTGGGCAGCTGAACTCACTTCCCTCTCAGCTCTCCCTGCCAGCTCTTCCAGCTCTGATCCCTTCCTCTCATTTTCTCCTCTTCCCTTATGATGTATTTGAGCAATTTAAACAAAACATCTCCTATTCTCTTACTCATCAGCAGTGTACAATCAAGGAGTCAAGGATCATTTGAAAGGCAAAAATGTCCTAGAGTACATTAAAATCATGTTAGACTTGGCACTTTCTGAGTGCCATGAACATGTTTTGGATATTTTGTGGGGAACAAGATGATCTGAAAATAATCCACAGACCACATCCTGCATTTGAGATGTAATGAAGAAAGAAGAAAGTAGAAAAGCAATTTGTCATTTACTCTCAGGTGGAGGGTGCAGGACTCAGTAGGAATCCCAGGGCATACAGATAACATGGCTTTTCTATCAGAATACCATTTCACCACTGTCTTTGTGTTAAACAGAGTAATTAGTGCATTGGGAGCCCCAGCTGAGAGGCACTGCCTGTTCTGGGGGATGAGTGCCTCTATTAGTGTATCCTATCTGTAAAATCCAATCACACCCAGGGCTGATGCCAACAGCTCCAGTCAGAGACCTTTCTCCTGAGGACCCTTCTCCATTCCTTCCTTCTTGTCCAATGAAGATATTACTCCTTGGGTACTAATTATACATCAGTGAGGTCTAAATTATCTTCTTTTATTCTGCAAATGACAGAGAAAAGTGGGCTCTGCACCCCACAATCCTGGGGGCTAGTTTCCAGACATTATTGCACATTTTCTATGCAGCTCTTTTGTTTTCCAGGTGCTTCAGTACTGAAGTGTTGCAACACTGTGTAAATTATAGTTTGCAAATGAGCAATGGGGACTTGCACAGTGATTTAGAAAACAAAGAGTGTCTTTTATCCTGTGGAGAAAATAAAGATGGAACAGGCTGAAGGCCATGTGGTAACTGGAGAGGCTAAATTGTGTGCTGAAGTTATCAATTTTGTGTTCTAACTCACAAACAGGTTAAATTTCACTCAAGTAAGATGGTGTAAAATCTGCCCAATAAATGGAGTTCGAAGCAAAATATGTCTCTTCTTTTGTTTATCTTCTTCAAATATATTTTATAAACAAAAGCGACTATATCAACAATTTATGTTCCTGCGTGGAGCCAAAAACTCAAAACAAACCCAAGACACTGACTTGTACCTCTCCTTTAAAGGAACATGGAAGGAAAGGCAATGACTCTTGCTCCTGAAGATTTATGTGACAAGAGAACCAAAGAGAGGAGGCAGAAGGAAGCACCACATCCAGCTTAGGAGAACTGGCAGGCTCAGAAAAACTTAATGAGCAATTTGGGGCCAATTAATGACTGGAAACAGCCAGGAGTGATAAGCAAAAGAACTTTCCACTGGGGATCACAAGCGCTGCATGTTCTTTGTGGGGTAAAAAAATGAAAAAAGAAAAAAGACTGCATCAAGATGAGCTGCATTCATCTGTTTCTCTTGTTAAATGAAATAATCTGCAGCATCTGAAACTAGATTAGCACTTTAGTTACAGTGCCTTAACACACCTCCACTCTTATATGTGACCTCCCTGCCAGACCAAAATAGATATTTATGGCATGAATTATGTATAAATATATACACATCCATATGCATACATACATGTATACAGGACCATGATTTATTCATTATTCTTAGGCATTCTGGATAAAACAAGTGGAAACCAGTAGTGGAGGAGATGCATTTACACTGACAGAGCAAAAACTGATGCACATTATTTATGAAGCCTGTTCTGTCAAAGTGTGTTGGTTTTGATGATCCTACTCGAGTCAATGCCACCCTTATCTGTCAAGTGAGACACACACCAATCTCTGAGGGAGAAAAAAGGGCTCCCAGAAATGCACACCCTATTATAAATAAACATCAAGGCACGGTCAGATAAAAACACAAGCCTTGGTATGTGTGTGTTTTAATTGGCACCAGACAAAAAAAAAAATGTACCCAGCATGTGTGTGCACAGCCCCACAGCCACAGAGGAGGATTTGCAGTTTGGAAATGGAGGTTTATATTTTCATTTCTGTTGGCACTGAAGAAGGCAGAGAAATAACTGTCAGAAAAGTGGAAAGCAGCAGAGAGAAATGTAAAGTTATTCCTCTTATTTGTCAGAAAATAAGAAGTTCAGATGCATCTTGTCATCGAAACAGTTTTGTTCCTAATGCTTCATTTTTCCTCCTAGTAGTTGAAGACTATTATAGAAACTAATAGAGGTGGGCAGCAATCTGATTTTCTGTTGTATGTGTCATTCTGAGATTTTGACAGGCTTTAGGTTTTTATAATTAAACAAAACAAAACCAGAAAAGAAGTTTATTGGGAATGAAAATCTGATTTGTGGGTAGTTGAAATGTGTCATTCAGGTTCCAGAGATTTACATTTTCTAACAAGATAATCCACTTTCATTTTTTCACAAAGAGAGCGATCAGGGCTTGTTTTTCTGTGAAACATGTTATTTTGATTAATGAGAAAAAATGGAAAAACATTTCACTGAAATATTTTTGTTGGGTAGAATTTAAATTTTATGTTATGCAGGGACTCTGGCTCAGAGCACTGATATATAGCACTACAAAAATGAAGGAAGCTCCATGACAGCATTAAGTTAATTCTGGATTTACTCCAAAACCCCTAAGAGCAATATTTACTCCTACATTTTTAATAAGAAAAAATGTGCACAAGGTACAAAATATCCTCAGAATCACTAATAAGAAGGAAGAACAAACAGAAAAGAGGACTGAAAAATATTGCAGAAAGGAAAGGACCCACTCATGAACCAACATTTTGCATGGAGTTTAATGAAGCAAACATTGGAGGTTTGAAGAGATGACAGCAAACATCCATTTCCTGTATTTGTACAAATACAGTTTCTAAAGAATCTAACTGGAGATTTTCTCATGTCTGAGAAAATCTGTGACTATTACAGCAGGAGAGGTAATTATTTCTGCCCTTCAAACTTGCAGGTAGTCTTAAAAAAATTAAATTCTCAAATGTTATTTTTTTTTATATCACTGACCATCTTTCCCATAACCTCCCAGAGAAAGCATCCTCCATCATGGGGTTGTTCGTGAAAATCCAAATATTGTTTTTAGTCAAAGTAATCAATTCTTGGGCAAAACTTTGCCTCCAAATTGCACTGGCTCAGCTCAGAGCAATGCCACTACCCCAGGAAACTCCAAAGCTTCTCTCAAATCTTCTCCCAAACCTCTAACTATTGTTGAAATCAAACACTGAGCTTGACTTTTTGACTCTCTGAGTTAATCTTGAATCTCCATCAACCTAAAACTATTTTGCATCAAGTTTTACAATGTCAGCATGTGGCTTTGTGTGCAAGAAAACGTTCCTGAGAGCCATCAGCTCCGATCTGCCTCCCCGGGCTCCCAGTGACACAATCCCAACAGGCTGCAGGGATCCCTGGTGGAAACACAGCCTGGGTCAGGACCCAGGTGTCTGAAGGGATTAGAGGAGCCCAGGTCTTTCCTGTGTTCTTCCCACCAGCCAAAGATGAGGAATTATTTCTAGGACACCCAAACTCCACAGAGCTCTGCAGCACTCAGGGCACGGGAGGTCACTGAGGGTGAGGTGACATTTCTGAGCTTTTTGAAAAGACAGGATGGGAATAAACTGGTGAAACACAACGCCCTTAATTACTCATCGTATCAAAGCCATTTGTGAACAATCACACATGCAAAATTTATCTCTCTTTGGTTGGTAATGTTCTGTTTTCAGTCCACTCAGTCATAGAAATGAGGCTTTTTTCCCCCCTGTGATTCATGTTGCAGGAGTGTTCTAAGTGAAGCCAGATCTTATTAGCACAACTGTTTTCCTTTTCTTCTTGCAGACTTTGAGCTCAGTAGGTCATTTTGTGCTACAGCTAATATTTGTTCTGCATAAATTGTATTCAATTTAATAAATATGATTCAATAAATATAAAGAAAATGAAGATTCATTTTAAAATAAACTGAAGGTGAAGATTAATGAGTGTGGAAGCACACAGAATTGCTTTATGCTTTAAAGCTAGGGTTGGCCAAAAATTTTAAAATTAGAAATATAAAGACGTAATCTAATTTTGCAGTCATAGATGTGCTCTCACCTCATGGCACACAGTTCCTGCAGTGGAGATTTCAGTGTCTGGCAGGTCACATAATTTCTCCCCTCCCTTAAAATGCCTTTTTTCATCAAAAGAAAATGTTATTAATGAGATTCAAAAAAAAAAAAAAAATCAAACAAACTTAATATGCTTATTGGGACCAAATGTGGCCTTCATTTTAAAGAGACTAAAATCAGCTGAGATTTCATCTGATGAAAATGGAGAAGCTGAGCAAGTCTGTCTGTGGTTTAGGTGTCTAATGAGAAGAAAACTTATAATTTAGTGCCAGCTGTGAACAAAACCAAGCAATTATCACCTCTGTATTTAATAAAGAGAGAAAGAAAAGCAAAACAATAACTGTGGATTTGTTCTTCCTGCCACAACAACAACAACAACAACAACCAGCCCCTGAAGTAGTTACTACATATTCAGGAAACACTTTCAGCCCTCACTGTAGAACTTGCAGTAGTATTTTTACATTTAAGCATAAGCATAATGTTGAATTTTAGGAACAGCAAATAGTACTTTCCAATGGAACCCTCTCTATTTATAGTGTTTTCCAGAGAGTGTGCAGTCTCAGAGAGAAAGGCAGCAATATTTACAAAAATTTCACCATGTGAGAAAAAATGTTAAGGAACAAGTGTAAAACATGAAGAAGATGCATATAAATGTCTTTATAAAATACACCAAAGCTGTTAATTTTCTTATGGCCAAAAGTACTTGCTGATGGCTAGAGGGAAAAACTTTCTAAAAAATTAAGAGTTTGCTGGGAACAGAGATTGATTTGTATTTGCTAACTTGGACTAATGAAAGCAACTGCCAATCATGCTTGTAAGGAAAAAAATGTCTTGCAGCAGCTAAAATAGAGCTAAAAAGTTAAAAGGCAGTTCAGTGCTGGGTGCTGTAGGTATGGAATATGCTGCACACAACAATCACAGCTGATGAAATGTGCCTGGACTCCCCCAGCTGTGGTTACCAAAATGTCCCTGAGCTGCTCTGGAGCCAATTCTGTCACAGAGAGCCCTGGGGTCTGTCCTGGTGCTGTGCACTCCAGGTCAGCTGAGCTGGGGGCTCTTGGAGCAAAAACCACAGGAAATAAGTTCATATTTTCTAATGTGCTGTTCTGGGGCCTGATACTCCTTCAGTTCCTCCTGGGTTTATACCAGATAAGCAAAACTGTCAAGTTGTAGTCATTGAAAAATTAGGTCCTGTGGCTGCCAGCTATACACAGGATTGGGACAACCTCCTCATCTAAGCCCCAGAATAGTCTCTAGCCAGGTAAGACAGTCAGAAAAAAGAGCAATGTAAGGCTGAATTTCATTCCATAGCAGAATATTTTCATTCTGCATAACATTTTATCAGTTCTACTCTCTATTTCACTAATGAAAGGGGTGTTCTCCCCATTCTTTCTTTCCTGATGCCAATGATAACTGAGTTTGGCTTTCCTCTTTTTATAACCTGGCATGATAATTTTGCAGTAATCTTTTATAAATCTCAGCATGTTCTCAGAAAGTAAATGATGGCATAATTTATCACTATTGAAAATGCATTTTTTGCCATGACAGTATAATTAGACATTCTTTTCAGGAGACATATTAAGTATATACCAACGTATTAAAGCTACTGTGCTGCAGATCTATTTAGTTGATTTATTCCTTGTCTCTGGCTTCCTTGCCTTATCATGATACCCACACAGTTGTGCATTCTCATTGCAAGAATGAAAAAAAAATTAAAAAAAGGCTCAGGCAAGGAAGCAACACATAGTAGGAAACAGTATCTGTAGGTTAACTAATTCAAGTGGGAACAGGATGCAATTTGGCTGCACTTTTGTACCAATTCAGAACGCATTAATTATGCAGTGATCAAAATAATTTCCCATGCATAATGCTGACCTCATTCACTAGAGGGCAACAAAACCCCAGCTTAAGAAGCCTCCACCTTCTCCTTTCAATGACAGAGCACTTTTAACAAGTCGTGGCGTGGGTTTCATAATGAACACCCTTTTAATTTCACATGCTCCTCCTGGGCAGCCGGGCAGGCGGGGGGACAGAGAGGATGGAGGCTCCCAGGAGGTGCCAGGGAGGTGTTGTTGGAGCCACAGCCCCACGGCAGAAGGGTGGCTGTGCTCATCCCTCTGAGCTCTCCTGGCTGGGCAAGGTTACCCCACTGAGCTCTGCCCCCCAAACCCCCTGGACCTCGTGGTGCTTTTGGAGATCAAAGCCTGTGGGTTTATCCAGAGATCATAAAGATACCAATGCTCAAGACACTTAAACTGTGGCAATGAAAAGCTCTCATGCGTCTGACTGGGCTTTGCTTTTGATCAGGGAGGTTTGGGGCCATTTCCTACTCCTGGCTCTGCTCCTGAGCTGCTTCTCCTGCCATCACCTTCTCGCTCTGACTAAAGAGAATGAATATTTTCATGCTTAACCAAACTGCAATAGAAACCCTTTGCTTGTAATTTTTGAGGGTGTTTGTTAGGAAGTCTGAAAGAGTTGATACTATCTCTGCCAACAGTCTAACAACTAATTAGTTTACTATGGTCCACCACGTTAGCTCTGCTAATTTAATTTTGAAAAGTTCACTCTGCATAATAAAATCTGGTAGCTGGATCTTCTCCTCCAGTTGTAAATAAGAAATAGCTATTACTGTTATGGTCTATTGAAAAAGGGCTTCATACACTGTGAAAAAATGATTACACAGACACAGACCCAACCAATTGAAAAATAATTATGTGAATTTGTCTTTTGTCCTCAGATGCAAGTAATGGCTAATGCAAATAAACTGCCAGAGAAGTATTTTATGTGCCTTTTATAGCATGAATAGGAATACATTTAACCCATTTTTGATGAATAGCTGATTTTTTTTGTCTGGTTTTGTTAGAGAAGACAATTATTATGACCAGATGCAAACACCCATTTCTTAAAGCACTTGCTCCCAGGATCACATCCTTGGCCTCTCCTTTAAAGGGGCCCATCCCAAGAGGTGAGCAGATATAAACAGATGCATTCCTGTGTTTCAGAGGCAGTGCAAAGATTAGGAAGGGGTGGGGAGGTGCTCAGGAGGGAAGAGATGTACAAATACATTTTTCTATTACACAGTTGACAGCCCCTTGGGAAAACAAGTCTAAGAAATGTGCAACCTTGAAATGTGTGCACGCTGCAAGGGATATTTTCAATGTGAACCCTGTGTTGGGGTTTTCAAAGTCCTTAATCATTTGGCTCTGCTGGGGAAGAGGGATGTACTGAAGCTTCTAAACAAACAGAAAGGTTTGATTTTGATGCCTTCTCCTCCAGAAAGGCAGAGTGGGCTGTCCCTGCTACACCCCCTGGGCAGGGCACTGCAGCCCCCACACTCTGTGCCTGCCTAGCAATATTCTCCTGCACACAGTGCAGTGTGACACATCCCCTTCCCACCAAAGTATTTAACAGTTGCCTTTGAAAGGCAACTCATTATACAAAAGCAGAACTAAATAAAAAAATACTCCAGAGAGAGAACAGATTGCTAGATATAGATTAGATGTGCAGCCTAATCCTTCACAAGCATTAAATATTTAACATGATCACACCACAGGTGACAGGAAGATGTCTGCATTGTTTAATTAGACTTAATTAAACATAAGGAAAATCTAATACTGATTCAGGTCTAGCTTCTAAATTGATTACAAAACTCTCTTTTTAAAGTACTTTTGTACCCAGAAAAAATGTATTCTTCCCTTCATTAGCTGGGGAATCCTTGCCATGCAGTGCTCAGAGCCCATGAAGAGACGATCTGCTGTGCTCAAAAGCCCATGGGGGAGAGTCACTTTTCTGCACTGGGTTAAGGACAAAGGCAGAGGACTTGGCACTTCCAGCAGGCTGCAATGCTGAGCTCTTCTGGCCATATTTTGTATAAGCCATTACACTCGGGACATCATTTTTTTCTATTACCTCTTTTATGGTCTTATTGTTTACAAGAAAATAGATAGAGCATTTAATTATGAGATGGACTTAATGTTCTATAACAACTCCTGTATGCAATACATTGCCTCTGGAGCTCTGCTCACAACTCACATTAATGCGACAAATGAAAAAACCCAAACTAAACAGTGTAACAGAGAAGATGTTTTGCAAGGGGAGGGTGATATCCAATGCTATGAATCATTCCCTGATAATATTCTCACGTCTCCCAGTTAAAGTTATGGTTCAGAACTGTGTTTAAGCACGAGTTGTCAAAGAACTGGGAAAAATGTATGCCGTGCTGTTTTGTTTCCCAATCATCTTATTGAGTGACATTAAGCAGAAAAGCCTGATAAAGGTCCAACCTAAAAGGAGCATCCTCATGACTGGATTAAAAATTTAAGTATTATTTTCTCTCTACAAATTAAAAGTTAGAAAGTATTAAAGAAGTGAAGCCATAACCATCCTAGAAATGAATTAATTAATCCAGTGAGCCCCAGCTCTGCCAGGCAGCAGTGATCAAAGTCAGATCCAGAGATCACCAGATTCCATTGTTGTTGATGTGATATTCTATATATCACTGTGGTACCTTAGATCAAATAATTTATCTAAGTATAAAACTTATAAAACTCTGGTACTGAAACCAGAGTACTGCAGCTCTGTGCTTTTACTGATAGTTTCTTGGTTTACCTGATGCTGTGGCTGCTTTCCTCCTCTGGTTTCTATGCTACTACAACTGATTTTTGGGGGAATGATACAGGTTGTGGAAATGATGAGTGCAGAATTTTGGTTTCCAGATATGTGCTCTCTGGTCATGAGGGCTGGAGCTCCTGTCATCAGCCTCACTGTGCAGGTGTGTGCCCATCTCACAGATGTGAGGGAGGGGTTTGTACCCTGCACATGCACAGGCAGGAGGTTCTGGCTCTGGATTTGTGGGATAGAAGTTCAGGTCTCTTCTTTCTTTAAAGAAATTAGATCCATATGGAATTGCTGCTCTAAGTTTGGAACAAGAAATAGCAAAACACCCTTAAAAGAGTTACAACAATAAATACCCTTAATGCAGGTAAGTGACACAAACTCTGGTCACATTCAGCAAAGGACTGATTTTGTTTTTTTGCTCTTCTCTGGCAGAAAGAAGTTGAGGCTTTTTGATTTTTGCTCAGATAACCTTTGTGGTGTGGTGGTGATGAATCACACCCTGCTTACCTTTCTGAGGCCTCAGTACCTACAGTCTGACATGTTTCTCTTTGCTGTGTTTGAAAACACAGCTGATGAAAGCAACAGGCACATTCATGGTGCAGTGCCTTAGTCACTATTGTCCCAGCCAAAATGGGGTTTATCCACAGAGAGTAATTGAGTACACTCTGGAAATTGCCACCCTGACAACAGAGAATAGATAATAAAGTCACAGGAAATAAATTGTACATTATGGGCATAAATCAATGGAAATTTCTATTTTAGGCAGTTTTTCCCAGGAATATGAAAAAAAAATAATAGAATATAAATTCTAAAACAAACAAACGAACAAACAAACAAAAACTAAGGATGTGAATCAGAGGGAAAAATCAGAGGGCAGTAACAGGAGGAAAGTATTGGAAACACTGAAAATGAGTGAATGGCACAATCCTTCCACATATGAAGTACATGGTATTTAAATTCTAGACACAGGAAACCAAATGTTGTGTGTTGAGAACTTTTTCCTCACAGGAACTGGGAGCATTAGCAGCCATCAGAAAGTATCCAGCACCTGAAGGAGGGGGTGAGGCCACAGGGGTGATTAATTCCCATTACACAAACCCAGCTCAAGGTTGATGTAGTGCATATATATATTTTAGGGCTCTCCTCTATAGAAGGTACATTGATAAACTAGAGACACTACTGAAGAGAGCAATAAAAATGATGGAGTGGACACAGTGCTTGTCCTAGGTAGTCAGGCTGGGTGAAATGGATCTGTGCTGTGAGGAGGAGCAGTGACAAACAGGGGACAGACAGGTTCCAGGTGCATAAATGACTGAAGGTTACTGCCTGATACTCCAGCCAGAGATTAGTGCATTTCCAGGAGTTCAACACAAATTCCAGAAGGCTGTGACTCAGTCATAGCAGTCTCTAAGGGTGCCAAGACCATCCCAGAAAAACCCCCAAAAAAAGATAATCCATAAATATATCAGTGGCAGTGCTTCCCATGTGTCCTGCCTTCTGGAGAGAAAGGAGAGGAGCTGATCATCACCAGGAGCAATCCCTGGCTAATCCTGTCCTCCCCAAGCCCCATCACAGTCACACCTGTAGGAGGGGGACATCCCTGGCCCCAGCACCACGTGTGTCCCAGGGGAATGCAGCAGCAGAACTCCCTCCAGGCCAGAGACTCTGGCCACAGCTTGGGCTCAGTTCTAAGCCAGAAAAAGGAAGATTCCAATGCAGAAACAGGAAAACAACTTCATGTAATTTTCCCTGTGATGGATCCAGTACCAGCAGAGAGCAAGGGGCAGAGAGGAGGGAGCAGCAGCACTGAGAGCCCTCATGGGTGCACAGCAGACAATTTGGGTGCCTTTCCTCCATCGTGGCTAAAGTCCCAAATATCTCCAACAATGTCCTTTTAGAGCAGCTTTGGACAATCAGTGACTTAATACAGTGATTCTGTTTCAGGATGTGCCATGGTGTGAGTGGTTTTTGACTTCCAGAAACTGTTTCAAGCATGAAGAGATCAGTGCAGAGCAAACTGCAGCTATCAGATCTCACACATCCTTTTGTAGGTTGATTTCCATGGTGTGTAGGTTTCAGCTTTACCACAGCCCCTCCCTGGAGGACATCTGGAATCCTCAGCTTTGTACCGGAGTTTCAATAGGGGAATATTAATGTTTAAACTATAATGGGTCTGACTTAATCTGATTTCATTAACATTTTATTACCAGCTGTGTCTAGGCAGTCATTGTAATCATTTAACTATATTTCGGGAGTGGGGTGGGAGGGGTTGAGCAATTCAGGGGAAATGACAACTCAAAGTCAATTCAGTCCTGCAGTTTTTCTCAAGCACAACTCACACAGTCCCAGTTCAAGTCAGCTGGCCATTACCAGGACACAGCATGTGCTGCACAAATACCTTCTGACATTCCTGCCCAGTGTAAGCCCCAGGAAGGACAACATATGCTGGGGCTGTGCTAAGCCCCACTGGCACATAACCAAATTAATATTTATCATAAAACCCCACAGTCTTTCAGACTTCTGCAATGAGCTGGCCATAAAACCAAAAACCTCAGAGCACTAATGACTACCACAAAGCTCTAAAGGTACTTCAGCTGTTGATGCACTTTGAACTGTTGAACTTTGTGTGTCAGGAGAACCAGATAGAGACCCCTGTTTTTCTAATTACCAAATCCCAGACCTGCACCCCCTTGAAGAGCCCCTGAGCTGCTGCCTGGGGCCAGCGTTGGTGCTCCGGAGCCTCCTGCAGAAGGCAGAGAAGTGCCAACACCCCGGGCACTGCCCAGCAGAGCAGCTGCTCCTGGCTGCCACCACACACTGCCTGCAGCAGCTGCTTTTGCAGCCACCACGCTGTGAAGTGCTGAGGAGAGGAGGAGAAGGTGAGCAGGGTCTCTCTTTGGGTGCCATCCAGCTCCTCGGCTCCGTGCGCGATTTGCAAGCCAACGACAGAACTTCTCCACGTCGTCGCAAATAAAATCCAGTGTGAAATCCTCTAAGACACAACACACTCCAGTACTTCATACTTAAACTACCTCCAGTTATTCTGAAGCTCCTAAGCTTTCAGCATTTCACAACACAATCATTTCTGGATCACAGGGAGAAAAAATTGTGCATACTCTACAGCACTGCATCAAATTCTGACGTTTTTAAAGACTAAAGGACTTGAGAAACAGCCTTCTGCTCCCTCCCCCTGAGATAGCAACAAACAACCAGAACTCAAACATAAAATTAAATACAGTTTATCTCCTCCATGACATCTCTATTACATACACTGAATTGGAAGAAGTTTACAATAATAACTTTGCCTCTCTAATATGATACTTATTTCAAGCACTTGAGAACAGAAAATAGCTCAGAACATTCTCGCTCTAAGCCTGAGACCTCATTTCTCGTTACATTCCAGCCTGAGTTGTAATTCTTATCCTGGTTTATTCAAGAGCAAGCACTCCATCTCCTACATAAATTCTTCTGGATTTCCAAGAACACTGGTGCCAGCTAAATGTGACTGAAATAAGCAAACCGTGGGCTCAGTGAGAGGCTTCTGATTCCACAGTGGCTTAGCTTAAGACTGAAATTGAGGAGCAATATGGTAAACTCACAAAATGCTGGCATCTCTGAAGCATTCTATTTAAGGCTTTGTTCAGGTAAACCCAACCAAATTGGTGCTTTGAGTTTTGTGCTTAGGAAAAATGGAATTTTTCCAGTTGTCCCATTACTTATAAGTTAGAACAGAAACCCCAAAGAGCCAAGTGCTCCTTCCAGGCACTTCAGTGCTCTGATCTGCTCAGCTCATGCCCTGTTTGTGATGCACTGAGGTTTGCAAACAGCCAGAGGACTCTGAGCCAAGCAGTTCTGACCTGCACCCACCCAGAGAGTCAAAGGATGCTGTTCCTGCTGCATCTTTCTTCTCAAGCTTCATCCAGCTTTGCTGCTCAACACACCTCTTGCCAAGCACCACCACATATTAGTGGGATGTGCACTGTCAAATTAATGCTGTTAAACACAAGGCCTTTGTTTACAGTGTGAAAATAAGTTGTTGTTGAACAAATGAGAGGGTAAACATTTACCAAGCTGGAGACGAGGCTGCACAGCTGAAGCTGGGCTGAGGGTGCTGCATTCCTTTCTCCTTTAAGAAAAACTTGAAGGCACAAAATTATTCCAGTGCAGTCACTCGAAGTAGAGTGACTTTTCATGGTTAGTTTTCTTCATGGGACTGAGTGAACTTGAGCAAAGCGCCAGAAGGAGCAGAGCTTTCTGAAAATATTGAACTTGAAAGCAAAGATGCTCTGTGTAAAGATAATGGGCTCATGGAAGAGACATTCTGATAACACATTTACATGAGGGCTGGACTGAATATAGCACAGAAAAAAGGAGAGACAGCACATCACCCTTAGAAGGGAGGTTTGGCTCCTTCACATCACTACACTCCTTCCCATGAAACCCTCAGCTGTGGCTCTGTGGTGCCTCCGAGGAAGCAAAGCCTCACCTTACATCCCACATGTATCAAAACCCTCCAAAAGCAGACCCAAGGCAAAGGCTCCACCATGAGGGTGCTGGCTCAGGACAGCTGAAAGTGAGCACAGTGGTGGGAAGCTTTAAACACTCCTGTTTTTCAGCACACCTTTGTGAGCACCTTGGGCCTTTCTGAAAGCAGAGGTTTTGTGTGGGTCTTACTGAAAGCAGCTTTCTGTTGTGACCTCATTTAAGTCATTGGACATAAAGGAGCAAAGCAAACCAGAAATGTAGGAGCTGTATTTTAGCAGTCTGAATTTGGACCTCCTCTAGTCATCACAATTTTGGAATTCAAGTTCACTGCCTCAGAGACTGTCCATGGAGAATGTTCTTACAAGGAATGAAGAGTCCTGGACTGCTTGTCATGGCCTAAGCTCACTGTGCTGATGAAATTTATCCTGCCCCACACTGCATCTGGAATGGGAATAAGTTATAAAACAGGTGAAACCATGAAAATATACATGATAGAAAAATACAAATACTTCTTTAAGACAATGGCTTCCTATACACAGGTGAACTCTGGGAATCCAAAGGTTTGGACTACTATATCCAATTTATTTATAGACAATAACTTACTGATATTTATGTGTATGGAATACCATTAATATAAATCAGCTCATAATATTTTGGTAGTGATATCAGTCTAATTTGAATTTTATATTGCACAGTAGAATTGAATGCTAGACTTGATTTTTTAAAAGTAATTAATGAGTTAAGCTACCTGAGAGAAAAACAAAATGATGATTATAATTAGAAGTGTTCCATGGCTGCTACCAACTGTTTAGATGTACTTACAGGTAGCATTTCTAATTAAAACCCTCTCAATGCTGAGACATCTCTCTGTTCATTCGTCATTAAAAAAGTGGAAACTTTTTTTGCATTAAGAAATCCCTTAATAGAAAAATAATAGAAAAAGTTACATGTAATTACATTCTCTGTACTATTTGTGGTGAGAAGTTCCTGTGAGAAAATGAGCTGCAGGTGTATAAGAGTAAGAAGTGTTGGCTCTGACTTCACTTGTTTGGAATATTCCACCTGGAAAGGACTTGGGATTCAGGCTGGCATTTTCAACCTGAAGGGGTTATTGGGGTGTTTAAGTCCGGGGGCTCTGTGAAAATGGTAAAATTTGGGGGAGAGAGGAGGAAAAAATAAATCACCCCAAGTTACTCTGTTGACAACTGTAAAGTCTCAGGGAGTTACAAGCATAGTCCAGTGAGCCTGGAGTATGTGAAAGTCTGACACAGACAGACTTGCAGTGAGTGAGGCTGAGCAATGTTTTCACAGTCAAAATACATTTCAAGCCACTGTTTGCAAGCAAAAATTTCAGTCATTCATGAAAATCAAGTCTGTAATGCTGTGGCAGTGCTCAGTTAGGTTAGTTACCAGCCAAGACTCTGCTTCTGCTTCCAGCTTAAATATTCCATATACAGGGGGCAAAAAGTAACCCTCAAGTCCCATTTGCCAAATTTCAGGGCCTGCAGTGAAAGTTTTGGTTGTACCAAGGGTTTTTTTTCTGCTACCACCCTAAATGGCCGTGTCCTTTCTCCTCCCACACTGAGCTGTGCCCTCTCAGGTGGGGATGGCTCTCCCTGATGATCCCATTGTTTAGGATTCTGAAGCTCATTAACTTGCAGTCATGAAATGGTCTAACGGAGCAACCCTTGTGCAGATGCAAAGTGTCCCACCTTGGGTGACTTCACCAAACTGCTGCTGGTTTACACCCCAGGAGAGTCCCAGCTCATAATTTGCACTGTTATCCTTTGCGAGCAATAGCAGTCATGGTAATCAGCTCCAGCAGCAGTAAATTCTGCCTCCTGATTTACATCAGTGCCAAAAGGTGAAGGGGAAGCTGGAATAAGGTATAATTAAGTCCAGAAGTGCATGTTTGAAAGGTGAATAGCTGCTTCAGATGATCTGAGGAACTGGGAGATAATCCATTTTCCCACCAAAATCCCTCTCCTGGCCCAAAATTTGGCTGTAAGTACAAAGGACACAAACCAGCCTTCTCTCCTCCTTCTCTTGTACTTTAAAGCAGGGGATTTATACACATTAGCTGTGTTCAATCACTTCATGATCATTAGATATGAATTTCCTTTTTTTTTTTTTTAGAAAAGTATTTTGAGGGAGCATCTTAAAAGGCTTTTGGAACAACAGACATGACTTTGAAGATGAGTCACTGAGTGCAGGATGTGTGTTCTTGTCTCCAAAACCACTGGGAACTTTGGAGCCAGAAAACAACAATATCACAGTGGGAAGTGAAGGGAACCTGTTTGCTTTGATAGCAGGTGCTTTGCTGCCCACAGTTTGCACACTGGAGAGTGTGGGGACAGGCTGAAAATCCAGAAAGTCAAAGTTGGAGAGAAGGATAGGAAAAAAAGGAAAATAAATTAATTAAAAAACCCTAATATTTCTTACTAATATTTCTTACTTTACAATGAGTAAAGCCACCCTGCTAAGTTTAAAGTGCTCTTTTGATATCAAGTGTGCCACTTTCTCCTGTGGGAAGAGTAAAAAAAGACACATCTCAGACGATTTCTTACTGATTTAGAGGGGTAGGGTTTGCAGTTAATTATGGTGAGTTTTGGAGTTGTTCATAAATTACAGCATGTCCAAACTGTTCTCAGCCACAATCAGGAATGTGGGAGTTTGGCTGCTTTGATCCAGGGCAGCATAACCCAGAAGAAATACCTAGACTGGAATTTTTATTGTTCCATCCAAAATGCTTTGCTTGTTGATGGAATAGAAGCAGAATGCTGTGGACAGGTGCATGGATTTCTGTTTGTACTGACCATTTTTGACCTGGATTTGACTAGTGAAATTGCAACATTCATAATGTGGAGCCCTTGGCCTGATTTCTGAGATTCTCTCTCTTTCCAGTCACTTGCAATATGTTTATTAATGGAATGAGTGACACTCAGTTTGCACATAGAGCTGTGAGTTTCTGGCCACATTTCTCAATGATGTTTGGCTCAGGAACACAACAGGAAATTCACCTTTTCTCAGCACATCCACCCACTGATGTGTGGCTCTTATGTGACAAGGAAAATGCTGGAGTTAAACACTGAGACTAATAGAGAAATACATTTATTGTGCATATCTGAAAGTTAAGCAAATCTGACATGAAAAAAACTTCAAGCTGTTTCATCTGAAGTAAACTGGTGTGCAAAATGCAGTGTGGTCTCCCTGTCAATAGAAACCCTTCAGAGACATTAATTAGCCATGCCTGATATTTATCTGCTGATGTGGGTATTGTGACATGGTGATGCAGGTGAGATAAACTAAACAGAGCTAAAATCTCCTGCCCAGCTGGTGACTCAATGGGACCTGTGGCTGTTTAACACCCTGCTGTGAGTTACCTCTGCAGCCTTATTAAAGTGGTGCACTGTGCTGATCTTTAACTTATACATCCTTTACCAGTTCTCTGTCTCAGGTAGATGGTTTAAAACACAGGGAATTACACATGTTGGAAAAAGGGAAAAACAACTTTAGGCTGTGATTGGTTAATTAAATGTTTTGCACATACCAGGGTCATGCTATACACCCACCATGAATGAATTGCAGGAAGGGAGATTTAATAAAAGGGAATGCTTTTTTCTGGGAGGATTAGGACAGAAATTTCCCTGTTTTAGTCAGCTTGACAAACACCTCCATGTACCACAGATAAATGTGGGGTGATTGTCTTCCACAGGTTTTTATACTCCATTCCTTCCCTGCTGACTGATGAAATAAAAAAACAAAGGGGAAGATATCTGAGCCACAAGGTGAGAGTTCAGCTCCAAAGCTGTCTTGAGCAGAAGGATTCAGCCTGGCTTATTATACAGGCTAGAAGTCAAAAAAATTTGAATGGGCTCTCCAGGGTTGAAAGATGTGAAGTTTTGGGCTGAACTTTAGTAAAAAGTTTTCAAAGGCATTGAGGGAGGTTATGGAGTAATGGCAGTGGGTGAAGGAAAGCCATTGTGCTCTGCACTGCCCTGCAGCCAAGCCCTCCCCACCTCTCTCCTCTCTGGAAGCAGCTCAGTGCCAGGGCTGTGTGGGGCAGTGGCAGAGGGCACAGTGGCAGTGGAGCTGGGAGTGCCACCGAGCTGCAGAATGTCACTGCTGCCTTCAGAGTGCACTGCACTCCTCGTGCTCAGAAGTCTCTGTGAAACTGAATCCTGCTCTGAACTTCACTACATTAAAAAGAGATTTATTCCTCAGTCCTCCACAGCACAGTCTTGTCTCCATTGTCCGTGAAATCCAGGGAAGCTCACTGCCCTGCTCAGACCAAAATTACAGCAAATTATGCTTATTTTATGATTGGGATATTTATACTTATTCCAACATAAAATAGTTCTAGGAGTAGGGATAGGAAACATGCCCTTTTTTTCCCCTAGAAGTCAGGTTTAAAGGCAGGTTTGTAACAAAAAAAACCCCCAACAAACATAAAATACCTTCTGCCTTCCATAGATGCTTCAACACACAGGTAACACCTGGCCCTGAACTTCACAACTTCCTTTGTGAATTCCTTTGAGTTTTGACAACCAGACCACAAAAGAAGACCTAAATCTAGAGTTATTTTAAAAATATGCCACAGAAATTTTCTAGACTATGCCACTCAGTTTAACAATGAAAAAAATTACATTCTGGAGAAAAAATAGAATCAAAAGTAGTAAAGCAAGCTTAGCATTCTGATAACACGGGCACAAGACAAAGGTAAAAACCAGTTCATTTGTTTTGTGCCCTTCTGAGCCAGCTGAAATTCAGAGCTCTGGTTTTCACAAGCAGGCCTGAAGAGGCCAGCAAGAGGAGCTGATCTTTGAAATGATTTCCCATCTGGGGCAGTACTAAACTGCCTCTGCTGTGCCACCAGGCAGCCATGCAGTCTCAGAGTGAGCTCCCGTGCATTTCCTGCAGAGCTGCTTTTAGTGGGTCCAAGATTCAAACAGCAACAAAACAGGAGCATAAACTGCCTTTGTATTGAAGCTAATGAAACCTAGAAAGTATGCACTGTGATCTTAAGTGGATTTCTAAGACATATTGCAAAGTTCTTGGAGAGTAATGAGGCATACAGCAGTCAGCAGTGGGGACGATGGCCACCAGGACAGACAGCACAGGCAGCCATTGAACATTTCCACAGACACGAGTAGAAAGACAAAGCATGCACATGACAGTTTGTAAAAGGAAGGTGGAGTGGGATTCAAAATGTTAAATATTCAGTAACGAAGGAAAGCATTTGCTTGTCATCCACTGCATGACAGCTGCTGTCATGGGCATTAGTGAGCTGTGCCAGGAATTCCCAGAGTGAGGCTCTACTCCTGCAGGGGGGAATTTTTTCCTTGGTTTGTTAATGTTTGCCTGATGTTGTCCACAAAGTTAACTACAGGCAAAATAACATTTACAGCGTGTGTGCATGTAAGGATGAGATTTGCACACTAAATCAAGCAGTTACAGGTCCCAGGGTTCTTCCCATGCAGCACTGGAAGTGTGAATAACTTCCCAGGAGAAGAACAGCACAGCTATGCTGCAGCCAGGCAAGTCTTATTGCCACAAGTAATGCTCCTTCAGTAGAGGAAACATGGGAAATAGGGGTGAGAGGGAAGACCTTTCTGGGGTATTCCTTCTTCAGGTTAGATTCATGGGCCTTAATATCTGCTTGGTTGTTTTTGTTCTGTTTGGTTCCTTTTTTTTCTGAGAACTGGTTGAACTAACACACAGCATTAACACTCCTTGCAACATTTTTTCAGATCTTCTCCAATTCTGTCATGCTATACCCTAAAATCTCACTTTATATATGACCATTAAAAACTCTGATTCATTTGGCATCTAAAAATCTCTGATAATTCAACCTGTGCTGGCTTTGCTTAATGCAACAAGAAGCTAAGGACTTCACTCTTTCCTTGTCCTGGCTGCCAGGGGCTGCAGCAGCACAGAACACAAGATCTGAGAGAACAAGTCCCTCTGGCAGAGTCCAAGTGGCACAGAGAGAACAAGGGAAGAGACACAGTGGAATTCTCAGGGACAGGGAGCTGAGAGAGATGAGGACCCTGGGGGAAAAGGATGGGTTCTGATGTTGATTCCACTGAATAATCGTTCAATAGACCCCCGTGAGCCATTTGGAAACAGAACCTAAATGTGAAATAATGCACAGTCTGGGAGGGAAGGATGTGGTTTCAAATACCCTTTGTGAGCACACCAGAGAAGTTATTTTTCATAATAGAGTGCAGCATGGATCCTTTCTCTAGAGGTGCTCTGGGTGCTATTAGTGAAACCTCCAGAGGATCCAGGATGACTTTCCTGAATGCCATTTTATCTCCATCATCACCAGTGTGAGCTCCCCAAAGCCACGGCCACAGATGACAAGCCCAAAGTGCAAAGCCTTGCATGAAGGGCCCGTCCCTGTGCCTCACACAGCCACAGCCTCAGCTGCAGATAAACACTTTTCCTCAGCTCTAATCTCTTGTGCAGACATTTTCACAGTGCTGAGACAAAGAAGTACAAGGAACTCTGTGCCACAATGCCAGGACTTGCACTGTCAGGGCCCAGTGCCACTGGAACAGGTCCAGATGATGCCCTGATTGCACAATACAGCGAACACCAAAATCACAGCAGCTACAGAGGGTCAGGTTACACCCAGCAGAACAAGCAGATTACCAGCAGCAGCAGCACATACTGATGTAACATATCTCTGCTTTTTTCTGTCACTAAGCCATATGAAGCAGTTGCTGTAGAATTATTCTTACATCTCTTCTGTTGATAAGCTACTTAGCAAGGTGGAGTTGAAGCTAATCTGAGTGCTGTATGAAAAATGTGATGTGCTATTGCACTGTGCTGCTGTTTGATATTTGGTTGCCTCTTGCCAGGTACCTTTTGTGAATTGCAGCTGCTATCTCAAAGGTAAATCCTTGGGCCCATGCACAGGTAGTAAAAAAACCCCTGAAAGCAGAAGCATCTCCTGAGCAGAAGGAGGGTAAGACATTTTCTTTTAGTTTGCATCTGAGAGCAAGGAAAGGAATTTGGTTTCTTTAAACAAATTCCTTCTGAACTGCACATGGAAGTAATAAGGCTCTGCTTTGCTCAAGTTTGATAAATGACTTATTAATGCATAAAATCTATTTCTGAAGAAGAAAGTTTATGAAAATATATCAGGCACCATTTCTGCAGTCATATGACTGCTATTGCACAGAGCAGCCAATATCTTGCAATTATTTTCTTCTGTAAATCTTTTGACAGTCTTAAATAACTCAATCAGGGGTTTTCAACCACTAAAGTTTATAATTTCAAGGTTTTCCCCTCCTCTAATCAGCAGTTTTATAACCTACTGCTCTTCCTTCAAAAAGAGCTGGTGATGATCAGTGTTTATTCCAAACCATTTAAGAAGGCAGCTGTTTATTAAAGTGCCAACAGCTATGATTGATTTCTGATGCTCATGAGTGCATCTGTTTTCTAGTTAATGACATCATTGCAAGCAAACAGATACAGCAAGCTGGGGCTCTAATGGAGGACTAAAGCATCCATGCCTTCTCTATAAAAAATAAATTGATTTCACTCTGAAAAAGAAATCTATTAATATGTCAAATGTTCAACTTACATTCCTGCCAATTGGCATTCTTATATGCAACTGGCATTTCCTCAAAAAGAATCTGTGGGTTAACAGTGTTTATATTAAAATCTTTAAAGGGGACATCTGTTAGCTGAAATTCCAAAAGTAGTGACTGATTTATGATCTAGTAAATCACATCTGTACAGGGTAAAGAAAAAGACTGAACTGCAGCAAAACCAACATCTGTCATCAGGAAACTACAGGCCTAGAGAGTGAATGGAAAATGGAAGTTGTGCAGGTTGGGAGGGTTCCCCTTAATTCTCCTATTTTTGTAGTGTTTGAGATAAGGAATTAAAATAAATATACTCCAAGCTCCACTGAAACTTGCAAAAGTAATAGCTTTTTAAACCTCATTTCTTAGGGCCGAATTTTATCTCGTATAAACCAGCTCACTTTTTACTGGCTTTACCTTTTCCTGCCTTCACAAGAATGCACTGCAGGCCACAGTGTTGTCAAAAAGGCATTGATGGTATCTCCTTCTAAGAGCTTCTTTTTAATATAACTTTATTTTTTTAAAAGAAAATATAAAGAGCATATGCAACCATTTCCTTTGCAATTCCTTGCATGCATCAAACGTGGATGTGGAGCAAAGAGCGCTGCTGCCTCCCCACCTCCTCCTGGAAATCTCCAGGAAATGGTTCATATTTTATGGCATCAGGGTTTGATGTGCTCAGACAACAAGGCCACGACTGAGAAACTCTGAATTTGAAGGGCCTGACCTGACCAGAGCTTTAGCTGGGTCTCTGTGGTGCACTGGGAGCTGGAGAAGGGCTCGTCATCCTCACCAGGGGCTCTGCCTTGGTGCTGTCCCAGCTCTGTCTCCTGACTTCCTTCAGGAGTCCCTGCCCTGTCTCTCTCCTCACTAAATGCCTCTTTTGGTGTGTGCACATTTTGCCTGACTCTGCAATTTGAATTGAATGAGAGACACTAGACCTTCAAAAGCAGCCATTTGAAATTCTGCTCACTGGGAAAAAAAGGATTTTTTAAAAAAAATATCAGAAATAGTGAAATCAAACTTTGAGGCCTGAAATAAAGCCTTCAGTTTTCTTGGCTTTTGAGTTCTTTTTTCTTCTTCCCTGGCTCTTGACCTGAGAATCAGCAGCTTCTGAAATTTGGAAATACTATTCTGCAGCAATGCCTGCTTTCTTCCTGTTATTTCATTGTCTCTGTGTTTCTTTCTGCACACATTCTTCCCCTGGAGCATCAGGGAACAGCACTGTTCTCCTCACAGAAAGCAGGAGATGACCTGTTCAAAGCCTAATGAGCCTGACCTCATTCAGGTTTAAATATTTAACTTTGAGACTAAATTTAACCCTACCCAGCCAGTTTTTCTTTTTTATTTTCTAACTTTTCTCTTCAAGTAATAACTCTGAGCCTCATATCCTTTCCTAACTTCACTCATAAATTCAATCCTCCTACAAATAAAGAGTGTATTTCTTTTCTATTTCTTTTCTTATGTCTTGAAATAATTAGAAATGGATATAAAAACCAGCAGAAGGCACTGGTGAATCACTTGACCTGCAATCCATGGCAAAACTGTCAATGATTGGTTTTTTTGGCTAAGATTGTAAATCCCTTCTATTCAACCCAGAGGTTTCTCATAGCACAGCTTGGTCCAGAAGTGGCAGAAGCAGCAGATCCTTATGAGCACTGTAAGAAAGCTTGGTGTTGGGCACCACTATGGCTTTATGCAACAGCCTGAGACCTGCAGACCCTTGACTTGTCTAACCCATGGCTCCATGTGATCATTCCCCATCAACAGTGGGATAATAAAACCCTCTTTATTCCAGAGAGAGGTTTTGTGTAGGATTATTAACATTAAATGTAATTGTGCACCTGACAATGAAATTCTTCCTTGTGATCTCAGATCTGACATCTGGACATCTGACTAGTTATTTTAGTTTTCCAATAGAGAAATAAGCCTAGGGAATTGCCTGGGAAACCTCAGCCTGTGCCTTCAGGGAGTTTTGAGACATGAATAACCTTTCCTGTGATTACAGTGGAAATATTTACATGGAGGGTAAATAAATATTTGGCAGAAGGTTTAGGTAATTCATAACTATCAAATCAGTGGACTCGTTTTGCAATGTTTGATACCATTTCATTATATTAATTATACAACATATTCAATAATGAAAACAAGCTTCTTACAGCTTTAGAACAAGCAAAAAAATTTGGAGTTGTTTCCTCATGACTTTTTTTTAATAGCTATTTTTAATTTACTCTTCATGAAACTTAGGGGAGGAATTCTAAACCTTGACCTTTCCTACGACATCTTACTGCATTATGCTGCCCTTACTGCACGGCTAAGTGCTTTTCTAAGCATCCCTGATGCTGAATTTGATATCCTAAACATTCCCATTAAACTCCTTTTTTGGGGCATGCGTTATCCCCTCAGGTAGCCGAGCAGCGAGCGCCGGTCCCGCTGTGATTGCGCTCAGCGAGCGCCCGTGTGCTCGCGGTACGGCAGCAATTATCCAGCAGAGCCCTGGGAAAGGTGCAGAGCAGGAGCAGCCTGGGTGAGTTATGGCTGGGAATTACCTCGCAGCAGACACAGCAACAGCACTAGAGAGCAATAGCACTGATTAGATCATTTGAGGAATTATACTGACAAGTTTTTCAATCTTGTTTCGCTGCTGTCGTTTCCCGACAACGCTAAGGTTTGGGTTGTGGGTGACAACTGAGTCACACAAACTGAGTAAGATCAGAGGATCAGAGTCAGTCAGGTTGGAAAACACCTCTGGGATCTTCGAGTCCAACCTGTGACCCAACACTCCCTTGTGAAGCAGACCATGGCATTCAGTGCCACATCCAGTTGTTCCTTGAGCACTTCCAGGGACGGTGAGCCCACCACATCACTGGGCAGCCCATTCCAGTGTCTAATCACCCTTTGTGTGAGGAAATTCATCCTCATGTCCAACCTAAACCTCTCCTGGTGCAGCTTCAGACCATGTCCTCTTTCCCTGGGAGAAGAGGCTGACTCCCAGCTCCAGGAAGATGCCCCAGTACAGGAAGGCTCTGCAGGGCAGAGACAAGCCTTGCATTTCCACAGGGGGCTCATGGTAATGGCAATCAACAAATAAAATCACCAGAGGGACCAAAATGTCTTAAGGAGACTGAACTTTAGGAAATCACGACCTATTAATTCTGCTGCTCAGAGAACAATTCAGGATATTCACTTATTTTCTGTCTCACTCTCAGATGACATATGGCTGTGGTTTCTGAATACAGCCAGCATTTAAACATTGACTGGATAAAGAGAAAACTCTCTCATTATTTCAAAGCTTTAGGGAGGATAATTTAACTGCCCAGTTTCCTCTGATTTTTGCAGTGGGGAATTGCCAACTCTCCTTAAGCAGCTGACCAGGGCACCCGACAGATGCACTCAGCATTAGCACATTTTACACTTTCAATGCTGAGACTTGAATATGAAGGAATATATTATTTTTGCAGCCATCTAATTAGCAATATCTTGTTGGTTTTGTTTGCTTTTTTTTTTTTTTTTTTAATTCCTACTAAGAACACACAAGTTCAAGATGAGAAGAAAAATGTACAACAAGGTAAATGTATTAGTGTGATCCCTAAAGCACCCAGCACCATATGCACATGTTTGTGAAGGATTCTGCTCCACTGAACAACTCAAACAACACATAATTTCTCTGATCCTGGTTGATCCCTGGAGAAACACTTGCAGGTTGCTGTTTAAATGAGGAGAAAATTGGTTATAAATCAACCTAATTTTCAAATATATTAATCCAAAGAGAACCCAATTTTGTGTGAAATGGTAGCATTTAGAGACAAGTATTACTAAATCTGAGCAAGGAACCCCCTTGAATTTAATCTTAGCTGTCATCCAAATTGATATGGTCTTTCTCATTTTTCAGGTCCCCAGCAGTGATACAGAACACAAAGGTATGATTAATCATAAACAAAATATTTACATTTTGTACATGTAAGTATGATGGAGTTTGATCTTCCCTTTCTTGCCTGACTTTGGGTAAAGTACAGGCTATGAAGAACAGCTGCTACATAAAATTTCTGAGGCTTTGCTTTTCTTCTGAAAGGAAATGATTTAAAGTCAGAGTAAGGTGACATGGTTGCTTTAATGTCACAACTTTTAACTAGCAAGAATAAAGGTTTGAATTACATAACATATTTCTCTCTGTTCTGCCGTGTACCTTCTGAATGACAAACAAACTTGCAATTGGAACACAGGGACACTCATCCCCACTCCTCTCTCCAGGGAGCTTGGTAACAATTGTACCTCTAAAAGGTTTTTCCTTGCATCACAAAACTACCACACAACTCATCCCAATCAAGCTGTGTTCAAAATAAAATGAGCTGCTTTGAACTGGTGACAGAGCTGCTCCTTTTCATGGCTTAGGTGGAGAAGCAGAGAAAGTTTCCTGACCAAGATCCTGCCCCTGTGCACGCAGTTATTGCTGGAATTTTTCAGGAGAAGGATTCAGTGAGGGGGCTAATCCTGCAAAACACTGGCTCTACTCAAGTGGAGAGAGCTTGCCAGGGATGCTCAGCATCTCACAGAGCAGACTCCAAGTGACAGCACGAGAACAAAATGACTTCAAGGTCAGAGAGATGCAGGGAACGTAAATCTCTGCGCGCTGCAGACATCGGCTCCGCGCGCTGACGATATTTCACATTAGAAATTGCCACATCATTTTTATAACAATTTTTGGGAAAGAGAGGGGGGAGAGAAAAATCAGCAGAAATACAAAGCAAATAAGCTTCAAAGACAAGAAAGTCAAGGTTCCAGAGAATGTATGTAGTGAATCAGAGACAATTTGGACTCCACGGCTTTCTCATTAGCTGGAGGACAAATTCTCCTCTCTTTTCCTGTTCAGAGTTAATGAGTAAGGTCAGATCCAACTGCCTGACTGAAGCCAGCACTTTTTTATATCAACATGTAGCATGTGGGTACGGAGGGACGTGCTTTTATCTCTAAATGCAGCCGAGTCTTAAAAACATTCCTAAAGCACCAACCAAACCAACCCCTGTGGAAAATGCAGAGCAGCACAGGAGTGATGCATGGCTGATCCCAGTGGTGATCAGAGGCAGCAGATCCAGTGTTTACAGCACACAAATAGGGCTCAACATCTCATCTCACACTGATTTACTGCATGACCCTCCCCACCTCCTTTCAGGAACATTATGCAGTCCCTGTCAATTTTTTTTTTTTTTACCACATGGTCAGGAAAATACTATTCCCATGTTTCTCTAAGCCACACAAATTTTGAGAACCAATTACTGTTTGTGAAAGGCTTTGAATATACATTGTCTGAGCACAACTAAGGGAGAAAATGGTAATTACTCATAGTTTTCATTTCCAGCACATTTAAAACAATTTTCTGTGCCTCAGCTGAAGTGATCACACCCAAACCTGGTCTCCCTCAAACTCCTGCTTTCAAGAGGGAAACATTACAGTGCAAATGTGTAAAACAGACCAGAGAAATCTGAGAGTCTTCAGTAAATATGCTGCCTGTTAGATAAGATGAATTACAAAGTTATTCTCTTGAGCATTTACATTTACAACACTTTCATCTAATTGAAACCATTCACATACAGCTTGTGTAGTGCCCTTTGGATAATAATGAACTAAAGTGTGCTAAATACTTGAAAAGCAAAGATTTTCCTCCTGAATGAGAGGGAAATGTATCTAAAAACACATTTATACTTATATAGAAAACACAGACACATACCTGTGAGTTTATGAAAACACCAGTGTTACAGAGAAATCAGGTATCTATAGAAACACCATGCTGGTATTCTAATGTCACTGTGCTTCCTCATAATAGGACCATTAATGAAATAGTTGTTTGATGTTCCATCACATATAATGATAGCTTTTTGTGCCCTAAGTAGACAGCAATACAGATGTGTGCAGATACATTGTTATTGCAAAAAAACTCCTCAGCAGGGCCATTAGAAAAACCCATCATTGCAGCCTTGCTTTCTGTGATTTATAGTTGAAATATTCCCAATCTACACTCAACAGCAAAAATACCTGCAATTCTGAGAATGCAATGGTTTCCCACATGCTGCAATGTAAACAAACTAACAAATAAACAGAACAAGATAAAAATCATGAACCTGATGAAAAGAGCTCATTTGCCATATGGAACTGTTGAGTGACATCACATTTGAGGACCCATCATGCAAACTTGCTGACCCTGGAGTTCTCTCTCATTCCCTGGAAAATCTGTACTTCACTGGCATAAAACTATTTACATATTTTTTAAATCAAATATCTCTTTATCTCTTTGATAAAGTCTCATTTTGGGTAAGGATTATACACTACAATGTTCTATATATTTTTTTTAAATAACGTATTACTACATTTTCCTATGCAACCACTGTTCTTTTTTCATCAGCAGATAAAGCAAAATCCACTCACATTTGGACAAATATCCTTGACTCATCACACTGTCTCATCTTTGTCTGGCAGGAATTTACATGTTGCAACACAAATACCTTCATTTTCTTTCTTTTTGTTATAAGGTAGGAAAAAAAATCAGTTTTAAAGCCTCAGATGTGAAAATGAAATAAGGTTCTCTGTGGCTCATTTGTACCAACTCACATTAAGAGTGTATAAGGCTGGGCTCATTTTCACTTTTCTACACTCCAAGGCCCAGTGGTGTAATTTTTGGAAGAGAAGGAACTTCCTGCTGTTCCCAAGCCCAAAAGTGAGACACAGACCAGCTCATGGTGTATTTACAACAGCCTCCTCTGACATAGGCCTGGCAGAATCATATCCTCCTCTTCAGCTGGACTTGGAACTTGTGTGACAGGCAGTAACTTGTTCAAAAATATTGCTACACTTATTTTAGGTCTTTTTCAAATAAATGAGAGTTTGGAAAGGATGTTTACTGCAGATGGTGGGTTATAAGGGGTCACACACATGATATAACAAACTGCTTTTAACAAACAAGTAGTTTGTCTCCTATTTTCCAAACAGGTTTATAAGGAAGGCTTCAATCTGGCTCTTAAATTTCACTTTGTTTTTAAAGTACTACTTCTCAGCTTCAAAAAATGATAACAGCACCTTGAAAACAAGAGCCAGCATATTCAGGATCCGTGCAAAGATAAAAACAAACACCTTGGAGACAGAACAAAATCATCATGTGCCATTCACACAAGTGTGTTCCAAGGAGAATGGCTTCCCACAGAAGCACCCTTCAGTCCCCAGGACATTCTCACAAGTGTCACACTCCTGTTGTCCCTGCTGGTGGTGGCTCCTCCTCACCCACGTTGCAGGGATGTGCTCTAAATTCAGCACCCTGAACTGACTGAGCAGGGAAGAGCTCCAAACCTTCTCCAGCTGCCAAGGGATGATCTACAGGAGCCAGGCAGAGGCAGGAGCCAGGCAGGGGCTCGTTGTCCCCTGCTGCCAGGAGGGTGCCCAAGCTCAGAGCTGGGCAGCCCTGGGCCATTCCGTGTCCTCACACACTCATCCTGAATATTTGGCACAGCAGTTATTCTGTTGTGGTTTAATCTGTTAGAAAATTGATTTTGGAAGAGTGTTATAATACTGATATTAATGCTTCTTAAGGAGGACACACTTTTTATTTGCTGTTTTACTGCACATGTGTGCATATATTTCTGCAGGAAAAGGGGGTGACCATGTTGCCAAAGCAGAAGTGTGTGCAGAGCTTTTAGAACAAAACAAAAGATGGATGTCTTGCTATGTAAAACACATCCTTACAAAGGACATTTTCACCTTGAATCCCATCAGCCCTCACTTTCAGACAAATTCTGTTATTGTTTGTGTGCACTCAAACAGCAAAGGATGCTTTACACAGCTACATCTTTAGAACAGTTTGCCCTTGGCCCAGGCCCATTGGAATAAGTGGAACTGGTAAACATCCTGCTCAAACACTGCGCTTCTTTTGTCATCTAAGATGTAATGAGTCATTTTTTATTTTTTTTCTGAGTAATTACAAAGCATTCTTGGTATTCAAACCTTTATGACATACAGCAAAATGTGACTTAGAGAATAGAAATAATAATAAAAGCTCTCTAAAAATTTATAGCCTCCTGCATGTTGTAAAAATGCCTCACACATTCATTATATCTCCTACCAGAAAATTATGCTTTAATGAAACTGGAGATGGTTTCAACACCTAGGCTGCTAAGAAGGAAAACTATTATTATTTTCCCGTTGATAGACTGAGGCAAGCTTTCAGCCATTTAGCAGCTGCAACATTTTCACACAGAGCTACACTTTCCTTATAAAAAGGGAAAATTAGGGACATTGTGATGATTTGATTTATCAAATATGTGTAACTGAAAAATAGGGGTGGTGGTGGTAGTGCTGTGAAAAAAGCCATAACCTGTCCAAAGCACTGAATTTGGAACACACAATTAATTTGAAACACAAAACCATCTTTATAATAACAACATTATAATAGCATTATATAATATTTTATCCAAAAGCCTAGAAACCATAATGTAGAGTCTAATTGATTAGAACGCAAATTCACTTATCTAGAAATGTATTTACCCCAGACCCAGCATTTTGCCCCATCTGCAGGTACAAGGAGAGTGTGCAGAGCAGGACCTGTGGGTGTTCTTGCAGAGGGAAGAGCACTGGATGAGGTTGGACACAGGGAATTCTAATGCTCAGGACAGCATTAAAGGTTGATAAAACGTGACAAAACCATGTTGTAATATTTTGTTGCTTTTAGTTACATTTGGGAATGTTTTCAGTTATTCTTGGCACAGGACCAAATCAAATTCCCAAAGGGAATGTGCTCCTATAATACATTAGTCCCATAGTACTCAATTTTTACTGCACAAAGCAGAATTCAGGATTAATAACTTTGCACCAGCACTAAGTTCAGTTTATTTCCTTACATGCTTTCCTAAAAGTCTAAACACAGCAAGTAGGTTTTATAATTATCTCTGCAGAGATTAATTTTTATTAAGACTTTACTCAGTTCTGTCATGAAATGTAAATATTTTCCTTGAGTTAAGCCAGAAGTAAATCACAGCATTACATTTGATGTAATTTCCGTGAGGTGTTTGTGACATCTCTGAATTGCAGGGGGAATATAAAAGCAAAATATTGTCTGAGAGTGGTTTATTGCTGTGAAGCTCCTCTTTGCATCTTTGTTTTCTGTTTCCACACCTTTTTTTTCTTTTTTTTTTTTCTCTCAGAGAGCTAAATAAAGTGAGATCAGGAATTGTGTTTTCACACAGGGCTGCCTCTGGGCCCGTGCCTGTTCCCCTGGGTGTCTGCTCTAACCTGACAGCATTCCTGCCCTTTTCCTGACATTCCTGCCCAAGTCAGCTGCCCTGGCCACCTGGAGACTGCAGAGCCAAGCCAGATGTGCTCTAATGGAGACTAGGTGCTCGAATATCCAGATGTGCTCTGATGGAAAGTGCTGCCCTGAGCAGCCACAGCTCCCTGAGAGCAGCAGGAGAGCTCAGCTCCTGCCAAGGGAACTCGCTGCAGCCTCTGCTCCCAAGGCAATCATCTCAAACAAATGATATTTCCCCCCATCAACATTATTAAAGCCTTGGTGTCATCAGATCTATTTATCACTGCCTGTCTTCCTTTTCTCATATCACACATCTTGGTCTAACCAAATTCTTAAGATTAAGCATCTCTCGTGAGGCAGTGCAGCCTTCCTGTCTTTTCCAGCTATACACACATAATTAATAATAATAATAATAAATAACTGTGTGCAGCTGGATGAATTATTTATAAATAAATATACCAAAATGCTTGACATTATCTTCATCTTCATATATATCCAAGAAGGATGACTGGGTATATTTCAAAGTCATTTTTCTGTTAGATAGAGGAGGAAGAGTTTTGATATGTGCACAGTTAAGTACAGTCAAGTGAGTGCAATGCAAAGCAAAACTTTCTCAAACTCACACCATTTTTGCCTGGCTGTGCAAACAGGAGGCTCTGCAAGTGTGCACAGTGCCCACAAATACAGGTTCATTGCTAAAGTTCTGCAGACATTCTTGCTTCCATTTCTTCTTCCATCCGTGCTCTGTAGCCTGACAATTTACCAACGTTTTTAAATATAAACACTCACTTCCCTCCTTTCTGCAGAACTGCAGTTTTGGAAACTGCCTAAGTAAGTGATTTTTTTTCCTCCTGTTTCCATTATACTGGGATCATTTTAACAGAGTAGAAGAAAATGCCACATAATATTCTGTCTTACACTTTAAAATACAATTATAGTCAAAATGTGAATCTAAAAATGGACTCATGGGACCAAAGTCTCAAACACTGTAAACTGGCACAGATTCATTCTCTTAGGCAGAACTGGAGTCTACAGCTGAGAATCTGACATTGCAGCTTTATATCAATGAATTCACTTAAAACTGCAAGAGTTTGCAAGTAAAGAGTTTTCCTGTTCACCAGCCTGATAAACAAACTTGTAAATTTAGTATCAGAGTCCTTGATACCGTGTAAGTGGCCATAAATGATTCTGTAGTCAATTAACAATTCTCTTACTGATATATGAGCCTGATTTAAGCTAAATCATGTTTGGGACCTTGGTTTGTGCAGCAAATGCAGCTCTGAATTCAGGCAGCAATTTACCCTGGTAAACCCCAAAATTTATCACTAAACCTACAGACTTGACTCTGGACCATACTTGTACTTCATGAATTTTTATTCCTTAATTTCTCTAGGCTTAAAGAAATATTTATTTATGCAGCCCCCCCCCGCAGTATTTATGGTTGTCCTCCAGGGCAGGTGGCAGGAAAAGCAGAGCCCTTCCTGCGAGTGGCCATGACAGCAGACACCAGTACAGAGGCTACACTGGGGGATGGAGCCTAAACCATAAATTATAGAGTCTGAACCATAAATTAAGTATTTTTTAGATCTGCAGGACTAGTAGATGGGGCTTTGTCCCACTTCTGTGTAAATCTAGTGCATCTCTAGTTCCAGCTTTTCAGCCAAAATTCAATAATTTACACAGAATATTGTCTGCTTTTCATAAATGTTTCTGACTTTCACAGACAGCTCACTAGCAAGTTTCTATCTTCTCAGCAATAGGAATACAGAGAACAATTCATATTAAAGCAAACTCAAAAAAATTCAAATATATTCTTTATATTTTCCTCATTTCCATTAAATGGGACCTACCTAGAGATCTAATATCTTTAAATTTCTAATAACAGACCCTTAATATCAATACACAATAAAAACAGAGGAAATATCTAAGTCAAATACTCTTTCAAAATGTATTTAAAACACACCAGAGGTATCTTTAAGTGAGACAAACCATTGTGTGTCCTCTGATGGCAGTGGAAGCCAAGGGCTGTTACAGCATCACAGATGAGAGGATGTGTTACCACTTAGAAACTCAACTGGATAACTCCTTAAGCACTGCTTTGTATTTCAGAGACTCTCCTAACTTGACTTATCAGAACAAGTGTTCTGTTTGTTAATAATTCCCCTGATTTCTATAGAAACAACCGAAACAAACAGAAATTTCCAATACTTTCCATTGCTGAAAGTTGAACTGCATGACTGTACAACTAAAATAAATACCTAGGAATATTTGAAAAATAATATAATTATCTCCAAAATGTGATAATAGTCCTAAAGCAAATGGGTTTTTATTGCATTTGTTACTTGTGACCTCTCAGCTCAATAATTCAGCAGAAGGTGACTGCACCACTTTCCATCTAATGGAAGGGGTAAATGCTGCTTTGTTTGTGGATATTTCTGCAAATCTCAAATAATTGTTTCTCTGAAACAGAGGAAGTGATACTACACACAAAGATGCACGGCCAGAGGATTGTGTAGCCACAGGAAAACACAAATTATTGCACTGTGCAAAGCAAAGAGACACTATCCAAAATTCACAGCTCAGTGTGGAAAAGGGCTTGGCATATTCCTCAGAAAGGAAAAACACGAGCCAAAGTAATACCTAATGGAGTAAAAACACATAATCAATATGAACTGTCACTGATAATCAATAAAGAATTGATTTTTATAATGGAAACAATTCAGAGAGACCCAAGTTCCTTAATTCCCAGCTCACTTGCACTAACAGGCACCAGCACAGAAATGTGGCACACAAAGCCTGGCTCAGCACACAGGACATTCCCTGTTCACACTTACTGGAGAGATCTAGCAGTCCAAAATTTCCACCCAAAAAAGCACTGTCTAAATGAGATTCTGGCCCAGTAACTCCTCCTTTTTCCTCTGACCCACTATTGCTGCCACCAGTTTGGCATCACAATTCCCCCATCACAAATACACTCTCTACACCCCTTGCTCATGCTGTATTCTCACTTTCCCTGTGTGTTGCAATTAAAAGTTCCTAAAGAAGTTAGATTATCTTTCATTACAAACACTGTTTTACCTGCCCCTGAAAATTTCTGCTTCTTTAAATTCCATGAAATAATATAGCTAGTTTGGGTTTCAGTCAGTCTCTGAAAAAAAAACCAAGAGGATTGTGGTGATGGAGACCCTGCCTGACATCTTCCTTTGTAACGTGTTTTATGTGCTTCAGATCTTTCCATTGAATAATTCAGTGTCTGAAGGGGGGAGGACAGGACAGGGAGGAAATTGATTTTAGAATTCATCGTTAAATGTCCTTGGGTTTTTTCCTTCCCCCCCACCTTTTGTCTATCTAATAACAGTGTGGTGTTGTCTGTGGACAGAATCGAAGAGAGAACATCAGAGAAGTCAGGGCATTGCAGGATTGGCGTAGATACACAAATTTTAATGTTTAAAATCTTATCACATAAGGCATTTCCTGGGAACTCTTCACAGAAACTGATGTTTTTTTCAGCGCACAAAAATACCCCCACACTCATGCCCACACAAAGCAGGGATTTTTCATGAAGTGCTCTCCAAGTGCATGGGCTGGGATGGCCTTTCCATCTCCACAGGCTGGCAGGTCAACTGCCTCCTGCAGCACTAGCACAGAGTCCTGACAGCATTTCCAGCTTCATGAACAAACTGAGAGCAAACACCTTAAGTGTGACCCTGCCATTATGTTGCACTGAGCAGGATCAGAGCAGTTTTTGCCTCCTGCAATCTCCCCTCTGTTGGTTCGAATGCAAAGAGCACTGACAAACATTAATGGCAACCAAGCCATGGTTAAGCCTCAACACTCATTTTTAACCTGTTTTGGTAATAAATCCCAGGACTGCCACTTGAAGATAATGAGACAGCTGTCAATGGATGTGTTTTAATCCTGCAGAACTACAGGGAGGGCAGAGGAATGGCTGAGTTAATTCTGTAAAGACCCCCATGTCCTCAGTGATGCTAAAAAAAGTCTAGTGAGCAGAACTCCAATTTCTGTTTTGCCTAATGTAGTCTAAATTAATAAATAAATCAAGGAGCTGCATCCTGTCAGAGATTACCTTGTGTTTGGAATTTCAGAGAAACATCAGCAAGTTTATGTAAATATCTATGGGAAATGAAGGTTTTGTCATAGAGAGAAGATTTGCCTGGAGAAATACTATGGGATGCTCTGTGTGAAGCAGCCCTCAAAAAAAATCCTGATCTGGCACAGTGTGGGTCCTCTCTGCATTGGGAATTTTGGGTTGTTTCACTCCTGTTTGTTAAATAATTAAGAACTAGTTCTGATTTCTCAAAAACGTATTTTCGAATCAAAATGCTGGTGTGGAATTTACGATTTGTTTAGGAGCCAATCACTCGAGAGATCTTAGCTATATATTTTTATGGTTAATATTAAAATAGCACTCACATTATCACTCCAACATGGCGGAAGGTGTTGCGTGGCATCTGGGCCCTCCCCAAAGCATATTTTTTCTCTGATTGTTGCTTCTTATTTCATACCACATCTGCAGTTTCTGTCTCCCCTCTGGATTTGTGAAGTGACCTGTAGATTTGTACAGAATAGAAATTTCAGGACTTCTGTGTGGAGCAATTACTCAAAATTATCACAATTTTACCTAATGTCATAAACATTTTGTCTGCACACATTCTGCCACACTCTCCTGATATTTATCTGGATACCAAGTGAGAGAATGTTTTTAAACTGAAAGGATCTGCTTTGGAAAATTGCTTCTCAAAGCACCACATCCTTCATCTCCCACATCCTGGAATTCAAAGGTAGGAATTCAACTTCTCTCAGCATCAAAGGTTTGCATCACAAGCATGTAACACTACCTGCCTTCATACCTATGGGGATCATTGTGTTTGCAAATTTAAAGTTGTAATTTAACTTATATTTAGGGTTGTTATTACATAGTTTAAAGACTTCATTAGCAAGATTCAAAAAGGCCATTAAACACCATTTTTCACTTGTGGTGAATAGAAAAATCTAAGAAAAACCTTAAAGCTGGTTGCAAAATTAGAAAACTCTCCTGTGGTTTTTGACTCATGGTGATCATTCTTTTAAGGTTAAAATCAGTTATTGCTGTAGGTCTGTCTGTTGGGAAGTGTGATTTTTTTGGCACTGCACATAGAGTTGCTGATGTGAATCCTGTTTTGCTTTCCCCTGCTTTTCACTTAAGGTAATTACCATGGGAAAACCTTCCAAAAACAATGATTCAGGACACAAAGTTATCACTCCTAGAACTTCAAGAGACCCATAATAGAAGTTGGATTGACTAAACCAACTTCTTCTTAGCAGAACCACCAATCATTCAATTCCAAACCTACTCCTCATCTGCTTCCAGAATCCAATTTTTTCATATTCTTCTCCTATTTAAAACATGAGTTTGGAGGTGATGAGGATTGCTGTTGACACACACACTCAACATCTCAGTGCTGTTCCCTCACACTCATCTCCTGGACCACACCCCTGAGCCCCAAGGGGTCTCCTCTCCTCTTGCTGTGCCTTCCAGCCTGAATGCCAACACAAAGGCTGGAAATTTTACCTTACACAGACCCTCATCAGTGAGGTTATTTCTCAGAGAACATTTCAAGCTAAGAGGGATAGAGGAATTTAAATCCTGTCTGTGGTGCAGCACGAGAGCTCTGAGTTATAATATTCCCTTACATGCTGTATCTGTTTTTATCCATCTGTGTCAATGACAACACACAGGGAGCCAACAACTTCTGCTATAATTGGTGAGAGTGTAGGTACAAATAAAACCCATTTTTTCTCTTTAGTATATACAACATATGGAGCAGTGCTGCGGGGTCAGGAGAATTATGTCTCAGTGTTTGTGGGCAGGTTTCTGATAGAGGTTTGATTTTTTGGTGTTGTAAGCTTTCAGGGAGTTATGACATTATTGTTTCTTTTCAGAATGCCTTGATTGAGATCAAAGTTCAGGGGTTGTATTATGTTACCCAAAGATTGCTTTGCTCCTGTTCTATCCAAAGAAATGCATGGATCTGCGCTGAGCAGCTTAAGAGGCAGCAAACCTTGGCTTCATTTTTGCTTGCAATAATTAAAATCAGGACTAATGAAACACAATTAAGCTCATGTAAAAGAGAGAAGACTCCAGCCCACAGTTTTTTTTCCCCTTGTTTTCTTGCCGTGTTGTTTTAACCGAGTGGTTAAAAAGGAGTTACTGAAAAGATGCAAATTGTTTCAAACTGTTTTCATTGTTATATTTTCTTTCACTTCTGCTTTTCAGGCCAAAGACTTTCAGGGTAATTCTGACTTCAATGCCCTTTATACTTATCATATAACTCCACAAGGGAATTATCATATGCAGGATAATTAAGCATCTTTGCTGATGGTGGGCTTTGACTATGGCAAGATTCTTACAGTGCTAGTCTTATTTTCTGAACTATTTTGTCATTTGCTAATTAGAATCTGGCCCTAAGGTCTTTCAGAAACAGTTTCCTGAACTCATCTTATTATCCCAAACTTCTCTCTGAGTTTTCCTAGCCATCATATAGCAGCTAATTGCTAATGTATATATTCACTTAGAGCAGAACCCTTGTCCTTAGTGAGGAGCCCTTTCCCACAGCCCTCTTTTTCTCCAATGAAAAGTTGAAAACTGCTGCCCTGAGAAGGACAGAGAATGGATTTGTTGTGAAAACCAGCAGTATTCTGCTGCTATTTCAGTGTGTGTATACTTCATTCTGAGGATGCTGTGTGTGAGTATCCCAAAACCCCCTAGACAGGAGCTGAGACAGAAGCCAAGGGTTGCACAGAGCTGAGAATATTTGTGTGCTATGAAATACAAGATCACTCCAAGGTGGAATCATGGCTTGGAAGCCTTGGAGCAAAATTCAGGGAAATGGAGCAAGATAAAGAGTTTAATTGTGTGAAGAGTCTATTCTGTTTTACTTTACACACACATGGATTTTCCCTGTAAAGCTAAAGGACCACTTGAATATTTAAAATCAAGCACACAATTAAATCCGTTTTCTGGATTCAACCCAGACTGCTCAACAACTTGCTGTATTATCCCTCTGGAGAGCAGTTACTTTGTCTTTTGAAAGCCAATTTGTCCATCCTTAATGAATCTTCTTGCCTCTGTCCTGTGTTTTATTGCACTGGTTTTTACACACATTTTTATGAGGTGAAACAACCATCCTGCCACCCTTCAAACACTTCTGACAACCCAAATATTCAGCCCAGGGTAGCACTGAATCCCCATTCCTGGCAGGGTGGAGATCCATAACATTACCCTGGGAGCACAACATGTGAAGTGCATAATCACACTGCCTTTGCCAAACTTGAGCAAAAAAAGGCAAACACAGAAAATTGCAGCTCAGGAGGGTGAGAAGGAAGGTGAGTCAGCCACCAGCCCAACTTTATCATGGAATGATGTTTCTGTTCAGCTCTACAGAAATACAAAACACTAGAGAATATAAAGAAAAAACCATCTCTAACAGGCTTGTGTACTTCATAAACACATACCTAAGAGAACTGCAGCTCTGCAAACAATCTGCCTATGACTGACAAAACATTTATTGAATCAAACAAGATGCTTTTGGCTTCCAAAACAATTGAAATGAGAGGCAAAGGGATGAAGTGAGGATCTGAGTGGAACTATCTGAAGACAAAGGTATCAAAGATACACAAGGCACAGGACCCTCTAAATGTTATTTTTGCTCATTTTCTAGCTATTAATTTTGCTTTAACATGGGCATAAAAATTGATGACAGCCCAACTCTTTCATACACTAATTATTTCTCATGATAAAATAAACATTGTCCAGTTCTCAGCTCATTTCTTACTACAGAAAACACCTGACAGTTGCAAGAAAAAAATGTGCTTTTCCAAGAGGAGAAATAAAAGTTTAAACAAACTAAAAAACATTTGGCAGGGCCTGAAAGTGGGAATGGGGAAAAACTCGGACTGGATCAGAGTCAGAATGTGGAATGGGAAAAAAAACATGGATTGGATTGTACCTGGAATGAGGAATGGGAGAAAACCCGGACTGGATTCCTGCTGGAATATGGAATGGGAGAAAACCTGGACTGGATTCCTGCTGGAATGAGAGAAAACCTGGACTGGATTCCTGCTGAAATGGGAGAAAACCTGGACTGGATTCCTGCTGGAATATGGAATGGGGGAAAACCCAGACTGGATTAGGCTCAGAATATGGAATGAGGAGGAGCTCAATCAAGCCTCTCAAGCACCAGAGAACTGAATAAAAGTGTTCAAACCACCTGTCCCACGGCAGCAGCAATGATTTCTCTATTCCTTTCCCTGTCCCCTGCAGGGACACCCCTGAGGTGTCAGTGACGGCGTTTCCCCCGGATCTGAGCAAGGGCAGAGCCCCCAGCAGCTGGAAAGGCTCTTGTGGCAGCTACAGGAAGAGTAAGGAGGAATCAGGGTGTGAGTATGATATTTAAAGAGCTAAAATAATCCCTCTATCTCATTTAACCTGTATTACAGCTCTTTGGGTTTACTCCTCCCATTCCCCTCTCTGGTTCTGACCAGAGCACTGATGCTGATGAGAACTCAGCTGGGTTTTGCCCATTTCAGCTTGGGCAAACTTGTAACCAAATGCTGACACTATTCTCTATCTTTTAGATTAAAAATTGCAGCTTGAGTTTCTATAGGGAAATTCCAGCACTATGTGTTTTTCAGGATAGGCATCTAAAATCTATGTCAGCGACACCCATTCTGCCAAAAAGAGGAAACCTTTCACTAAAGCAGCAAAACAAGTCCAGAAACACCATCTGAAGCAGAAGCCTCCAGCTCATCAAATCTACTGTACATGCATTATACGCATCACTACTCCCCAGAACAACAAAAATTAGCCTGTGGCTATAAGAAAGTACAAGTTGGCAAGGCAGATTTTATCCTTTTATTCTGTTCCTGACTTGTGGTGGAAAGACAAAGCAGCTGTTGTAGGGACCATGCAGGATCTTAGGCCATGTGGAGAGTTTGGAAGGATCAAACCCAGAGGTGCAGATGGAGAAAAATGTGTTGGCCCCATTTAATAAATTTGTCTCTCTGGATTAGATAAATTTGGTTACCTGCAAGAGTTTTCACTCTGACAGTGTTTGGAATTAGCTGTGCTAGGAAAACTGCTGAAGGAAGCGTGAGGAGTGTGTCCACAGCTGAAATGGATACTGTAATACTGAATGACATTTTATATTTTGGGCACAAGAATGGTACTTAGTTATTTTAAGCTATCACATTGCACCATGCAATGGCAGAGAGAGCCAAGATGATAAAATACCAGCTACATATTCCAAGGCCTATTCTGCCCATCTATTTTTAGGTATTCAGGTTGCTATCAGCTCTTATACCATTTCCAGGGGAAATAACATGACAGACCAACAATTCAGTGGAGGGCCTTAGAGCAGCCTGTCAAGCTCAGGCTGTCAGAAAGAGCCAGTTTGTTGGTATTCAAATTATTAGGGAGATGGATGACCTGAATGTGGCTCAAAAGGCAAAAAAGAAATCACCCACCTGAATAACCAAAGGAAAGTCATTGCAGGAGGGGTTTGGAGGAAATCAGATACTAATGAACTTATCTTCTTCCTCCCTTCCCAAAGAAAATCAAAGTAATATTCAGGATATTGAATTCCAACAAGATACCCATCTGTACAAACTTCCCTCAGATGGAAACTAAGTAGCAGAAAAGTGACTCTGGAATTCTGTTTTTGCAGTTTCTAAATCAGACAATTTCATAACTGGATCTCTGATACCTGTGATCAGATATGGCACTTGCAGCAAATTCTGAAAATGCACATATTTCTTAGGGAACAAGAAGAAAAAGCTTGCAGAGGTTAGCATTAAATAAAAGGAAGGAAATGCCTCTCAACCTACCTCAAAAATTGTATATATTTTAAAGTTCTGGCTATGCCTCAGCAGAAATACACATAACCTTTAATACCTACATTGTTAAGATTTGCCAGTTAAGAAAGTGCTATTATCTGTCTTTTATGGATAGAGAACAGCACACAGAGAGCCTGACTAACTTGTTCAGTGTCATAAAGGGATCACACAACAGAGCTGAGAATTAAACTTTGTTCTCAGAGCTCTCCAATAAATGCCATTGTTCGTGAGTTCCTTAAATAAAAAGCATTTAACAGGGAAAAAGAGGAGGCAAGGGAAGAGGAGTTTTGTATCACTAGAGATAAAGAATTGGAAGTGTTAGGAGGAAGAAAACTCAATGCAATTTAACGTGGGAAAGTGCTAAAAGGGACTTCTAATAAATAAATTCATCTGACCACTAAAACCAAACTAACAGACAAACACTAAGAGGCAGGACTATTTCTAATTAATTTTTAAACGGAAAACCACATTTTAAATGTGAAGCAGAAAATCAAGCCTTTTTCATTCTTAATTAATGTTTAAAATGATATCAGAATGCATCATCAGGTCTTCATAGCATTTAAAGGGGATTTCTTCTGATTCAAACTTATTATCCATTCTACAAGTTCAAACTGACCAGAAAATCCCACTGTATTTATTATGTTTTTATTATGTTACCAGTTTATTATTTATTTACCAGTTCTGTAATGATAACAGCTCATCAGTTAGGAGGTGCTCCATGAGAATGCAAGGTTGAAGAGGGTGTTTTTCAACTTGAAATAATCAATAATTTAGTTTTGATCAATTCTAATTTCTATGCAAATCAATGTGCTAACCCTGGCCCACCTGTTAAGTGAAGCCCACACTGAATGAACTTAATTACATAAGCAGTCTAAATTAAATTCAGGCTTTTAGCTCCATACTAAAGGGAGAAATTACCTGTGATGGTCAAAAGTTGAACTTAGTGACCCCAGGAGTGGGGCCTGGCAGAATTAGGAACACTGAAATGTCAAGTGTTCCCCCAATATCCCAGGAGCACCTAAACAGCACAGGGGCTGATGCACTTTTGTTACCTTGAGCATTTTAAAATATATTCTCTGCAATGTGGCACTTTCCATAAGAATTCTGCTGCACTTTATGCATTTATTTATGCACACCACATATTCATGCCTGTCAGGAGATGGCTGCATGAAGATTTACTTTAGTGGACTCCAAATGATGCCTCTTTTACTGCTGTTGAAACACAAACAGCAAAGCTTCCCATGCTTTAAAATCATCCCCATTAGCACAGCCTCCTTAAGCAGTTAATTCCTGCTCTGGGATATGTTTGAAGCATGGCTGGTATATGGCTTAAGGAAAAAAATCCTATCAAAATCTGTGATCTGGCCTGTGTCCAATTTTGCCTTCCAGCAAATATTTTCTGTTTTCCTCCCCATTATTCCTCGGTTAGTTTCTCTGCTGTAACAGAGACGTTCATGCAGAGTGGTTTATGTTCATCGTTGTTGCCTTGGAAGATTACAATTAAAATCTTTCCCTGCTCCCAAATGTTTCCACTGTTGTGTGTTCTCCAAATGAGTATTGTAAATGAACAATGAGGAAGGGAGCACACACAAACAGAAGAGAAAAGAATACAGAAAAAAATCCCATGCACTTTACTCCTTAAATCACAATAAAGATCATAAAGCCCCCACGCAAACAAGGGAACAATCCTCAATAGCTTGGAGCTTACACTGACAAACTGCATGAAATCTTCTTTCTGGTGTTTCCTTCCCCTCCTTTAATTTAGTTGTAACATAGCTTGGAATAAATTCTGGAGTCTCCAACCACACATTGAAATGCGTGTGACACAAGGAAAAAATCTGCTTAGAAATAATCTGTATGTAAGGTTGCATTGTTTAAAGGAGAATTTTTCCAAGCAATCCTCTGACTTCCTGTCCCCATGAGAGGGACTCCGTTCATCATCTAAAAGGCTGTAATTAATTGGGAAAAAAATAACTGAAGGTGATTACTGGGAAACACATGGGAGGTGAGATAGACTATTACATTTATTTCCAAGAGGAGAGATAGAAAGTATTACACTTCCTTGTCCAAACAACCTTAGTTAATATACATTGATCAGCTACTGCTTCATGTATATGCTCATCTTATCTATTTATCAGCATCTCAAGGTTTTGTGCCAATTGTTCTGACATGTTCTCAATAAATATAATAATAGCAAAAAGAACAAAAAAAATTAAATGGGAAGATCCATCTTTCAGTGACTACTACCACCTCAGTAGATCAATATATGTCATAACATTCTTATCACTTGGAAAGCAGAAATCCTTTTATGGCAATAAATCTTCAGTATTTTAGTTATTCATTTAGATCAGTCATGACGGACCCATGAAATTTCAGACTGGCACAGCAAGAGCCCTAAAATTAGCCCAAAATAATTGTGAAAACCATGTGATTTTATGTTAAAACTTTCACCCTCATAGGTTTCATGGGTTTGAGATTTTTGCCCAGATTTTCAATGCTTATTTAATGGGACAGATTCTGGTTTTATCTTGTGGTGGAATTTTGTAAAATAAGTAAAATAAAACTAATGTGCTGTTTTATATTACTGTCAATCAGAGAATAGTCAAATTCTGCTTTTTGGCATTGGAACATGACAATTGTCATACCAAACAATACAATGCTGCCAAATACAGGGCAGATTATTGCTGCTGCAAGCCATGAGCAACAGCAGGTTTGTTATAACACAAACTCTTGAAGTTTGTGTGGTTTTTTCCACATTTCCACACCAGATCATTTTTTAAATCTATTAGAACTAGATACTTTTATTGTTTTTGATGATGATGATGATGACAATGATGATTATTATTATGTCTGTAGCTATCTATAGTTAGTGACAAGTAAAATCCAGGTCATCTTGGCTTTTAATGTTGTGGCCAACTCAGTGTTTTTATAGAGTCATAAATTAAACATTTTCCCTTTAAAGATAAATTTAACTGTTGGACTTGATGTTCTTCAAGGTATTTTCCAACCTAAAAATTTCTATGATTCTATGACTCTACAGATTAACTCATTTTCCTGATTAGAGCAAACATTGATAGTGACTGTCTGGTTGTGCTAAATCATGCTTCAGGAATTTCTGTCATTATTTGCCAATTCACACAGAATACCAACCAGGCTTTAAAAGTTACATATGTGCAATTCACTTGGAGCCTAGGAGCTGCTGCTTTGACTGGGAAGGCTGGAAGAAAGCTTGGATATAAAAATTATATATAGATTGTGTACGTTCATGAAAAAAAGATGGCATCAAATACAGTCAACTTTTCTCTCACCCAAGGCCTGGAATTTACACAGGGCATATTTCAGGGAAAGGCTGGGGCTGTATTTTATATCTGGCTGCACCACCACAGCAGCAATACTAATCTTTGGCACAGGGGAAAGCTGTCATGTCAGACAAACTCCAGCTGTCCACTCCCCCTGTCACTTCCTTCAGCTTCAAGTCTGCAGCAGGGGGATGGAGGGGTCTGTGAGCAGGGGGAGGGTGGGGAGGAAGGGACACAAGCACATTAGAAGTGAGAAAAGCGTTAAGAGAGGGTGGGATGGACAGGAAAAAAAAAAAAAAGGCTGGACAGGGAGTGGAAAGTGAACAAGATGATAAATAGAAAAGCCACAGGATGTCCCTTAGGGATATTTGCTTTTTGGCAAGCAGAGGAAGTTGATGCACACTTATTTTGGGAAGTTCTCAGTGTGCAGGTGCCTTTAAGGTAAAGCTGGCTGGCCCTTGGCGGGCTGCCATGTCCCTGGGATGATTCCTGCCCTGAGCAATGACATCAGGACATGAATGATGGATTCCACCTGATGTCACTGTCTGGGGCTTCCAGCCCTGTGGCTCTGAGGAAGTGCACAGCTGAAATTTGTGGAAGGCAGTTCAGCGAGAACAGCAAGAGACATTTGCCTCTTGAATGTGAGACATCCTTTGAGCACCCACACCTCAAGGTGAACAAAACCTTAAAATTCAACACACAGGCGTCCTGGGTTCATTAACATACAGAATAACACTCACAGGAATTTTAGGTTCAGGATCAAGTTTAGGAAGAATCTGGTTTTGGGGTGTTTCTCCAGTTGGCTGATACTGCCATGGAGTGCTGATAGAAAGAGAAGCCAGGAGGCCTGGATCACTGTGTGATAGCACAGAGGCCAGGCAATGTCCCCTCCCAGCCTGTGGGGAATGAATTGCAGCATTTTCATACTCTGTAGATGAGTTTTTGTGGTTGGGAAAGCTGGGAGAGATTTTTGAGATGAGTCTTCCTACACTTTGTTATAGGGGTAAGCATCAGATCCCCCTCAAAGACATTACTTTATTGAAAAGTCTTTTGAAAATGCATGTTCATTCATTATTCTGTCTAAAATACTTCTGGAAAGTATTTTCCCTGTGTCTCCATGGAGGTGGATGTAGCATCCATCCACAATCAAGAGCATCTTCATCCAAAGATAATGGAACAAGTAGCCCAAAGGCTGTTATTCCCCTGCACTTCTTATCAGTGGTCCTGCAGCTGGTCTTGAGGAAAAAAAAGGAATAAAAAAATTTACTTCTCTCTAAGAATGAAACCACTGAACATTCTTTGCAGCTTTATACTTAGTCTAGTACTTTCTATTTCTCTTAGTTTGATAAAACTTTGGTCTATAATTAAGCACCCCACAGCGTCACCCCAGTTTGCAGAGGTCTGGAATATATTGTCATATGTCTTTTGGGGAAATTTTAAATTGCTTTCCAGTTTTTTGTCAGAAGTTGTATGTACTATACTGCTGAAAAGAGCTTCTTTTCAGTATAAAAAATCAGTTCTTAGAAAATAATAGTATCTATAAAGCCATTTAATTTTCTTTCAAGAAGGGTCCTACCCTTCAGTTTAGCTTTTGTTTGGCTTCTTTTAAGATTTGCAGATTTGCAGACATACAGTTTTTAAAGGCTGGTTCATTACTTTTTTTCCTCTCAATCATTTCATCAGCTGATCATACAATGATATGTGATGAAACTCAGATTCCAAGTACCACATGAAAACAACCTCTGAAAAGTATGAAACTGATAATCAAGAGCCAAATAAACCTTAAACCTGCTTTTAAGCTCCAAAGAAAGCAGAGTTTTGTGTGTTTATATTTCTTTATTTCTGTTCTCTTTGCCAAAAGACAGGAGATTAATCTGCAAGGAGGAAATGACCAACCCATGGGCTGTTCTGGGATGTGACACAATAGGCTCAATGAGAGTGGAAAAAGAGAAAAATACAGTGCAGAGCTGAACCTGCCTCATTGAAAATAGCTGATGCAGACTACAGGGATGTGTTACAATCACAGATTGTTGCTAAAACAATGACAAGCAACTCTCTCAATATTTTTGTCGTGCCTCTAAGAATTTGTGTCCACAGTTCATTTTCAGTACTTCCAGTGAATCCCATACTAACTGAGTCCTTCCAGTGATATGTTAATTAAAACATCAGGATCACATACAGAATATTTTAGCTAATTTGAGATGTGTTCACTGTGCTCTGATTGAATTTCATTAAAACTCACTGTAGGTGTATTAAAATTTGCAAATTTATTTTTGTCTAATTTTTTTTTTCTGGTGAGTAATTTTTCAAGGGCATATCAGAAACATACCAAATCAAGAAAGACTATTCAGCAAAACAAAGCTTTTCCACTGCTGAGTAATTAAAGCTCTGCAGGCTTCCATAGCTTTGTACAGAGCTTAATCCTCACCAAAATTTAAGAGTAATGGAAAAGAAAATCTGTTTAACACCATTACAGAAAGTCTTCATTAGCTTTGTATTCTTGACTCTATTACCAAGAAGTCACCGGGAATCTCCAAATGCAATAGGGGAGGAAGGTTTTGTGGTCAGAGTGTGATTACATATTCAAGGGGTCATCATAAATATTTGGCTTAAATTTTCCTCTCTATTTTACTTCTGGCTGTCAAAATAAGGATGGTAACACCTAGGTCCTGGAATTACAGAATGACAAAATGTCTGCTAGCACTTGTAAAGAAAATAAAACAACCATCATGGCTTTTATATATATATATATATGTTTTACAGTACATCTAAAATTAGCTGCATATTTACTAAAAAGAGTCTGCACCTGCAGGAACCAAGTTCTAATCTGAAATAAAGAAATTCTGAAGAATACAAAGAGTTAATCATTATCCTGGGAAGCTCAATGTGGTGAGGTGGCTGCATTTATTATGAAACATCTTTTATGGCTTCCTCTAGATTTCTCTAGCTTTGGTGTTGGCAATTCCAAGAAATGAAACCATAGGCTGAACAAAGGTCATTGGATAAAGTTAATATAGTTTAGTGTGCTGCAATATATGAAAACCCCCACAAATTTTCTTCCACGGTTTTTCATTTCTCCAAGTCTAAATTAAACTTCCAGCATCATATGCTGCATAGAGCCTGGAGCTGCCACTAATATACCTGTTTCCATGTGAAGAAGCAATTGTTTCTCAAGAAAAGATTATGAAGCCAACAGAAGGAGAATGGGGATTAATTTGGTAAAGTTGTCCAAAGTGGAACACAGCCCTTTTTGCATGATGTATCCTGCTTTGCATCCTTGTGTCTTCTAAAATGTTGATAATCTCCATTATCTGCCAAAAATATACAAGAAAAGAAAAAAAGAATAGCCTTGTTTCTCACACATACAGTAGGTCTTAGCAAACCCCAAATCAAGGAATGCACAAAATTTAATTCAAATCTGCCCGTGGGGTTTTTGTCACTTGCTGTTGTTTCCACCAGAGCAGTCAAAGCCACCCGCTCCATGAGTGTTCACAAACAAGTGGCAGTGGAAATAAACACCCCTAAATTTGTGCAAATCACTGAAACCCTGCTATTTCAGTGGGGAACACTGGGTAAACAAATGTTGAAAGATGTTTTTCTTTAATTTGGTCCAACAGACATGGAAAGAGAGTGTCCAGACAACAAAGGGATCCATGGATTAGTCACAGACTTTGTTCAGGCCATTCCTCTGCTCAGTTAAACTCACCCTTCCTGACCTGCCTTCAAGATCTGTTATCATATTTTCTCTGAGTATTATTTTGGGGAAAAAAAACTCAAATAAGACAAGCAATTCTTTTTTATTGATTTCTTCTGCCAGACTTCTTGATGCAGGAATACATTTTACGATCAAACTTCAGCCTTTACTTTTATTATAGCAAACAATATACAGAGAATTTTGTGCTATTTTTTAAGGAAGAGTTTGTGCACATGTGGTGAAGGAGGTAGAAGAAACGGGTCATTTCAAATCATTCAAAGTTCAATTCTCTATGTATTTTCTGTTCAGTTCCTTCAACCTACTTAACAATAACCATCACTAGAGGTTAAGAGTCTAGTATTGCCCAGAAGGCGAAAAAAAGTGGAAATCAACTTCTTCAAAACTTTCCTTCCTAATTGCCAATTAAATATTAATTAAGTCTTACTTAATACAAAGATCTGCAATGCAGCTGAGTGCCACCAGAGCGTGAGTCACAGCTCTCTGATGACTGGCTAATGAAGTCACCACTATGTCAGCCTGCACACACAGGCATGCAGAAGTTTACATCTGCTGAAATTAATTCTTAGTGCAGTTTTAACATCCTGAAAAATTGCAAATAACCTTCCCACCCCGCCCTTCAGGATGTCTGCAGACATCCCTGTGTCTCTAATGCTAAACAAGGGCTGTGTCTCTCTTTCAGGAGAAGGTCGTGTGGCTTCTCATCCTTGGAAGGAAAGGACTGGCCAAATCCCCAAAAATGTATAGCAGCTACAGACACTGTCACCTTGAACTGGAGACAAGTTTGATGGCTCCCAGAAGAATATTCAAGAGAATTATTTAAAGAAAGAGAGAAATCTGCTCTTCCTTTAGGTGCTGATCATATGGACTATAAAGGAGTCAAAATCAGTTAATATCCACTAGACATATTTTTAAAATAAAGCTAAAAGAGAGGGGTTATACAGAAAGCCCATCTTTTATTTAGTCAAGGAATAGGCAAGGATGGAAGAAAGGCTCATATGCAGCACCTGACTGCTGCAGAATGTGGAATCACAGCACTCATCTATAATTTAGGAGTTACTGCAACAGTTCATGTGCAGCTACTTCACAGAGTTTTCACCCCAGCAGCCAGAGTAACGCTGACAGGAGGTTTTCTGTCCTTCACAAAGTGATGATGGTCATCAGCTATTTTTCTGGAAATTCTTAAAAGAAATACAAAGATAGAGAAATATGCAACCCTACAGATTTTTGTGAGCAGGGCTGACTGACAGAATTACTTAGAGACCACTGAATTCTTGGAGAGTTTTATGTGGTGGGTGGGGGGAAAGCAAAGAACCTGTTCAGATTGAAAAAGAGAGAAATTACAAAGCAAGATACAAACCCAAATATTTATATACAAACCCAACACAAATGTATCAAATAATCATTTTATCTGAGTTGATTTGATTTTCAAAGAAAAATCTGCAGATAATTTTAGGGGAAATATGAATTAAATAACTGTTTATTCCAATGGTGGCTTCTCTTGACAGCAGTTGTTGAGTGTGAGGAACCAACAGACCCCACCCTGCTCAGGCACCCAGGGCTGGTTGCACACCTTGTCATTAGGAACACAACAAACACTGAGGAACATGTTTAAAACCTTTCCTTGGAAATGGAAAAACATAGATTTTCTTTAACAAATATCTTGGGAAAAGAAGCTTCATGTTGTCAAATATTGAGTAACTTAATCAATATGCAGCACTAAAGAAAGCTGAAGCACTCTAAAATACCATTACCTCAGCAGGTATGAAAAGCAAGAGTTCAGCCTTACAGATTTTTCAGGGGGGAAATGCAGAAGGTTTAATTCTTCTTTACATGAAAAGGACTGTCACAATAATACCTGGCCTCAGCAGAAGCTCTTAGGTGCATAACAGAGAAAATCATGAAGAATACATACTTAAATATCTCAAATCTGTCTTAGAAAGTCCTCCCTTTCTTAGCTTAAAGAAAAAACTCTGTGTATTTCTGTATAGAAAAAAAATACATCTTAACATTTCTGTGGTATAGGAATGTTTAGAAAAATTGTAAATAAACTACAAATACTGAGAAAAAATGTTATTTGCTTATGATATTTTTCTCTCTTGAGATTTGCATTTAATGTCGCTTAAACAATGCAGAGGGAAGTGGAGGTGTCAGTTTGCATGGTTTTCTGGTTTTAAATACACACAGAATAACACAAACGTTTTCTCCAGTTTCTCCACCACAAATGCAGTATAGTCCCATTTCTTAGCCCAAACCCCAAGTATATCCATGACAGGTACTTTGTTGAATCTTCTGTTCAGTTCTGCTTTCAGAATGTTTTTATTTTGAAGGGAAAAAAATACACACACACATACACACACACACACTTTCTAGATCAAGGATATTTTTCTCAGTAAATGAGCTCTTGCCAAGAAAGAGCAATCAAGCAATCAAATAAAGAGTAAGACAAAATCTTTGCCTACTGCCAAATTCTCAGCTTCAGGACGCACTAAGTACATAAAGGAGGTACAGAGAAGGCTGAGATCATTTACATCTTCCCAGTTATCAAAGACATAAATTCACTGGAGCACTGGAACTCAAAACAAAAGCATATCTAATTGTCATGATATTTCCAATAAAGTGCAGAGAGTCCTTGGCAGGACTGAGCTCTGCTGTCTCTGTGGAGCATTTGCAGGTTTTTGTGCAAGCATCCGTCCTGCCCTTGTAAAACCCTTTAAATGGCATCACAGCTTTGCTTTGGTTTGGATTTTGGGGCTTCTCCAAGATTCTGCATGGGAAGAAGGCTTCAGAGCCTGCTTTGCTTCCTGCTGACCCACAGGGTCAGGCTCTGGCCAGTGCTTTGCACCAGGGTCAGGGCTAAGAGCAGCACACACTGCTGGAACATTTCCTGTGGGGCTCTGCCTTTAGACAGAATTAACAGAACCCTGGAGAGCCAGCAAATCATTCAGCAGCAATGCCTGCAAGGAGAAGAGGAGGGGACAGGGATGGCTCTGCCTCGCCCAAGGAGCTGCTCCCCAAACCCAACCCCAAACCTCTGCCCCATCCTGGGCAGTGCAGCAGCTCTGCCAGCCATGGGCAGTCCTAAACCAGCACCTCCTGAGCCAGCACCTCTCCAAACCAACATTTCCATTCCGCACAGAGCATTAAACATGGCACAAAGCACAGTGTCCAGCTGGAGCTGGCCTGGGAGCTGACCTGCTCCAGGCTCCTCAGGTGCCATCCCAGCCCCTGGAGAAGGCTCTGCCTGGAGCAGCCAGGCACTCCCAGCCCTTTGCCCACTGCTGCATGTGGAGGAAATTCCAAACCAATTGCAAGTTAGCCCAGAGGCCACTGGACCTGCCCTCCAACCAAATCATTTTTCTGGTGAAAATTAAGATCCAAATCACTGGAGACTGCCAAATGGAAGGTACAGCTCCCCACAGATCATTTTTTAAAGGCAGAAAACAAGCCAAATGCAAACTGAGGTTAATGCAATATATACAAGAAGGAGAAATAAGATTAAATGTGATGTATGTGCCAAGAGGCCTTCTGCAGGCAAGGGAAAAAAGAGAATAAGGTTAACATCTTTGATTTTTCTCCTCCCCATCTCCAAGAGCTGAAAGGAGTCTTCATAGCAGCAAGGTCAATTCTAATCTTATTTCCTTATTCCTCACAGTTATTTTATTCCCTTCATTCTCTTCACTTTTTAAACTTCACAGCAAAAATATTTTTTTCCAGAAATTTCAATCCAGGATCAGTTAGATAACATAGCAGCTCATTTTAAATAATTAACAGGCATGAGATGTACAAAGAAACCTCTTTAAACAATAGCCACCTGCAACAAATGTTGTAAGAAAATGCACCCTTTTCTTCTTCTGAATGATTGCTGCCTCTCTTGAAAACATTAACATTTTGCACACACAAAAAAATGATGCAATTAGCAAAAACTTTCTCTATTTCTGTTCTCATTATTGCTGATTACCAAAAATTATCAGGCAAATAATGGCTGCTTTCCCTTCTTATGATCAATTTGTTCACCCTCCATCTGATTTCTCTGGCAACGAACTCAAATGTAGCCTCTTGTGTCTGTGGCACTTTGCAAGAGGGAGAAAAAGGGGGGAGGGAGAGTGAGAGAAATTAAACAGAAATTATATGTAAAGTGTCAGAAAGTATTGAAGTTATCTGTGCCAACGCAGAATTTTACTTCAAACCCTGAAATTTTTTTAACATTTTTTGTTAAAATCGTAGGTCCTAGAATCATCTGATTAAGCCAAACTTCATTTATTAATGATAATAAATAAAACCAGCTTCTCACATAGCAGAAAGACTGCAAGCGTCTTCTCACAATAAGTTTGAAATTACTAAAATGCTTAAAAGCTCCAAATAAAGCCAACCCCCTCCCAAAAAAAAAAAAAAAATTAAAAGAGAGACCTCAAATCTTATAATTTCAAAGGCATTCATGATTTTGGGGTGATATCATTCATTTTTTAATAGTAGGGCAAGACTGTTACCATGGCAGCTGGCAAGAGATGGGGGTTGCTTCCACTTGAACACCAAAGCTCAGCCAAGTTTTCAGCAGTTGCAGAAAAAGCTATCTGGGAACAGTGTTGAAAAAAAAAAAATCCACAAAACCACCCAAAAACCTGTGCTGAGTTCTACATTGCCAGAGTTATTGCTATTACCATCCAACTCCCCACTTCAGATCTATTTGGCACAAGCCTTTGCAAGCTGCAGTCAATCTTTGCATGCTGCATAGACACCCCAGTATTTTTCAGGAGGTGTAGGAAAGATTTCTCTTGCTTGAAGCATTTAATGCCCTGAAGTTGAGGGCAGAGCTGAGCAGGCTCAGCCTCTGCCTGGAGAGCACCCCCAGCCCCCTCCAGGAGCTCTTCCCTGAAGGCACAACTGCACTTCCCATACTTAAGAGCAGGCAGAATGATTTGCTTTTCAAAATGGTGAAAAAAAAAATACTATTCTCAGCCTGAGACTTTGCATTTTAAGCTTTAGCCTGGAGCAAATTATTAAGGCAGAATTACTGTCTAAATCCCTGGAAATAGGGGTTTATAGTAAAAACACTGACAGATCCATAACTATAGCCATGCAAATACAGCAGATAAAAATGTGTATAAATGATAATGTAATTTAATGGCTTAAAGAACTTTTACTGGGGAGGAGGGGAACGTGTGCTTTATTTTGACAGTGTAAAATGTCAGAGCAGAATCCAAGGATGTAGCAGAGTCATACTCTATACTTCTTGGAGATTATTTGACAAGAACAATTTCAGTGTTCTATTTAACACACTTATGACAAATTTAAGTGATGAATTGATGCCTGAGAGACAGTGTGGCTGGAATTAGGAGGACAAATTTCCTTGTTATGGGAGCAGCTACAGGCCAGCTCAGTGCTGAAAGGCATACTGAAAGTTAGGTAAAGGAAATGTGAGAAGAGTATTCTGTCAGTGGAAGTGATAGTGGAAAGCTATATATTTATTAAACCATAATGTCACCAGGTTAGACTTTGAAGTACCTGAGAGGCACTGACTCCTCAAAGTCTGTGGATACAAGAACAGGATCAAAGTCTTTTTGGAAAAGTCGGTTTGCTGAAAAAAGCAAACATTACTGTACAACTCCAGGTGTCACTTCTAGTCAAATATCGTATTATTTCATTGATCTCCTCTAATATGGAGTAAAATTGAGCAAACTGCTCTATAAAAATGAACCTTGATTTAATAGTGGTGGAATGAAGCCTGGCATCATTCTAGAGGTCTCATTTTTGAATCATTTTCCATGCTCAGTAAACAGTTACAGCCACTCTGAAATCTGCAGTTACTCGAGGTCTAATTTCACCAATGTCCCAGACACTGCAGTTCAGGGGGAGAAACACACCCATAAAGAATATTGAACTGAATATTTTTAAAGCATAATGTGAAAAGCAGGGGCTGTAAAGTGCTGTCTGATCTACATCCTCAAAACAGCCACATTTGCAGGTTTTTGGAAAGAAAAGTTGGCCACCTGGTGAAGGAACAGATCAGGAGATCTGGATCCAGTTATTAATTATCTCCCTTTGGGCCTTAGCAAATTAACACTTTACATTTTTTTAATTTTTTTTTTTTTTGTCCATCTGTAGAAAAGAAACCATGCTTCCTTTCCAGAGCTTGGAGAAATATGGAAATACCTGTGCAAGAGACCTTTCACTCTGCACAGGTGTCCCTAAGTTGAGGATCTGCAGGCATGGATAGTTTAGAGAATGTTGACACCCTTAAAAACACTGCTTGTGTAAAATAGGGATGCGAGTTCAAGGTGAATTCAGCCCAACCTGCTGCTGTTACTGCTTCTTCTACGCTTTATATATTAGTGATGGGAGAAGAGAGGATGAAACATTGCATATGTATCTAAATATTGCCAATGCAGATGATGTCCGTGTTTTCCTACATTTTATGTAGTTAAAATTCATTGCAGATGGAGAGTTATGCCAGATATAAGGACTTATTAAATGCAATATGAAGAGTACCCTCTCTTAATTCAGAAGAAAAGTAAACACTCAACAATTCAGATATCATCCCCATAAAATCCTGTTGTGGAGTCCATGGAGTCACCTGTATGTGCTTGTGGACTTCATAAATCTTCAAAACCAGCCTTGTGCTTAAATTATTCTTGATTTCTGCCCACCCCCATCCCTCTCTCTCCTAGTGGCTCTTCCCACTAACATTTAACTTCACCCACTGACATTATAGTCAATATTTCTACTGTTTGGAAAGAAAACATGTCTGGCAACTTAAAAGTCAAACCAGGAATTCTCCCAAATCATATAAATGCTTATGGACCTGAAATCAATAATTATAGCAAGAAAAATCTACCATTACTGTTTTTTGTAATTTCCATATTACTCTACTTTATCAAAAGCCACACACTAAGTGATCAAATTAATCTGAGGCATTTAGAGCAGGGACCATGTGGCAGCTTACAAAGCATTGGTTGTTCACAATAATTTGGACATGGCAAGTAGCCAAAGGACTGCTCACAAACATATGGTTATTTATTTCCACTAAACAGCCACTAATACAGCCTGTTTGCTACATTACTTGATAAATATAACAAGTTTCAAAACCAAAAAGGACCACAAGTGCACAGAGCAATTAATGAAAACAGCCCAAAGCATCTTGTAGAGCCACCAGCATCCTGAATCCCAGTGTGATTTGCTAAATTCTTTTCCACTATCACTCAACAGATCCCCAAAGACTGGCTCAAACTTAATGTACTGTAGCATGTTTGACTCCTTTGTTTAATCACATCTGAAATGGCACCTTCTGGAGTGACACATCAGCTGAAAGAGTTTAGCTGTTGTTCTGAAAACAGCATTGATCCATGTTTTGCTTTCAAGGCTGTGAGAGGTGCCTGTCTGTGTGAAGAAAAGGTGAGGGAGTGAAGTCCATGTAAGTGGTGATAACAATGGGGTAGATTTCTTTTGGTGAGAAAGAAATTCACTTTAAAATGTATTTAATCATTTCAACTCTTCCCATGAATTTAGATTCTTTGCTCCTTGCCAAGCTCCACAAACCAAATCCTTAGTTGCCCATGAAATGTTTGAAGCCAAACAAAAGATTCAATTTTGAATGACAATTATATCAGCAGAAAATATTAAACAGAAATCTATGTGTGGGTCTGCCTCATTATCCAGATCACACAGCCTCTGTTTACAGCTCCCAAAGCAATCCAGCAACTGCTGCTTCCCAGTCAGCCAGGGCTTTGAGGTGGATCCATCCAGACCTTTTCCTTGTCATTAGGAAGCCAAAGCCTCTTGTTTTCAGGATGGGGCTGATTACACTTCTGTAACAGAAGACTACAAAGCAAACCAGAAGAGATATAAAAAAGGTCACAAGCAGCAATTTCCCTCCTCCCAGCCATGTTCTCAGGGGAATTTCTCACTTCAAGACCTGGTGCTTGGTCCCATGGAGTCTCTGGGACCCTTCTCCTTCCATCCCCACAAACACTGGGGTTGTAACTTCCCTTCCCTCCCTGCACCTCCATCAGCTGGTGCCACCCATCCTCCCCAAATCCCAGATCATCTGCTGCCTCCAAAATGCCCTCCCTGATCCAGGCCCAGCTTTCCCAAAGGAGGGTGACACACCTGCTGAGGGCAAACACAGCGGGTGCTTTTTACCACTGAGCCCAAAAATCTAGAAGGCAAAACCCAAGAAATTCAACACATTTTATAGCTCAGTTTTCCTAAGACAGCAATGAAGGATGGGAGGGGAGGAGCCCACCCCTCTGCTGGGAAGCTTCTGGACCACCAGAGCAAGCTGTCATTTTTCTAAACACACAAATCTTAGGTGAGAGGAGCAGTTGTTGAATTCTGGTCTTAAATCAGAGTGACTCCCTCTGCTGGGATCTCACAGGGGATCATCAATAGCTCATCTGAGAGCGCTGCTGCACAAATCATCCCCGTCCCAGGATCTGCTGTATGCTAATGAAGAGCCCTGACTTCTCTGCTCAGTTAGGCAAGATTAAGTGACAGGATTTACAATCAGAAAATGCAGCCAGGGGGTTCAGATTCTCAGGCTGCCAGAAGGATGCAGCAGCCACAGACTAATGTTTGAATTTGGCACTCAGGGAGGATAAATGTTTAAGGATAAACACAGGGAATAGGTTACAGAATATTTTCTCTGTATCTAGAATAACTATATGACCTACAATATCACAGCCATTTACTTCTTCAGTCTCTTACAATACACAAATAACTGCTAAAAAAATAATGGCCAAATACTTTCTAATAAAACCAGATATTTTTTCTGTTAGAAAACTAAAAAGTAACCCATGGTGAATTGGTGAGCAAGAGTATTCTTTTATCTTCTTCTAAAGGAAAATAAGTGAATGTCATTTAAATAGAATTTTATGAAGAATTCTGTTCTTGACTGAATGTATAGAAACAGAGCTTCCTCATAAATTGATCAATTTCCTGGGGTTTAAGCTCCACCAGCAATTTTACTGGAACTGACAAAACCTTATCCATGGTAGCAGAAATAATACTGTTAATTATACCAGAGAATAAGCTGTCATTTCAGAATTTGCATATACAGAAGGCTCATTAATAGTGATTTCGAACTTTCTTTACCAGCATTCTCTTAACAAGTGCCATATCTTTTGGAAATGAGTAAACAAGGCAAAAGAAGGGAGACACAGGACGTCTCATTTCCAGCCCTGAGCAAGGAACAAGACAACTTTGGCAGCAGCAGATAAATCTTCAGATCTTCAGGCTCCCACACTGGGGGATGTTATTACCCAGCTGTGGAAATAAATGGGCAACATCTGTGAGCATTGGACAGTGGACATGTGCCAAACCTTCACCAAAGCATGAGACATCCCGGAGAGGGAGAAGAAGAAAAAAAAAAGAAAAAAAAGAGAAATTTGGGATGCCAAATTGCCAATAATATTTGTAAAATAAACCAGTGTAGCAGCCAGCAGGACTGCAGAGAGAATTCAAGGCACAGCCAGAACAGTCAGTGACCTTCCTAAATTATTCATAATGTGTCATTTGTTTGCAGCCTGAACACTTACTCGAAACTCACAATCAAGATTTGAATCCCACTTCTGGTTTTGGGTAAACAAAAACGATTTTTCCATGACCCATTGAGCCTAATTTGAATCAAGCTATGGAACTTGCCTAATTAACCCATTGGGTATTTTCCTGCACTCTCTTTAAACCACTATTGACGTTTGTTTTAGTGCAACCACACATGGGACCACCAATCAGACTCTTCTTCACTTGCAGAACATGCCAGATTAAAGCTCCAGTGGGGAAAAAAACCAAATAATTCTCATTTCAGCAAAACATTTTTAATTCTTGGTAATACTGTACCTGAAGCTGATCTCTGAAAATCCCAACAATTCAATTTATTGTGTCAAAGCAATAGGAAAGGAGACAGTAAGGATCAGAAGAAATCAGGACATGCAAAAGTAAAGATGTTGTGTCCAGAGTTAAATAGCTTTGGTTACAAAGATCTGTACACCAAATATGAAAACAAAGGCAGCTCCAGGATGTCTTTAACACTTTCAGCTGTCATCTTTTCTCCTTGGCTCCTTTTGAAAGAGTCTGGTATCAAACCCAGCATGGAAGCACTTCCATGGATAATTTTCTGTGCTTACCTTCCTCCTTCCTTGAGTTCAGCAGGTTTTTGGTTACCTTGCTGGCCTTGGGAGGTGCTGGATGGTGGGAAGCAGGCTCAGGTTGGAACTCAGAAGCCAACCTTTGCTGCTGCTGACTCCCCTCCCTGTCCCCAAGACTCCCAAACTCCAGGACCTCCCTGCAAACCAACCCAGCAGTGACTGATCATGATACAGCAGCACCCCTGGGTGTAATCAGGACCCTCAATAATCCAATTTCTTCAGAAAGCCAAATAATTTCTCAGTGTCCAAAGCCTTGTGACCCATCCGTGTTGCTGGGCAGCACCGAGTTCCAGCTGAATGTTTTCCACTTCCACCCAAGGCTGTTTACCTTAAGATCCTGAAGCCCTTTCATGCAGAACTTCTGAAGACAAAGAGACTTTGTTAAGGAAAGCCTCAGTAGCTGATGACAGACAGTTCTGGTGACAGACTGCCCTAAATGTGAGGTGCTCTATTTGCAGTAAGGGAGCACAGAAATACCTCAATCCTCCCTGTCCTTGGCAAGGATGGGCTCTAGCAGTTTTCCCACAATAAACATCCCCAACTCTTCAGCTAGTCAAAAATAATGAGTCTCCTTTCCCACCATCACGTGTTTGCATTTCTTTCCATTCAGTATTACTGGAATATGTGACTGGAAAATATTGCAAATAACTTGAAGACTTTTTCCCCCTCTGAGATTTGTCAGTTTATACCTTTTTTCACTAATTATCAACTATTAGCATGTTCATGACTGTTTACTGAGATGCACATCTGACTTTCAAAACACAAATGCTGCACCAAACCCATACAGCATTTTATCACATCAAGTTATAAGACAATTTGTTACCATTTCATTCTTTTATGCTAACTCCAAAATTCAATCCAAGGTTTCTCTGCCTTAAAAGGCACGATTAGTTTGAATTTCTGGAAGTGGGCTTTTTCCCATTATTCATATTTAAATTAAGTTCCCTTGAGATGGAAGAAAAGCAAGGAATTTTTATCAAGAGACTAATAATATAACCAGTGAAAAATCTGAGCATTTTTATATTGAATTTATAAATCATGCTAGCAGTAACCAAACTGTTTAAATAATACATAGAGTTTAACTATAACATACTTATTGGCATAAGTAATTTTAGTGCTTTTTAATGTAACAAATCACTCAGAAAATATTCTCAGTTAATCATTAGCATACTGAAGCCTAGAGAGAGGTGTAGATATATTGTTCCTTTGTAATTTGGTAGGGATGGCTGAGTGATAAAACCTCACACTGTGTGCCACTTGATTTAAAATTTCCTAAAGATGTTTGGGTACCCTGACAAAGTATCAATTTATCTCTGTGCTGTAAGCCACACTCTGGAGATGGAATAGCTTGTAATTAAACTCAGGAGCAGGGATTAATTAAAATATACATGTCTGAGAGTGCATAGATAGGTATTTGTGTTTATTACAGAAACAGTAAAAATACCCTCTAGCCCAGATATGTGTGAAATGAGCCTCTTCCTCCCCATCAGTATTTGATACTGGATTTATCACAGCAAGAGAACACAAAAGTGGTGCCTACACAGAATTACTGGGGGCAGTGGGGTTGAACTCTGGGGGTGTAACTCTGGGCTGTGGCTGAGTCAGGCAGTGCTGCTGGACACATTTCAAGGTCTCATTCTGCAGGTGATGCCTCATCCTGAGCTCTGAGCCACCCTTTGGCCACCCACCCCTTCCCAGCCCTTAGCAAGCAGCAGCTCTGTGACATTCAGAGGGGTTGGAGATTTTCTTGGTGGTGTCCCCGTCCCCTCCTACAAAGGAGCCACCCGAGGGTCACACAGGGACTGGGGAAGAGATTTCCTGAACAATCAGTGGAATCCACCCAGAGCATTCAGTGTGAGGAGGGACCAGAGCTCAGAGAGCCCAACCCAAACTCCATGGTCAGCCTCGCCTAAGTGAGATGGCATTTTAATTACCAGGGGCCAAAACAGAGAAATTTGTGTCAAGCCACAGATCTAAACTTTCCCAGACTATATAGTAGTCAAAAGTTGAATTTTTTGCTGTTTTCCTGTTCCATCTCTCATTTCCGTATTGGAAATACTAATCTATTAATATTACCACCAATATTCACCCAACTTCAAGGCATTTCCCTTAAAATTTCAGGCGTACATTCTATTTTCTTGCTCTTTCAGTGACAAATTCCCATTCAACTGATGCAATTACTGTACTAGACAAGCACAGATCTTTGAGAAAATTGCGTTTTAGGGTTGTGGTTTTTTGCTTTTGTAAAGTTGCTACATTGTTGAGCACCAGGAAATTTACCTACATCATTATGAGGCACATGAAATAACTCAAACCCCCGTGGGTATATTGGAAACCTCAGGTTTATCAGGACCAAGGTGCCAGGTTCATGTGCAAGTTTGCAGCAGGGCAAATACCCTAATTCATCACATTGTGTAGTTTTTATGCTGCTGTATAAAATTAATTGGCTTACTCTGTTAGAGATGTTTTATGATGAGGTACTGTAATTAAGAGATCTGAGATGAAATAGAGGGTAGGAAAAAGCTGAAAACTGCCCGCTAGCTTCAGTTTATTTTTTATGACCAAACTACTTAGATTATCAATTAGCTTAAAAAGTCTGTTTCTTTTTCAGATGCTTAAATATTAAAAAGGGCAGAGTCCATGAAAAAAAATAGATTAAGGCTAAAACAAATGTCTTCCATATAAAAATGAAAAAGATTAGCACAGCCATTACAAAAATCACATAATTCATATGTCACAATTGCTGAAGATTATTTAACTACTGAAAATTGTCTTCACACATTTGGGCTCAGCAGAAAAGCAAGAGTAACTCCATTAAGGTCTTTCCTTAGAGCATTGCTTCCCCCTAAATAAAAATATCTCCAGAGAAGCAGGTGGGAATTACAAGACATACTTGGAGAGCAGAGTGGTTGCACCTCACCCAGGAATATGCCAAGATAGAGATCCACAGTTAAGGAGTTCCCAAATTAGTTCAAGAATCCATATTTCTTCAATATTTTAGTCTTTCTAGTGCATGTGATTTCAAATAAAGTGATGAGTCCCTAAAACATTCCTTTATAATCTGCTAAAAGGGAACGCTGGTTCTCTTTAGGAAATGTCACATGTAAGAACTCACTTAAAAACACAGATGTTTTATAGGAAATTCTATCTGATTGATTTCAGGCTGCTAATAACCCCAAATTGGGCTTTATTCTGCACTCATCTATAACTGTAGGGCACTCTGATGTCTAGCACATCTGCCTGTGTACAAAATGACCATTTCTCTAGACTGTGATAACCTTTCCACTATGATTCCCTTCATCTGGTACCAAAAAAATGTAATTAATTTCCCTTATAAGTTCTAGTGGACAGGAATACTTGTCTTGATTTTATTTTAAAGCACCAGGGACACCTTTGATGACTCACCAATAAATAACATTAAAACCTTAAGCTCACACGGTCAGTAGCACTGTGGGAACAGGAGGCAAAAGGGTGTTAGTGAAATTATTCCAACCCTTTCACCTCTCCCAGCTGAGACACCAATATTTTTATTGAAAAGCTATGTCATGCTTAAAAGACAAATCTTTTAGCTGTCATCTTTTCTCCTTGGCTGGAAAACCCTATTGTTAGCAAGTGTGAATTTCCCCATCCTTCAAGTCGCATCTACGGCTCCAGCAAGCCCAGGCACTTTGTCCAAGTTGCTCAACTGTCCTGTCTTAATTTCAGAGTGATTGGAGGATACACTCCAAATTTCTCAGGGGACTCTCATGACCTTGTTATATTAGTCCTTCAAATGGATATAAATTTTATTCTATGGTTCAGCAAGGGTTCTATTCTCAGTTCTGTGATCATTTAAAAAAACCAACAAAACAACACCAAAACCCAAAAACCACTGAGGGCCATGATTTTCCAAAACAGAGGCATTTAAGGAAGGCTTTAAGACTGGGTCAGTTCCTGAAAAAAGTGACCAAGAAACAGTCCCAGAATCTTCCTGCCACAAATGGGAGCTGAAGGAGGACACAGCAGTCTCATTTTCCTGGAGCATCTGCACTGCAGAGTGGAATGGGCTCTGAAATGCTCCAGGCAATGTGGCCTCACATCCATCCCTCATCTGGATCCCTGTGCCCCTGAGGGGTGTGGGGGACAAGCCCTGCTGGACCCCAAAGTGTCCAGGGGCTCTGGAAATCTGGTGGCTTTTGCTGCCTGATCTGCTCTGGGGAAAACCTCTCATTTGTACAAATTGTACATCAGGGCTGTTAATAAATGTTTCTTGGCTTGCCTTTGGAGCAGAAGTGACCTGGAGAATGTGTTTTGGAGAGATGAAGCATCTACACCAAGTGTCTCTCAGCTCAGCTCTCTGAAGGCAATAGTCCAGCTAAATTCCCACAGTGAAATGAAATTCTAAGCCAGATTTTCAAAATGTTCTGTTTTGGTTTAACTCAATCCCCACTGAATTCAACAATAGACCCCTCAGTCTTAGTTTTAGGTCAACACCGTTCCACTTCTTGCTGCATATTTTTCAAAACCTTGTACAAGTACTTCACTTAGAGATTTTGTCTCCAGGAACTGCATCTTAATATCAGGGGAAATTTCTGTTTAAAGGATAGGAGAGATGCTCTAAAGCCTTTCCTCTTCTGCCTTGTCTGCAAGCACACACACCCTGGGGACAGAGGATTTATTACAAGCTAAAGGAGAACATTTTTGTGGGTGCCCTTTGACAGGAGGTACCAGCACTACACTGCACAGGGACAAAATAACACAATTTAGGCTATTGTATTCTTGCAAAGGAGGAGGTTAAAGGGGAGATTGAGTTTTGGTTGCTCAGCTCAGAAGAAGGATTAGCAAGGGAATGTTGTTGATACTCACTGAGCAATATCTGCAGTGGCCTTTTGTGCTGTATTAATTTTCAGCAGCAGAACAGCAGCCAGGAGAAATTTAAGAGGGGAGCCCCAAATGGCTGGTACCTCTGTAAGGTGCAGGTGATTGCCCATGAGACATCACAGAAGTGCATTGCAATAAACACATTGATAGAAGATAAAGTAATAATAATATAAGTAACTGAGGACAAATCCGCCACACACGGTGCAATTTTTTTTAAAAAACAATATTTTCTTGAGAGGTCTCATCTTGAAAACACAAGCAGTGGGCACAGCCCAAATTACTACTGATTCTTAAAACTCATGGCCAAAAAATACCAGAAGGGAAATGTAGTAAGATGCTTAAAAAGCTTAAGCAGAACACTTGTTTATGCATTTATCTCGCTTCAAGAAATTAGATTTCTAAAATAGCTGCTATTGGCCATACAGTATTTTGCCTCTTCTGTTTCAGAAATTTAATTTGGTCTCATTCTTAAATATTCAGCATGCATGATGGTTCATTTCCTAATCTACCATGAAAGAAACTCAGAAAATGTTTATACTCATCTCTTTTTTTGTGGGAAGGGAGGTAATCACAGCTTTGTCTCTAACGTGGTTTCATGCTTTCCTTATAGGCATTATTAGATTAACCAGATAACTCTCAAACAAATTTTGCCACCAGTGATGATCCAAAGACATTTTCAATTATAACCTTTCATTGTTGTGCATGTCATGATTACCACTTAGCAAATGGCAGAACCATGCAGTAAAAGCCTTCACTGGGGAAGTTTTCTCATATGGATTGAACACATTTTCACCAAAATTGATTCAAGGCACAGATTTGTCTGTGTCCTTTGTCTTTTGCTATTAGATAAAAACATCTTGTTTTGCTGCTATGTTTTCTGCGGTCAAGAAAACAATATTTAATTCTTCTGAAGTACAGGAATAATATCAAGCAGATTATGCCACACTGACCTGGTGTTTTCCCCAGCAAGACCAGGAGCCAAGCTTCATGTTTTTCCCTCAGCAAAACAACCACTTTCCAAGTGTTCTGTGGTTGTTTTCCATGCAACTCCCAGCTCTTTGCACTTTTAAATTACCTGAATGGGTCTTGTGAACAAACTCAGCAGAAAAACTTGAATTTTCCTGCCAGCATGTTGGCCTCCTCACTTGAGGAGTTTAAGAGAGCTTGTGCTCAGGCTTTCCTGTTTTTATCTCCTACCAGGCACAGGCTGATCCCTCGATTGTTACCCAGCCTATTCCCACCTCTCTCCCTGAAAGGCTGGAGCTGTGGGTAAGCAGCTCTGCCTGATGGATTCTCATTAAGCTGCAGCTTTTGTGGAGGTTTGGCTGCAGCTGCATTTATCTCACACCTGAAAGGATCCTCTTCCTGTGAGACGGGTGGATTTTAAGCCTCATTTTTCTGTCTCCAGTGCTTTCACTCACTTGCTAAAATCTTGTAGCTGCTGCTGTAAGTTGTTCAGAGAAGTCATCAAACAGAGGGGTCTGCAAAGAGCTTAAAAACCCAGGGATGGGTGTGGGAAGGTGCAGGGAGATCTAAACCCTCTTTGGTGCCAATGGAATTTGAGGGCTCTTGGTAGATAGCAGAATCTGGTTCCTGGCAGGTCAGACTGGGAACACAATACTCTGCATCCTGGAACAGGTGAAAACAAATCCCCTGCCTGGCTTGCATGGCTTCAACCTGTATTTTAGGCAAAACCCAGCAATTAATAATTTTCTTCAGAGCTATAAAGCAAGGCAAGCCAGTGTTCCTTGCCTGGACCCCAGTGACATCCTGTAAGAAATCAGAATTTATCCACAAAGCACTTTTTTTTTCTTTTCTCTTTATAGCTCCCACAAGCAAGCAGGGAAAAAGAATGGGACAAAATGCAAGCAATAACTGGATGTTTGAATTTTAGCTTATGAACAGAAAGCACAGTGCCAACAAGCAAACATCATCTGTAGCTATTTGACTTTTTTTTTGCAATATTCTTGCAAAAGTTTAGCAGGTCCTCTGACTTTAAATGTTTGAGAAACACAGAGTTCAGCTGTTATTCCTGGAGTTGTGATGGTCTCAGAGAATTCCAACAGCCTTTTTGCTGCTGTGGGCTGTAATTATCACCCTACTGCTCTCGCAGCACAATGAGGACACCCTCATTTGAAAGGTGGTTCTGGCATCTTTGCGTTTCCATCTTTTAAAGAGGGGTAGATTCCCAGGGGGTGGAAAAATCCTTTTCCCTGTAAAACAAACATTAATTGGAGTCGTCATAAAGCTCCATGACCCAGCTGAAGCTGGAAGTGGTCTCAGGGATCAAGGCCACAAATTTGCCAAGCGTTATGAATATGCCTTATTTTATGAAATGATGGTATTTCCCTTTGGCTTCAAGGGAAATATTCACTGTATAAAATCACACAGATGTCTAAATCTGAGCTGGACATGTTCCCAAAAGCTGAACAAAGGAGCCAAGAAGATGGACCAATTGTACAGCAGAGAATACACCATTCTAAAAAGCAGAAAAAGATAATTTTGTAAGAAAATACTTTTTTCATCTAGAATTTAAGAATGAATAGCATCTAACTATTTAGATACTCTGCAGAATGATAGGTTTTTACCTTGTTCACCCAAACCTGTTTGCTGCATTTTTCAGAAGTGATCTAAAAAATTTGCAGTGCCTTTTTGCTCCTTTTCCCAGTTTATCACCAGGGATAGATGGGATATGATAAAGAATAATTGCTTGCATATAAAGTGCACAATTTCAAATTCTAGGCTTTATTTTGGGGTTACAAGTTGTACCTCCATCTGCACATGAATTGCTGGTGCAAATATTAACATTTGAATGGGAAATGACCTGATTTATGAGCATGTGCCAGGCTGCCAGCTCTGCAAGTGCTAAATCCATATCCTCTTTTCCAAGGGTAGGCAAATTTGCTGAAGCTGTATCTCAGCCAGGATAAAAACATTTTCCTTAAATGTCTCTAACCACTGATGGTGAGGTGCAATTCCAAAAGGCTGGAGATGGCTTATTCTAGAGTAGAAATAACAGAGATTTGGTGCACTGGTAAAATTTTTTAAGCAAAATTTTGGCATTTACATTACAGATCAAGAAGTGTCTGAGGCTTGTACATGAGACAGTCCTGTGATGATTTAAGTTGTGCTAGAAAAGCATTATCAGTGTACAAGAGAGTTGTCATAAATATTTAAAATACCAAGGAGAGAACACAACCTGTATTCAAAGCTTTACTCTTACAGGCAGATAGTATAAACTCTTCTATAAATCCCTTTCTAATTAAACTTTCAAAGAAAAAAGTAATTACTAAGCCCATTTATCCAAACTTATTAAGATTATTTATATGTTTGTTTCAAATATTACATTAAGAAATGTTGACAGTTTTCCAATTAATAAATTAAAGCCTGCCAATATAAACAAGCAAAAGGAAACAAAAGACAAGATTATGAGAAATCGTTTCCATAGCTCCTGAGCACCTTTTAGAAGAGAATAAAGGCTATTATTGAACAGTCAATCTGCACTGACTCAGAGCAAGGAAAAAATGGATGAACATCTCTTTTCTACTGGTTTGATATCCCCCGTGTGTTTTGGGGTTTCTTTTCCTTTTTACTAAACTATTTAACCTTGGCAGAACATGCCAAGAACAGAAAGGCTGAGACAAAGCTTTATTTTACTGCACATAAATTTAGGAAGCAATGATAATTGTTGCCAGCTTTCATCATTTCAAGTTTTTTGAGAGCCATCTGATACATGTTATTAATATTCCTTAGGAGGGGTATGTTCACCCCAGCCCAGCATAACCCTAAAATGAGCAATCACCATCCTGCTCACACACAGACAGCTCTGAAATGTAAGACCCCATGGATTGAGATCTTTTGTGCTGAACCAGGCTCACTGAACTGCCAGGGGAAGCAGAGGGGAATGTCCCTCCAGTTGGAGCAGGAAGGCATTGCTCAACCAGCCAAATATACAGGTACTGCTTTCACAGAATTCACAGAATCACCAGGTCAGAAGAGACCGTCAAAATCATCGAGTCCAACACCCCAACACCCCAACTAAACCCTGGCACCCAGTGCCACATCCAGGCTTTGTTAAACACATCAGGGATGCTGACTCCACCACATCCCCGGGCAGCCATTCCAAAACTTTATCACCCTTTCTATAAAAACCTTTTCCTAATATCCAACCTATATTTCCCTTTGATCTGATGGATTCTCGTGCCCCCAAATAAATGGGACGTAGCAATGTGGGGGTTTAGGATTTCCCTGAGGGGTTCAAAGGATTCCACTATGGGAGAATCTTTCTCTGATGTAGGGCAGTGGAAAATTCTCCTGAATTCCTTCAGGAATGGCCTGAAAGAAAGCTTGGCAATGATGGAACCCAACTCATCCCAATTATATGGGATGGGGTGAAGCAGAACCTCAAAGGAGGTGTTTTTGACATCCCACAGGCTAAAAGACTTTCTCTGATGTAGGGCAGTGGAAAATTCTGAAGGAGTTCACTTCAGGAGTGGTCTCAAGGAGTGGCCTGAAAGAATCTGACTGGTCTCTGAAGTGTTCCAAGCACAGCCAGAGAGGAGCTTTGCTGGGAAATCTTGGCAATAATGGAACTCAACCCAACCCAATTATATAGGATGGGGTGAGGCAGAACCTCAAAGGAGGTATTTTTGACATCCCATGGGGTAAAAGAGTGTGCTTTTCATTCAGGTCCTGGCCCCACAGAGATCAGGGCAAGAAGAAATGTCTGCCAGTGGTCAGGAACAAACTGAAAGTCGTCATGAACCAAAGTGCTGGGAAATACAGCTGGGTCATGCATTTAGGTAACCACACATTGATGTTTTTCTCCATAAATTTCTCATAGTATGTCTTATTAAACCAGAAATTCATGGGGATACATGGAACTTTACCATACTGGAAAGTTTACTTCTTTTAAATACACACTGTGTGTACTAAAATACAGACATGCAGAAAAACCAAGGGATTTGCTAGAGACAGCAAAGAAAGACAATTGCAAGAAGTGAATCTGGACTAGTGGTGTGCGGGTACTTCACCCACAAGCTTCCTATTTTCTGTCTGTGATGTCAAACAATTTCAAGTACAAAAGGTCTCAAAAGATCTCTTCAGTGTGAGTAAACACTGTAGGGTGAAAAAGAGGGTATTATGATGTTCACCAGATTCTAAATGCATCTTTTTCCGTGCCTAAGGAGATCTGACACTTGATTAGGCTGAATTATTATTTCTAAATCCTGAACCGGACAAATTTTGGAAAATATGCATTAATTTTATCTCAGATATTTTTTAGTACTTGATGTATAGATGGACTAATTAGAGGAATGTGTTCATTCTTGCTTAAGTCTTTTCTCTGAACAAGTACATTAGCTACAGTAGACTGAAATATTAGTAAGATAAATTCATGTATTTTCTCATATGAATAAGAAAAAAATGCAGATTTACCCTGACAACTGACAACTATAAATTTAAAAAAATAGTGACCTCTGTCAAATGAACTACAGCACTAATGAAAATAACACAACCTCCAAAACTCCTCAGTCACACAGAACTGCACAGCTCTGACAGGCCAAGGTGAGCTTTCCTCCCCCGGACTGCTGATGCAGTTCTCTGCTGACCCTGGAAAACTCTGCCATAGACTGGCAGATTAATTCATTGCTCTGAATTGACTCTGGAAAACATTTTTTTTTTCTCTGTCAATTTGTTTCTTGGTTTCTCTGCTAAGGATACCAACTAATTGGGCAAATATTCCATGATTTTTCTGGTGGGTGCATCTATTACTTCTCCAACTTCCAACAAGCTGCAGACCACCAAAAGCCATGAAGGCCATTAAGCAAAAAAAAGGAAATATTTTGTAATCTGATACAAAACGGGCAGGAAATAATTCTCCAGATGTGGTTAGAACTAGATGAAGCAGAAGATGAAAATATTCTCATGTGGTACCTCACTTGGCCTAAATCTCATTAAAGAGCAGCAGGTACAGCCACAGAGCATCACAGTGAGCCAAGGGCTGAGGCAGCTCTCACAAGACCTAATGATGGAGGAGAAGGTATCAAAGCAGCCTGGGCACCCCCAGGATAGAGCTGCTCCCATCCTGATATCAACAACTTTTTCTTGGAGGTTTTTGGCAGCCTCACTCAGTTACATCAACAAATCTCCGAGTCTAACTTGATTTGTTATTGATTTCCTCGAGGGTGATTTGAAGCAGCAATTGTAGTGATCTTCGGAGTGGAAACACAAGGCAAAGAGAAAGCTTTGCTTAGAAAGAGGGACTCAAGTGGTCACACTGCAATAAACTGAATCCAGGGGATTTTTCCAACAGAAAATCTGCAGTTTTGAGGGAAAATGCAAATAATTTCAGACACTTTACCTGCTTTACTAGAAATCTGAACGACTTCAAATTGCAGCACCTGACTGTAAGCAGATCTGAAAATAGGTATCTTATCTTAAACCTGGCATATTTGTGACAGCTGTCACATATCTGCTGACATACCAGAGACTGAACTGTGGAGCTGTTGAAGCAAAAAAATGAAGCTGGAATAGACTGAGCTAATAATCCCCAGACTGAGCTGCAAGCAGGTTCTTTGCAGGTAAACCATGAAGGAAAGTTTGTGCTCAGCTGCTCACAGCAGACCTGCCTTTGTGTCCTACAGGGGAGGGAAACTGGGAACATCCAACCTGAATGGAAAATTCAATGTATTCACACACCTGGAGCATCATGAGGTGTCACTAATAGCTGTGGTTCAGGATTAAACAGATTTTTAATGTGACTCCAGAAGAACATCAAGCATGGAGTCATCAAAATTTCACATTTTTCCATGTGAAAGCTCATGGTTACAGCTGAAAGTGCTACTGGATGAGAGAGAGAAGAGATACTAGAATAAGAATCCTTTACCATGCCAAAAGAAAGATCTGCCATTTTCAAGTCTTACTTGAAAAATATATAAACCCATAATATTGTATAAATTAAATAAATTATATGTTATAAAAACATATTTTATAAAATGTTATATATATTATGAAATAATATATATAATATTTATTATATATATATTATGAAATACATAAATACATCTATAAAATAAATACATAAATATATGAATCAAAAATAGAGAAATAAATGTTATATATGTCTCTAAATACTATATATAAAATCATATTTATATATTTTAATATATTAAATTAAACCCATTATATTATATAAACCCATAATATTTATTTTGAATGCAAAAAAATTGTATTTTTATATTAATGGAAAATGCTTTATCTCTATAATGACCTCATAAGTACAGACTTCTACTGTGACCTCTATAAAATCCTCTGAAATCCAGGTTTTTCCCTAAGAAAGGGCTTCTCATACCACAGCTTACTCTTTGTTGTTAGATTGTTGCTTATACATGTCACTATCTTTTGTAGACCAGCATCAACATTTTTGATCATTAAACCTGAAGTGAATGTGTAGCCCTATCAAATGTGATGAATTTAGATATATGAGGTTATATATAGACAAAGATGGATGGCTTGAGTCGCCTTTTAAAAAAATTGCATTTACTGTAGGAGCCTCTAGCTTCATACCACCATGAGAATTTCAGATGGTGATTATTCTGTGTTTTCTAATCATCAAACCAGACACATTTGATGTATTTTGGAATCACCTGAAATGGGAAAGAGCAGCCTAGAACAGCTGTGTAAAGCAATAAATGAGTCATCTTTGCACACTCTTCCTTTTCCTTGCCCCTCTCCATCCATTTTCTCCTGGCAGCTCCAGCAGTCACTGCCAAGAGAAGATGCAGGAGACACAAAACATTTGTCCTTGTAAGCCTTGGTCAGCCCATTTCTAATGTGATAACCTATTTTGTTTGATTAAAATGCATGAAAGTAGCCTTTAAAGCACATCCCACTATGGAGTTTAATCCTTCCCGAGCAGAAGGAGGGATAGGGGAGATTTTTGTTGCTGTTTACTTATGCCAACACTCAAAATAATCACAGTGCTTATATTTGGCTGGGATAAAAATTCCTTGTCTCCCACTACTTGGCAATGTTTTGATTTTTTTCAAGTCTTGAAGTTTTGTGGAAGTTTCAAAACTAAACACTGCAATTTACATCAATTAATACACTAAGCTCTGGAGCACAGCTAAGAGGAAATGCATATATTTATATAAGCAACACAAAAATATTGTCAATAATTTTTTTCTAGAATTTATTTACTCAATCATCTGATATGCTGTGATTTCAGGGGCAAGTTTTCCCAGTTACATCAGTATGAAAAAATGGAAATAGAAAGTCAAGGCCACACATCCTTTTCAAACACCAACCAAATATACTATAATTAAAAAATGTAATACATATTATATTAATTATATGAATATATAGGAATTTAGCCATCCACTTTTTCTGACATTCATGTAAAGACCTCTCTTAAAGTACAAAGAAAATCAGCTTACACCCCCTTTCTCAGTATTCTGTGAACAACTTAGGCCTCCATTTCCTATAAGCAATTACTTTGAGATTTTTGCAAAGTTGGAATTGTTTGCAGCAAAATATGGATTTCACTGCTTCCTTCTGAGGATTTGCACTTAGCATCAGTTTCTGAGCTTTAACAGTTGTAAACAATTTGCTGCAGTGTATTTACTCTTTCTTTGCAGATGTGTAACTAAGATGGAAATTAAAACATGGAACTAAGAAAACTAATGGGAAAACAGCTTTATTTTCCTCGTTATTAAACTGATTTTTAACGACTGAAATTCATTCAAGCTGCTTCCCTCTTCCCAGAAAGCTCAAGTTTTAGGAATTTACAGCTTTGAGAAAAACAAATTAGCTCAGAATTATAGCTGAAAAATCACATTGTGGCATGTGATGTCAGGCTGCATCAGTCTTGTTTTATTCTATGATACAACTCACCAGGAGTGACACAATCCAAAGTGACTTTTCACAAGACAACATCAGCTAAAACACATGAAACAAATTACTTTTATCTACATTATAGCTTAGACAAGTCCACTTTTAAGAACGACAATTTACTGCTTTCAAATGAAAATATTAAAAAAAATCAGGTACAAAGATATGGCTAAAATGTTTATAAACCGTATGAGAACAATATGTACACTAGAGACTCCAGGGATTTTATTCATTTTCTGTGTCATCTACATATTCTAGGGCAAACCTCACACGTTCCTGTCATCTGCCTTTGTACACACAAAGCCAATGAAAATCCAATTCAGCAGAAACACAAGTGATCACTGCCAACCCACACGTGCACCCCCTTTCCCAAACTGATCAGAAAGGGCTGAGATGAAGGAGCACCTCTGATCATCCCCCTGTTAATGAGGCTCCCACACACACAAAGGCTGTTTGGAACATCCACAATGCAGTTTGCTCTGGTTTCTCTTGCTGCTCCCGGGCTTCTGCTCACTCATCTTTGAAACAGGAAGCTCATTTCCCTCTTATCTCTTTGGGATGCTGCCTGTATTTTATTAAGGTATCAGGTGTGATGCAGAGACTGGAATAGGGTTCACAGGAAGGCTATTTGGTCATGCTACCTAGTTAAAAAGTTAATTGATGTATTATAACACTTCCCAAATATTTCTGTCCTTTTTTTCTTCTTCTCTTCATGCAAAAAGTTCCTTTGTATCCTCCCTCCACCTAAACCAAATTTCTCCAATTATAAAGCTCAAGTGAAGCCCAGCTCAAAGTTTGTGGATTAGCACAGGCTGTGATTCCATGGCAGGGAGGTGCAGTGGGCATCGGGTCAAATGTTGAGATGAATTGAGGCTGACATCTTTCAGGGACATTCTTGCACATCTGAATTGCAGAATGTGCTCTGTGCCAGCTTAATTCAATTGATAACAGAGGCTTCACACTGACCACGACACATTTCACACGTACAATCATTGAAGCACAATGGGATTTTCTTCTCAGAACCTTTCTGGAAACATAATGACTTCCAGATTATATTAAGAGCATAATACAATACAAGGCTAAAATCTGTTATCTTTAGCTTTCTTGGGAAAAGAGCAATTTTTATGTGTTTTAGCAGGTCTTTCAGAATAATTCTTAAACAGTAAAGTTATCTCCACACTTAATATATTCAGTAAGAGGCAGAATTTGTCAGATATTTAGATACCCACTCTATTTGGGGAAATATAGGAAACAATTGAATTTTCTACAATCTACATGAACTCAGTGGAAAAGGTCTCACATAGTGCCTAGAAATACTACTTGCTATTAAGACCTCAAATGCCAGCTATAATCTAGACATCTGTAATCAGCTAATCAATATTTACTTTTCATAATAAAATAAGAAACCATTTCCTACATATCATAGGAAAAAGAGAAAGCATTTAACTGTGGAGATTCATATGCCTTTTAAAATGCTGTCCCTATCTTTACTCCCACTTATAAATCAAAAAAACTAGAAAAGGTACCAATATTTTATGCATTGCACCGTAAAAATTTAAAATCAGATTAGAAAACATGGTTGCCATGGTACCTGAGAGCTACAGTTTCATGCAAAGCAATTTAACAGATGCAGGAGAACTGAACCTTACAGCAGGCATGGTATCATTTTTAGATAAACTTAAGATGAAGCTGTAAGGATATTTCCAGGTGGCTGGATGGCTTCTTGTTCTGCATTTCAGGAAGCTGCATCTCTGTGTTTGCAACTGCTTCAAACCCTCTCAAAGGCCTGAAATGTTTCAGGGGTGAAAACTGGATGTGCCTCGAGTCAATGGGGGTTTTACCACTGACTTCAAACAAGAGAAGGTTTCCCCTTGTCTCTTTGAAGAAGGATGAAAAAAAGAAGCATTTAGGGAGAGCAGCAGCCTCAAGCCAACAAGGTCAGGCTAACCCACACTATGGCCCTGCTCCCTTGCTCACAGGAAATGTTCCTGCAGCCTATTTTTACAAAAGCTGCTTCTTTGGATCCCCTGAATCAAATTTAAGGGGAAAAGGTTCACAGATTAATGAGAATAATTTCTATTTCACAGTATGATTGCAGATGTTGTACATATTCTTTTCTTTGTCCAGGGGAACCATTAAGGAGAGGGAAGAACAAAGAAAGAAACATCAAGAATACTCTGGCACATAAAAGCCAGAAATAATAGGGACTTAAAAAACACCTAGTTTTCTATGCAAAAGACTATTTTTTTCACCAAAAAAAAAAAAAAGAAAATTCACCTTTTTATATTGCTGTTACAGGAACATTGCACTGGAGAGCTCCATCTCCTGACATCATTGAAATTTGGTTCACAGAGACATCTAAGTTGCCCAAGAAAAATCTACTTTTTGACAACCAAGAACCACCTCAACAGGTTATTAAATCACTCATCAGGAGTCTGGGCTGGCCTTTCAAGTTGTTTAACACCTGCTATTTTCTGTTCTGGCAGCAAATTAATGGTCAGGAGAGCAAGCTGGTCATTCTTCCAGATTTTTTTTTTGACCTGGTCAAAAGACCTTAAATTCAATGCTTTTTAAAACTTAGTCATTTCAGCATGACTAAACATTAGAAAGGTTTAAAAAAATCTGTTCCCAGCAGTTTGCTCTGTGTAATTTATACACCTCAGCCTGCGAGCTCGTTCATAATGAGGGCTAAACCTGAAGATGAAAAGCTGCCTCCTGTTTTGCTGGGCCACCAAGAGGCAGCGCTCTGCCTCCCACTGCACTTCATTCCCTGATTTCTGGGCTCATCCAGGAGGAGCAGATGTGGCCAACAGGCAGCTAGGAAAAAAGGGAAATTGGCACCAGCTTCCTTCAGTGCTTTAGTGAGATTATTTACTCTGAGAGACACACTCCTAAAACCAACTTCTGATCACAAGTACCATAGAGGGCTTTGTGCACTAAAAGAATTAGAGAGAGGCAAGCCAACAAACAGGGAATCTGCCCCAGACAAGTGCCTTGATTGCTGTTATTCTGCAGCCCAACGGGATTGCTGAGCAAGAGAAAAGATAAAGGAGCCCTTTGTAGGCACTTGCAATGACACAGCACACGTGTATGCACATCATGCACCACCTTTCACTGCTTTATCCTTTGCTGCTGGGGTTTAGTTTTGAAGGAATTATCTCACTTTGTAGCACAGAGGATTGCCGGTGGTTTCAGGAAGGCTTTTAGGTAGATATACCTCCCTTTAAAAATAGCATTTTAACAGAAAGGGGGAAAAATGGTACAAAATTCCCACTCCTTCAATGAATAATTTAATTTTCCCAAGAAAAATGAGGTATTGTGTTCAGACAGCAGCAAAATGTGTTGCAGCAAGGGCTGGGGCATTATCCCAATGTCCTGAAACCCAACTTGAAGGGTCACACTCTGCACTCCTCAGGTGTTTCCCTCTGTTCCATACAGCCAGATCCCACAGAGCCACCTTCTGCTGACCTCCCCCTGCCCCACCAGGGAGGCAGAAGGTGAGGAGCAGGGACAGCCAGCCTCAGGCACCAGGCACTGCAGCAGGCTGGCTTCCTTGGGGCACTGGCACAGGAAATCTGCTCCCTGAATTTCCCCTTCCTGCCCCTGGAGTGTGCTTTCCTCAAGCAAGCTGCACTCACAAAGTGACAGTGCCTTGCCTGCTGTGGCTGGCCTGATTAAGGGGACACACAAAGATTTCAGATTTTTGGTTGCTTTCCGAGTTGTAAGGAAAGAAGAGTGGCCACTCCACCCACTGCCTCTCCCTGCAAGCTCAGAGAAGGGGTGTGGGGCTGGAATCCCTTGGGTGGCTGCTCCAGGAGAGCTCTCCCCTCTCTGGCTTTTTTTCCAGCACTTTTCCCCTCCTATCTCCAACTTATTTGCTGTGTCTCTATTTTAAAGGCCTCAGCAATTCTGAGGAAGCAGTAACCAAGTTTGTGTAGACACAACCAGTCTTACATCTCTGGTTCTAATTAATATGGTTAGAACACTGAAACACTTGATTTTTAGGGAAAGGCAACAAACATTTCAATCTCTACTCTTCTCTTCCTTGCTATCACTCAGCCTATTCAAAAAAATTATATAAGGTTCAGGCTGTTTAATTCCATTTTGAAGAAAGCATTCAACAGCACTTAAAAAGTGATACCATTAGCTATTCATTTTCTCCAATATGTTTCATATTAACAATAAAATATCATAGTGCAGAATGATTATTAAAATCTAAGCAATAGGAGCTTTAGAATAAATGAACCGGCACACTTGACTAACCTTGAAGCCTGCTTTATAGATTAAAAGTGCTTTTTTGCCATGAACACTTCGGTTGCTTCACTTTCTTTATATTTTTCATATCTGAATTGTATTTCATTCTTTCCCTTCATACTCTTGATTCTATTCAAACAAGGCAAGTCATTCTGAAAGCACTGAATGTGCACCTGATCACCGAGTTTTCCTACTTCTAGGTCATCAGCAATGGGCTCATACTCACACCAAGGTTCTCAAAGCTTCACCAGTGAATACACAAAACCTGTGCTCAAGTAGAGATTGATCCATTTGATTGATCCAATGGATCAATCAGGGCATTTATGAAGGTGGTGCATTTTATCACTCAACCCGAGCTTGAATGCTCACCTCTAAGTTTAAAATGGAATAATTTAGAGTATTTAAATTCAGGTGTCATAGATATAGAATATTGTGTTTGTCAACAACAGCATAGCTTGAATGATGACAATGGTGTCTACTGAAAAATTTCTATTCCAACAAAACCTTGTTTTATATTGGAAGGAGTGGAGGGGGAACTAAGAAACAACTCACAACAAGATATTACCAAAAGCTTGTAAATTACAGGGCACAGGACAGAGATATTAAAATGAGGGTACAATGGATAGGACAGAACAATTACAACACATGGATAAAAGAAAAGAAAGGGGGGAAGAAGTGTAGCAGAATTGAAATAAACTTACACCTTTGTGGTTTGTGTACACCCACAAGTGAAAGGTAAGCAACAAAAATTGCATGAAATACAAGCATAAAAGGGCACTTGAAACAAAGCAACAAGCAAAATCAATGTAAAGCCACTTCAAGTCCAAAAAGAAATGAAAATGAATAAAATAGAAATCAATAGTATTTAAAAGGATTAAAAACAATAGCCAATCCATAAAGGACATTTCCCTTTTGGTTTTTAATTGACATTAACATCTAGAGCAAACAGCACAAGCCACAGTGCTGCAGATGGCTGCACAGCAATTTGTTCCTGTAAGGAAGGCTTTCCAATTTGTTAATTTATCTCATTAGCAAAACAATCAGTTTTATTTGAGGTGAGCAAGTCCTTTGACATGCTGTACCCGTGTGGGGCTGGTGCTGGGTGGGCAGAGCACAGACCTGCAGGGTCAGTGCTGGTTTGGGATGGGTGCTCTGGTACAGGCAGGGAGGGAAAGGGCCAGCATCCCTTCCTGCATGAAGCTGAAATTGCCACATCTGCAGGGAGAGAGGCCTTGGGAATCTCATCCTAACAGCCCACACTCACAAATGAGTGTACTCCAGCAAATGCAGTTGGCTTTCCTTGCCAGGAAGAAAATGGCTAAAAGCCACAGATCCAGGTAGCCAGAGATCTGACAATTCTTTTGTTGCTTTTCTCCTGCTCTGGGTCCCACTGCCCAGCTCTGATGTGTGCTGGTGTGGAAGAGATGTGCAGAAGGAGCACAGGACAAGAACCCTGCTCTGCTCCTCTCTCCTACAGAGCAGCAGCACACCTGGGTCAAGGAAAAGTTGGAGCCTTTTGCCATTTCAAGGAGGTGTGGGATGAGAATTGTTATTTTAACAAGAAAGGGGGAAAAGGAATCACAGGAGGAAGGGTCAAGGCTCATAGTTAAAAGCTACAGTTCTCCATGGATTCTTACCTTCGGGTATAAAATTATTCCCTCATGTTCAGAGACCCACATTCTCTCATGGAAACAAATTCCACTTTCATTTTACACCAAGCCCCAGCTTATTTACAAGTCCATGCAGGCAGCTGATTCCTGGCACTATCTGGCCAAACAATGACTAATTGTTACTGACTTCCCAGATGGTCATTCTAATAACTGGAGAAGGGCAACCAACCCAGCAATCAGGTTTCATTTAGCTGAGGATAGCACAACAGCTGTCTTTTCCTTTCCTACACACTCAAGCAGAGCTTTCTGTTGTTCCAGTAGTCTCTTGAGCATGCAGCAAATAGAGCTCCAATGAGCTGGAAAGTTCTGCTTTAGATGATGCTTTGCTGAGTTCCCCCCTCCTTCCACACTGCCCTGCATTTCTCTCCACTACAGCTGCACTGTGACTTTATGTGGGGAAAGGGCTTTAAATGCAAGTGCTGACCCCAGCCTGTTCAAAGCATTTGCATTCAAAAGTAATTCTCTCTTCTGAGAGAGAATCCAAACCCCACACAGAAGTCAGAGCCTTTTCAGCTGACAATTCAGTTCAGTTTGTTCCCTCTCAGCTTGGGATGCACTGGTCAGTCAGCTCTAGATACCATTCTGAAAAAAAGGATTACACAGCTCAGATGGAGAGGCCTTTCCTGAGGAATATTACAGCAATGAAAAGCAAGAGAGGTCAAACCTTTGCCTGGTAAAACTGTTCTGGCTTAAAGGCCAAATGAGGCAGAGGAAGTTTCGAGGCAGTCTGGCACATGCTCTGCTATAAACACTGAAACTGGGCTGATATTCCCTGGAACTGCTTTGGCTGCAGCAGAATTAAAACTCTTTCAACTGTGTGTTTGCACTTCAGCAGAAAACTCTCTCTATCCTAAATATATCTCTGAATGTGTTATGGTTCCTGACTTCCAGACTGAGTACACTTCAGCCAAGTGCCAATCTTGAAATGTTATCAGCCACTGAGTCCAATATTATCTCAGGTGAGAAATCAGATATCACTGCCGGAGAATTTCACCTGTTTCTTTCCTTGGCTTTCCAGTCCAGCCTTTTAGGCTACATATTTGGTCCAGTGTTCGCCCAGGAGCAGCAGGTTTAACAAACCACATGTGAGGCAGGATGGAAACCTCAGAAAACTGAGGGAAAAGGAGATTTTTTGCAGGTGCATCTAACTTGTCCCCACCCGTGAGAAATCAGATATCACTGCCGGAGAATTTCACCTGTTTCTTTCCTTGGCTTTCCAGTCCAGCCTTTTAGGCTACATATTTGTACCAGTGTTAGCCCAGGAGCAGAAGGTTTAACAAACCACATGTGAGGCAGGATGGAAACCGAAGGAAAACTGAAGGAAAATGAGATTTTTTTTGCAGGTACATCTAACGTGTCCCCACCACAGCTGCCACCTCAGTGACCCAGTTCCCAGTGGTGCCAGCACCAAAATCCCACTGGCTGCTTCTTCCTGTGGCAAGATTTGGGTCACCCTGCAAGAGCAGAGCTCTGCTAATCACAGAATGCAGCTCCACCACTGGAAACCCTTCCCTAACAAGTCTCAGGTGCCCTACCCTACATTAGACACTTGTAGAACAGTTACAGGGGTAAATGCTACAAATAGCTAATCCCAGCACAGCTTCCCTTTTGTTCCTTTTCCTCCTAAAAATATCAGAGCAGGGAAGTCAAGACTTGTAGAACAACAACATTCCAAACTGCTTCTTTCCTTGTGGTTTTTAAATGCTATCATGTTGGAAATATGAAGATGGCAATAAACATTTTTTTCTGAAATAATTTCACTGGGAAATACCATTATCTAAATGCCAAGAGATGAGTTTGCAAATAATGAAGTTGCTGATGTATCTGGAAGGGAATATATTGCCCTAAACTTTAAAGGTAAACCACACAATTTTTGGGGAGCTGGTAAATCACTTTCCAGTTAAACACAATTTTTGCAAATGTAGCATATCAGATGTTCTGAATGATTAATTTCCAAGTGCTTTTAATAAGCCATATGGCTTTTATACATGTTACTTTTTATGTATAACATTTCCAATGAAATCACATAAGTACATAAAACTTGTGTACCAGAACTAGGATATCCTAAAGTATTTGAAATTTTGGGACTCAGCAACCATTTCACACCTTTTCAGCAATTATCCAGAATTATGAACAGACTTAATGACTTTCAGTTAATAAAAATAAAGCATTCACTAATATAAGAATTAAAAAACATTTACTGATGTGTGCTTTAATTTCCATTTGATATCTTTATTTATCATTAGTCCTAAAGTTTCTGAATTTGGGTCTGAAGAGTGTTTCAGGCATGTGAATCCCAGGAGGGGAGATGAAAATAACCCCAGGTTATATGGATTTTCTTCATGACTGGAACTGAATGTGAAATCTTCAGCTTAGAATACAAACTTCTACTGGCTGGGCAAAGAGAACTCTGAGCATGAGAATGCAAAGCTTCAGCATTAGACTGGCACAGAAAGGACACAACACACTGTAGCATGTAGCTATGTTTAGGGAGACTGTTAATGCCCAATAAATATTTATTTCTGCAAAACCATCTCCAAGTAGGAGCCTAACTCAAGCCAAACATATCTGAATCTAAATATGAACATAACCTAATAAAATGTTTTCATTTTTAAATTATACATTGCATTCAGGATTTTAGAATGCATCAAAAATTCTCTTTGTTAGCTTGGATTAATATTTTAAAGCTGGGAGTATGACAAGGAGACAAAAGGAGTATTGTAGCAGATTAAATAAAAAACACCCTTGCCACATTAAAATAGCTTTTAGAAATAAAGGGACAGCTGTTCACAGGATGAAAAGAAGTTGGAATAAATGAAACAACTACATGATGTCTTGATAGCCTGATGTATGCACTCCAGTGCCACAGATCCCTCTTTGTACAATATTTATATTTGTTTCTCAGTAAGACTAACTGTGTTCTTATTCATTTGCATTTATGACTGGGTTTCAAAACAGGTTTCAGATCCCCTCCACAGCTCAGTTTTGCCTCTAAGTGTGATAAGAGAAGAAAAACAACACCTGTGCCCTGCAAAAGAACAGTGTTCCTGCAGAACATAAACTAATGACAGGTCAGGCCACTTGGATTTTTTTCCTTTTTCTTTAAGAAGTGGTCTCAGCATGAGCATATTTCCTAATTTTGCTTCTATAAGAAAGGAAAAGCTGAAATTTTCTGCAAGCTCCTTTGGATAAGCAAAATAGCAAATGTTCTACCCTGTGACTACATCAGATTGACCAAGAGAATCCTATAAACCCTGGAATTCAAGGTAAGGATCTCTCACAGCTCAGAGGGCACAACTTCAGTTGTTCACTATTATAAATTTGCTTTTGCAAATGATTATAAATTGTAACTGCTTTTGTAGATACAGTGCTAATTGTAATTGCTTTTGTGAACAGTGTAACTAAAATTGTGCATGAAGCAAGGCTATCACAGGGTGTAATTGGGCTTGCAAAAGATGGATCACAAGACATGACTGCTCTTGCAAAAGGTATTGATGCCTCAGGTTTTAACTTTTATATTTTCAGATTCTGTGCTGCTTTAGTGTGTAATTCTGGGCTTCATATTAGGAGATGGTGAGCTCTCTTCACAGAGTAGGGAGACAAAACAATTCCTTCTCTAGCTGGGGACCAAGGACAAATGATCCAAATCTCAGGCCCAAGAGCACAAACCATGTGGTATGAAGAGAGGAAAACAAGAAGGATGGAACTTGATAACCTTGATAACCTGGAACTGGACAATGAACTCCAAGATGCAAATGGAGCAGAACTAATAAAAGTGAGAGACCCCGTGAGCGCTTGTGTTTTTTGTGACAATCTTGGTTCTTCTTGGGTGCAATCCTGGCTGGGCTCTTGTGCTGCCCAAGGTGGATCCATTGAGTAGATCCTCTTAATAAATCCCTGCTTTATTCTTTAATTCTGCCTAGTGTGTGTTCTAGGTCAGCCTTCACAAGGCATCACAAGTTCCTTCCCATGTCAGGCTGTTGAGTTTTCAGATGGTTTTTACCCTCACAGCAACAAGGCTGGAGAGCTCCAGGTAAAACCACCACCCCTCGTGCACACAGACCATAAACTGGTCATGTCCTATGTCCCATGCTGGGGGGAAACAATTCCCAGTAAAAGGGATTTCTATTCTGTCTCTGCTATCCACCATTTCACCAGTTTACCCTTCAGAAACATTCCATTTTGTCTGCTTGCACAATTACTCCTTAGAATATTGATCCATTCTGGCAGTGCCTGGCTCTGAACTTATTCATTAGAGAAGTATTAAGGTGGGAAAGAGAAAAAAAAACAACAACATTCTTTGGAGTATATAAGTAGTGTGTTAGAAATTAAGCACCACAAAAGTGAGTCATAGGGTAGAACAGATCGATGGTAAAATTCAAATGAATGCACTTGCAGCTATCAAGTGATCCAGAAATGCTGATTCTCCCTGCAGGGCAAGTGCTGTGCTATAAAGGAAACAAAACAAAAATGAATTTATCATACTGTTCTTCACTTGAAGCAAAGTGTGAATACTTGATAAGAAAAACGTATAAAGTTGAAAAATAAGATTAATGTAAAACAATTTTGCTTGCTTTTTGTCCTCTTGCTCACGGTGAGCAATGCTCTCTACACATTACTAGTCCACTATAAAACAAGAAAACTTTCAACAGCAATCTCTAGAGAAGTCCTGAAGGCAGAAAGGGAATAAAACCCCAACCAAACAGAGAGCTGCTTTCCTGCCCTGCATGGATCCTGCCTCATTCCTGTCTCCATGAGCAGGGAATGAACCCGAGTGCTAATGAGACACCCTCACCTCATCCCTACCTGGAGCTCCCTAAACAAAGAGCAAAAAGAACAGGCTTAAGGCTGTTTTTAATTCCACCCTGGGATAAACAGGATACTGGCTGTTCCAAGGCTTGGGATTCACAAAGGCAGTGTAGAGTCCTTGGGTTTTTAATACATCTTTTTCTGCCTCCACTGGAGGTGAGGGCTGACTCAAGACCCTGCTTAACCACTTGGATCTTTTTTGGACATTGATTGTAATGTTTGGAATTATTTTGCTGAAGGTGTCTCAGCAAGTATAACTGAAGAGAGAAATAAGGTAAGAAACTGAATGAGGACTGATTAGTACAGCCACCGCAACATATAGGAAACAAGAATTTAGTTTAAGGAAAAAAACCTGTAAAAATGCTGTTACACAATATTTATCACCCCTGATTTTCTGCATGTCTGGGATTGTCCTGGAATACCATACTCTGTTTATCCCCAACTTTTCATGGGTGAGCTGCTCACAAACCAACCCAGTGTAAATCAACAGACTTTAAATAAGACCATGGTTTGTCCAAATAAAAGAATCTATGGCATAGTATTTTCAAAGCTGAAAATAATATAGCAGATACATTAAAGAGGATCTAGCTGTAGTTCAGTCTCCTCTGGGCATGGAGATGTAAACACACTTGTTCTGCATCACAAATAATACACCAGATCAATGTTCAGCCTTTGAAAAATCTTGAACAAAGTTTCCCTCAGAATGATCAGAGGCAATCACACTGTGAGTTGCTGCTTAAAAGCTTTTACAAGGATGTTCACAGTAAATTTCACGTGGCTGGAATACCTGCTGTGGTTACCCAGAAATGCAGGGATGCTGCTGGATGTGTCCCACACAGGTGCTGGTGACCCTGAAGCTGAGTTTCCACAGAGAACAGATCATCTCCATGAGCTGATGCTGGAATGCCTCCTAGCAAGCAAATTTTGGAGTTAAACAGGAGCACTAGGCTCAGCAATTACAAAAGAATGTCTATTAAAAGCAATCTAAATATCTGGATTTCCAGGTTACAGAGACACAGGGCCAAGGGCTCTGCTGGCAGTTCAGTAAAATCTGCAAGGGGTTGGTCTGCAGCACTCCCAGGAGCCACAAACAGCTCCAGAGATGCTCCCTGAGCCCGGGCAGGAGGAGCAGGGATTGCTGACAAATGGCTTTCATTTCTTTAGACACTCACACTGAGCCTGATGGTGCTTTTTACATTGCATAGGGGGTTATAAACACAAATACCAACACAGCACTGCTACAGCCATGCTTAAATCTAACCCTAAAGTGTCTTCTGGCTCAAGACAGTAACAAAACAGCCCTTCAGAGACCAGGAGTGCTGTGTTTTGAAGGATGCATAGTCTAAGCCTGCATTTATTAGAAAATCTGGCCACTCATCCTGCAGCCTTCTAAGATTTGCCAAAGTTGACTTCAAACAAGCATGATCAGCACTCACGCACTTTGTGCTGATATAAAAGCAGAATTCAGCTCTGTGATATTGCTGCAGTTGGCTCCTACTCTAGTGCATAAAAAATTATTGATCAATTTGCAGACCACTGGGAGAGGCAGCCAGAGGAGCTGAGCACGAGATACCCACAGAAAACATGACAATTCCATAGACATTTTAAAAGAACAAAGAAAGGTAAATAAATTTGGTGTAATATTAGCCCATGATTTAAATCATGTTTAGACTTAAATAATAAAAAGATAAAACTCTAAGGTACAGAGAAAATACTTCATAAAGGGGAAAGTTTGTCCCTGGAGGAGACCTGTCTTCAAGATTGCTATTAATTCAGTTACAAAAAGCTTTTCACCTTTAAGGATAATAGCTGAAGCAATGCCAGTTCATTTTATATCTACATGGTTTAAAAAACAGGAAGAATACTCCTAAACTTAGAATGTCAAACCTAAAAACTTAACCATAAGTGGGAACAACACTAAATCCTCCCCCAAAGTTGGTTTGGTCTTACTGGTTTATTCATGATAACCAGAAGTTATGGGTCAATTACAGAGTTCATAATCCAATACTACAGTTATATAGAAAAATGACATATTTCATTCATTCTGCCCAAAATTGACTTTATACAGCATCAGTTATTCTAAACATTGTGACATCAAAATTGATATATCAGATTATGTCATAACAACCAAAAATACTCAGTGCTTCCCTCCATAAACCTCTTTAGGTCATTTATTCTACAAGTTCTAAAACCTATTTAGACCTTTGCATCACATCTCATGGCATATTCTTCTACAAATTAAAAACTGCCCTTTCTTGAGGTGAAAGCAGCTGCTCTGACTGTACAGACTTTGTTCATTGGAGGCTGAGAAACTTCATGGCCCTGAATTTCAATTCCATTTGGATGTCAGGCAAAAAATCCTGGAGGAGCCAGGCAGGAGGCCTTGGTGCTCTGGGCAGGTCACACTCCTGTGAACGTCTGAACAGAGTAAAAGTTTACAGCCCCTCGTTTGCTTCAGCAGGAGCTTATCAGAATAGGTGGTGTTCAATATTTAACATCTTCCCCCCGCCAAATTTACACTCGGGTTGAAAGAATGTTTTAAATAAAACATTAATGTACATACTATCAGTGGGAGGGAATAGAAAATAAAGACTGTTGAGATGTTAAGCCTTAAACACATCATTATTTCTTGCTGGCTACCTTTATGTCCCAAATTTTGTAGTCAGGATAGCCATAGGCTGTAACCCCTTTGTGTAATGTATTATTTCTTTCTTCTGCTTTCAGAGTTTTTTCAACTGCTTTGGGAGAAAAGGGAATTTAATGATTTTTTTTTCTTTTTCCTCAAAGACAATGTATTTTGTTATATTCAATAATGATTTTCAACATCCAAACTCTGTCTTTAATGTGTTTATTTCCCTTATATTTACTTTCTTGCTTGTATTATGTAGAAATTAAAGTTGGTTAAATAATTCCTAATTTTTTCTTCACTAATAAAATATTTTTCACAATTTATGAAATAGCCTTAGAAACAGATTCCTTCATGTGTTTGAAAGAAACATTTGATAATATCCACCAGAGAAAAAGAGACTGCTGATAAAGTTTCACAGGTCACAGTTACCACATCAAATCTTTAAATGCCTGGTGAAATTAGGTAAAAATGTTAAATTTTCATCTGGGCAGTTATAAAACCCCAAAGTTTTGACACTATGGCAAAGTTTCCCCACTAGCTGCAAATTCTCAATATCAAACACAAAGAGCTGCATAAGCAGGAGCAAGAAGAGGATCCCTCAGCTGTTTGTGTGAGCAGAACAGAGAGCACACTGACACCAGAATTACTGCCACTGATTAGGGGTGAGCTGCTGTGACCCACTGAACCTGTGCTTTTGCTTTGTCATTTATGCTTGCCAAGGTTGTCTCCATCCTGCTTTAAAAGAAAAGATAACAAAGAATTTCAAATGCTTGAATGGCTGTAATTTTCTGCATAGAACCTATAATATTATAAAAGAACTAATGTGCAATCTGAATAGGTAAAGGAGAAAAAATAAATTGGTCTAGCAACATTTAAATGATGGCAAATGTAAGTTTAATATAAAACCATATTAGAACAATTGAGAATCACGAGAGACTGATTTATTATTTATATAACATACTAAAAGTTATCTGTAAAGGAAATTGTGTAATATGCAGTAAATTAGACAAAGCTGCACTATAAATTGGGATTAAATCTTAAACTGGTTTTAATATTTAATGTGCTATCATGACTCACATTTTCAATAATGCTTGTTCAAAGTTCAGGAAGAAGTGTGAAAGCAGACTGAGGAGGAGCACTTGCAAACCCTCGCCTCCTGATGATGCCAATTAAATCAGATCATCTCTTAATTGCCAAAACCAGACAAAAGAAGCACAGGTCTTGTGCTGAGGACCTGCTGCAGAACTCACCAGGGATACTGGAAAAACTCTCATTAAAGGCAGCAGAGTTGAGGTCACAGTAACTGCACAGGGTGCAAGATGAGCTCTTCTACATATCAGAATTTCTGAAGTTAAAACTTGTTTTTGTTTTTGTTGGTTTTTTTTTTTGTTTGTTTTTTTTCAAAATAAATTGGTCTAGCAACATTTAAATGATGGCAAATGTAAGTTTAATATAAAACCATATTAGAACAATTGAGAATCACGAGAGACTGATTTATTATTTATATAACATACTAAAAGTTATCTGTAAAGGAAATTGTGTAATATGCAGTAAATTAGACAAAGCTGCACTATAAATTGGGATTAAATCTTAAACTGGTTTTAATATTTAATGTGCTATCATGACTCACATTTTCAATAATGCTTGTTCAAAGTTCAGGAAGAAGTGTGAAAGCAGACTGAGGAGGAGCACTTGCAAACCCTCGCCTCCTGATGATGCCAATTAAATCAGATCATCTCTTAATTGCCAAAACCAGACAAAAGAAGCACAGGTCTTGTGCTGAGGACCTGCTGCAGAACTCACCAGGGATACTGGAAAAACTCTCATTAAAGGCAGCAGAGTTGAGGTCACAGTAACTGCACAGGGTGCAAGATGAGCTCTTCTACATATCAGAATGCATTTCTTAAGTTAAAACTTGGGTTTTTTGTGGAGTTCCACCTAAGGTCCTGGGGAACACTGATACTTGTTTTTGTTTTTGTTGGTTTTTTTTTTTGTTTGTTTTTTTTCTTTTCTTTTTTGTGGAGTTCCACCTAAAGTCCTGGGGAACACTGACTTCAAGGGTATTGACCTGCCTGGCTTAGTCCTGCCTCAGACATTCAGGTTTTGCACTACTGTGAAAAAACAATTGTCTCACTTCCAGCCTGTGGCCTTAACACGCTGTGCAAAGGAAATAAATCCACGTCCTTGACCGACAAGGTTTATAACTGAAGATGGCAGACAACAGACAGACAAAGGCAGGGACAGTTCAAGGGAACCATGGCACAGCTTTGGTCAGCACTTCAGGCAGAGATCTCAGCACACTGGCAGCCTGACTCCCTGGGGAGGGCTCTAAAGGGGAAATGGTTTTGTTTCACCCAGGGTTAGGGGCAGCCTCAAGGGCAACGTGGAAAATGCACCAAAATTCTGCATGTACTCTATGGGGCAGTTGTCAGGCTGGGGGGAAATCAGGCTACAACTTCTTCATCCTAGAAAAAGTGTGATATGGCTTTACAAAGGGAAAATGGTTAAAAATTGGTCCAGGGGAGAAGATAAATTACAGAATGTAAGGTAATATTTCAGCAGCAATAATCTGAATGGAAATGAGTGGGTGACACTGTTGGTCAAGATCACAGGAGAGGATTTGCACTACTAAACAAGACACAAAATGATCCTTTATCTGCACAATACTTATGGATCACTGAAGTCATACCATAGGTATTCAAGGGCAACGTGGAAAATGCACCAAAATTCTGCATGTACTCTATGGGGCAGTTGTCAGGCTGGGGGGAAATCAGGCTACAACTTCTTCATCCTAGAAAAAGTGTGATATGGCTTTACAAAGGGAAAATGGTTAAAAATTGGTCCAGGGGAGAAGATAAATTACAGAATGTAAGGTAATATTTCAGCAGCAATAATCTGAATGGAAATGAGTGGGTGACACTGTTGGTCAAGATCACAGGAGAGGATTTGCACTACTAAACAAGACACAAAATGATCTGCACAATACTTAACTTATGGATCACGGAAGTCATACCATAGGTACTCTTTATGAAATCACTTATAAAATATAAATATATTTACATCTGTGCATATGAATAAAGAAATACCAGGGTAAAAATACTGCATATCTCAACCCTTCTCTGTCATTAAAATGCCAGATGCCTAAATGTATTAATATGCTGAATCCAATCTAGCTGAGAGCGAAACATTTGGATGGTTCCACATTAAACCAGTTCTCTGCCTGTTGTCTGGACAAACTCACAGGAGTTTTGTCTGAGTTTATCTTGACTTCAGCTCTGCACTGCTCTGTTTGATGCCCATCATTCCCCTAAAAGCATCGCAACTGTGAGTGGAGCAGATTTTTTTAAAAAATGGTATAATTTGCAGCTTAGACTTCACTAATCTTTTTAAGGCTAATGTGTTCTGCACAAGAAATAATATTTAGTTGTCTGGAATGTTTTGAGCTGCTTAAAACACCTAATTGTCATGTTGATGAATGTAAAATAGGCATAAGGCAGATAAATGTGGCCCACAGTGAATTGGAATTACAAATGGTAATACATCCTAGCACTGCTGCTGTAGGAAATGTGGATTTTAATTATTATTTTGCTTCAAAAGACATTGTTTTGCACAAGAAAAGGTCTCCTTATCTGCATGAACTTCAGACTGCTGAGCTAAGCAGAGTGGCTGCAGTTTTCCTTGAAGGACAAAGGAGACCTCCATCAACAACCCTTATGGGGACACAGTGGTCACCTGGTTGCAGGACACAGTTTCTGCCCTAAAAGATGTTTCTACCACACAGGACAGCCTCCTTGAGTCTCTGCAGCTCCTGTAGTTTATTTCTTCATTATCTTTAAAACTAGAGTTTATTAATGGCTAGTTATGATTCAGGTCAAATGTGACAGAAATCCCAAATTATTGTGTATTAATGGCATACTGACTGTACACTATTAATGCAGTATCTGGGCCTAAATAAACAACAAGAAAATTTACATTACCAAAATGGACAAATATATAGGAACAAAAACTAACAAGAACCCACATCCTCCCCTTGAATTCATGTAGTTTGGAAACCAGTCCAATTTTCCCACAATCCCAACATCAGTAAGAGTTTTAAGCATTACACTAAATATTTTTTTCTAATTTATAACAGCCCCTCTCTTTACAGTTCCACAATAATATCGCTTCTAGATAGACAAAGATACATGTGCAATCTCCCCTCCCAGCTTTAATTTATTCCTATCCTTGTTACAAATATCTGAAAGCCAGCAGCAATGTTTGGGAGTTGGCCTGACTAGGCTGCTTTTTATTATCTAGCAAAACTGGTGAAAGATGTGAGGATGTGTTTAATTCCCAAAACTATCCAGCCACTTTATCTGTTGTTGAAAGAAAAGTGATCCATTCCTGGTTCTCAAGGGAAAGGTAGATTAGGAAGTAAAGATTTCCATGAAAAGCACACCATTCTCTTTCTGCACTATTAGAATCCATGCTTCTCAGGAATGTATTTATGTATTTTCCCAGAGAATATCGTAAGCAAAGGTTTATCGATTTCTGAGCAGCACTCACTATGAAAGAAACCACTCTACTTCTTTTTGCTAAAGACATCTGATGTTCAGAAGGTAAAGGGCAATAAATTAGAACTCCAGACTTTTTCTGCACCTGCTGCCTCTGGCCCCAGTCCCAGGATAACAACGACTGAAATCATCCCCCAGCACGCGCCTGACAGCAGCGGGCACGGGAGCCACTTGTCACTCACACAGCATCTCCCTCTGCAATGAGCCGTGCTAAAGGATCACCCTGCAGACTGGCATTCCTCCCCAGCCTGGCACCAGCTGCACAGGGCCGCGGGACCAGGGTGACAGAGCTCCACTGGTTCAACATTCGGCTGGAAGAATCTCCCAGGGTGGAAATCAGGACGCAGCTCCAGCTCTGCCGGGCTGTGCTCGATGCACAAGTGCAGCCCCAGAGCCTCTCCTGGGGGAGGAAAAACCCTGGGAGTGCTCCTGTGTGTGTTTATCCTCCAGATCAGCATCTGAAAATCCCTCCCACTGCAGATCAAAGATGATACGGTAGACAAATAGTCCATTTAGATATTTCCAGGTGTGTCTCTCTATATATTTTTACCACTTTCCTGGAAAAATGTAGCTCAGATAAATGTAAGCCAGTCTTCTTCTGGAAGAACACTCTCTGAAATACATTTCTGTTGCTGATTATAAGCTAAGAATAATTTATTTTTTAAAAATTCTCAACAAGAACATATCCAATCTTTATCATGATATGAAAAATATATTATGATTTCCAGCTTGGTATTTTTTTTATGAGTTCCATCCTTTCTTAATAGAAACTTGAATAAAAACTAGTCTGGCCAAACCTCTTTATTTTATTTCTTTTATTGTAACCATTAAATCAGCTTTCATTTCATTACTCTAATTGTGCCTGGGAGCAGCAACTGCCACCTTAAGGCACATAACCTAATTTAAAATGCTCACAGCTCATTCCACCTTAAAATATATTGCAGTACTTAGGTTCAGCACAGCAGGTCAAGCTATACAACAGCACTCTTGTGATCAGAGGACTTTTTGGCAGTTAAATCAGGAGAAAGACTGAGGCAATGTGAAAAAAGTAACATTTCTCTTGCTTAAAAGATACACAGTAGTTGACATAACCATTTTTTATTTGTACCTTAAGTGTCTCCAGAGGATTCTTATTTAGGTAGAGATTTCTCACACAAGGAACATTTCTTGGCACAGCACACAAACATCTAATTCACTTGGATGATTTTTACTGTGGGGATTATACATGTAAAGAGCCACCTTACTGGGCTGTGAGGGGAAAATCCATAATGATGATGTATATGCCTGTTTGTGCTGCTTGTGTGGGCCTTTCTCCCACTGCTTCTGATTGTTCTCAGTCTCTGTCTATTCCAGGTCTCCCTGTAAACTGCATATTCCCCCCATTTTATTGATGGGGAAGTGAGACACAACAATTAAACAGCTGACATCACATAGGGGTGCAAAGAGAAAGCTGGCATTTAAATTTAGGTCTCCTCCTTGCCAGGTGAGTGCCCCATATAAAAGGTGCTGTTGTAGCTACTCCTCTCTCATTACATAGTGAACAGACTCATTCCCACAGCAGTATTTCTGAAAGACCTTTCCCTGGCTGAGGGATTCCAGCCCCTGGAACCTCCCCAGCCTGGCACCAGCTGCACAGGGCCGCGGGACCAGGGTGACAGAGCTCCACTGGTTCAACGTTCGGCTGGAAGAATCTCCCAGGGTGGAAATCAGGACGCAGCTCCAGCTCTGCCGGGCTGTGCTCGATGCACAAGTGCAGCCCCAGAGCCTCTCCTGGGGGAGGAAAAACCCTGGGAGTGCTCCTGTGTGTGTTTATCCTCCAGATCAGCATCTGAAAATCCCTCCCACTGCAGATCAAAGATGATACGGTAGACAAATAGTCCATTTAGATATTTCCAGGTGTGTCTCTCTATATATTTTTACCACTTTCCTGGAAAAATGTAGCTCAGATAAATGTAAGCCAGTCTTCTTCTGGAAGAACACTCTCTGAAATACATTTCTGTTGCTGATTATAAGCTAAGAATAATTTATTTTTTAAAAATTCTCAACAAGAACATATCCAATCTTTATCATGATATGAAAAATATATTATGATTTCCAGCTTGGTATTTTTTTTTATGAGTTCCATCCTTTCTTAATAGAAACTTGAATAAAAACTAGTCTGGCCAAACCTCTTTATTTTATTTCTTTTATTGTAACCATTAAATCAGCTTTCATTTCATTACTCTAATTGTGCCTGGGAGCAGCAACTGCCACCTTAAGGCACATAACCTAATTTAAAATGCTCACAGCTCATTCCACCTTAAAATATATTGCAGTACTTAGGTTCAGCACAGCAGGTCAAGCTATACAACAGCACTCTTGTGATCAGAGGACTTTTTGGCAGTTAAATCAGGAGAAAGACTGAGGCAATGTGAAAAAAGTAACATTTCTCTTGCTTAAAAGATACACAGTAGTTGACATAACCATTTTTTATTTGTACCTTAAGTGTCTCCAGAGGATTCTTATTTAGGTAGAGATTTCTCACACAAGGAACATTTCTTGGCACAGCACACAAACATCTAATTCACTTGGATGATTTTTACTGTGGGGATTATACATGTAAAGAGCCACCTTACTGGGCTGTGAGGGGAAAATCCATAATGATGATGTATATGCCTGTTTGTGCTGCTTGTGTGGGCCTTTCTCCCACTGTTTCTGACTGTTCTCAGTCTCTGTCTATTCCAGGTCTCCCTGTAAACTGCATATTCCCCCCATTTTATTGATGGGGAAGTGAGACACAACAATGAAACAGCTGCCTGACATCACACAGGGGTGCAAAGAGAGAGCTGGCATTTAAATTTAGGTCTCCTCCTTGCCAGGTGAGTGCCCCATATAAAAGGTGCTGTTGTAGCTACTCCTCTCTCATTACATAGTGAACAGACTCATTCCCACAGCAGTATTTCTGAAAGACCTTTCCCTGGCTGAGGGATTCCAGCCCCTGGAAACAAGGCCATGAGTTAAACACTTTTCTTGAGGAGATGTGGGGCAGATCTTCATCAGCAGGAGGTGCCGTTACAAACCTGAGTCGTTGTAAGGTGCAATAAAGGGGCAGAGCAGCATTTCCAGTCTTGAACATCTCCAAAAAGCCCAGGAGCACACCCCACCCACCTGAATCCCTGCCTAAAAACCTCTGTAACCCAGTGTCTGCTCCCTGCTGGACCAAAAGAGACCAGAAAGGAGCCAAACCCAAGAGGGGTTCAGGATTTGTGTGAGGTGCAAGGTCCAAGGGAATTCAGTACAAACAGCTAATAAATATCTGCAGCCTGTTGATTGCTTTGGAAGCAGGAGGGATATTTTCCTTGGTCTTGCAGTGAACCAGGCTGATAGGAAATAACTCCCCACTCTGCTTGGAAGGCAGCAGCTAAGGAGCTGCTCATTTCATGGGCTGAGCAGACCCTAACTGCACCTCAAAGCACTGATAAAGCACCAAGCAGTCCCTGGGCTGGACATGAACAATGAATGGATCCATTCTACTTATGAAGCTGTTTTAGATATGAGAAAGCCAGAGATGAATCAGTGGATCTTGACCAAAACCCCATAATAATCCTGCTTTGATGCATTCTATGGTGTAACATCTCTGCAAGTATTTGCATAAACACATATTTATGTATTTCTGGACACTCACATGCCCCACCCATCTATAAAACTGATTCTGAGGACAATTACCCATCCTTTCATATATGTGTTTGAAAAATTTGTATTTAAAATACAAATTTTAAAACTTCCTGAAACCTTCTTTTTGCAGATATTTTTGAACAAGTTTTTCTTCCTTCAAACAAATCAGCATATTTTAAAAATCCTTCAGTTGAAGTGTCATTGATGAAATACTCCAGGCTGGGGAACTTTACTATGTGATAAGAATGACTTAGCTGTGAGCTGAGGCATCCCAAAATGACAGTTTTCAGAAAACCCTGATTCTGTTTTCATAATGTAAATTAGATGATTGAGTGGCATATGGTTATCCTGTTGTTATGACATAGCTGTGTGTATTTTCTCTGCATCAATAAAATTAGAACTTGAAAAAAAGCACTCATTTAAATTGGAGCACGAACAAAGCCCCCATTTAAACACATCATACATATCATGTGCAGGGATATAGAGATACATTTGCATCAGCTTGATCCACATTACAGCTGACATCAACCTGCTTCAGAGGTAGGGACAGCTCAGGTCACTGGAGAGGCAGAGTTACCCCAGCAGCCAAACTGCTGCTCCAGGGTCAGGCCATGGCCTTCACCTTCTGGTCAGTGCAGGGAGGTGAAGCCTTCCACAGTGTGGCATCATTTTATTGGAATTCCTGGTTATTAGGAGCCTGACTCTCAATTGCTGTTTTTCAGTCTCTGAATTGTGTTTCACAATAGTGCCAAATTTAGTGAAAATACTTTCAGTGCTTTCCCTAGAATATTTTTGATCCCACCTACACATCCTTTGATGAATATTTAATTATTTTTACAAAGTGCAACAGCCCAGGTATCAAGGACATGAACCTGTTGCCTCTCTAGGTGCTTCAGGGGCAGAGTTTCAAAAACCTGCTGCCTTTCCACCATGTCTACACAAGTGCTGTAATTTTGGTGTCCAGATGAGGGACATGGGCACCTCCTGCCTCCTTTTTGTCTGTGCTCAGTAAATACAATTTTAACAGAGAATTGCAGTACTAAAACCAGTGCATCATTAATTTTTGAGTATCTTCCCTAGATACTTTATCTGAGCAGCTCTGGAGCAGAACACAAACATCTAATCCAGGAGGATTAATTTTTACCACAGAGATTACATCTGGTAAAATGTGTCATGTAAAATCTTAGTGATGCCCTGGTGGGATGAGGGCTTTGGAGAAAATCTTGTTTTGAGATTTGTTGGCATATAACTGAAAATAACATTACCTGAAAAGGCAGACGAGCACGAAGGTTTTAGGCCATCTTCAGGCAGGACTGGCAATCTCTCAGGAACTGGCTGATGGCTCCTGTGATGCAGTAATTTTTTTTTTTTTCTGGATATTGGCAGCTTCCTTCTAAACTCAACTTTATAACCCAAGACTCCAGCACGTTTAGAATTGCAGATGTGTGTTCTGAGAATTTGCAGTGTTTGCCAGAAAGACACTATATGATATTAGCACAGTTGGTTCTGAATTTTAAACCCAAATCTGATGTTCTATGACTCACAGCCTCAGGAAAGAATTAGATGAATATCTCATAAGGGGAGAGACACTGCCTGAATATCTTTATAGAGGAGATATTCTGAATAATAACCATTATCTCCATATGACAAGCTACCATTCTATTTAGGATCTGGTGTGCTGCTACACAAGCAGAGAATGCCACAGAGATAGCCATATCTGAATTATCTTTAATACACCTGGAGTGCCAGAAATCAATGGGGCTGCAGCAGCACAGACCTCACTCATTGCTTTTTCTTTCAGTTCATGCCCAGGATGCCTCACTGACAGCCCTGGACTGTCCACTCTGAAATCCAGGCTGTCCCAGCACTTCCAGAGCTGCCAGGTAAAAGCTGTCCCAGGTCTCCTGCTCGTGCTGCAATCACACCTCTGGTCACAACACTGCATCAGCTCCAATTTGGAACAATAAACCAGCACTTGAAATATGGAGGGTATTTACCAGAGCCTCAAGATAGTTGGCCTTTCATTTAGATAACCAGCACTTAATTTCCATGCATCTTTCTTGTAGCAAAGTCCCTCACAACACCTAAAAACACTTGGTACAATGTGAATCTAGCCTCAAGCAGATCTGAGAAGAATTTCTGTAAATAAAAATATTTACTACGCCTGGTTTTGAAGAGTCTGGGTCATCTCATAGACTGGTTGTTATTAAACCTAGAGTGACCTTATTTTCAGGGTTCCAGGTTCCATCAGGTGCTAGGATTTGTAGGATTTGCACTGGGTACTCCTCTCTCTTCCAGGACTCAGGAGCACTACAGTTGGCTTCAAGAAAACTTTAAGTAAACTGTGTCCAAAGAATTACAGCAGAGAAGTGAACAACATCTTGTGGCATTGCAAGACTTGTGGTCCCATGTAAATCAATCTGCTCCAAGCATCCCCATTATAATTCTTTTTGAAAGGCCCAATAAATGCTCGTACAAACAGATTATAAATCACAAATCCCTTAATGACTTACAAGAGGACACTGCTTTACATGGGGAGGAGGTGCACTTCCATTTGGCTGATTTTACTGCCTAACTAGGCTCACATCTGGAACAGCAGGATTTATGGCACCTTCAGGCCATAATTCTGTTAAAGTAACATGGAAACAGCTCCTTTTGTTGTGCATCTCTAGGAGATGCCCACACTACACAGCTCAAGAGGAGCTGGGCTGCTCCTCTGACTTATCAAGTATTTTTCATTTCTTTTTTACAGAGAAAACCTTTGTGACATTGTCCTCAAATGTCCTGAAGTTCAGCAGCAGGACGTAATGGCAAACAACATTCAAATAACATGTAATTCACTGTATTTAACACAATAACACCCAAAATTCCTAACAGAAATTGAATACTCACAGTACTCTGGAACTACAGAAATACCCAGTGAAATGTTTCTTTTTCTGGAAAGTTTTTGTAATCTATAACCCAAAAGGCCAGAGATTGGAAGAGAAAACATGGGTTAATTTGTGTTTGGTGGATTTTAGGGATGGTGTGGTGTTTCAGCATTGCTTACCTTGTACTTCCTCCTGCCTTTACACTTCTTTATTCCATTTTCTTGCTGGATGCATGGTGAATTTCTGGCTTAATCTTTGTGAACAGGAGAAGGACAATACTGGAACATTCACTCACCCTCCAATTCCTGATCACAATTATGATGAGAAGAGAGGCAACTGCAATAGAGATGGTGTGTTTTAACAAATATCCAGCATTTCTGGCTCTGTACTTTTACATCCCTGGTACCATTTCTAGACCATACCCAAGAGGAGTTTGTGTGCTAATGCCTGCAGATTTGGCTTGTGAAAAGTGCCTCCATAAATAGATTTATCCTTTAAACATCAATCTTTCTCCTTCCCTTCTGAACAGCATCTTTCATTTTTCACAAGATGCAGAAAGAACCGACTGATGATAATGTCCTTTTGCTCCTCTAGAAAAGGGAGCTCTTAAGACCCTCCAGCAAAACATGTCCCTATTTAACAAGTAACTGAAAAAATGCAAATTCCATGGAGCTTTGCTTAATGGGGCAAGCAAGTACTTCAGTTCAAAGTTGAAGAAATCATGGATGCTAACTTTGAAATGCTCCTTTTCTCTAAAGTTTGGCTCTGCACAGAATCAAGGAAATAAAATCAGCTGGAAAAGATATACAGAGATTAAAAAGAAAACAACCCAAACCTCTCAAAATTTGAGATGTAACAAACTGTTCTCAGATATGTATTTAGATAAAGTGATTTTTAACTAAGTGGCAAGAAAGACATGACTTTTCATCGAAAATTAGGCTGGTGTGGAAACAGCAGTGCTGATATATCACACCTTGCAGGCTTTGCCAGTCCCAGATAAGCTACAGCAAAGCCTTCATGACTCAAATATTAACTTTTAGAAAAGCTTTTGTTTCCTCCCATGCTGCTCACCTAAACAGAAGGACTGGTAAACATCTGCAAAGGCACTGCTCGTTCCCTTTACAGCCCTCCTTAATCTCCTGTGCTGTAATGGACCCACAAAAACAGTGACAGCTTGAATTGGACAGCTCAGGATCCACACTCCTGCTTTACATCCTAAGAAATATTGTCTCCTGGGCTATTCAAGCTCCTTCAAAAGCAGCTGTGGTCTTTTTCTTCTCCTGAGAATGCAAGATTTAGGGAGAAAAGACTGGATTTTTTTAAACTACAGCTCAGTACAAAGCACCTGAAACGTGAAAACAGCAGCAGCAGCACCTCCAAAATCTCTCATTTCTTGCTGCGCTGTCAGATCTCAGAAGTTGTGATAACTTTCCCTCCTGAATATAGAGGACAATCCCAAAAGCACAAACAACACCCATGGTCTACAATGGGTGCCAAATGGCAATGTTCAAATCCACTTTCTTCCTACATTATTCATTGTTTGGGATCTCAGATATTATTTTGAGGTTCAAAGCAGAAATTTCAGGGCCCAGAGAATATATAGTGTGTAATAGAAAGCTCTCAAGACAAGTGTGGCTTCTGGAGCAAGGGGAAAACATGAACCTAAACATTTCTAAGGGACAAAACAAATGGTGATGAAGTGGTAACAAGATTTAGTTGGATAGAACTAAATGGTAGGGGATGAGAGCAAGGGCTTGCTTTGGCAATAAGTGAACTTACTGAAATCAGAAAGAAGTAATAAGCCTAAATATGAGCTTGATTAGGGGAAAGATTTTCAAAATTCAATGTGTGGAAATAATTAGACAGAAAATTAGAATGGGAAAAATGGCATCAAGTCACTTGGAGACACACTAAATAAAAAACTTATATTTTCCATACACGGTGGACTAAAGCTCCTAATTTCTGGTCAATCTTGCCTCATCACAAAGACATTTATTTTCTAGACATGAATGACTGGATTCAATTAAAACACAAGCTTACCTGTCAATTAAATTGAAACAGAAACTCTCCTGATATTCAGAAGTAAGTGTTAAAAATCACCAAGTTCTACCAGTGGTTGCCATACTTAAAACTCTTCACACATAGAAGCAGAATGTATTCTGTTGCTGAATTACTGTAAAATGTGAGCTTCTATTACTTTGTGGGGGTTAATTTAAAGGAAGAAAAGGTTATAGTTCTTTCTAAAGTCTAAGAATTTAAATTTTTATAATTCCAACAACAAATATTGCAATAGCAGTACGATGCAGATATGCAAGGGTATGATGAATTATTGGGTGACTTAATGGAGTAATTTTCATCTACACTTAAAAGGTGCCAATTTTTTATTAAGTTTCCTTACTTAACATGCCATTTCATCCAGTCTAGAGAAGCTTTGCTGACACCTCATCTTAATTTAGCTTGCTTAAATGGAACTTTGCTGCATTTAAATACACGTGCTCTTGCTCCTAGCTTATTTCACAACCCCAAAAATAAATGAGATACTGTTGATACCTGTACTCTGAGTACACTATTTCCTTATGAATTGAATCTTGCAGCTGTACTAAAACAACTTTTGTATGTCCCCTGGAGGAACTAAATATTAAAATTTCATCTCTCATATTTCCTACGATCCACAGAAAGTGCACTGCCAGCAGTGGAGGTTCCCAAGCCAAGCCCACCCCTGATGTGTCTCTCAGCTGCCAAGGTCCCATGGCCAGGCTGTGCTGGTGCATTTTTGTGCCAGGAGCTCCTCACCCTGCTCCTGCAGAAGGAATGCTTGGCTCAGTCTGTGATGCTGAGGGAATTCCCTTTAACATAAGCAGGGATTGCAGGGATGTGCCAGTGGAAGCTGGCCTCTCATGGGAAGCTTTACCCCTCCAACAGAATGAGGATATTGGAACTTTACTAGGATTTTTCAGCTGTCAGGAAGCAGAGCTAGAATTCCCCTGTTAATAGTCAGTGCTAACAGATACACAGCAGGGCTGGAGAGCAGAGTGGTGTTAAACTGCTCTGGCTTTGTGGCTTGGGCCTCTTTTAAAAGCAGACCACCAAAAAGGTCACTTCACACTAGGCACTTTTTCATTAGTTTTGCATTTAGCAGGATTGTTCTTCATTCCTTCCTTCCTTCTATTGATCCAGGGGGAGAGGAGCACAGAGGGAAGATGACAAATAGGCTGCATTTGTCCCTTCCCTTCTGTCATTTGTTTCACGGGTAAGTGAGTAGAAATGAAGACAGCATGTTCCACGCCGAGTGCTGGGAGCACAGAATATGGCCTCCAGCTAGAGCACAAATAATTTCTATGCATGATGAATCCTTTCAATAACGAGGGCCCTGCTAATGCAGGATCAAATCACAGTCATTAGCTCTTGGCACTGTTCTTAAAATGATATAGAAATCCAAGCAGCATCCAGCCATGCTCCTGTGGCACACACACACTAGCCAGGATTTCAGCTGGCAATTTACTTTTCTCATCAATGTGCTGGTATAATTGGATTTAAAAAAAAAAAAGCCATCTGATGGGATAAACTCCTCAAAAAACAATAATCTGCTTAAGGAAATGATGGATCATTCTGAAATTAAGGGCTGTGGTGTGAATCTATTGATGGATGAATTGATTCTGGGACTATTTCAAGACCTGTGGCCCTGTGTGATGGATGATTTTCTATGGCAGGTAACAAACTATTGAAACAAAGCCATATATTCTAGTTCTTCTGATTTTCAGTCACCAGTGCCTTTTGAAACCATGTTACTCACAGAAGGAGTCACACTTACTGCAGCAAAAATGCTTTCAAACTGAGTTCAAGCTCTTTGACCGTGACCCAGAAGCCTCACAGAATCATTTAGAAGCATTTCTTGTTGCCTCAAGTCATCTTTTTCTTTTAATTCTTCTGTATTATTATTTTACATAGGTAGTGGTTATAGTAATATTCTAATTTATAATGCTATTATTCAGTATTTGATAAATTGAAAAATTTTATTAATATCCTGAAACTTGTAATTTAGAAATTCTCTTAAAATCCCCAAGTAATTACTTTGCCTAAGTTCTAATACTAAGAACATAGTATTTTATTTTTAAACAGCACTTTCTTGGAAGATTTTTTTTATTTGCACTTGCTTTTGTTAACTGTGCATCCATAAAGATATTTTACATTTTATTCTTAATGGATTTTTTAATGAAAAGAAAACCAGTAATTAGTAAAGAATTCTACTTAGATGGATGCCCCAGTATTCCCTGTGTTACTGTTCTTTAGGGAACAGCTCATGGCAAAATAGATACTACTGTTTTATAAATGAGGTTCACAGAAAATTAAACTTCAGCCTGTGTTTCACATTCCCTCAGTCCAGATAAGGGATGTCCCCTGCCCCCTGTATATATTTTTGGCAGTTTATCCACTCGAATAATTACAATTTTCATAAATTCTCACAGCGCTATTGGATTTTCTAGTTTGATACAGCACTGGGTCTGATCTGGAGCAGATCATGGCTCTGTTCAGAGTTTGTCAGGCTGAAATGGACCCCATTTGTTACCCAGTTAGGCTGTAGGAATTACTGGTTAATGAATTCCCTGAGGTGCCAGCAGGACAGTGAGCACGGGCCAGGCTGCCCACCCTGTGCCCAGAGCCCCTGAGAGCAGCTCAGGGGCCTTTGCTGACGTCTGCTCAAACCAAAGGAATCCTAACAATGAAATTGGCCTTCCAGACTGTGACAAATGCCTGCTGACCAAGTAATTCCAAAAATCCTTGAGGCTTAGCTAACTCCAGAAGCACATTAACATGAAAAAGCTGAAGGAGGCTGTGCCAGTGATGATCTCTGGTTTAAATCCAGCACAGAGCACGCTGCTGCTGAGATCTAGAAAACACCAGCAGGTGCTCAGATTTGACTGTCCCAGACTGAGACAGTTGACACCCAGGCCAAAATTCGACAACATCAGAGATAAAAGGTTGGTGCAATGACCTGCTGATACCTTTCCCTGTTTTTCTCTCAGTTCCATATGAACACAGTGCTGAAGCAGCCTGTATCAAACTGAGCCAAAACAGGATTAAGAGGGATAACATTTTAAAATTGACTCGACACACGTTTCTTTTGAAAACAAGTTTTTAGGATTTTGCCATATGATCTCCTCTGGAAGAATATATGTTCTCTTCCAAACCTATTATGCTGACTTTCTATGCAACCTTGACTGAAAATAGAAGAAATATTTTGGAAGTAAATTCCCAGTGATATTTATATCTGCAGAGAGAATGTAATTATTTTTTAAATGCCTTGACTTTTTCCTCATCCAAAAAACCTCATAAGCCACTCACCTTAAATGCTAAATGGTGACTCACCTCACTGCTAAAGTTGGAAACCAACTGGACACCATTGGTGACAACATCTGAAAACATCTGTGCTCCTTCTTCTGGGATTTACTACAAAAACTGATCAGTACAAGAGGACTCTAAGCAGCAGAAGGGAAATGTGGTGCCTCTAGACAGCTGATTGCACATTTGTGTCTAATGACAAAGCTTATAGAGCAATATAACCACTTTGCTATTTAGGAACATTGGATTCTGTTCTGGAAAACACCTTAGCAATCACTATATGTAGCTCTCCTCTGTTGCAAGCTACCATATTTTACATGTTCCCTGTTATAAACCAGAATTAATTTGCTGTAATGCAATATGAAGATCAAAATTAGAACAATATTTTCATCTTCTCTTCAGTCAGTTTGTTTCATCTAAAAGAAAAATCACAGCTTGAGCTGTGTAATCTCAGCCAAAGATAAATCTCAGTTTATTATGTATCAAGACTTCCTGGGAAGCCATTTGGCTGAATTAAGCTCATCCTTCCTTTTTTGTGACAACTCATGTCATGACATTAAAGGTCATGTTCCTTCCTTTCTGTCACTTTAAATTATGCCATCAATATCAAGAAGTGATTCAAGAGAGAATGTAATAAATGCTACAGAATTATTAAAATCGTGCTAGGTGGCTGCTTTTCATACATTCCTGATTTCAGCTAACACTTTGCATTCTTAACAGGAAAAACAGGTGCCTTGAATACAATGGGAGATGAGTTGAGGATGCAGGTCTGGGGAGGAGGAGTAACTCCCATTCCAGTCACGCCGTGCCCATAATCACAGCAATGGCACCACACACGCATTCATTAAGGAAACATTCAGCTCCCCTCTTTGCAACCACGTTTAAAAAGATTTAGCTCAACACTCTATCCCCAAAAGCATACATCTGGACTAAAATAAGAAATAAATAATTTAAAGGGATAAATGTTTATTGAAAACATTTGCATCTGACTCAATCAAGTGCTTTGTTGTTATTTTTCAGTATCACTATTTTACTTCCAGGTTCTTCATTGGCTTTTAAATGAGAAATTTAGGTTTCATTTTTCAAACAAAGCACCTTTCTGTTTCCCCCACCTTCTGGCAGAGAGTCCCAATCTCCTTCCTAGGAGATGACTTGGAGCTCCCCACCTGAAACACAAATTGAAGGAATAATCCAACTGTAAACACACCATTTATGTTAATGGTTGTGAAAAACCAACCTGGAGAATTAACTGCCACACAGCAGCAGAACGTGTGCTCCCCTTGTCAGAGAAAGCAATAAGAACTCTAGGAGAAGGAAATAAAAAAAATATTTTTTTTAAACGTAGCTGCAGATTGAGATATAGCTCTTTTCCACAGGTTTAATTAGTATGGGGGCAGAGATTCCCACTTTGTAATTTCTCTTCCTTAATTGATTCATAGTTCTATTTTTGAGTTAAAATTCTGCACCCAACTACACACATTACACGTCCCAGGAAGCAGAAACAAAGTCATTTGAAGAACAGCTGAGCAGCTCTCTGCAACATGGATAGAGGTGACTAAATAACATGAAATACGCATAACAAGGGCGTGGGGAGCAGGAATATCAAGGGAGGAGAACCTTTCAGTAACACTGGAGTTGGAAAGGCCAGGGGAAGATGTAAAAGAACTGACTGAAGATCACAGCAGTGAAAAGAGGGATGAGAGGAGGGGAAGGGGAAAGAAAGGGCAGCAGGACAGGGAACAAAGGTTGCCCCAGTGACCTGCAGAATAAAACTTCACACACATGCAACACCTGGAGCTCACCTTGGCCAAGGGGCTCTCTGCTTGTGCCTTTCAAATAAGTGAGGTCTGGTGGCCCTTCTTGCCTCTCCCACATGGAACTGCATTTTTTTTCTTGGAGAAAATCCAGCAGGATTTCTACCATGTGCTGAAACACTTTTCTTAGCCTTCCCTTTGTACACAGGAAGGATCTTTCCGCCTTGCATTTTCTCTCCTCCAAGACTGATGTTAGGGATGGACACATTCAGTGCTGAGAGCCACTCACTGCAGCCTCTTCTGCTGAATGCTGGAAGGAAAAACCAGCACCAGAAACCTTCTCACTGCCTCTTAGCAAATTTCCACTTTTTAAACCCCAATGCCAATCCTGACCCTTTCCCTCCCCAGTATTTCTGGGGGGAAAGAGTTTGCCTCAAAGAACCAGACAAGACAATTTTGCTGCATGAATTCTAAGTTATGTTCTTGAATATTGCTGAGCATCCAACTTCAAATTCAGTTGTCTGAAGGACAAATTGGAAGAGCTATATAGATGTTTCATAATAAAATAAGAATATTCTAAAATATTACCACATAAAGCTTTTTCTTCTTGCTAAAAGGGAAGATAGAATATTTTAAAATACAACTTGAAATTCCATTTTGCATCCAGAATGTTGCAGCAACTTCTATTCTTGTTCAGCACATTCTTTATTCTTTTGTCACTCTGGTCTTCTCAAAACCATGAAGTTAAATAATTTTGAACTGCTGTGTTTAGTTTTCAGCCACACAGACATTTTCTTGCCTAAGAAACAATGACTCTTAAACTGCCTTGTCTTTCTACTCCACCTTCAGAAAAACCAAGACAGATCCTAGAAACTTTTTTGTGTATAAGTCAAAGTCAGTATTTCAATTGTGAATCCAGCAACTACTCACATGTAAAGTTTTACAGTACTAAACCCACTAAAAAATGACAATGATGCAGAACCATCAAGCTGTATTATAGTCTTAGTTCTCAAAATATTTGGATTTTATTAGCTCAGCAATAAGGCTTCCACTGCATGCTAATCATTCATTAATGCACCTCTCCTTAGAGAGAGGACATGTCAAACATGTTCCTTCTCATTTGATTTTAAAGGAACATATATAATATAGGTGAACTATGTATAGTTTTGGACCTCAAGAAATAATCAGCAGTACCTCATTGGGCAGTGATATTCTGCAGGGAATCTTGCACAATGAAGAGAAAAAAACTCTGAATAATTTACACTAAAATCTGCTTGATTTACAGCCTTCTGTTCTGTCTCTGTGGGAGACAGCTATGGCAATGAATCCTTGCAGTAAATCTACATTTAACAAAAGAAGTTGCTAAACTCCAACAACTGGCCAGTCCAACTTAAATAATCCTGACAAGGAGATAACTAAATCCCAGAGAGCCCAAGAAAGAGCACAGGGAGCTGTTCCATTATCTGATTTAACCACAGCCTGGCTGCAGCTGAGTCACCAAGGCTGGAATGGAGCTGACCCCGTTGTGTCAGACAAACACAGCACAAAGACTCCCAGGCCAAGGATCTTGCAATCAAAGTGAAAAAAAAGGTAAAAACCAACACTAGAATCCAAGGGAAAAGAAAAAAAAAAACCCAAACCACAGCATTAGTAAGGCTGCAGCAAGCCCTGCTAGTGCTGAATTTCTTCTAGCAGAGAGCTGGAAGGAGCACAGAGGAGGAGAGGAGCACATCTTCCAAGGAGCCTTTGGCAAGCAGGGTCAGGCTGCCCCAACACCTCACACTGAGCTGGGCAATGCTGCTATCACCCGCCAGCATTCAAAACACCAGATTTGAAAATTTCCACTGGTTCTGGAGGCAAACACTCAGACACTTACACAGGGAAAAATGCCCCTGAACACAGCATTTGCCAGAAGATAGCAGGAGTAAATGCTGAGCAACATCCTCAGGTGGTGTGGCCCAACTTTTAGAAAAGATTCCTTCTTAAAAAACTGAGGACATTTAATGCATTTTGGAACTGTTGAGAAAAAAAAACAAACAACCAAACAAACACCATTTAGGTTTTTTAAATCCTACTGCTTAACAGGAGATGAAATCTTGAATATTCATTATCTTCCTGAATTGGAATGAGTGCTGGAAAATGAAAAATCAGGAGATGGCAGAAACAGGGAAAACAGCCAGACTTCCTCTGTGTGAAACATATGTGTTAGTTTTGTTGAAAAATAAGGAGAAAGAAGTTCTTCAAATGGCAGCCCCTAGGTGATGATTTACACGTACAAAACTCACGCTGAGAGCCTCGCCTTTCCTGCAGCCCCTTCTCTGAAGCATTAATCACATAAATGACCCTGCTGCTTACAACGGGCAGCAGGGACCATCCCACACCTGGGAAGGCAGGAATGTGACCCTGGAGGAGCTCCTGGTGGGCTGTTGGTTACTGGTGGATGCACAGAGGAGTGACACTGGGTGAGAGTGAGGTGCAGGTCCCTGCTGGTTCTGGGGATGAACAATTCACACAAGAGCCATGAACATGGATTAGTGTTTGTCATCCCCAGCTTTGGGAGGGGTTCTACAGCCTGAGAGAGTCGAAAGGTCTCCTTCAAGCCTCCACTGCTGGAGGTTTTTAACCCCACTCAGCAAATTAAATTCTTATGGACCAGCTGCCAAGGATCAGCCTTGGAAAGGATGTTCATTAAAGCTCTTCTCAAAGGTGTAAAAGAGAAAAATAAAGCAACTGTTGAGGAGCAGGAATGCAGGATGTGGTACTGAAGAGGATGCTGAGAGATCCAGAAATTGCTCTGCTCAGGCAGGAAATTTGGCTCGTGCAAAGTTTCAATGGCCAGTTTTGATAAACTGTTTTCCTCAAGGTCCAGAACTCAATCAGACTTGTAGGCACACACAACCAGAGGCATTCAGATGTGGCTTTCCCACTAAAAAACCCCTAAACTCTAAGGCATTCCATAATTTTGTATTGCTGTAATAATTTCAGATATTAATGAGGGAGAGAATATTGACATTCTGTATTCCTCATTAAATTAATTGCTTTATGCATTATCAGTATTCTGATTGGATGACTGAGTTCTGGAATAGCCTCTCCCACTTCCTGGGGCATTCTGATTATCTGCAGGAAAAAAGGACATGGGTGTTTTAACAGAGATATGTTTAGGTTCCACTAAAATACCATGACAACCTTCAGAATAATTCACTTTCAAAGCTATTCCAGAATAATCTGTAAAGTAACATCAAATATTTCATACCATTTTGGCAGAAAATGAAAAGTGTTCCATTTCATGCTTAATTTATTTTTTAATTATAAATCTGTTGGTAAACAGTACCATAATAGGCTTTGCTTTGTGCCTGCTTTATGCTTCTGAACTCTTAGAGTTTTAATATGTTTTCAATACAAAAAACATGATAATAACTGCTCCTGGAAATGACTGGCTGGATGAGTTCATCCCTAAGTAAATTTTAGCATTAATCACATACACTTGCTAGTAAGGGACATTAAAAACCAGATAGAAAACAGTCTGGCAATTTTTAAACATCAGAATAATAATAGAGGTAATAATTTATAACCAGTTTAATATTAATTCTACCATTCTACCAACAGTAATCTTTTTAGAAAAAAACAGGAAGACAATTTTTAATTAAAACCACTTTTTGTATAAAATTGTTAAACTGGCGCATGGGTGACATCCCACAGAGTCACAGTCTCATATTTTACTTACTCCCTCTGCTGTACTCCTGAAAATGAGAATTCCCCTGACATATGAGTGAGTGCTTTGGCTTCCTGTTGCTCTTTTTGAAGTATCGCAATCACTTAAGATAGTGGGGATTGGTATTTAAACATTTATATTAACAAAATTACAGCGTGCTGATTCATTTAGAGCCAGCCTTCACTGTATTTGGGCAGGAACACCTTTCCTTTTGCTGCTTTGTGGCAGCACATTCTCCCCCTAAAAGCAGGAATAAGCAATATCTGTCCAACCACACACAAGCCAATCATCAAAAGAGCCTTCGTATCTATATGTTCAAAATATACATGTAATTAGAAATATATTTTGAAAATGAGCCTCCCTTCTTTGCTCATGCCTGAACTCAGCTTTTATTGCTGAAATTATCACAACCTCTACTATTTGTAGCATACTCTGAGTAATTTCACATTTGCCAAGCTGTTGACAGCTTCACCCCCAGCTCCCACAAGAGCTATGGATTTGCAGAACACACGGATATTGGAACTTCTACAGCAGCAGAAACAAGCACAAATATTTGCAAGGGATCAGGAAGCCTCCCTAGTACAGTGACAAGCATTAGGAAATCCTGGCTTTGCATATAAGATAAGAAGTTCAGTTTACAAGGCCTTACACACAAATTCACCCAGGCTGGTATTTCAGCTTAGGTCAAGAGGAAAGTTCAAGTAGTCAGCTCCTTTCTGCCATTAAATAATTTATCAGCACAACTGCACAACACACTCCAAGGCTCTTCCATCACTGCACCCAGAGCAAAAAAGGAAAATCTGCCAGGCTGTACTTGAGGAGAGCTGCTGCCCTTCCTGAGAGGGGGCTGTGCTGGAATCCAGATTTCAGGCCAGCCTAGGCAGAGTGGAAACTCCTCACGGAAATCTGTCAGGGCTGAGGATGTGTTTTAGGAAGGGGGATGGCAGTTTAGTGGTCACTCCAATAAATCAAAGCCTTGGCTGCACAGAGTGACTCTAACTGCAGCAGGGAATTCCCTCAGAGCCTCCCTCTCCCAGCAAACCTGCCCTTGAGAAATAGCCAGGAGGGACGGCATCATTTCACAGTGCAATAAGTATTTTAAATAGTGTGCAAGAACAAAAAAGGAGTATACAGTTATGCAGATATACAAATTGAAGTCAGAAGTCCATCAAGAAATTAAGGTTCTTTTTACATAAACATGCATCCCACAAAGTTTTAAAAATAGTCCTACAAATATTGTCCTTGGCTTGTAACAGAATATTTTATAGACAATAATTTAACAAGTAATCCTTCCATCCTTCTTTCTATATTTACTGGAGGAGTAAAGACCTTTATTTTATATTGATACCTTTCTATATGCAAACATCTGGCTTTATTTTTCAAATTCCAGTTTATATCCCCTACTTTTTGTCAAGATTTAAAACTGATTAAGATAATGCTTTAGTTCTCATTTTGTTCCTTAGAAACATTTTAATACCTTTTGATGTCAAGACTAAGGCCAAGCTGACGACTTGTATTTTGTTGTATTTTAAACTAACTTCTGTTATCCAGACTAAGAAAAGAAACAGCTATTTATAGGATTTAAATTCCATGTTAAATTTTGCAGTATGTTAAGAGACTGAAGTTTCAAAATGTAGTTATTAATTTAGGATACATTATTTTCATTTATAGAATTTACTACTATATTGTTACATTAAATGAATTATTCCATGTATAACAAGAGAAATAAAAACCAAAATTACATAACTGCAAAAATTATTCATGAGCACATTTTTGTGTGAAGTAAACCTAACATTTTAGTTGAGCTGAACACGACTATTCAAAATTTTTCATCACTTCCTCCATAAATTTTCCAAGAACTGATTAGCCATCACTCATAATTTACTATTCACCTGAAAAGAATAGAACCCCCCCCCAAACTGTAATTCAGGCAGAAGTTCTAAGGAGCTGATTATGAAAACAATAACAGAATGGAAAAAGGGAATGGTTTTAAAATCATAATGGACAAGTCAGCGTTCAAAGTCAGTGACAGTGGAGATACTCTTTTCTTTTCCCTTTAATCCTATCCTTCCCTGAACTGCAGACATAGCAGGACTAAAATCTGTTGGTAGAATAATTTATCTGTAGAGATAACAAACAAATTTAGCAGTTATGCCTACATGTATGTATCTGCACATGTATATGCAAACAAAAGCAAGTAAAGGAAAAAGTGTATTTTACTGAGTAACTTGTTTGCAACAAATTATTCCACTAACTTCATGAAAGTTATTAAAGTAATTCTAATTTATGTATTAATAAAATATGCAAAAAACACACATGCTGTCTCTGTGTTTACTCAGTACACAGGGATCCTGATAACAGATTTTACTTTAGTCATTCCTTTCCTTTGCTCCCTTCATAAGGATAGATTTAATTCCAAAAATCTTTGTGGAACTCTTTCTACACCACAAAAATGACATTAAGAAAATCTTTCCATGTAGCTATGAGGAACATTTTTTGGTATATTGTACAAGTGTTCTCTAAAAGGAACCAAACCTTTGTTCAGTGAAAATGCTAGAAATTATTCCAAGGAAGAACAACATTTTTTAAAATATGGAACTTAAAGTTAGTCCTGTCAGCTTATAAAAATGTTTGGATCAGTAACCCTAATGTGCCTTTAAAAATTTTGGGAATTTTAAACTCTTAAGTGTGGGTTTCCAAGGTCTATGATCTTGCCCCCTCAGAGAGAACTTTACTGAACTGAAACACCAAGTTCCAGAGCACAGGAATTTTGATGCCAAAGCTTCACATTAAAACAAAACGTGAATCGAATCTCATGCGTCTTCAGGCAATACAACCGTCCCAAAATTGAGCCTGACCCTGGGTCTGTGTGACCAAAATGTACTCAGGACTTGAACTGGATTGATTGAGAAAGGCACTGGGTTTATTTTCCCTGTATCATCCTCGTAGAAGGTCATTTAAAAATCCTTTAGGCTGTGCATTTTAAATGATTTTGTCATGAGAAATTAATTTACAGGCTTATAGACTTTGCAGAAATGATAGATTTCTAAAGACTTTTTGAGCAGTGAATAATGAACTTTGCCATCCTCCTCAACACTGACTGATTTAGTTTCCTGAATAAGTAAGGCAAGTGGTGGTCTTATCTCTGGGCTGAGGTCAAACGATTTCTGATTGGAAGCAGAAAGAATAAAAGACAAAAATTTCTGCCTTCTAATACATCGGACCTCATCACTCTCTTGTGCAGCAGCACAGTTCCATCTGAATGTCTCCAGAAGGAATTCTCAAGAATTATAACCAGGAGACCTTGGCTAAAATCTGTCAATGCAAAGCAAGAATTTTATTTCCCCTCCACAGTGAAAAAAAACCAAAAAATATGTTTGAGAACTAAAAGTGCTAATTTTCTTCATATTTTGAAGCAATCCCAGGGTCAAGTTTTCAGTTTTTGAAATAAAACTTCCCCTTTAACACTGAAGACTTCGTATCTAAGTGCTATAAAGACTATCATTTGGGAATACTTTTTTCATCCTAATATTTCCTTCTTTAAATACTGTGAATCAATGCAAAGCAAATAGAAGGTTTTATATCTCTGACTGGAAAGTTGCTGTAGATAATTTGATGGTCATGAGAAGAATTAAATCTGTGGCATCAGCTTGAGCTTGGTAATGGGCCAACATCTGGACAACTTTGATTGTTTAGAGGTGTTTGGATCCTAAATCCAAATCAGCAGCCAGCACAACCAAGGCCAACATCTTCCTATATATATACAATGTGTATATTTCTAAAAATTCCACTCAATTCCCACTTTACAGCTCCAAATGTCACCTGTTCCCTGTAGTCACACTCCAGCCATGTTGCCCCCTACCATTATGCATTATAAATTCCATGCTTCTTTAGAATACATGAATTTATAGCCTCACTTTTGTCCCCAGCCCAGCTACACGTTGATGAATGAGATCTCTGACTAGATAGGTAAATAGAAAGAAGGTGAAGGATGGGAGCTGGCAATGTATAATTTATTATAAGCACCACAAAATACCAGTGCTGAGAGAAAACAAATTATTGGCTTCTCATGCAGTGACCATGAGAAGGTGATAAATATTTTATTATATAGTACTCATCAGACATTTGAATAGCTCATCTGTCCCATTTATGCCAGCTAAAATGAATTCAACCTATCAGTGGCAAATGTATTTTTAATGTTTTGTTACCTTCAGTGGAAGGGGCAGCTAAAAAGTCCCTCTTCCCCAAGAATCACATTTTTCATTTGATTAAACACAGTAAACTGTTTATTCTTGAAGAGGCTTTTCTTGTTCAAAGCCCTTTACATCTTACAGAAATTTCATGCCCAATTTCATTCCACTTTCTAGGAAGCAGAAGTTACCAAAGCTGTTTTCCAAGCTGTGAGAACATGGTCTTTTGATGGGAAAACACTTGCCTCATCCTAAAATTAAAAACATTTGGAAACACCTACAGGCACTCTTCCCTTCAGAGAAGAGAAGTCAAGCCAGATAACTCCAAGTGGCCTTTTGTAAGAAATACAATATTGAAAAATCAGCAATTATCTCAATTCAAAAGGCTCATTTCTGGTACCTGTTACCTGTCAAGACTCCCACATTTACTTTCCAATGGAGTGCAGAACTTCCAGAGATATTGAGGAGCTCCAAGAGGGACATGAAGTGATAAGAACCTGCTCCAAATCCCCCATAAAAATTAATAATTGGGAGCCCTTGGAATAGAGCAAATTCTTTCAAAGCTCTCTTTTTGTTGTCCTGTGTTCTTGACTGCAGTAGTCTCAACTATTATGAGCAAAAAAATAAGACCAAGAAATTTGAAAGTCCTGGTTTTAGATGTCAATTTACTTTCCAGAATGTACCTCTTGTAGGCATTCAGGCTGGGAGGCATACTGCTCCTAATACTAAATTAAACCTTGGATTTAACATGGGCTCCTCTAAAACACAAATCAACACTAAAGGATTCAAAAGACATTTGTATAAATTCTCTGCTTACCCTTCTGGAACTTCCTATATCAGGAATCATCCAGGATCAGGAGCTATAAACTGCGACTTGCTAGTATTGGCTTCTGACCCTAAACTATTCAGAAAAATAGGATTCAACCAGAAATAATGGTAAATTCAACTCTACTTATGCCAAACCCATGCTTACATATTATATCTTGTTGAATACCTCACTTATTTGGAGATGTAGCTTCTATTTTGCCTAACTCTGTCTTTGTTCTGGCCTTTCAAAGCCACTTCTCTCCCTAAAACTTTGCTTACACAGCCTGCACTGAGCTTCCACAGGCAGTTCTTGTTCCTGGCTTTATCCCTAGAGATGGAATGGGCAGGAAAGCACAAAGAATTGAGAGCCCTGAAAATACAAGTACCAACAGCTATTTAAGGGTTGGCTTTTGGGTTCAGAAACAGGGAATTCCTTTCATTTCTATACATCTCTGATATCCTTTGACTTGCATCCCTTATAATCATCTCTCTGTTGCCATGGTGCATATGAAGCTCTTAGTAGTGAGAGCTCAATGTCTCTGCACTGACAATAACAAAGAACACAGATGGCCATTGCTATTATTCCCACTCCCTCTGTGTCCTTGTGCACTTGATGGAGTCTGGAAAAATGTCTGTGTTGCTCCACCCATATAATATTGACCACCACAAAAGCTGCTGGAGCAGCAATAACAAGATGGAACACAAAGAGTTTCAAAAATTTCTGCCTCCCAGTAACAGAAATACACGAGCTCTTACATCAGAGACAGAGGGTCCAATAAAGGGGATTGAAATGAAAACAAAACCCAAAACAACCAAACAGGAAAAACATACTGACAACACCTGCTTAGATGAAGCAAGGTCAGAGAACCAACAGCAACCCAAGGCTGTTGATAGAGCTCAGTTCTCTGCTCCTTTTTGATGAAATCACCATTGACATGGTGAGTAACATCTTAAAAGCCAGAAATATTGTGTCAAAAATCATCAGCTGCTAATTGAGCTGATTAATCAAAATACAGCAGAGAATGCTTCATCCTTTTGTGCTCCCCATGCCCTGATGAAGTTCCCTGTCTTCCTGAGAGTTTTCAGAGGAATTCTGTCTTAGTCATATCTGGAAAAAAGTTTTCTCTGTGAAAGCAGAGTATTTTGGATACCAGTAATCAGAGTATGTCTATCAAATCTGAAGGATAAGGTTAGGAAATAATTCCCGTTAACCAAACAACTTTGAGGTGTCAAAATATTCTTGTGGGTGGCCAAATATTTATAACTCAGAACAGCTGAATTTTTTTAAAAAATAGCTTTAATTTGAAAGTCAATTTTAGGGGGCAAAAAAGGCACAAACCAGAATTTTTGCCTTAGTATTTTGTGTTTGGACACCCTGATTCTACTTCTCTGACTTTTAGTTTAGCACTGTTTCCTCCTTTTCCATGTTATATTTTGGAAATGAAAGCACAGCATTCTAATGTGCCATTTATCATTGTGTTAAGCTACATCAAAATAGGACCAACAGTTTATCTTCAATTTATTGATTGTTTTTTTATTCTTGTTTCTGATTGACAAGAGTAAAAGGCAGTCTGAGGTGTTCTCCAATATGCAAACCAGGGACATTATTTACACTGTTTGAAGCAGAATTTATGATAGACACAAGTGGTTTTGAAGGTTATTTTCCTTAAAGAAATTATTTTGCTTCTGATACCCGACTGTTTTGCATTTAGCAGCAAGTGATTTATGAAGGAAATCAGTTAAATATTAGAAGTTCTGTATTTCTATAGTTCATTTTTTCTCAACAATTCCATATATGCTCTTGTTCTCTTATGAATTCTGAGCTCTGTATTCAGTAATCATTCTTTCTAACAACCTAAATATGTACTGCATTATTTGTGAATTAGAGAGCAATTTATTTAGGAATTTCAGAAAATTGCTTTTCTTCTGGGTGCTATTTTGCAATCTATCCATTTCATCTTTTATCTGCCATTGCTTCTATGTGACATGAGCCTTAAGAGAGATTTCATACAGATGTGAATTGCAGGATTTGAAAAAAAATAAAAGTTTCAAAGAAAAGATCCAGCTTTGATTGTGGCCAGAAGGAAAAAACAAGCTCGATGAAAACAAGGCAAAACTAGGGAACAAAACCTTGTACAGGGCTGCTGTTATATAAACTTATCTCTCTAATGAGATACCCACAGCCACACAAGCCTGGATCTGACAATCAGTTCCAAGTTCCTTCACCAGTAGGAAGCAGGATTTCCCCAGCATCCTTCTGGATCTTCTTTCAGAAATTTCCACACTGAGATATATTTTTGGTAAGAATTAGAAGATTCCACCTGATCCTAAAATGTTCATTCAGGTGGGTTTTGTGAAATGTGTTCTCCACATATTGAAGTTAAATAAGCATTAAAGGCTCATTTGAAGACTCACAGACCCACTGGAGGCACCTGGTGTATAACTTTAAAAAAAATAGGGCCACAAAAAGAAAATTTACATTACACAACGAGAAAAACTTGGCAAACTACATCATCCAGAGAAGCCAGAGAGGAACATATTTGTGCTACACATTTAATGTGCTAATGGCAGCAAAGTAAGCAATTAACACTGAGATGTGAGATATGATTTAGCACTTCTTTTTCATGTATAACCCAGGTGCCAAAAAGGCCACTTGAATTTATTTTGCCTTCTCCTGCCTCACCCTACTGAACACTGCATGCAGTGGGAAAGAAACAATGGCTTTTGTACCTCCTCCCTAACAAATAAGGTGAATTTTAGCACTTCAAGGGTCTAGGCCAAAACCTAAGAAGTCTTTCTTAACCTGGAAGTAAGGTTAACTTCATCCTTTGCCTCTATGCCAAATCTGCAAATTTTATAACACAGTTTATATAGAAATTACAGCCATGCAGCATATGCAGAAGCCAACCCACTGGAAGGAGGAAAGTCTTCTATCCAGCTGGTCTGGTGCTAAAAACAAACCCCTCTGACTGTCAGGAGAGCTATTTTTGTCCTGGCTGGCAGCCACACCAGCACCCCTCCCAAGGCTCTTCTCCTCTCCCTCATCACGTCCCCTCCACTGGCTCAAGCTGGTTTTGCAGCTCAAAACTCCCCAACCCTCTCCTTCCCTAGGGAAACTCCCCACTTGGCCTCTCACACCAGCTCCCAGCCCCTCCTGAGCTCCTCTAGGAGCCAACAGAGAGGACAAGCTCGTGTTTCTCTCTTTTGACCCGGTTTCTGTACGTGCCAGGCCAGAGATTAAAAAGTCTTTGAATTTTTTTTCACATGTAACTTCCCATGACCATACACTGGCAAAAGGCTGTGGATCTAATTCATTGGTGGTAACCTGTTTACACATTGACTATGAGAAAATGTTGGTGGTAGACCTGGAGTAACAACCTCAGCCTTACTCAGCAGTAACACAAAAGTCAGGCCCCACTCAATGGTGGCCCAAAGCAGGAGAAGAGGTGCATCAAATTCTCATCCAGCAGGAAATCAGGACAAAGGCACATCCCCAGAGAGGGGGGAAGCAAACAAACCAGCAGAAAAGTGCAAAACCCAAGATGCACTGAATTAGATTCCCTCTGGACTATGAGAATCTAGGATATCAAATCCACATCATGAATGTTACCCTCACTCAAGCACTCAATGGGACAGGTTGCCTTACCTAGCAGTACCCGTTTCATAGGGAGAATTTCTTTGCTTAAGTCTTTACACATCCTTCAAGACTTGTGTGCATAAACTGTTCTGGAAATTTGTAAACAAGTTACAACGACATTTAGCAAAAAAAATCTGGCCTATGACTCCTGTGTGTGTTTTTGGAGTCAAACCTCTTTACAGGCTCCTCAGTGACATTTAATTAGAACTCTGCGTGGCACATTCAGCCTCATGTCAGCAAAATACCTTGGGTAAACAGCAGCAGGCAAACTTCAATGGGTTTATTTACCACACAGTTAATAACCTGGGTGAACTATTTATCTTGGGTCTAATATTTATTTTGGCAGAAAACTTGGTACACATCCTTTATTCTTTTTGCCTCTCATATGTACGGAAATTTTAGAAATATCCATTGACAAATAGCAAAGTTCAGAACCTTTTCCTGAAAATAAACACTGATCTATTGCTTTTGTATCAAAATGTTACTAAGCACTGAATTCACTCAACAAAAATCAGCAGGTTCCCTTGCTGTCTCATACTCACACCCTTCACTTTTAAACATACAGAAACGCTCTCAAGAGAATTGCACCACCCTGAATTACTTTATTTTCAATAAAATCCAGCAGTGGTACTATAGTAACCATCTTCACCATGATTAATGTAGGAAACATTTGGAAAACATGTTATTATTATTCTAAATTACATTTGCTTGAGTTAATTTTTATGCATGGCTACTAAAATATAAAGAGTTCTGAATTGTTAATTGCAGCATTCATCCTTCGGAGATGAGATTTGAAGAACAAGTACACGCTGCTGGAAGGTTTTTAGTTTGAGAATCTGCAAACTAAAGAAAAGGATGCAACATGTTGTAAAAGTCAGTCTCCAGGCTATCAAACCCAAAGATTCCAGTGCCAATGACATCCTTAATTAAAGATTTCTGTTAAACTTCAAGACCAGAATGTTCTTCCAGCTTAATGCTGTGACAGAAAACTGTTTTATTCTGCACTTTTATACTGTTTTTCCTCTTATCACTGCTGCTGAGTGTTAAATCCTCCCTTGTCCTACAGCAGCATTATCTGTTTCTCAGGCACAGTAATGCACTCTCTCAAAGTTGTGATGGATTAAGATGCACTGGGATTATTAATCACAGCACACAGGGACTGGGCAGAGCTTCTCCCTGTAGATTTTGCAGATTGTTCAAGTGACACCTCTGGAAACCCTTATCCTCAGCCCATGCAGTCCCCAGGAAATGTTTTGTATACAAACAGAAGCACACAGATGTCATTGAAATAATGGGATTGGAAAAGAATTTGGATAAAACATCAGACTCCCTCTCCTGTGACTTCCACAGCTGCATGTGATTGATCCTGCAAAAGACAGAGAATCAGGGACCAGATTCCTTTTCTCAGGTGACAGAGGAAGCATCCAAGCAGGACCTGAAGGTTTCATAGACAGAGAAGAAGATTTTCTCCAATCTTTCCCAATAACAGCTAGACCAAGCAGCCAGAAGAAATAACTTTCCTGTTTGTAATCAGCTACAACTACACTTTCTGTGCAATAATTGAAGTTCAAGAGAACAGAGATATGCTTAATTCCAATAAAACAATACATGCAGCATCTGAATTTAGCATTGCTGCACAATCAAAAGACAGAGAATCAGGGACCAGATTCCTTTTCTCAGGTGACAGAGGAAGCATCCAAGCAGGACCTGAAAGTTTCATAGACAGAGAAGCAGATTTTCTCCAATCTTTCCCAGTAACAGCCAGACCAAGCAGCCAGAAGAAGTAACTTTCCTGTTTGTAATCAGCTATACTTTCCGTGCAATAATTGAAGTTCAAGAGAACTGAGATATGCTTAGTTCCAATAAAACAATACATGCTGCATCTGAATTTAGCATTGCTGCACAAAATTTCCTTTCAATAGCAGTCAAGTCATTTCCTATTTGGCCCATAATAATCCTAAAATTCTAAATATCAGCACCACAGTCCCCAAGTGCAGAATCAATCACAATTGATTTTCAATAACCAGCACAGTTTGGAAACGTATCTACTGAAAACATTGAATAATTTCTTTTGTGTTATGATATGCACAAGTGGGATATTTATCAATAAATCAGGAAAAAAGATATTTAACCCTACAAGTGAATCAGCTCCTGAAAATAGTCCCTCTCTGTGGTTACAACCCTGCTTTTGCAAACTTGCAGTTTAATTATTCCATGCTCCAATATCCCAAAGGCAACGATGCATTTTTCAAAAGTTATTGGATCATAATCAGTTCTTTCAACCAGACTTCCAGACAAAGCCTACCCAACACCTTATTTATTAATAGTGGCACATACTTTGATTTATATTGTATGCATTCAGCAAAGAAGCAGCCTGTCTCTGGTGGAAAGCAAGCTCCCTCTTTCAGCAGATAAAGCTGTTTCACCTTCAGCCCACACAGAGCTACTGAGGAGTGCAAGCCCTGGCTTTGGCCCTGTAGAAAAAGGACAGGGGGATCATGGAAAGGGAAAATCTGGAATGGGGAGAATGCAGGGGTTGGACAGAAAAGCACAAGGTTGCCAATATCAGGGCACAGGGCAGCAGCAGCCCTGGCACCCAGGCACTGCTCATTCCCCAACCTCAGGGAGCACCTACTCAAATTGGCATTTTTCTCTCTACAAAACTGTCCCTCTTCGTTCTTCTGGTTTTCCCGTGTGACTGGAGAAATAAGGAGATCCATTATCACCTCCTCAATCTGCTCTAATTTCACAGCCAAGACGTTCCTTGACTTTGTTTTCCATGGCCAAGAGTTTATTTTCCCTTCTGACACTTCAGGCTTTCATCTGCGCTCAGAGAATATTCCTTCATAAACTGCAATGAGACTTCAGCTGGGGGAAAGGATTTAAAGGCCACAAGGAAACTGAAAGTCCTGTTTTTCTTTATGAAAAGCAGATTGGTCATTTTTTCTGTTTTAAAATCCACTCAAATATAATGAATCAATTTGGGCAGTTTTAGGAGGAACCATGAAATTATTTCAAAAGAAAGTAAGAGTGTTATAAATGGACAAAAAGAAGGAAAAGAAAGCCCAGACAAATTTAAAAATACATTACTGGCATCTATTTCATGACATCCCACTTTCTGGAAACCGTTTTATACTTAATACAAACCATTGACTTCTTTGCAGGCTGAAACACTCTGTACCCTTGAATTTTTTTTTCTTCAAATCTCAATTTATAGTAATTTATCTTACCTTGCCAGTCCACTAGAAATCTTTCTTTTTTTCTTAGAAATAAAACCGTCAAAAATGAAAACACAAAAACCCCAGAGAAACAAACAAACCAGAAGGAAAAAAAACCCCCAAAGTTCCATGTTTATTGCAGACACACAGAAAATTTAACTTTAAAAGACTTTAGGTATCATCTGAAGCCAAGTGGTTGTCCATGACTGGAGACCATGATCTGTTTAAGCTAGAGGTCAGGTTTGGCACAGACATGCTGAGATTTCACTTGAAAGAATATTAATCCCAGCATATTCAAAAGAAAGAATATTAATCCCAGCATATTCAAAACTTCGTGGTCAAAGCTCTGAGCAGACTGATCTAGGCTGGCCCTGCTCCAAGTGGGGTCTCAACCAGATGACTTCCAGAGGTTCATTCCACTCAGTTATTCTAGGATTTTAAGGTTTATAAGTATTAGAACCAATGCTTTTTGAATAGCTCTATAATCAAGATAAATTCCTCACTGCATCACAAAACTACAGTAAACACAAGAAAGGCACTTCAGAAGACAATGCCAGCAGCAGCAGAAGAGCCTGACTCAAAGCCCATTGAAATTCTCTTCCTTTCTTGTAGCCCTAAAAAAAGATGTTTAAAAAACAATTCCATAAGAGCAGACATTAATATCCAATAGACATCCCTGCAGTGCATCTGGCCTAAATTTCTTTCCATTCCCTTGAACTTCCTGCAATAGTAACTGGCATTTCAAAGGGAGACACTCCACACAAGTGCTCTGGTGCCACCAGGATTAGTTCAGCTTTTTACATGTGAAACTCTGGGTTTTGTCTGGGAAAATGCGAATACTTCCCTAAGAGCTGATACCTGTAAGGTGAGGAAAGTAGTACATGGTAAGAGATTAGTGTCTGGACAGATGCTATTGAGGAGCTCCTCTTAAATCACTGCAAGGCCAATGTATTCTATGCCCATAATTGCTGCTCAAAGTTCATGGTGGCATTTTGATGATGTGCCTAAAATAGCCTTTGTGGGTGCTGTTAGAGCTGATTTGACAGCAGGTAAGGCATGAGGGGCAATGATCCAGCTGAATGCCTGTCTGAGTCATTTTGATAAGTGTGCAGCCTGTGCAGAAACTTCTTAATTGCTCCAATATTCTTCAGTTGTTCCTGTTCACAGGCTCTGTGAGAAAGGTCATCAATCATGGAGTATGTGAAGTTTTTATGTTTCGCTTGCTTAACAAAATGCATTTTAAAGAAAGTAAAACCAGTTAATAAGGACTTAAGGACGTTATGATGTTCCCCCTCCTAACAGCAAATTTGGAACATGAATCATTTAGTATCTGTATTAGAGGGAGGCACAAGCTTTGTGCTAAACCTTGCTCTTATTCATGCTCTGCAAGGAAAACATTGCCTCTGGTATTTAGGTGTGGTAATGGCAGCAATACATCCACTGATTAAAAGCTTGTGATGTATGGAAAGGGCAGAGCAGGCAATCCTATAATCTAGCCCTGGACTTGCCCCTGAGTTCAAGACAAGGCATTCAGTAGTTTTGCATTTTTGATGAACCTTGAGAGAGCACAACCTACACATGGTGACATGCAACAGGTCTGGAGAGATCTGGGAACAAAGCGCCACTTCTCCTTTCAGGACACGCTCATCACTTCCACATGACCAGGACAACCCTGGCTCCTCATCTGAGGCACAAAGAAAGGTCAGCCTGGGTGCATGGTCCTCCTTTCCTACTCCAATCTGAGTGTTGCTGTGAAAAATGTGCCAAAAATTGAGTGGGTTGACTTTACTTCACTGGTTGGTCCCTTTGCTTTGGAATAATCTCATTGCATAAGAAGGTGCTTTCATTCCAGGAGAGACAGCAGGCCTGAATTCAACCCTTTGTATCTAATGCTGTGTACATTTCAGATCGCATCAAGGTTGCCATAGGAACAAAAAGATTTGTATTGAATGGCAAAAACTTCAAAAAATATGATATAAGAATCCTGCATAATTTGTTGACAGTAAGTATTCATTGCCTGAGGCCTATATCACTTTAAAATTACACATTTTTGCTAAGAAAGAAATTGAAACCTTGATAAAGCAATTAAATTTTACAGAATATTCACTTTTTTTCCACTTGCTGCTTTTAGAAATAATTTTTTTTAGATTATACATGTACATATTCATACAATATCTCCAGTCAGGGAATTCTCCCTGGTTCTGCCAGTGGATATTTTAAAAAGAGGAAGAAACCTCTCAATTATGTGAAAGAAACCCCAAAAAACCAACCCCCCATTCTACATTTCCACTATCCCATTATATTTGCCCATCCAATCCAGGCAAGTGTCTCATTTTAGGAACATCTGCAATATTCTGTCCAAATAATTTTGAGCATTTCTAACATTAAATAGCCCAAAATCTAAACTTCCATTATATTTCCTTTTTTTGCAGGTACTTTCATCTCTGCAACTCCAATGTTCTAACCTCAAAGCCTTTCCCTGCAAACCAAACCCATACCAGGCAGTTGTCTCCCCCAGACTTTATTGGATATAGTAACAGATGGATCCCAAACTGTAGAAAGACACCCACTGACTTCAAACCTGGAAAGATTTAAAGTGCATCTGCAATGTGCCAATTCCTACTGATTCCCACATTCCCATGGAAAACTGTAAAGGAGAGGATTTTAGGCAGCTGATAAAAACATCCTGAGAAAACCCACAGCTCCACCCTTGGAAATCCCTGTGATTGCACCTGCCTGGTTTGGGAGAAAGAAAAAAAAAAACCAAACAAAACCTTCTCAGGTGTTTCACTAAAAACTAAAACCCAAACCATGTTTTTCACAGGGAAGAGGCAGCAAAAATTTTTTTCACCGTTAGCCCTGAAGGTCACAGATAATTGCAGAGATTCCCAAGCGATTACATAAAGAGATTTTGGACACTGAACTCCCGTTGTTCTGGCTGCAAAGGAGAGAAGGAATTCCCCCTCAAAGGTTGTTGTCAGATGTCTCACTGAGAACTGCATCATGTGATAAAATAATTCCAATTCTCCTTGCACTGGATAATTAAACGGAGAAAAAAAACAATGTTGAAAAACCAATCCTTACCGAGCAGCATCTGCAGCACTGACTTTACAGCAACCCCTTTCCACAACCCACAGAATTAGAGAAAAAATAAACTGCAAAGTTTGTGGAGTAAATTATAATACCAAATGAAATAATTTTGATCTTTTTGTGGACACTCTAGAAATGGAAAATAATTTATTCCCTTAAGTCCTTGAATGATGAATATTTGGATTTATTTCAAAAGGAATCAAAAGAGTCAGAGAGTGTGTGAATGTAATGAATTTTGCTGCTAATACTGGGCAGAAGTGCAAATGGATCTATCTTCTTTTTGCCCATTAATGCTAATGCATGTGCATTGAAAAGAGAATATAATCCATAATATATGCAAAAAATCTGCATTATTGTTGGTAGAAGAGTTACACTTGTCCTTGGGCTTTAGTAATATTCTCTGCTGGTGTTCTTTTGTTTAATAAAAGCATCATTATTTTTCCTTTTAATTGAATAGTTACACTTCAGAGTAGCATTAGTAAGACCATTTCAACTGAATTTTTGCTGTAACTCCACCATCCTCCTCTTTATATCTCTTTAGGGATGAGCGAATCTGCCTCCAAAGCTTGATAGGAGCCAAATATGATTGCCTTTGAAGGTACAAAAAGTATTTAAAAAATTCCCTTATGAAATAATTTTTTACATTCTTCCCTTTTTAAACCTTGTGCAAAAGATACAAATATGGCTTAAAAAACCCCAAACCAACCCAAATCAACAAAATAAAACAAAAAACTTCTAAAATGCCATCATTACAACAACAAACCCAACAAACAAAATCTCCAAGTAGAATTAAAACTTAAAAGCCTGAGAATAACAGGTGGGATTAAAAGGGAGAGGGAATAAAGGAAATATGGAGTGTTACTGCACACTTCAATCTTCCCTCTGACACAAATATATCATTAATTAATACGAGTCTAATTTCCTGTGCGATTTCATGACTCCACAAACTGGGGCATTAAAAACCACTGGTCCTGTGAACACCATGTGCCTTTCCCCCCTTGTGAGCTCCCACCTCTGCTGCACAAAAGTTCATTTTGCTGGTGCCCAGCCCTGCTCAGAGCCAGCCCCGTGCCCTGAATGCAGTGCTGGCCTTGGCTGCTCTTGTTCTGCAGAGGGAAAAGTTATTTCTAGGACAGGAGTGCAGGATCTACACTGATTTGGAAACGCCACAAAAATCAGTTAATCTCAAAAAATAAAGATTTTAAACAAAATCAAAACAACAACAAACAGCAAAACACCAACCAAACACCAAAACTATTGGCAGATCCAGAAAGGAAAAGTCTGCCTGTGCTTCCACTTCCACAACAAAGTTTCACTCTAAAACTCTCTGAGCTCAGGTGGGAATGCACCATGGCTTGGTCTGGTCTCATTTGCCCTTTCTTGTTCTTTTTTGAGGCAAAAGTATTGTTTTCTTCAACAAAAAAAAATAATTTAAATATTCATGATTGTACAGAGGAGAAAAGAAATCCCTGATAGAACTGAACCATCCATGGCGGAATCTGTTTTCTGGAAAAAGTGGTTTTAAAAGCAACAATGGTTTGTGTGTTCAGGTGAATTACTGTATGACTTCCCCTAAGAATTTTATGGGTTTTCTTTCCTCCTGATGAGTTAACAAGTACAGCAAGTATTTCTCTCACCAGTTTCTCTGTGCAGATTTCTATCACAAATATTCTCTAGCAGTCATTATTTAACAATGCAGTCAGTGGCAGGTGATCATCTGAGCCAGACACCTCCCATCTGCTCAGCTCCTCCAACTTCCACCTTGTAAGGCTGAGATGGAAACACTTAATTCAAATGTTTTTCTAACACACCTGCACAATTTAATTCCCTTTGTTACTTCCCTTGAATAGATTTGGAAACAAATCTATTGTTTGTTGAATACAAACAATTCCTCCTTCTGCACACCCCAGACATCTGAGTGTAGAGAGAGGTTAAGACTGAAGTTGCAAATGAAAGGAGTGTAAGCCAAAAAACATACCTCAAAAAAAAGCTAGCAAAAAAAATGAATTATTTTAAAGCCGCTTAAATATTTTTTCCTACTCAATCATAGTGCTGAGTCCAGAGAGGAATCTGAACATGATTGTGTCTCCTGGTATGGATTAAATTTTCATTTCAGGTCCCATAATGGAAATGACCCTAATTCACATTCTTTAGAGAAGATGTTGGCCCCTTGTCACCTGCTTAGATTTAATTTAAGAGAACATGAAAAAAAATTAAAAAAATTAAAAGGGATAAATCACATTCCTGTGTTTGTTGTACTCACATGGTTTTTGTGAGAGAGTGGTGGAGAATAAGAGAGCAAGAAGCAAAGAGAGCACTCGAAATGTTTTGACTGCAGATGCTTGCAAAAATGTTTACTTCCTTTCAAAATAAGACGTTGGTAAATAGACAGCTTCCCTAAAAATGAGACTTAAGGCCATGATGGCCAGGGTAGAAGTGAATGGGAAAGATTAATCTATTAATTCTAAAGGGAAAGGACTCCCAAGATTTGATTATATTTAAAAAAACAATAACTAATGAGGGCTTTTCTTAATAATAATTTTAAAAAATAAATAAAACCACCCCAAGCAAATATAATCAAAATCCAGATGACTTATACCAGGAGAAAAATCCCATGCAGCAGTTTTGTGCTGCATCATGAACACCCTACTCCCTTGACAAGCCTCCAGCATGGTTCTCCTTCCTTCAGGCCAGGGCACAGCTCAGGATCGGCTGCAAAAACTTTACATGAGGAGAAATTTCACCAGCAGAGAGTCGTGGCACTTTGCACCAGGCTGATGCCACAACAAGCAGCTCAGGAGCACCAATAAATTGGTCCTGAAGCTTGAAGTGTCTCAGCAGATGAAAATGAGGAACATTTTTGCTCAGTTATGAATTGCAAAGCTGCAGGAAAGGCTGTGACATCCTCCTCGTGCTCCATATGCATGTGGTCAAGGGGGCACTGGGATGGAGAAGCACACAGCCAAACGTGCCCTTATCCATCAGGTTTGATAATTCAGATGCTCAGGGCTGCTCCCACCTTGAGGATGTTTTTCAGCACCTAAAATGGTTTAGGTCCAAATCAAACTGGTTTGTTTCCATTGTCTCCACTGCAGTTCTGTATGCTCAGGAGTGAGCACCTGCCTCAGCTGCAGGAGCAGCTGGGTTAGGGAGGGGAAACAATAAAACCTCCCTGAGACAAACACTCAAGGGCACTGTTTCAGTCGGAATTAATCCCACAAAGGGCAGAGCCAGTGTTGTGTTTTCATAGACCTCGTGGAAGTGGTTGTCAACAGCTCCTGCATTGTGTCAGAAACCATGACATTATTCAGAACAGATGACATTCTTAAAATCTGCATTTAGATTAATAAATACAGGTTGAGTGGTTGCACTTGAGGCAATCATTTAGGGAGAATTCTGTCATTTTTTTTTTCACTAGCAAGTTGCAGTCCTTACTCTCAAGTTTAGCAAAAGTGCACTGAAAGGATATCAAAAAACCACAATTAGATATGCTCGGACTAATCAAGTAAGAAAAATTTTGATTCCTTATTGTGCTGCCTTAAAAAAATACAAATGAAGAATCATTCTGATATCCCACTTCCAAGATACATTAAAGAGGGTAAAATCTCCCTCCACAAGATTCCTGTTGGTAATAATTCTGTGCCCAGATATACAGCACAGTCACACAATTTGGTCTATTTAAATGTAAAAGGAAAAATAGGTACAAAATGCAGCTATTACCCAGTTGCTGAAAGGTATTTTCTCCCAATTCAAAAACCCTTAAAGACATTTGAGAGCAATTAGTTAACAAGTAAGTTCTGATTTTTAGATTTCAATGAATTCAGGAAGCATTTTAGACACAAAATAGGAGCATTAAGCCCCCCAGTATAGGTGTGATGTCAGGGAAGGTGCGTGGCTTTTCTCCACATTCCTGCTGGAGCCTCTCCAGAAGGGCGGGAATAGAAGCATCAGGATAAAGCTTTTTTTTCCCCTAGCAGCACGGGGCCTGCCCAAATTGTTTAAACCTCCTCTTGCTGCTGAATTTACAGCTGCTTTGGGAGGTTCAAGCCACAGGGAGGTCTCCTGTCAGTCAGCTGCATTCCCACTGTGCCAGGCAGCAGCCAAATCTCCAGGGTGGCTTTGCAGTGGCTCTACAAGCTGCACCTAAATTATTTCTAAAAGGTGACCCCCCAGAGAACACAGCTCCTGCAGATGGGGAAATGTATTGACTGGTCAATACTCAAGTGTCTGATTGTGTATTCAGAGCACAGAATATTGCAATTAGTCTCATATCCTGAAAAATTACAACAGAGTTAACTGCAGTCCAACAGGGATGGGGGGGAGAGACAGGGTGATTACATCCATTTTTAGTGAATACATCCTTTTAGAGTTCCAAAGGTTATTTTAACCTCTTTTCCCACTGCTCTTGGCTTGAGTCAGCCCTTTGCCTTTTTGGTGATGGCAGAAGCACAGACAGTGTCTGCTCTGAGAACAAGTAACAGCAGTTCTGCTCAGCAGAGATCTGTGCAGACATCATTTGCTGGGTGAATTGATAAAACACTTCAGAATTTGTCTCTAAAGTATGAATTGACATCAAGTCTTTCAACACATGCTTTGCTATTGATACTTGCCTTAAAAAAAGAGGATTCAAAGATGCCACTCAGTTGTCAGTGCTGTTTCACTGAACAAGGAAAACAAAATACAAATGAGAAACCATATTTGTATCTGAATAGTGCAGAATAAAATAATAAATTGCATCAGACAGTGTACAAGTCACTGTCCCTTTCTATTAGCAGTGGTTGTAGGCAAACCCAGAGTTACAGAATGTTTCGTTCTGCATTTTTCCTTTAGGTGTCACATAAATTAGCCAGAAAAAATATTTAACTTTCCTCAGGAACAAGCTGTCTTTGTCACTTTGTCTTGACTTCATCTGTGTGCATTAGATTCTGTCTGAAGAGTTCTTGAAGGCTCCTTAACATCTGAAACAGAAACTTAAATCATAGTAATGGCAGTGCCCAACTTAGCTGGCAAAACAGAAGGAAAACTCAACTGCAGCATTCCCAAGGACTACACAATGAAATCCTGGATGCATGAAAAAATAGGATCATTTTTCCACTCACCCGTTCCCGCTGAAGGCCAAAGAGAAGCACCTGAGGAACAAAAAATTTTCAGTGGCTGTTTTTGGATGTTTTAAATAATTTGTCAAGAATAAAAATATTTACAGAAATGCAATGATAGCTGTGAAATTTTTTTCAGAACATAACTCCAGAAGTTTTCCTTGTATGCCAAGACCTTGTAACATTGTGAATATGATGAAAAAAAAAATTGAGCCAGACCTTTATATAGTCCATTGAACATAAAAAGCACTGACTTAATGCTATCTTATTCTGATTCAGACCAATTCAAGTCATGGAAAATTTCATCACAGAAGTGAATGATAAAAAGGCTCCAGATATCTCTGATGAAAGGCATTTCTCATTGAATTGTTTCAACTACCCTTTATAAAGTACTTGGTTTAAAAAATAAAATTAACACACATAAAACATAATAAAACAAGATAATTCTGATTTACCAAGACATCTTTGAGTACAATGGCTTTCCAAGACTCACCATCCATCAAAAGAAGATATTTTTTGGGACAGGGTTTGTGGGTGAGTGGGGGAATTCTTGTGTTGCTGTTACACCACCACAATGTGTTATTTATTTATTGTGCAATGTGTTACCATCACAATGTGTTATTTTCGTTCTAGTATAATGCTTCTTCTTACAAAAATGTCAAATACAAGTGCTTTCTTGCAATTACAGACTGTTTCGATAGATAAAAGGGATTTGTCTTTACAAGAAAGGAACTTGTCTCTAAAATTTAAAATATATACTTGCATATGTCTGTACAGAAATACAAGGAGAAAAAATCCATCTGAACAATCTCCTTAAAATGATGCTGGATCAACCCAAGATGTTTCAAAGTGTATGTACCTCTACAAACTAAGAAATAAATGCAAAATGCCCTACTGAACAGGAGTACATCCCGAAGAGGATGGGTGGCCATGCTCCAGAACAGACAGCCCAGTGATGGTGTGGGGTGTCCCTCACTGGAGCTGTCTGGACACAATCCTGGGCTCTGGGATGGTGCTGCTCAAGGGAGATGGGACCAGAGGACTCGCTGTGGTTCCCTCCAATCTTACCCACTCTGTGCTTCTCTAACTTTGAGGGAGAGACAAAAAAAACAAAACTCTTCTCTCTATTTACTCTGAAAATCTGAAAACCGCTGTCTGGACACAATCCTGGGCTCTGGGATGGTGCTGCTCAAGGGAGATGGGACCAGAGGACTCGCTGTGGTTCCCTCCAATCTTACCCACTCTGTGCTTCTCTAACTTTGAGGGAGAGACAAAAAAACAAAACCCTTGCCACTCTTCGCTCTATTTACTCTGAAAGTCTGAAAACCTCCCCAGTGTTAGCACACAGACATGGGAGACAAGCTGAAATCTCTGCTGGGTCTGTGTCCATGCTGGAGTTCAAGTCCCAGCAGCCACCACCTCCCTGGTCAGTGTGCTGCCACTGTCTCGCTCCCATCTTCCCCCACCCCAGAGCAGAACAGAGCTCAAACCCAGCACAAAGGCTTTGGTTTTCCTGCACAGACACTTCTGTCACCCATCTGCAGTGGCAGAGGCACCACCACCCTGGCACAAAGTATGGAAGCACAAGCAAGGCCCGAAAGGCCCCACCATGAACTCGGCCCTTCCGCTGGTCCCTGGGCCGGAACACTGGGAGTGTCCTCCAAGTCACAACAAAATGCACCACAAATTCCAATTGTGTGGCCTCTCAGGCTCTTAAGGCATTAAAACAGAATATATTTACTCAAGAATGTATGCTGCTAACAGCTTATCAGACCAAGATGGGCATCAAGCCTTACAGTTGCCCACAGACTGTTTTGATGCCACCTGATAACATGTCAGCATTTTCAGCATTTTACTGAGTGCAAGAAAGGCAAGAAACAGAGACCAAAGCCCAGTGCTGGGGATAAATGACTTTAGGAAGTTCCATTTCATTGGTCTGGATTGCATTACACCTTGCAAGTGGGCCATCTTCCCCCACCCCAGAGCAGAACAGAGCTCAAACCCAGCACAAAGGCTTTGGTTTTCCTGCACAGACACTTCTGTCACCCATCTGCAGTGGCAGAGGCACCACCACCCTGGCACAAAGTATGGAAGCACAAGCAAGGCCCGAAAGGCCCCACCATGAACTCGGCCCTTCCGCTGGTCCCTGGGCCGGAACACTGGGAGTGTCCTCCAAGTCACAACAAAATGCACCACAAATTCCAATTGTGTGGCCTCTCAGGCTCTTAAGGCATTAAAACAGAATATATTTACTCAAGAATGTATGCTGCTAACAGCTTATCAGACCAAGATGGGCATCAAGCCTTACAGTTGCCCACAGACTGTTTTGATGCCACCTGATAACATGTCAGCATTTTCAGCATTTTACTGAGTGCAAGAAAGGCAAGAAACAGAGACCAAAGCCCAGTGCTGGGGATAAATGACTTTAGGAAGTTCCATTTCATTGGTCTGGATTGCATTACACCTTGCAAGTGGGGGAGTCTAAAGTGAATTGTGCACACATGGAAGAAGAGGGGATGGGAGGAATTCCAGCTGCTCGCCTCAGAACACCAGCACTGGGGGTGCTTCTCTCAGTGCATGCTCTGGTCACGCTCATCAGCAGCTAAAAACTTGTCCTCTCCCTTTACTGCTCACACAAACAGTGTCAGTCCCTTGAGTGGCTGGATTTTGGAGATACAAAATCCTGTCTTTAGCTACAGAAGGGTCTACTGCATTTGATGAAGGACCTCTTGTGCACAACAGTCCAAGTTCACTGCAACTTTCAAAAATTGCCCATGATAATTGAGGGAGACAGGAAGCTTATTTCAGCCAAGGCTGTTTTACAAGAAATGTCTTTCTTCTGGTTGTGCTCCGCTTCAACAGTCCATACATAATTTAAAACCAATATATTTCCAATTATTTTGAGCTCCCTAAACAAGAGAATTTTTATGGATGTTAAATATAACCAGGTAATCATTAAAATGTTGCTTGTGTTGCAATTTTTTGCAGTTCAAAAGCAATGTTAAAATTTCTTGGTAGTAAATGAGACCTCTAGGGAAGAATGGTTAGAATGAGGTTTAATCAGATTTTCCAGAAGAAAGCAGAGGGAAAAATCCAGCAAAATCATCTTCAATTTTCCTGCTCTTTTGGAATCAAAGTCAAGCCCAATAACTCATCCATAGCAGTTATTCCAACAGAAATCTGTTCCTAATTTCATGCAAAAATACTGCCCATGTGAATTTAACTGCATGGCCAGAGATTTTTGGCTGCATCATCCAAAATGTTCAGGTTTGTAGACAGACATGACCTTATTGTTATTAAATTAAAATCAAAGCCTTGTGGGATGTCTTGAAATGCCTGACAGCTACTAAAGCCCATCTCAGTGACACATTAATAGAAGCCAAAAGAAATCAGCTCCATCTTCTTTGAGCAGCAGTTCAGTTTTCAAACTATGAGTAGGCTTCAAGTGTTGTGCATGCAAAAATACAAAAATAGTAGAAAGCTATAAATATATAAAAATATATTAAAAGATAAAATCTCTCTAAGATGGACAGAGGTGTTGAGTCTTTCAGTTTTCTTCTGAGAATAACTGATTTCTCATTAAAATCCTGTATTCACATTTAGCATTTCCTGGAAGTTGATTGTGTTTTACCTCAGGGGAAGAAGTTTCCTGTCATGCATCCATCACCTGCTGCTCCACTTCTGAACCACCAAGTCCTCTCTCCACAGTTTGCTTTTACATCTCCTGAGGTAGTAATTTCAAAAGCACCCAAGCAATGACAATTCCGTAGTTTGTTTAAGTTCTTTTGGAAATGGGTCTTGTTTCATTCCAAAAGCTCTCGCTGCACACTTTGAGGCTGGCAGATCTCCAGCCCTACAGAAGAGCCTTGTTCACTCTCAGCAGCCCTCTGAGAACACAGAGCACTATAGAAACAGCTGTAACCCATCCTATATTTCTGCTAGTTTTGAAGCCAATGCAAGATTTCTTACTTCCACTTTATGCGTGGGTATATCAAAGGCCAGATATGTTAAATGTCTTCAAAAGTCTGACTCAGAGAATCCCTTACCTCTGGCATTAGTAGACATACAAAAAATGTGCAGCTATTTTCTTATCCATAGGATAAGCAGTGGACTTCAGGCCTTTGTTGTCAAATGATTTTATGTAATCAACCAATAAAGCAAAATACACTTTTAAAGAAATAAAAGAGGAAAAATTACATGAATTCATGTTAAGACACCTCCTTCCTGTCTCAGCATATTTAAGGTGACAGCTTTTACTGGCTCTTAAGAAATCCTTAGAGAGGAATTAGGAAAACTTCTCAAGGCGAAGTTACATGGTGCATAAATTACATTTTATGCATTCAGGGTTAAACTAAACACAGTGAAAAGACGAAGTGGCTCCACACTGCCAGAAGTGTTCCCAAAAATCATACAGTTTTTATGCAAGGACTGTGCTTCCACTGGGAAGGAGTTTTGTTTTCCTCCTCTGAACTTTGGAAGAAAACAACCCAACAGCATCTTGACTTTGGAAAGATATTCAAATTGCAATTGGATGGAGCCAACATTGCCAGAAAAATGGGGGGCTTTCATCAGTTCTGTGTTTTATTGACATTTAAAAGCAGTTCTGCATAGGAGTATTGCACCAAGTTTTAAAAATTATATTACAATGAACATTTAAAGACCAGACCAGCAATATTAAATGAATGCAGAGACATCAGGAATGCTCTTCTAACACTCGTCATTCCTGTCACCAGGAAGAAGAGAAAGAAAACATGAGCTCCATGTGACAGGTGCCAGGTTACTCAGAAGATAAGAGGAGATGTCAAAAGAAGTCAAAGTGTCTAAAGTCTCTATTAATTTGTTTCTTGTACATTGAAGGAATTACAACTGAGTGGCATTCAAAAGAAGAAACCTGATGAACAATATCAATTTTGTTGTCTAAGTAGCTTGAGGATAAACAGTGATAATCTCCAGAGTCAGCAGAATGTTTTCCCTTATTTGTCAAATAAACCAATATTCACTTGTATAAAGCCTATTTACAGCTCCTAAAGCTCCTGTGTCAGTGCTCAGAGCTGTTGAGTTTCACCCTTTTTAATCACACCACACCCTCTCACTTTCTGGAGGAACAAACCAGAAGTAGAATTTAAACTACAGCTGGAAAGCTCAGATCCTTTTCTGAGCTATTTTCCAGGTGTGTTTCCAGGTGAGCTGTGTAAGGGGATTCAGTTTGCCATCTTCTTTTGGTTGAAATTATTTCTAACCCCAGTTTGACAAATTTGAGGAAAGAAGTAAACTTTTACTTGGTGCACTTCAAAAATTAGACACGTAAGTATTTTCACATGACTTCATTGCTTAAGCACTATATATCTGCACGAATTATAATTGCAGAAGCTGACAGAAATTCTCTGCTGCCATGAACAGTGGAATTGGATTCTGGATGAATATTCCTTCTGCTGCTGTCCAAGGAGGGGTGGTAAAACAAAAAATGAGATCCACACCTATGTTTACCTTCTAGTGGGATGGGCAAACTTCTCCATATACCAGAACAAAACTGGGAGGTAGAATTGAACCCTTTTTTTTTTTAGATTCTCTTCAGGGCTATTCCCTATTGAGCAGGGGATCACAGTAAATATTTGGTGCATTACACCAGATATTCCCCTCCTCTTTTACTGCACTGGGAAACTTAGTGACCTTGAGATGTTCGGGTAAAGGCTCCCAACAGTGACACTTGGCACTGGGATTTGCTGATGTGAAATCAGCTTTACTACACACACTCAGATTTAAGAGTGTGAGTCTTAGGAAATTAGCTGGAGCTGTGCTCTGCAGTTTCACGCTGGCTGATTTATTTATTCTTTAAGAACCTTAACACATCATTCAGACACATCACAGTCAGCATGGCAATGTCTTACTCAACATTCAGTCAGTTCTGCTGACCAAGTTTTGCTGGCCCAGTGCTCCAAGAGCCAAGATCCTGCCTGCACCAACCCAAGGGCCAATGCCTGACCCATTTCAAACCTCCATTCAGTGAAAGAATCAAGAAAAAGTCTACAAGGTCAGGATACAAAAGATATTCAGGGAGGAACTGTGAGGAGTGGGCAGATAAAGAATGGAGTATCAGGACCTGTGTAAGCCAGAGTGAAGACATTAGGAAGAGAATAAGCAAATGGGAAGATGTATAATTCAAATGAGAAAACAGAGCAGTGAAACAAGGGAATGCTTTATTGCATTGCTGAGTTACAGTGATAAACCAAAGTGATATACACCTAGCTAGCACAGAAGAAACAGAAGAATTCAAAGGGAGAAAAACATGCAGAGTCCATAAATTATTTTGCAAGGTATAACAATATCTGATAGAAAATTTAGTGTGAGGATGTTACAATAAATAATACAATAAATATTAGCATTACAATATGGAACAGAACAATCTGGAATGGGAACATCTACTGAAGTTCATGGAGGGCAGGGAAACTTCTAAAGCAGGGCTGGAGCTACTCACCACTTTGGGGAGAGATGAAGAGCATAAAAAATCCATCTTCAGTATTGTAAGTGACATGAGCTCCTAAAATATGCATCAAATGAAACACCAGAGAGACAAAAAGGGCCCCTCTTCAGCAGAAAACTCCAATCTTGCTGCCAAGGCAGGATGCCAGGGAAACAGCCACGTCTGGGTAGCTGGAGCAGAGCTGGCCTCACCCTGTGCCTGCAGGGATGCTTCCCCATCCATCAGCAACATTTATTTTTCATCTAACCTCAATGAGCAGGAGGCAATACCCAAAACAGGCAGCATAATTTGTTCCACTAAGACACAGAAGATTTGCTCCACGAGTGCTAAAGGATTAGACTCCTAAATTACCTGATTTCATTTTCATTTTACCAAAAAAAAAATAAATAAAATCAGGCACTTCAGTGGTAGCAAGGCAGTGAATTTCAATGTTTTGAGAAGAGTTTTTTTGTTTTTTCAGGCTGAGAGGATGACTTGGAAGGACTCAAACTGTTTTAACTGAGGAAACCCCTCAAGGTTTGCTTCTATTATCATCAAACTCCTGTGTTTTATTTAAAAATTTCTGAATATCAGAGGCGCTGTTAAATATGCCTTATATTAAATAGAAAATATATTCTTCCCATGCTTGTGAAACATTATAACCTCAATAAACATTTTTCCAGGCATTACTGTTGGTAGGCATTGTGTCCTGTATGTTATGCTGAAATTCATGGTGTTATGTGAAAATGACACTTCAAGCCAGGGAAAAAGAAACATCCAAAGCAAGGAATAGTCTCATGAAAAATAACAATTAAAGCATTACGGGATCAGTATTTACAATCAAACACAGTCATCAGGTGACATATGTGTGTGTATATGTGTAGAAACCAACTTGTGGAACAAGACCCAAGATGCAAATCAGGAGTCTTTCTGAAACTTTGTCATTTGTTTTGTAAATTTTCTAATCCATTTTCTCAGAGTTGAGGCAGGAAAAAAACCAGCTCGGATAAAGAACAATGAACCTAAACCAATGCATATTTAATCTCAGCTTAAAGAAAACAATTTAAAACTCATTTTGAGAAACATGGAGGTGTTGCCCAAGTTTTACCTTGTATGTCAAGCTGATTTGATATTTAACATTCAAAGTAAACCAAACAGTGCAAACAAGCTTCCTCTAGAACTAGAGATGAAAATGGATAGAAGCTTATTGATTCAACAAAACTACCATTTTAGTACAAAGTTCAGCTTTAAACTTCCACCAGAATAACTGCAATGGGAAAAAGGTTACTTATTTAAAAGTTTCACAAGTGTAATTTTGGGGGTGATGGTAAGCTGAGGTTACACACAATTGGTGAGCTCTGGTTTTATGAAAGTGGAGAAAAGGGAGGGAGGAAAATCCAAACCACCAAACACAATAAAATGCCTTTTCTTTAAGAGTATTTTCTCCTGATTACTTGACATCTCTAGACCAAACTTGCTGGGATGTGTTCTGTCATAAACAAGCTCTCAAATGTTTAGTAGTTCACCTTGAACGATGGCCCTCAAACTACTTGAACAGTTTTGCTGCTTGAAATCAGGGAAGCAAATGCTTTGAACTTGGTAATGTTTTTCAAGAGAAGGAGGTTAAGTCTGATTCTATTAGACTATTCTATTACTCTGAGTTTCACAGCTTTACATCCAATAGCCAAAAAACAAAGAACCCAAAGACCAAAGCACAGGTCCTGCTGGAGATCTCAGGGCTCAGAGTTACAGCAGTGCCCTGCAAATTGCTCTGGCCAGTACAAGAATGAAAGCTCATTTAATGTTATGAATCACTACGTGCTTGCACACAGAAATTATTATTTATAATGAAATTTCCCAAGCTGGTTGTTTAACTATGAGGCTACAGGACTACCTGAACAGGGTAGAGACATAAGCAGACAATTTGTTTTTCACTGCAGCACTTCAAAAATCTCTTTTCTGGGTACTGATTGCACAGACAAAGAAATGCTTCCTCTCAGGCAAGTGGTTTCAGATGGAAATATTGCAGAATGCTTTACAAAAACCCTATCTCCCACAGATTATTTCAGATTCCAACTGTGTGTTCCAAGCATTGATTCACTCTGTTTTTTCAATTTTCAAGCAAAATATTGTTTATATAAAAGGAGAATAGTCAATGTATGCACATATACACACATACATATGCACCCTCTGTTTTAAAAGTCTTGCTCAGAGAAATGAAACAAATTGAAACACTGCAGCAAATGTAACATAACTTGGGAATTACTAAATTACTTGTCTTTTCTGCATAAAAGTGACATAAGTGGGAGACACTGGATACATGTGCACTTGAGTAACTTGGCAGATACTCGCTGTAGGCTTTGTGTCTGACACAAAATCTCACAGCCCTCCCTCTCAGATGTTCTCTAAGTGCAGACAAATGTCCATGGCAATAGAGTTCACCCAAACTCGGCTAACAGGGGATGTAGCAGCCCCTCCCTGACACAGGTCATGGCTTCACAGAGTTCATGGCCTTCACTTTCCAATAGCAAATCTTGCATTTCAAGAGTTTGGCTGCACCAGGATGTCCTACATTAAACAAAAACAACCCCCCAGAAACCAGCTAGGCATTCCAATGGAATTTTATATAAACCTGACATGTAGACCATAATATTATTTCAGAGATTTCAAACCTATAAATCAAGGTTATACATTCAGCTCTTGGTTTAAGAAGCTAGGAAATTTGTCTTCACTTCTCTTAATGCTTTTGAGTTTAAAAACCAGGGAACTTGTTTCTTGAACTGCATTGCAGGGCAGGGGGGGAACCTTTTAAAGGAATTGCAGTACAGGAAAAGCATTCCTGATGATGTGGGAGGTTCTCACCAAAAATTGATCCCAAAACTCAGGGATGCTGGTAATTAGAATCCATCACACAGGTTATTTCAGATGTTTTCATGCCAGATGAAAACATGCCATATGTTTTCACATGTTCAGATATTTTCATGCCAGATGATCTCATCAAACCACCAAATCCCAAAAAGTTGAGAGAAAAGAACTCATTTTCTTTTAGTGAGAAAGAACCAACTCTTTTGATGAAAAGCTCTTGGCCGACCTAAAATCTGTCAAACCAGCTCCAGGGGAGAACTGTCTGTGTAACTTCAGAGCCTGTGCTTAACCTTTAATCATTTGCTTACAGTCTTCATTTCCCAGGCTTACACTCACTCTTCCCTTTCCTGGAGGTGACTTGTTTATTCCTGAAATAATGAGAAATGCACTTTTTGCTATTGCACAGAAATGACTGAAATAGCAACTTATGCCTTTGCTTGATCTGCATTGTTCTCTTTATGGTTTGTTGCTTCATTCTAAAGTGAAAACTGCTGAAAACTAAGGTTTCAACAAAAACTTTATAGAATTGAGTTTAACCCAAAATTATATCCCAGAATAATTATAGTAATATTACAGTCTAATTATAGACAATATTGTAGAAAGCCTTGTTTTTTCCAAGGATCAACTGCTAGAGCAAAGAGGGCAACTAGGGGCAGCCAGACTAAAAGGACACTCCAGGTGGATAAAACATGTGAAAATAGATTGTAACTAGGTTATATGAAAATCTTGAACCACATCTCATTAGGCATTTTAGCTTCTGAATTAAAAGAATAAAATCCATTCTGCTAAGTAACACCCTGTTGTTCATGAAATACATGATTTTGTCTGATTAAAGTGGGCTAATTTTCTGAGATGAAAGGAAACTTGTGAATGAGCCACAGAAGGCATTTTGAAAGCACAAAAAATAAATCAGATGTAGTTGGTAATGAGATTGTGCTGTACTGATTTCTGTAACACCAGTGCTGAACTTTCCTGAGAGACCACAGTGTTTACACTGCTTTACCATTAATAACACAAGAGAATCTATGTTAAAATCAGACAGTTAAAAAGACAAGTCACATGCAAGGCACAAAACACATTCCTTTCCATTTTAGGTGCTCAGCTGCCAATCAAGGCACATTTTTTTCAATGCACACTCCTGAATTTCCTCTGCATATTTTCTGTATAATTCAAACACCTCCCTGGCCATGAGATTAACTCACAGGATGCCAGGCAGTTGGCAATGCCTGAGGACACAGACAAGGAATTATTTTAGGTTGGCATTTCAAGCAAGAATCTCAATGCCATCTTTTCCCAGCATGATTGTTTCAAATTCAAGCACCCCTTCCAGGTTTTGGAAAAACTCATGTCCCTCAGAAAATACAGATTTTATCACTTAAGTTTGTTCTGTTTGGGAAATATAAAGACCAAATAGAATGAAAATGGAACAATCTTAAGCCTTATAGTCAGGCAAAGGAGGAAGTTCACTGTTCCTCACCCACCATCCCTTGCTGACATTGAGTGCCAGCAGCAGCAGCACCGTGGCTTTGTTGGATCTGACAATGTCTCACCTGCAGGTACCATCAGAACTCTCAAAACAAATCCCCAAGACAAGCTCAAGGTTATGAATCATTCTCATATCTAGAAAAATACTTTCCTGTGTCAATTAAATGTTACTGTTATCAGCAGAGAGTACACGCTCATAAAAGTGTATACTGATATTTCATTAGTAAAGATTTCCTTTAGCCTGAAATATTTCTGGCTTTATAATTTAAAAATCTTTGACATTTAAATACTCTAGAAAACAAACAAAATAATTATGAAATGTAGTAAAATTTGCTGTTACTTTTAGCTAAGCAAAATTTACTATCAAAAAAACCACAAGCTATTTCAATTCCATATTTACAGAATGGATAAAACATCAGAGCTGTAACAGTCACTTCAAATGCATGACCTCTTTAAAAAGGCAAAGGACCATGGGTTTTTTCTCTGCCAAACAGAACTGATTGCTGTTATGGTTAGTACTTGCCACCTCGTGGGGTTTTTTCCTAATCTCCAAGGGCCTTGGTGTGGTATTTAACTTACAACCTCCCCCCACATTTTAAAGCCTGTGAATATTTGGCTGTGCCTAAACTGAACACAGAGGGGAAAAAAAGCAGCTTAATTTGCAAGTGTCACAAGGTTCACGTTGTCACTTTCCTTCACTTTCTTCATATTCTTAGTCTTGTTCATTCTACTGCACTAATTCTATCAGCAGCACTCAAAAATAGCTGTGCAAATGAAGCTGCCTGTGGGAGCAGAGGAAAGGAAAGCAGGCAGAATATCAGCAAAAACATATGAAATAAATAATACAGTGCAGCCTTGTGTTCTCTCACAGCAACTGGACACCAGGACTTTCATCTGTTCTCACAAAACCTCACAAAGTCTGGTTCTGCAGCTCTGCAAAGTCTGTCTCATTTCCAGAAATCCTCTTGTGTCCCCACTTCCCCAGAAGAGCAATGGCCAATGAGCTGGATTACCATAAATTCAGCAATCAAATTTACACAGCTCTGGAGATGCAAGTGAAATGAGTATTGTATCATCATTTCCTTTGTGGCACTTTATCAACCTCTTCCTCTGCTGATGGTAGAAGTCAATAAAATCCTATTAACACTAAGATGTTGTATTAAGTTTGACAGTTTACAAATTGCAGGGGTTTTCATTTCAAATATGAGCAGCTTGAGATACTCTGGAGTTCCACTGTATAAAATTGTTAAAGTTAGAATAAAGTAGATAAAATAATTTGGGGGTATTTTTTTCCTCTCCTTTTAAAGGCAGCAGCAGAAGGAAAATCAAACATGAAAAATAACCTTATAAGCCTTCCTGGGAGATTAACATTAGTCTAACCAGGAAGACCAGAAGAATCATAACAGATCTATATTTTGAGTAAAGCATTCACCTTGCTATGGACTCCATGGGCTCTGTATCAGGCTCTGCTGCTCTCTCTAATCACAAGTAACTACCTTTGCAAAATGAGAACCACATCCTAAGAGAAAAGGGCTTAAAGCAACTGAACACTTTAATAGGTAAATAAATAGAGATACCAGCAGCAGGGATGGAGTTGGCACGTGCAGGAACAGCAATCAAAGGTGTGGCTGACCAGCTGGCAAATGAATTAGGAATGATGCCAGAACAAACTTAGGGACAAATCTAAAGCTATTCCTGCAACTGGGCAAATTGCCATAATTTCTGCACTTATCCACCCAGTGATTTAAATTCCCATTAAATAATATTTGAGGAAAACAAACATCAGTCCCTGTTGGTGCTGTTGTTGTAGTTTTTTCAAAGATGAAAGGCATTCTCTCAGAGAGGAGCCCATCAGTAAAAAGTGTTTAAGCAAAATCTAGAAACCTTTCCTAAATAAGAGATGTAAATGCAAAGCAGGTGACTGGAAATGTGAGAGAATGAAGAAAAAAAACTTTTTTATCTTGTTTTACTTTTTTTTTTTAATGTGTGTCCCTTTTAAGTAGAATTGCAAAGCCTGTCAAAAATTTCATAGTCACTCCTCAAGGATAGGGATTCTCCCAATTAAATAATTCATTAAATCTGGAAAGCATCACTCAGACACTCCAGTCAGAAAATAACACGGGTTTGTATCCACAGCCTTTTTAATACCAACAATTCCAAACACCACTGAGCTTGTGGCTATACATAGATTCCTCAGATCACCACTCTCAGTGCAGAAGACAGTCTTGGACTGCTCACAAGACAGAGTGGGAGGCTTTATTTTGAAGCAAACATTGCCTCCAGTAAAGGATGTTTGCACACAGCAATAACTTGCCAGTGTTTAAGGCCAGGAGCATTCATAACACCCACTTATAAACATTCAAATAGATTTATTTTTTTTGCCTGTGAACTATACATCATGGCAGGAAAAAAAAAAAAACAACCAAATTTCTTCTTCAAGTAATTTTGTCCAGCTATGATAGCAGGTGGATCATGTTGAGCCATCTATCCATCACCCTGCCTGCAGAACATTCCCACACTCACAGCACCCCAAATTTCCATGGACACTCCAAAGGTCCTTCCCTGGCATCTGATGCTGCCTGGTCTCCCTCTGCTGTCCTTGAGCTCAGGGGAGAAGGACAGAGAGGCAGAATTGTGTGAATTCAGCACCACAGTTCATTTATTGGCACTATGATTTCGCTGGTTTAAGTGGTTGGGAGTTCAATCTTGCAGGCTTAAATTTCACCTTAAGCAGCAGAACAAAAAGATGTCTCTCTACAGTGCTTAAACGAAATAATCTGCTGGTGAAGGGAGAATTTCAGGGGTGAAAACTGAACAATGCATGTAAGTGTTTGTTATTTACTTCTTTGTGATGCATGACCTCTCCAACTGCCAATTAAAGCTTAGAGTAGGCCAAGTGACACCTTCACACTGCCAACCTACCCCCTAAAACCAGCCACAGTGGAAGTCAGGATTTGCAAATAGAACTCAAAAGGAAAACAACATCTGAAAGGCTTTCTTCCCAAAACATTGGTTGTGATTTGTACTGTGTCACCTCATCAGACCTTCGTGTTCAATGTGTCAGATGTGGTGAACCACAGCACCTTAGACACAGGGTATATTTTAGCACCTGGTTCCTACTGAGAATAGATTGTTTTAAGTGCTCAAACATCTGAAGAAATGAAGGGATTTAAATATTTCTCCCCAGCCAAACTGAAATAATTGTGTGCTGTCGAGTCAGCAGTGAAATATGAACACAGAGCACAGGACAAAGCTCTCTGCCTTGTTCTGATACTGTTATGAGTGATGCATTTTTAGCTTTATATCAGGAGACAACATCTCAACATCCTTTGGTATTTTACTGTTGTGCTGACTAACAAAATACAGCATGTGAACCCTTTTTATTTTCAGGTTCATCAGTTTTGTATTCCTATTTACTTGCCATACATTTTAAATGTGATGATACCCACCACAGGCAGCTCCAAATATGCTGGTTTTAAGAGATACCAGCTGACCGTCTTTGATTTCATAAAAGCCTATTTTCAAAATACTGGCTGTCTACACATGTTTTGGTTTTTTTAATGCACAATGTAACAGTCAAAGGAGAGAGGCAAAGCAGATGGAAAATGAAATTACTGATTCTTCTCTAAACAGGGGAAACACCCCATGGTGGCCTTACAAAAGTTGATTTTGTGCACTCTGCTGGACAAGGCCCCAGATTCCTTGCTTCTTATATGCCACACATTTTACTAGAATTTAAGAGGAATGTGTGTATTCAAGCAATCTCCGGCTTGCCTTGACTAGCTGATTGGTTTTGCTCTACAAGAATCTGTTGTGTTAGAATCCTTGATTTCAGCTCCTCCATATAATGACAAATAAGAATGTGTTAGAAATATAGGCCTTTAAAAGGGAAGTTCTCTGAAACCTAACAAAAAATATTCATATTTACATCTGCCTGCCTTAATTTCTTGGGCTTTTTCCCCATCAAGACGTCTCTCCTAAAGCAGCAGAACTCATTTGTTAAGTCTTTGACTTCCTTAGCCCCTCGCATTCCCTGATTCAGCAGGAACACTGTCAAACACCTGGTGCTTTGCTGTTCCTGAGTAGCCCAATTATCACTTGGATTGCATCAAAATTAGGTTCTTTTTCAAATGGCTCAGCTGCCCTCTCTTGAGATTATTTTCATACTCAAACTGTGGCTCTCAAACAAAGGGTGTTGTATAATCTAAAGCAAATTTCCTCTGCCTCTCTCTCTTTTCATCTCTCCCAGGCTCACAACAGGGTAAGAGAAATACAAGTGAAGATGTGAGGAGCCAAAACACAAGGACAGAAGGGGACAGAAGCAGGGACAGAAATCCACTGTCACCAAAAGCAACAGACAGCAGGGCAGCTCTAAAACAGGTGAGAAGGGCTGCAGGAGAGCTCAGACCAGGTACCCTTCCAGAGGTGCCCAGCACACACCTGATGAGCTGGATTCTTCAACAAACTCCAAAGATAAATCAGGCCACACTTGTGCAGAAGACAAACACTCCCAGCCAAACCAGCAGTCTTAGGTCACCTGCAGCACTTTTGAAGAAGTTTCAGCAGATGAGCAGGAATACTTTACTGAGGGACTTGGGTGAGATGGCAAAGCACACAGTTTAACAAAGTCTATGTGTTTTTGATTAAAATATTAAAGTGGCAGATTAAATTTAATTCTTTAAAAGAATAATGAAATATTAGGTCACGGTACTAAGCAAATATATTTCATAGTAAACCAAAGTACAGAGAGTGCATTTGGGGCATTGCTGAAACCAGTGAATACATGTGCTGTTCCCTCTGAGAATTGCAGTTTGCTGTTACACTCATCTGATGCTTTTCTTATGAATTAAATTGTCTTCTTTAGAAGCTCAAGCTCGATAAATTCTTCTCTAAGCATTGAGGAACCAGAACGTTTCCTCATTAAAAAACAAACAACAACATTGTCTCTTCAATTTGAAGAGTTCAGCCTAACTTGAGTATTACAAAGTGAATGAGGCACAGGAAGAGCTGCCCTGATTTTCTCCAGAAGAATCAAGGTAACCAAAGGCTAACCAATTATCTAGAATAAAAGCAACCTTGAGTTCTACAAGCTACAAATTGGATTTTTTCACATAGAAACACTTGTCTTAATCACAATAACAAAAAGTAGCTGGGAAATAAACCCACAATATAATAAAAATAATATTCATAAGAAAACCCAGTCCTTAGGAAAAGTAAGTTTATAATTTAATACAATGTTGCAAACAGTTAGAACTTCATTCTCCTACTAAACTTTGGAAGTTTTGCTGCTTCCAAACTCCTTCCCAACTGGGAACAGGAAAAATAAACAAACAAACAAACAAAAAACCCTACATGGAAGAATGTTTTACATTAGTAAAATGGGCTATAGAAGCAAAGTTTAAACAAAAATTCAGGATTTTTCCAGTGCCCATTTAGGAGTCCATGTCTGTTTTGGAGGGTACTTCAAGAGCATTTAACATAATAATACAGAGTAAAATGGGCATCAAATCTGCTGCTCAATAAAGTCACAGCTACAGCAAGTTCCTGCTTATTGACAGCATTTTTACAGCACTGACCAGGATTAAAAAGGCACCTCTTGTTATAAAAGAACATCTCTGCTTTCAACCTTTATTCCCAGATGTTTACACTATCTGTTCAAAGACCTATTAGATCTAAACTCTTTGATATATGACCAGCTACTTCTGCACAGCTTTTTGTTAACTGAGATCTAAACCCAGCAGGGAAAAGGACAAATCAGTTCTTTTATCAAATGTTTTCAGTATCAATTCACTATGAACAGAAATGTTCGTTGCTTGGTTTTTCAGCGCTCTAGTAGATCATGAGTTTAGAAGGACAAGTGAAAGAGGACAAAATTCACCTTTTTATTAATATATTTTTAAATATATTATTTTTGAGAAACATAAATATGAGCAATTTTAGTTTTGAATAAAGATTCCAGTGGAAAGTTCTGGATATACACCCTAAATACAATTACTTATTTCTCCCCTCAAAGACCACTGCAGTCAGTGCCAGTCTGTTCACACTGAAGGAAGTTCTGATACTCCTTATACCAAATATTTAATGTTAAAAAGTGAGCAAGAAGCTTCAGATTTAGTTCACTTATACAAGCAATGAGAAGCACATTAAATCAGGAATAAGTGAATAAAATACAGCCAGAAAATCTTAATTAATTTCTTGAATGAGAGAACTTTTTTTTGCAGAACCGAGCAACACAACCCAAACCACAAACAAAACAAGCAAATGAAGAAACCAAACACTTGAATCTTTCAAATCAAAGGCAAAATTATGTTCAGGAGCTTTGCAGAGCTGAGAAGAGGGTCCTAATTATACATAGCGAGTATTAAACACCCATCACTGACAGTGTGAAAACAAGCACTGACCAAAATAAGGTTTTGTTATATTAAACTTAAACTTTCAGAATTAAATTTGGATTTATTTTTTTTTAATGGAGTTCTGAAAGCAAACAAAACACTTAATATTGATTGCTTATCGTGTCAATAATGTTAAACTGCATGCACAAACCATCGTTTAAAGCTGTATTATTTCTTCAGGAAAGCAGTTCTCACACAGATCTCTCTCCATCTCTGCTCTGCATTGTAATTGAGCAGAGGTCTACAAACTAAATGATGCATGAATGTGTATAGATTCAAAGTTCAATTTCTTCAATCAAAAATCCAAAAAGTACTGCCAAAGAAGGAGGGGGAAAAAAACAGCAAAAAGGAAAAACAGCATCTGCTGATATTAAACTCTGACTTTGCCACTCTGAACAGAATTACAAAACCTCGTGTAATGACAGAATAATTAGGCATCCATAAAGCAATCACTGGAACATTGTCAAAAGTTGAGTCTTTGGGGAAAAAAAAAAAAAAGCTACAAATATCAGCACTTTCCCCAGCATTCCCTAAGTCTGGGCTTTTTGCTTCCCCTGACTGACTGCAATCAATGAGTCAGCTGCAGTGGGTCGAACACAACTGGGATAAAATGGCACCTCATGAAGTAACTGCCTCCTCAGATCTCCCCAAACGAGTCATAAACCCATTCATCAATACCCCACCTCGTGCAGCTCTGCTCAGGCGGGAGGGGAATGCTGGGAGCAGCAAAGCTCACTCTGGGATTCCATTTGCAGCCCATAAATCAGGATTTCTTACATTCTGTGCCACCATTAAGTGAGGAATGAGAACCTCCACTATCATTAGTCGACAGCTAACAAGGCATTAACATTTTCATTAACAGTGTTGACAAATCCAAATCGATTTTAAAAGCTCATTTGCATCATATCCTAAAATTGTGAAGTAGAAGGGAACAGTCTGACAACTTGATTATATGCTATAGCTGAAATTTTTGTTTTTCTGCTTATGTATAGCTGTGAAGTGCACATCACATCTGGTTGTGTCCTGGTGCCCTCAGATATTTCGTTTGCAGCTGTGTATTAATGCTCCTGTGCACATAGAGGTGATGATCTTTGGGTGTTTAGTTTGTGAGACACCACAGTCTGAGTTCTCATTTCACCTGCACTGCTCCAGAGACTGCCACTAGATCCTCTCCCACTTTGTCTCCTGACTTTTTTGATAGGCAGACCTTTTTTCCTGGAATTACGAAGGGTCCGTCCCAGAAGAGGTTCAGCAGCCATCCAAAAAAAAAAGCCTATAATGTACACTAGACACTGGTGATTTTCTTTGAATTCCAATCCATTATCTACTATTGCTTTCAAATTTCATTCAAAATCCTTCAGCCAAATTAAACACTGCTACAGAGCATTAAAATAAAATTTATTCTGTAATTGACAGCCTCTGAAATGGACTAATTAAATCTTGTTTCAATATTCCAGATTTGGTACATAAATACAGTTAATATTTCTTCCTTTTGCAAAAAATTTTGGTATGATAGAGAGCAAGCAGTTCTGAGAACCAGATTCACATGAATGTGTATCCAGAAGAGGAAGAATATTAGACAGTTTCAAATGCAGCTTAAAAGCAAAGCACATAACATTTATTGTAATCATTAAGGAGAATGCATTTTTCAGTTATACGTTTTTGGCTTTAGTGACAGTTTTATGCATTTGTCAAGATGATATTTTAATTTTAAATAACAAGAACTTATTACAGCCTAAAGAAAAAAAAAGAAGGCTAAAAAAAAGAATCATTCTGGAGTTGGGTGTGCTGTGCACAGCCTCCATCCGCTACTTCCATTTCTCTCTCTAGAGTAGCACCCAAACAGGGATCAGTGCTGCCTTTACCTTCTCCCAGTTCCACCTGTAGTCACAGGGCTTAAAAATTAAAGCAAAACTGCTACTAATTAAGAGGGTTTGAATTAGACACTGCCTGCTCAGAACTGCTCCAAAATTGATCTCCCATAAATTCATCTATGCAGTCTGAGCTAACATGCCTTGCCTCTTTGGCAGCAGGAAGATGAAAAGCAAGCAGTGCATGATGTGCAAGTTGGTATTTTCCTCTCACTGAATAAAAAATCCTCTCAGACTGACTTGTCTGGCTCCACTGACAGTGACAAGCAAGGGTTTATCTCTGCTGCCTTGCAGAGCACACTCAACTCTGAGGCTGTTCCATAACCTCTGTCCCTTAAGATAGACAAGTTTTTCTCTAGAGTGCAAAGTATGACAAAACAAAAAGCCAAAAAAAAAAAAAAAAGGCACAAACCCCAGCAAAATAGAAACACTGCAAAGTATGACAAAACAAAAAACAAAAAAAACCAAAAAAAACCCACAAAACCCAGCAAAATAGAAACATAAGCAGAAAACATCCACTACCATCAACCATGTAAAGTGTATTTAAAATATACCAGCAGCACAACGCAGTGTTTGAAGGTACTTTAGAGGATTGATGTCAAAAGCAATGTCCTTGATAAATATTAAGTATTCATTTAAAGTTTCTGATGTTTTAATATTCCTAAAAGTCACACTAGGAATTCTCTTTCAAGATCTAGACATTTCTACCAAAAGTGGCCAGTTTTGAAGTGTTTGCTTTTTAATACTGGCTTCCTAAGTTTGTCGGTTTACAGGCTCTCTTTCCAAAAATTACTTTTATAACAAAACCTTAGAAATTTTACTTTTCTATTTGCCAATTCCTCTGCACCAGGAAACTTCACATACAGTGATATTTTAATAACTTACATGCCTTCCCTTACATCTCCATAATTACAAGGATCAGGATCCTGGCTAAAGCTGAGACAAATAACATCATTTGCTAACAGAGGCTTTGCAGTCTGGGATGTTTTTATCCCTGAACAGGGCAGGAAAGCTGCTGCTAATGCCTGTTCCATGGGCAGCAAATTGCCCGAGGTACAGCCAGGCCCAGCACAGGCTCCGTGCTGGGTTTACTTAGGCTCTGATCAATATGTTCTGTGCATCTTGTCTATATTGGAGCTCTCCTTATTACAGTCTCAATTGATCCTCGGAGCAACAGCAGAGGCTGTGCTCCATGGGTAGAGCAGATGTTGTTCTGACCTCCACCCACCAGCTCAGAGAGTTTTCTGTCTGCCTTCCGTGAAGAAAAATATCCCAATAAAGAAAAATATCCAGGCACACATCGTGCCCTTGAACAATGGATGCTGCATTTGTTATACAAAAGTGTCTGCTAACGCTCCCTTTATTTTATTTTAAAAGTCTCAACACCCACATCAACACCCACCATGAAAATCACAGTAAACTACTCATTCCTAAGAATTTAGAGACATATCCTTGACTTTTAAAAACTTTAAAATTTGCTGTGAAAAAGTGCACAGCAAATTCTAGAAGGCAACACTACAGCAAAACAAAGAATCCATTTTCTGAGATTGCTGTAAGCTACAGATTAACACAGAAATACCACAGATTGATACTGGCCCAAAAAATCTTCTGTTATTTGAATTAATTGTTATCTATAACACTAAGGCTGCACAAAAACCAGAAATAAACGGACCAAATAATAAATGAAAATTGAAACCACCAAACTCTTCTTAGGAGAAGAAGGAAATCTGATAAATATAGAAAAAAAACCCCTCTCAAGTAGGAGATACAAAAGATCCTTAAGATAGCAGTGATAAAGGAAATGGAGGCACAAAGGGAGAATTGTGATCTGAAAGGATGGGATATTGCTTTTGAGAATATCTGATATAAGGAAGACCAAGAGGAGATATTGATATATCAAATATTTGTTATACTTAGAAGACTATTTAATAGGTTAACCTGAGTGCTGGGATAGCTGAAGCGCAGATAAAAACCACTAAACTCACCCCCACATATACATAGAAAACGGGAGAACTTTTGGGCAAACAACTGTGATACAATAATGGAAATTTCTGTACTGAGGGCCACCACTCTGCCTTTGAGTAACAGACAAAGCAGACTGGGGAGGGAAAAAGCGGGGATTAAGACAACAATACACAAGAAAGCAAAATACACAAAACTCTTTAGCCCTATTAGTACCACACAAGGTGTAGGAAAAACCCTACAAGCCCAGAGAGCTCTGTACCTTTGGGAACCCAAAACCCCAACATTCCCAGAGAGCTCTATCACCTTCAGGAGACCAAAAACCCATTACCTTTAGGAGCCCAAAAGCCCAGAGAACCCCATTTTCTTGAACAGTCTGTACCCATTTGCTCCCAGCCCCAGAGCTGTCAGATCAGGGTTTAATTCAGGGTTTAATTTTCTCTCACGTTTCAGGAATTTAGAGTATCAGGTGATTATTGTGCTAGAGGCAATCCAAAGCCTATCCAGGCTGATGAACATGGGCTGATGAACATCACCAAGGTATTTTAATTCAGGACAGAACATTGCATCTCATTAAAAAAATAAGAATAAAAACATCATAAAACTAGAGGGGAAAAAAATCTAGCTTCTTCATCCTCATGGATATTGACATGACATTCTTTTCTCATGTATTTTGATCTGTCTCTTATTGATCACCAGGTCTCACCCTTCCAGGTTCTGGAGCGCAGAGCAGCTGATGTAAAGACCCAGAGCATTTTCCTTGATGTCTCTACCAGGGACAAGTGCCCCTGGGAAAGGTCTGCCCCCAGCTACAAACTTGGTTCTTGGAGAATTTTTTAGCAAATAAACCAAGGAAAATCTCATGGCCCATCAGTCTGGCAGAAAGCAAAATTGTGGGTTTTGCACAGTAACCTGCCTAAGGTACCATCCACATCCAAAGCTGTGTTTGGAGGCTGGAGAGGGGAGAAAAAGGTTTCTCTTCTCCCTTCTCTGTATGTTTTAAACCAAGAATGAACTTCTAAATCTTTTGTGCAAACCTCATCAGAGCATAAAGACATGCAGCTAGAGATTCCTGAAGACCAGAAGAATAAATTTGGAATTAATGTCATATCAGGATTTTAATAGTACAGTACATAGTGTGCTATTAATATTTTACAATAATTTTAGAGCAAATCTCTAAATTTGATCAAGGAAAGTGTTGGTTTTGAATTAAGGCAGCTCACAACAGCTGTGCAGCAGCAGTTCCATTGGTAATCCTGCCAGGGCAAGTATGAAAAATGTCTGGATATTGGAGCATTCCTTTTTGTTTGGCAGTTTGACTTTCACCTTTTTCCTCTCCACTTGTCCAGCAGTCAAGCACTATAAAGCCAATGGAACAGGAAATATTATTTTAGGATCAAGATGTCTCACCAGAAATGGAAGAAAAGCAAACAGTACAGTGTAAGTGCCTAAGTCTTCCTCCACTACCCCCGTGCTTACACTTTATTTTTCATTCCTGGACAGCTACAGTAGTTTCATGGAGCCCTCAGCTACTGCATTATCAGCAAAGGAAAATGAAATAAACTGCTACAATTACTTGTCACTCCTGTCATTTCTCGATCCTATTAAGTAGTTCTGTGATTCATCCAAGTGGGCTGGAGCTGGGATCAGGATGTGAAAAATAGCCTTGTCTTCAGCTTAAGATATTTCTTGTGTTTATAGGTAACGAGATCCAGGCTCCATCTCTGGAACACACATGTTACTCCTCATTAAATTTGAAAGGGAATGTCTATAATTTCATTCTGTTCCCTCTTCAGGTGTAGGTGTAGATGATCTTATTCACTCCAGTGGAGGATTGGAGAAAGAAGTACAGAAGATAAATACATAGCTGAAGACGTTGCAGGAGTGATAGGCAATAATTATACAGCCTGATGGGATGTTTGTCACTTTTCTTGCCTTGTTTAATGTTGCTACAAAGACATAAATGCATTTTTCCTCTCCACAAAACATTTGGAGAATTGATGCTTGCTAAAGACCAAATGCATTTTGATTTAATGAAACCAAAAGATTGGAAAAATGAGTGAAAAAATCTTCATTCTTAATCTCTTTCACTAAGCAAGGAGAATAATTAAAAAAACCCCAATGCAATAAAAAAGGCAAAAAAACACAAATAAACAAATAAATGGGTTCAAGAGAATTTTAATATTTCTATTTCTATACTTTGTGTAATGTAAAATTCACTAATTTCATGTTCCCAAAGCTTTGCCAGAGCGGGCTCCAGGAAGAGCATGGGAATTGCTTGTAGATGAAGATGAAGCAACAAAGCCCAGAAGGGGCTGGATTAGAGGGAGAGCTGGATTAGAAAATAAATTCCTAAACACACAAGGATCTGCTTTGCATTTTGACACCCCTCTGTGGTCAGTTTAAAAGGTTCTGATTTACACTTCAGCCTAGAGAAGGGAGTTTTCCCCTTTCTAAGGTATTAAAACACTCATGCTGTGGAAAACTCACCACCAAGTCGCTGCAATTATCTTCATCCTTTAATCTCCTGTGCTTTCCCTGGAGTTTTTGTGTCCCTTGGTCCCCTTGCCCTGCTCGTTCCTCTTTAATCTCCTTGTGACAGCCCTGCTCCTCAAAAGCCCAGTCAGAGTTCAAGGGAGGGAAGGGCTGACACCTGGCTGGAGGCTCCCCATGTATCACATTTGAAATAACTCTGATCATAAGCAAGGTGAGATATGCCTGGAAAAAACTTGATAATGTTATAATAATTTAGACATCTTATTTCTACTCACCTACTGTTTTAGATTACACCTATAGTATTTAATATATTTGATATCTATTCTCAGGATTTCAAAAGGCATTAGCTTGATATTTTTATTTTTTGTTCAAAGGACAGATGGTGTTTGCCAGCTGGGGGTCAAGAAGGGGAAAAATTTCCTTATAGAGTAAATGGAGGAGGAACTCCCAGATAAATACTTATTATTTTCTTGTCAAGTGCTATCATTGTCCTGCCTACAAAGTAAGTAGTGAAGCAGCACTGAAGTGTCATTTTATGATAAAATAAGAACTAAAATAATAATTGATACAAGGTGGGATGTATTTTCATGCTCTGTTACAAGATCTGGAAATTCAGGGACTCTACTTCAAACCTTTAACAGTTTTTGAAACAAACTCAGTATATACTTAATTATCAAGGAATTAGTAATGAAAAACAATTTTTCTTCTATTTAAACTGTCAAATTTAGAGGATGCACAAAGCAAAAGAGATCATACATAATTTAATGTAATTTAGGAAGCAGATTAAAATATCATTTCATTCCTCCATCTAATAAGACTGTTCTTTCCAGTTCTGGGGAAGTGGTTTAAGCCAAAGATGGTGGTTTCCTTGACAATTCTAGGTAGGAACAGATACCCTAAAAAGAAATGAATAGAATAAAAGGGCATGAATAAGCAGGATTTACTAAATTGAGGGTTCAGGAAATTATAAAAGATCCCTGAAGAAGACTTAATATTGAAGTTATATATTAGAAGGAAGAATAAAATGAAGGTTAATCTTGATAATGAATCTCTTGAACACAGAGAAAATGTCATTATTCAACATGTTAACACAGGCAGAGGTGGGTGAGAATTGGATGCCTTGGGACAGTCAATGGGATTTGCAGGTTTTCATCTGCTGCTCTTTAGGGCTGATGGAAACCTGCTCCTGGCCGGTGGCTGCTGGGGAGGGCAGCTTTGTGGGGTGGCAAGGAATCCCCAGAAAAATGGGATGGGAGAGTCCAACAGACCAACCAAAGGCTCCCTCAGAACACCCTGGGGAGCTGGTCTGCCTTTGGGTGAAAGCTGAAATTTATTTTCTAGGTGTTAAAAACCACAAGCCTGGTGTGACATAAACTTCATCCCTTTACCCTGCCATGCAGCTGAGCTTAAAGAGACCAACATTGACAATTTTAGCAACAGGGAAAGGAACAACTTCACACCAGATTGGAATTCTTTTTAGTCAGGGCAAAATCCGAGAAAGAAAACTCACTTCTAAAAGTTGGGAATTCAGTCCATTTTGCTGTAACAATGCTTAATTCCACACTTTCCCCTGCCCTAAGCATAAACATGGGAAACTGTGAAAGCAAAAGATTTTCTGAGCTAAAACTGGCTGAACTAATTTTCCAAGCTGAATGTTTTAGAATCAGGATAGAAGGAGCAGACCTGATGTACAGAGAACAGCTCACAGAGAAATACAAAGTCCATAACTTGACAGTGTTCAGTCAAACTCCATTGTGAGAGATTCTCCTTGGCATATTGCAGGAGATTTTCATGCTGCCCTTCTGTGCTCTTACCAACTCCTTAGAAATGTTTCAGATAAGCCTTCAGCTGCTCAGAGCTTTTGTACATTGAACCTTTCTCCTAGAGAGTGTTTAAAACATACAATGAAATTATCTAGTGAAAGACTTGAGTTTTCTTATCCTATTTTTATTGGATAGATGACTGCATGTCTAAAGCTTGGCTCATATTCATCCTGAAAAGCTGTTTGTATGTGAAGGCAGGAATTGGATAATAATTCTTAGGATATGTGGTTTGTGCATGCAACAGGGTTACAAACAGGCAAAAATAAAGGTAGGTTTTTAGGTTTCTGTTTGGAATTTCTGCACTAAGTCTCTCTGCAGCTTTTCCTTACTATTTCAGCTGGAGAAATATCTACATTATATCTTCCCAGTCTCTTTAAAATGTAAGACATTTCAAAAGCCATTGACAACTTTGTAGTTACATCCCTAATTATCAAACCTTTAAGATGCATACACACACATGTATACAGGTTATTATAAAAGTGATTTCACTGTTACCACAGTCAAATGAAGAAGAAATTCCTGCTGCAGGATGACATAATGTCTGCTTGCTTTTCAGACACTGTAACCTTAAAGGTAATAATAAAAAGTCTGTCAAATATTTCAACCATTTTTGGCCTTCAACACTGCTGTTATCTTTCACAGCAATTTAGCTCTTGTATGTTCTAAATAATACAAAACACTAACAGAACTCTATCAGCAGGGAAATCGCTTTGGTGCCTTTTATTTCTTTTTTACAGCATCTCTGTATCTCAGAAGTGTCTTTTTCTTTTCACTGCTGAAAGTAGTTCACCATTGTTTCCCTGAAAAACCTTAATTAATAACCTCCCTCCCTGATGCAACAATCCTTTGCAGAAGCAGGGAAGAACATGCCCATGTCCTAAAAGCCTCCACAATTGTCATCCTCAGAGATTGTGCTATTGAGGGACTGGCATATTTTCCTTATCATGGCAATTAAATAGATATGTCCAGAGAGAGTTTTAATTTAAAACATTTCAACTTTCAGGATCTGAAAGCACTCCCACATTATTTTTTCTTTTTTTTTTTTTTTACAAGGCACACTTCAGACCAGTACCTTGAAAAGTACATAGAGGAATTTTGCAATATTGCAAACACTGTTCCCTCAAAATTCCATCAGCCTTCTATAGTTTAGTAACACAACAGTAAAAGAAACAAGTGGCTCTTGAGAAGCTACTGAAGAGAAATAACAAGGAGGTAGAAAATGCTGCTCACTGATCTGTCTAATGAAACCACAAATTAAATGTGGAATGTGGGCTAAAACACAACTTCTGGCTCTCCTTGCTAACAGTAAGAAAAACAAACTTGGGTGTTTCTCTCCACAAAGTGAGCAGAAATGAGCAAAGCTGCAGCTTTTCATCCCTGCTCCTGAATTTGGTCCTTGAATGAAAAAATTTCCTAAGTGTGATAGAAGAAACACTGAGCAGAGGTGGAATTTTTAATACTTTTATCAGTTTTGCTGCCCTTCCACAAATTCAACAGATTCTTTTAACCAGAATTTTCAAATTCTATGAGGTATTATAGTAACATTTCTCAGCCAAAATATTTCAAACCTCAGTAATCAAATTATTACACAAATAAAGAATTAGGTATTTTGGCCATTTAACAAAACCCAACAAAATGCAGGTCACAGTAGCAGGTGACCTTCTTGAAGCCAGCATCACGGAATCACACTCAATTTCTTATTTTCCTTTACAAGTGACAGAAAAGAGCTTTTCATTGAGTTGTTTTTAAGGAGGCTTGGCTGTGCAGACACCGCTGTTCCAGCTACAATCTCATCAGCCTGAGAGCTGCTCTTCAGACTCTTCAAATGCTCCCAGTGTAAACCAGCTCTTCCCACATCTACCTGCAGCTGACAAAAGCTGAACACGTGCTTAAAATTACAAGAATTAGGAAAAAATTCATTTATGGCTGAATGTTTATGTGGGAAGAATAAAGTCCAGAATTCTCTGTACACTTTGTCATACACTAAGATTCACTTCCCTGTTGCCTCACTGCCTAAAAAGGTGTCTATCAGAAAGTATTTGGTATTTCATTTAGCTATAATCAGAAAATATTTGGTATTTTGTTTAGCTATAATTCTGTGATAAGTTAGCATTGCTTAATTGTGCAGATGATGAACATAAATTTCACAGAGTATTTTAATTAGCAAATTTATCCACCTATTGAAATTACTGGTTTAAAAAAATGCAAACAAATACACAAAACCTGCGATTCAATTCCCATTACTAAAATTACTTTTGTTATCTACATTTTGGGAATTTCCTAACTGTTAAACAATTACCAGTGCATTTACAGATACTGCTGATGCTACCAGAAGCTGATTTTTTCCCCTGAATATGAACAAGTATTTGTTTTACATGTACAGAAAATTAGCTTTTTTCACCCACAATTTATTTGAGCCCCATGGGGGTGAGTGGATATGTTCTGATTTGGGTTCCTGCTTTTATTTACTTCTGGGAAAAAGGAATGTTAACTTCACCTGAACTGCTGAACACTGGCTTTGCAACACAATGTGCAATTCAAATTTGGCTCTTGGCAATGCCCTGATCACCCCTGGATGAACAGTACTGCCTAAAGGGTTATTATTAAGGTCACATTAATTTCACAACTGTTCTGACATTAATGCACTCCTTGCTCCCTTACTTAATGTTTCCTCACATTTTATTGCTCTGAACAGAAGTCTGAATATAACTGACTTTAATGAAGTGAATCACAGGGTGTCAAAACCTCATTTCTTTATGTACAGATGTAAAACCCAATTTTTTCCCCCCTCTATATATACTGTGCTGATCCAGCTATCCAGAACTCTTAAAATAGCATTAATTTGCATGCAAAGCAGCTCTAAAGATTTATCTTGTTTTCACAATAAGATAAAACAACTTAATGTAAATCTAGATTGATCTGTCTATTTAAATACATTATAAAATACATATTGTGGATATTTACTCAGCACATGGTGCTTCTCAGACTTCTCCATGCCCTGGTTTTTTTTTTTTTTGTTTTCTTTTTTTGTTGTTGTTGTTGTTTTGTTTTGTTTTGTTTTGTTTTTGTTTTTTGGGTTTTGTTTTTGTTTTTTTTTTTGTTATTAGTTTGCAGCTAAGCAATGTGCTTTGTGCTCTCAGCAAACATTTCAATGCTTTGGTTTCTCTATGGAGAATCTGTTCAGCTGAACTCTGGCCATGCCCACACTGGCCAGAGCTGGCACATTCTGGCCTCATGCACATCACACAGCATTTGGCCACATTCTCAGTCCAGATTCTGCTCTGGAGTCCCCAGGACAGAATATTTTTGGGGTGGTTCTCAGATGAGAACCCTTGCAGGTTGCCAGTTTGAGCAGTTTCATATTGGCTCTGCCATGTCCAGGTTCATCTCAGGGATTTAGCTGAGCAGGAAAAGTGGAAATAAACCAGCAGCCGTGTAGAGCCTGAGAGTCAAATTCACAGGCTGGGCAGAGTTATGTGGTCTGGGTTTGGAAAACCAGGGAGCAGACAGTCAAGGACAACACAGCAGCATGGAATCCTGATTTTTGAAAAGCCAGGGAGGAGCAGACAGACAAAAATCACACAGCAGCTTGGAATCCTGACATAAATGAAAAGGCTTTAGGAGCAGTGCCATCTTTCCCTCACAGATCTCCCAAGTTAGACACTGATTATTGACAAAACCAGCCTTAAAAATACAGAAATCCTCTAAGGTCACCTGAACAAGGGTCTCTGCTTCCACAAGTACACCAGATGTTCTGATAGAGAATATTTCCTCTTGTCCAGCCCATGACCTTTAGATGATAACATCAAATTCCCCTGGAATGATTCAGTTCCTCACAGGACACCAGTGCTCAGCCTCAAATCTTTCTGTTCAGGTGACAAGAGGGGCATTGGGCAGAACTGTTTATTTTAGCCTTTGCTTTAACCTTTTCCCCTGCTCAGTGCTATGTGAAAACAGAGCTTTTCCCATGTTTATCCTGCTGGTTTGAGTTGTGTTAGTGCAGGAATGTATTTCTGCACAACACCCTTCAGGGTTATGTGTGTTCCCAGGCTGTGTCTTTGTCCAGAGCAAGCACTTTGGGAAGTGATGATCAAAATGTGAAGGGAAGAACAGAAGACTTGAAGGTACAAAAACACCACAGTCCTTGAGGAGCAGGTAAGTCACAGGCATATTAAACACAGCAAGGCAGAAATACAGAATTAAAGGATTGAGGTTTAAGGATATTTTTCAAGCACATAAGGAACAAGATGCTGACAAAGGAGAAAACAATTTCTCTGAAGGACAACAAGGGATGTTTACTGCTGATGAAAATACATCTTAAAACAAACTTTGAACAAGGAAGATGTGCAACAGAAAAACTGCAGTTAGTCAAGTTTAGTTTATGTGAACACCAAGAGCTCCAAGCCCTTTAATCCTTTTCAATGTCCAATCTATAACATCTCCAAAGCAAGATCCCTTGCTAGATTTGGGATCCATAGCATCCCACAGGAATTCAGAGGACTCATTTTCAAAGAGTTAAAAACTGCTATGGTCATCAGCACAGAAATAAAAACAGCATTAATAAACCCAGTGCTCAGAAAACAAGCAGAAAAAAAAGGCCATGTTTTTAAAACTATGGAAATTCATTTTCTTTTGATCTTTTATCATTCTACTTCACCTGTTTTTAAGGATTTGTTTAGTAGGGTTTTTAACTTCAGGGTGTGCTTGGGTTTGTGCTTTTTTCTGCAGCCTTGACAGCCAGATATTTACCTGGAAAGGAAGCTGTGATTTATAGGCATTAAATGACTCCTGGAGGTAAACCCTTAGGAGCATCACCAATTATTGCAAGACAAGAGCTGGGAGCCTCTAGTAGTAAACATGTATTTCTACCCTAACTCATATAACAGATCTACACCAAATTCCTTCATTTTCTTCTCCTCTGAGAAATGCTGTTTGCTTTGTGTTACAGAAGTTGCTATAGAGGTAGATCAGAAGAGATAATGTAAAATGCTTGCAAAACTTTAAACATTCACTTCATTTGTGTTTCCGGCTCCACTATTCATTTTTTAGAAAAACTTCAGTGCACAGATAGGGAAGGAATATTTTTGGATGTGCTAGAAAATATTCTAAGTATGGAGTTGCTTTTTAAAGAAAACTTCATGGTATTATCCTACTTCTAATTGGAATAAAAATAAAACATGCTACATAGATAACCAATCTAGTCAAATATTCCCAACTCAGTTTCAAAAATGTACTTTTAACCAATAACTACTGACTCTAAAATATATGGGAAATATTGCAAGCCACTTTTGTGAACAGAAATGGAATACATAAAGACAGTTACTTGTCAGGAATTATTTTTCCTCACATACTGGCATGTATTTAAAAATCCCTTACCTGCTGTGCAGCACCCTGAGAGTGAAAGGACAAAGAGGTTAAAGATGGCCTTGGAGCATCTTTTGTAAAAGGCCTGCCATTGATGGCTAAAAAAGCCTAAAGCAAAATACAGAGACATTTTCCTTGGGGTGTAAGAATTTAGCTGGAAAGGGTTTTCTAAGATTGGAGCTGGGTCACTGTAATCTTCAACAAAAACTGAGGACAAATTTGAAGTGAATTGTGGTAGAAGAGTGAAATGTTGTCATAAAACCAACCTAGGGAAGAAAGGATTCCAAATACAGGCAGGTTTTATCTTTGTGAAGAGAAGCACATGAAGTTATTAGAGATGTGTTTTAGACATTCTGAAGGTGGGAGGCAGGGTAAGTGCCTTGCTGAAATCCAGGCACAAAGAACCACAAACCTTAGGGCAAGATCTGGCCACGTCAATAACTTTCCTTGAACTAGGACTTGGTAAAACTTGCTACAATTTTCTATATAGACAAAGAATTACTAAAGAAAACAACCAGAGTAAGAACTTGTAATTGAAGCTGAGAAAAAATACAAGCCAGATATTGGTGAACAGAAGTTATCCTTAAATAATAACAGATTTTATGTTGAGTAAGAAAATGTATTATTTGATTGACTCCTTAACTGCACTCACAGTTATCTGATTAAAGTTAACAAATGAGATTTATACACCTCTCACAACCTCTTTTTTTCCTTTTTAATGAGGAAGAGGCAGAATCTCAAAATGCCTCATTCATCTCCCACCAAATTCAGGAATGGAATCAAAAATTACAAGTTATTCCTCTTTTCCCAAATGGCACAGTTCAAATTTGAGGAAGAGCCTCTGATCCTTTCGTGTTGCAGGATTAAACTAATTTAAAATCTTCAAGAGAAGTGTCTGGTGAAGAAGCTCTGAAATCTCAGAACTGCACATTCAGTCCATGACAGCACTAAAAGATTAAAATTTAAAATTGAGAAGACCTACAGTACAAAGTGTGCACATTTATCTGTGGGCATTATTTAAGAGCCTGTTTGAAGTCAACTGATGACTTTCCAGTTAATTTGATGAGTTTTAGAGTAGGACACATGAACATGATACAATAAACAATTTATACAGTTACTGTCACACCTGTCAGTAAAATGAGACTTTAACAGTTTGTTCCTGTGGCTCAGACCAAATCAGGCCTGTTATAAAAAATCTTAAAACAATCCAAATAGAGACAATCTTGTACAGATGAAGGCTTGCAAGATGCTGTATATTAGAAAAGTATTAATATTGAGCTTTTGATGTAGGTGCTGTCCTGATTTTATGCAAATTAACAGAACAACTTTTGCTGGTAAAATTAGGTCAATTATATTTAATTGAATCCATTAAACCAACTATAATCTTATTAATAATTTGTAGACCTCAGTTGTCAGATTTTCCTTCATCTTAACGTTCCTTGGTTTTGTTTCATTGCCTCACCTCCCATCTTGCAATCCTACTTAAAAAATATCTTTTTCAAAGTCTCACCATTCACATGCCATGAAAATACTACATATTTCCATTTTGGTTTCCATTTCATAGCAGCAGCAGAAATACCATGTAGTGTGCTCAGATATATGGAACTGATCCAGCAGCTGTCCCCAAATTTTTCAAAACACCCACACATTGGTACATAATTGTACCTGTGTAAATCTATCAGGAATTAAAGCATTATAGTTCATAAACAGGAAAAATTTCTTCTGAACAACTTAATTTTTTCAGGTTATTTAAATTCAGCTGAAATGTGGGGCCATACATCACAGGACAATTAGGTACCCAGAAAGGACCTGCTTGTTAACAAAAAAGATAGTTTTCATTATTGGAGTGTTACTTTTGATACCCAGACACTTAAATCTGCCTGAATCAATGCTTTTCCAAAGACAATTTGCATGTTTTTGTTAAACACATGTTGTAAGTGATAATAAAGTTATTCCCTAAAGTTCTGCTGCATTCCAGTCCTTAATGAAAGCTCACAAAAGAAACTTCCCAAAATCATTGTAAATATGAGGTACATGATTTAGTTTCAGAGTATGTTTATATTACATTTCTACCTCATAATTTGATTTTTTCAGCAGCTTTTCTCAAATTGATGTGACCTTACAGTGTACACAGTAGAAATGTTCTAATTTAAAATGCTCTAAGTAAGTTTAAATTGCCTTTTTTTTTCCCTAAACAACCAACCATTAAAAATTAGAAGAAAAGTTGGGGATTTTTAAATATGAAGATATAAGGGTAGATCTTCGTAAAGTATCTGGATGTTGATATAAATTCCTCCTATTACCACATCCCAAGGATGGAGCTTGTCCGTAACTGTCTCCTATGATGGGTAATATCTCCTGTATCTCCTAATGGATAATATTTCCTATAGATAATTATCCCATCTATGTATTTAGGAAAGGTTTTGGTCATAACTCTTTAAGATTTTCAAAACAAATGCTTAGACCATTCCCTCTCTATTCCATAGCTGGACAAGATATTCAGAAATGTCCACACTTATTTTGCAAGGTTTTTTTCACTTGTTCTCCTCTTTCACAGAATCCTTTTTAACATATAAAAGTTATTGAGGGCTTTGAGTTCTACACTTAAATTTTCTAGAGCACAAGGAGAGGAAGATTGGGGATTTTTTTAGTTACAATTATGCCCTTATAAACTGATATGCAGCATTGATATTCCTTCTTAGCAGTTATCAACTTGACCTCTAATGAATAGAACAGATTTATGGGAAACTAATTTAGGAGTCAGGTTATGACTTTGGTGATTCACACTGGCTGATAATTAACAGCATGTACTGAACAATTCATGAGAGCTCTAAAAATTGAACTTCTGCACTGTAAACTGAAGGGTACTACAGGGACAAGGGGGTTTGGGCTGGATTTGCTGTTTGCTGGTCACAGGAATAACAGGAGAGAGCTGTGATCAGTCTCATTTCCCAGAAACCTTTGTTCTGCCCCAGTATTCCAGTTTTTACAGCTCCTACAAGTATCATAAATCGTTTGTGTTGGAAGAGACCCTAAAGCTGATCTCATTCCACCACCTGCCATGGGCAGGGATGCTCCACCAGACCAGGCTGCTCATGGCCCCACTGAACCCTTCCAGGGATGGGGCAGCCTCAGCCTCTCTGGGCAGCCTTGGCCTCACCACCCTCACAGGGAAGAATTCCTTCCTACAACTTATCCAAATCTGCTCTCTTTCACTGTCAAGCCCTTCCCTCTTGTCTTGCCACTCCAGGCTCTTGTCCCAGGTCCCTCCCCAGCTCTCCTGGAGCCCCTTTAGGCACTGGAAGGGGCTCTGAGGACTCCCCTGAACCTTCTCTTCTCCAGGTGAGCACCCACCCCCAGCTCTCCCTGCCTGACCCCAGCCCTGTGATCGTCTCTGTGCTCCTCTGGACTCAATCCTTATGTCCTTATCCTTCCTTCCTCCCAGAGCTGGAAGGAATATTCCAGCTGGGAGTCTCATGAGGGTGGACTGGAGGGGCAGAATTGCCTCCCTTGACCTGCACAAAAACAACATTAGCATCAACCTTTGGGGGTTCACTAATTGCCAAGTTCATTTAGTAATTATCATATAATAAAGTTATTTACTGTAGTATTATTTCAAGTACTGCAGATGAATAGAGGGGCAGAATTCCAGTTTCCAGTTCACTGCTCGTGAAAGCAAAAGTAGTGTTTAGCTCCTTTTTTTTTTTTTTTTGCAGGTTGTGGTGTGCACACAGTGTTGCTGATCTCCCTCAGCTGTCCTGGGACAGCAAACCAAGCTGTCTCTTCAGTTTTCCTCATTCATATCATTATTCATGTGTGTAAGTACATAGAATCACAAAAAAGTGCAAATAGAAGTAAACATGGGTCATTACAGATTCGTGAACTATTTTCCCTAATTTTCCACATCAGATTTGGCTACCTACCCACCACATCCCCTAGATGTCACCCAGGATCTTATTTTTTCATTGCCTACAAACATCCCTTGACAGAAGGGGGTTTGCTTACCTTTCTGAACAGAAGCATGCTAAGAAAAATGTAACAAGATATGACAAGCAAAAGGCTTCTGGTTGGATGCTGTTCCTCATGCTAACAACACATGACCTTTTGCAAAAGGCCTTCAGTGACTGCTTCTTTATAGCAGCAATGTTTCACTGTGTTTCAATATTTGAACTGGAATAAAAATTGCCCTTATGCTGAGGATGGAGAGAAAGTTGGAACTTTTATGTTTGAGTTCAGTGTTTGCCTCAGTTTCCCAAATGTCCCTCAGGTTTCTGCACTGTCCAAGACTTTTCACTCCATTCAGGTTTCAGGTTTTCCCTCAGGTCAGGCTCAGGGGGAGCTTTCCTTGCTCCTCAGGCTGAAGTTTCTACTTTTACCTGCAGTTTGAGATAGAAATTTCACAAGGGTGATACCAAACCTGCTCAAACCCTGGACACTCCAGCTGGACACTCCCAATTGAGTAGAGACCAGAATTTTCAGCAAAGGCTTTGATTTTTCTCTACTGCATCCTTTCCTCAACTTTAAAAGTAAAAATAAATACATCTACTTTTAGCAATGCAAATACAGAGTTGGTGGCATCCCACATGGCAGCAGTGAACAGATTACAAGACAGGCTGAAAGGGAAAATTTCAGTTTCCCTGAAAATTGATCAGCTGAACACTAAAAATTGCACAAGCACTACTACTTCTTCCAGCACTCTGTGCTGCTGTTCAGTCTTGTAAAAATTAAAAATTGGTTTTATTCACGTGAACAATCTTATTGATGCCTAACATACAAAAAAGCTAAAAGCATGATTGATTTTTTTCCCAGGCAATATTAGAACTAATGCTAATTCACTCTTGCAATATTATTCCAGTTCATGTTATAAGAAAAATACATTAAATAGTTCTTTATGTCAACACTAAGGGCAGAAGAAAATAATTTTCAGAGTTTCCTCCAAACGGCAGAGTAAAGTTATATTTGATCATCTTGCAGCACCTTTTTCTCAGAAGAAAATAGCAAGATAGGCACACAAAAAAGTGTGCACTACATCAATAAAGAAAGATTATTCCAAGAACTAATCAGGAGGAAGAAAGAGAGAGTCCGTTGGCATGAATTAGATAAACCTATCTTTCAACAGCTTCAGTTGTTTTCACTTCAGAGTGAGACAAAGGAAAGACATTAAAGATTTCTGACAACCTGTGTATTTGTCCTCCTTTTTTCTACTTCAAACACAGACTGACTCCTGTATTTATGTTTTCCTAAGTCAAGCTACAGATCTAATGAGCCGCTCTATTTTTATTTTCTTTTTGTGAGAACATTCTTTGAACAGCTTTTTTTAAAAGATAGGGGTTTTTTTAATTTTCATTGTTGGAAAATGTGACAATTACATACTGTAGACAACTGCAGCTGGGTTCAGAGCAAAGTTACTTTGAATATTCTTTATATCCTGAATTCCTTCTTTCATTACATACTGAAACTGCTGTGGGAAGATAACCATAGTTGGATGTAAATTCAAATTTGAAACCAAACGTAAAGCACGTTTCCAAGAATGCATAATTAAGCAGCATTTGTTAGAGTCAATTTGTGTGCATAAATTATTGAACATGGGTTAATTTCGGTCGGATTAAAAGCACCACCTGTTCGCTTCTATAAAAAATACCATCGTTTCTGTTTCAGTGCTGCATTTGATTCTTACACATTTGGTTCCATCCTTTCAGGTTGCAGTTGGCTGATGAATACCCTCCAGTACTGACAGAGCCAACACATGCCCCGTTTTTTTTGTTCTTCCATAGCTGAACACTACAATTCCAAAGGTGTTTTCCAGGCAGGGAAAGCACTCCAGGTCAGGGCTCTAGACAAGTGCTCCAGTGTGTGTAAAGGTTTAAATGCTGCAAGGCAAAGTGCTGCTCAGTGAAGCTCAGAGCAATGGTGGGAGCTGCTCAGATACAGCTTTGGGATGCAAGACTCAATGGTTGCTGCAGAGCAGGCACTTACTGAAGCCTTTCACAGCAGTTCTCCCTTTCTGCTCCTCTCACTGGCTGTTGCACTCCAGCCCGCTGTGGAAAATGCTCCTTTCACCTCCTCATGTAGAGTTGTTTCCAAACGACAAGCTTAAAAATGGGTTTACAACTGTGAAGTTTAAAGAGGGGCTCGATAGACCGCAGTGAGCCACAAGCAATTGCTGTAAATGTTTCAATGCAAATCTCTTCCCACTAAATCTTGCAGCTTTGATGGTAGGATGAACCCTTGACTTGCTCAGCATCTGAGGAGGAGGCATGAAAATTCAAGGCTTTGGGGGAAATCAAGGAGATTACAAGTCAACTAAAAATCCATGTGGATCCACAGGACAGGACCCTGTGGTATTTGAACCCCATTGATATTTTTATGCAGAGATTCACAGCTGTACCTTATAAAGAGACCTGTCATACTCTACTGTAGTGTTTTCATCTTTAGTTAGTGCACAGTGTCTGTCCTCCACAGTCCTGCGTGCCTGAAAGAGGCCACTACATCAAGGCACAGGGTTAAAAGTTTAGAAGGTAACAGCTGTTGAAATATGCTGTTCAAGGGATATATTCATTAGATGCAGTTTGGAAAAAAAGGAAAAAATACACCAGTGGAAGAATTTATCCAATAAGTTCTCCTTTTAAAAAAAGTATTCTGGGGACACTGTCAGTTCTTGGAACAAGATAAAGTGAGTTGTAGACACTACAGAAGCATTACTGTTAGCAGCATCAGATGTTCAAAGGAGAGATACATTTAAAGCCTTTCAGTGTAGGGGGCACTGTGGGAATTCTGTAGAAGCAGGATCAGAGACACCCTCTCTCATCTTCCAGCTGTCAAATTCAAACCCCCAAGTGTTCAATTTCATCAGTAGATATGTTGAAAAAGGAGCCCATGAAAACAAGCTCAGTGCAATAAAAGCAAGGCAGCAATACATGAACACGGTGACAAGGCAGCAACAAGATTAAAATGTTGCTCAGAAAAGGAAAAGGGCAATTTCCAGTCCCCAGCAGAATTGAGAGAGAGCACCAGAGACCATGCAAATGTAGGAACTCTCAGAGTGGCTGGCAAGGCACCCCATATCTCTCCTGCTTCTCTTTTTCCTCCATCTTTACAACGGAGTTTAATTCTACATCTTGAGTGCTTAATTGGCAGAGAAGTGGAGTACGAGGACAGTAAAAGCTTCATGAAGTATGTCAAGAGAAGTAAGAGGGACAAAAATCCAATGACAGCTGAATTTTGAATAAAAGTGAGTCACAATTTCTTTGCAGGAGTTTGGGCCCTCGTACCTAAATATATTACTGCGGGTAGCTTTATTGCCATAAGCTTAAACTTATTATTACAGCTCTGAGACCCCAGTCCAAATTCAATAAACTGATATGTAAAATTTTGGTCCCTCAAATCCCAGAAGTGTTGCCAGAATTACATTTCCTATTCATCAAAACTCTGTTATCCCATGGAATTCACTGCAAGTGATGAACTTCTAGCAAGTCACTCAGCAGAACACAGCACAGACCTTTCTTACAATGTGTGGTAGAGACTGGCACCAAGCACTAAAGCTGTGTGACTCCTGGTGATCTCATCCTGTAGCTGTTCATGCAAAAAATTGTTTTTCTCTTTCACTTCCCTCAGATCCAGACCTTTTGATTTTGGTTTGATGTGTGGATTCGAAAACATAACTGTGAAATCAACTTGGTTTCACCTGACTTAAAGTCAAAACCAGTCAGTTTTATACACTTCCTGTAATACTTAGAAGCCTGTTCAGACCAGCCAATCTTTCCTTCGTGACCCTCATGCAAATTTCCATCTTTTTTACTGGTTGGGAAACAAACTTTCATTGTGTAGAAGGCCTACACAGCCTCCAGTTACCCCAGTCTTAATTTACCTAATCAGCACTACAGCTTACAAGCTCCAGAATTAGTAAAGTATTTACCACCTAGTTAAAAATAGCATAGGATGTTTGTTAGGAATATTTTCATTTCTATATGGTACCAGGAGAATATGTTAACATTTTCCTTTTGATGTCAAGTACTATCTACCAAACAAATCCACACTTTTTTTTAATTCAAGAGATTGCAAAGTAGGTGGAGAGACTGCATTTGTAGGTTTATGATTCTTATTTAAGCAGCTGCTTACATAAATCCTCAGGTATGTATGATTAATTATTTGCTTTCTAATCCCTGTTCAAAAGAATGCATCTGCTTTTATGTTTAAATCAGGTTTTAGCAGCCTTTTTAAAGCATTTGACAAACTAAAAACACAGACACCTGTACATTCAAAAGAGTTCTTGTAATGCTATTGATCCTCATCTGTTCCTTAGCACACCTTTGCAGAGCTGTGGTGAGCTGTCACACATCATCTGCTTGCTGTGATATTTGGAGTTCAGTGTATTTTTCACAATTGCACTGCACATTTCAGAGAGTAGAGACTGGCATTCCAAACACTAATGTAGATAATGGATACTGGGCTAAAAATGTGGATATTAGAGGAAAACAATCTATGGGAACACAGCACAAGGTTAATCATTGTGTTTAGTGAATGAATCTGACAGTCAGATTGCAGAAGTTGCATTTGGGGTAAAAAAAGCTTTTCCAAGGTGAACTGATATGAACAAGTCTTGAATTAAATTCTTTTCTAAAGTCTTCATGTTTAAGCTTTGAGACTGATTGAAACCTGAATAAATGCCCTAAGAGCCTGATCCTTTGGAGGGATGGTTCACTTGTCCTGTGCTTGGATGAGACAAAGCTGAACGCTTTTTCCTGAGCAGAAAGCTTGAGCCAGAAATGAACAGCCTTTGTCAATTATTGCATCACATCCCACGGAAGGCAGGAGGAGGGGTGCTGTGGTGCAGCTCCCCATGGCAGAGCAGCACCTTTACCAGCTTTTTTTCAGGTGAGTTATCTTTCAGAGGACATTTATCACGCTGCTTCCTCCACTCAAATTCATGCTGGATGTTGATGTAAATGTTTCAATCAAACAACCACAGAAATGTGAAAAGAAATTGGAAAGGACCTAGAAATACTGTCTAACTATCTCCTGTAACAAGGCAGAATCAACTGTGTCAAAACTGAAACACTCTACCATCAACATTCCTTATATGGATACTTCCTAACTTCTCCCCAAATTGGGACATTTCACATCGGATTTGGGTCATGCCGTTTTCTTTGGTGCTTAATTACTCCACATTTTATTGTGCTTCATTATCTGAAATAAATGTAATCCTTGTCAAACCATTCAGTCTATTCATGGCACATGTAATACAAAGGCTTGTTACATCAAGCTCGCTGCCAGTGATAACTCAACTATTTTCCATTCAATTACAGAACACACTGATTTTCCTGCTGAGTCACCTCAAATTCAATTTCTCATTGAGAATTCAACTAAATTACTTGCCCATGAATTAACAATGCTGAATGCTAATACAGACATTGAATTATATTACATTTCAGTGACTAGAAGATGTAATTGCAGCTGGCAAGGTCTACTTCATTTTTTTTCTTCTTTTCCAATTTTGACTTAGTGATGCTGCCTTTTAAACCCCATACTCAGTGGCAAAAACATCCCATAACAATTTTTTAGGATTTAGAATATATCCCATCAGGTCACACAAACAATATTTCTGTTTCATCTACTCACTATGGCTCAGACTATTTTTGAGGGTGGGCTTGTGGGCTGTAGGCAGAACTGGGTTAATATTCCTGAGTTTGCTCGCTAACTCAGTGGCGAAAACATCCCATAACAATTTTTTAGGATTTAGAATATATCCCATCAGGTCACACAAACAATATTTCTGCTTCATCTACTTGCTATGGATCAGACATATTTTTGGGGGTGGGCTGGTGGGCTGTGATATTATTCCTGAGTTTGCTCGCTGAGATCTGTTATCCTGAACCAAAATTCAGTGCATGAAACATTCCTTGGTCAGCAGTCCCCTGCTAGTGAAGTAAAGTAAGCAAAGAGATGAAATCCATGTAAGACAGGCACAATTAACTTGCCTTTTCCTCAAAGAATAAACATGTTATCTATCCGAGATTTTTTCATTAATCTCAAGAGCTTCAACTCAAGTAATAAAAATCTTAATCTAGACAAAATTAAAAATCCAATCCAAATTATAGAGTAACTCCCAAATCCCAGCTAGTTCATCACCCACAATCCCAGACAATGTTAATAACCAACCAAACCTTATTATCTAGGAAAATTAAGCTGTAATTCCTTAGAACAGTATTTCTGGCACATGGAAGTAACACAAAATTGTTATCTGCTACAGGATTTGGCATATATTCACATCAGGAAATTTCAAATCAGCAGATGTCTAGATTTGGAGTTTGATTTTGGTTTTAATTAGTAAAAAATGCCTACTTGGAGTGAATTTTGTATTTACTTCTTTAGCAAGATAAACCAAAGACTTTCTAGGTGTATGAATATTTCTGAACAGCTGAACTGGTGATGGTGCTTTTCTTCCCAGGAAACCAGAAGATCAGGTGTGGAGATGTTCTGCTGTGATCCAGTGAGATGGGTGAGGAACTAAGGCCATGGAGCACAGCTGAGAAAGCCTGGTGGGGATTTCTTTGTCCTTTTTTTTCTCTTTTACACTAAAGTCACTGATATACAATGAGGATTACTTCAGTAATAACAGAATAACCCACAGATATTGACAGCTTCAATAATAATAAAATATATACTGACATTGAGAAAAACATACTTATCCATTAATATCTGCAGCAATGATCTCAAATTCAGGTGCAAAAAAACTCATGTAAGGACTTTGCACTTAGTTTGAAAATTCCAGCAAAATACTTTGCAACAGCATTTGCTGTGTCACCAAAATTCCAACATTTTTGCAGAGTAGCTGAGTTTCAAGCAGAACAAACCCTACCTGGCTTCCTAGCAGTCAGCCCAGTAACACAGCTCCAGTACAACTGCCTAGGAACTGTGGGCTCCGGAGTATTGGCAAAGAATATAACGTTTAAGTTGTCCCAAAAATCAAACAAAATCTCAGATTACTGAAATCCAAGACAGAGATACATAGTACAAACGTTTAAATGAAGGGAATTATTTTAACACAAATTTTCAGGTGCAATTACTGAGTAGTTACATTCATACACACCAGTTCCCCCATCTCTAACTGCATTTCCTTGTATAATATATGCATTTCTAAATAGCAGAACAAACTTGCCCACAATTTACTGGAGCTATTCTTCCATGTACATGCAGATAACTACTGAAAGAAAGCTAGAAATGTTAAAATAGCATGTATTTTTTTCTGGATTCAGAATGATATTGATATTCAGACTCTAAATAAGTTAGTGCCTAGAATGTCTTATCTGTTTTCTTCTTAAACGCTTATGTTGCTATAAATGGCTAAACCACTATTTTTAATGACAATTAAAAATAGCATTAGATATCAAGACACATTACTGCTGACTGTGATTTTTTTTTTTTGTACATTTTCTGACTTTGTTTTTCTCATGGCATAAAGTATCTTTTCCTGTTTTTACTTCTTTATAGTAATGGATAATTTACTAATCTGACAGGAAATTTTGATCCATTTTTACTGGGTTTTAATTTTTAATAGGGGGGATCTGTAATTTTAATAGTTTAAGTACAGTCTCCATTCCTTACTCTGGTTACATCAGCTTTGCTTTTATCCTCCACTATGAGTGAGCCATTGATACAGTTCTAAAAATGAAGTTAAATTAGGGTTGACAACTGGATTACAGGAAGAGACTCCAGGAGCCATTCAAGCTACATTACAAACTGGATCCTTTAAGGGACTGCTCTTATCCCAGAAAACAACCTGAACACTGAACTGGCACCAACCATCTCTGCTCCTACCCTGCTGTAAAGATTCCCAGAGGATCCTGGAGATCTGCAGAAAACAGACAAAATAACACACAAATACACAAGCAAAATCCTCCTGTCCAAACCTGAATGAAACCTATCAGAATGTCAGCTCAAATCACTTCAGAGAAATCACTTTCCTTCAAGATGTGTGTTCCTCTTGTGCTCTTTTTGTGCTGGAGCATCACAGGGTTGTGAATTATTACAAATGCTGGCACTTGGGGACTGGCTAAGCTTGTGGGAACGATGTACTCCTCTAGATGATTACCAACCATTCATCTGGCTAATGTGAGGCCGAATCTGGCCTGACTGCCTGGCTCAGGGGAATATAATTAACTCTGCAGTCAGGTTGCATTTGCCAAGTAGGATGAGCCCCGGGTGGGGAAGGCACAGGAGCAAGAGCTGATGCTGCCACCCAGAGCACAAAAATGGACTTGCCACAAAGCCAGGACAGGCTTTGTTCACATCAAAACTGCACAGACATCGAGCACTCCTTTATGGCGATCAACATTAAAATAAAAATATACATCAATAATTATATATATTTAAAATTTCCCTACATCTTTGACCAGTTAGAAAACGACTCCTTACTTTCTTACATCCTACTCCTTACATCGAAACATCCACACCACTAAAGAGTGACCTTAGGAAAGCATGTTTGAAAACAGCTAAGTACATTTAAGTGTTATTGATTGCACAAGTAATAGCGCCAAAAGTGATTACACAGTGTGGTACTTACAAAAATAATTACACTTCAGAAAATCAAAATTAATTTGTACACTTCTGCTACACTTTTGAAGTTGTTGACATTTCATTGTAGTGCTCCTAATGAACTGAAAATTATTAATAATTGTTCCTACTTCAGTGTGACAAATGTCATTTAGGTTAGGATGTGAATTTGTCAGTACCTTATCAGATCACTAAGTTGACTTTTGGCTCATGTTAGTTTGAAAGGGGGGTTATTTGTATTTATCAGATGCAAGTCTACACAACCCAACCATATTTTCACTATATTTGCTGGTTCCTAACTGTGAAGCATTTTATGTGGTATAGTCCTCTTTTCTTAAAAATCACTCTAAAGGTGTAAAAACAATGGAAAATTAAGTTCCCTGGACAAAAGATTAAACATTTTCTTCTTCAAAACTCTTAACCAGAAAAACTACATAAACTAAACGAGTGAAATTAGCATAACCACAGGGCCACTGGCTGAAGTGCCATTTCCTTTTTATTCTCCTACCAAGGAAATTTAGTCTTATTTTAATGTAGAGTGAACTACATTGTTCAGTTATGGAAAATAATCAAATTAATAGCAAAATCTGTGTAAAGCAAAAGTCAAATCATATTGTACCTCAGTGCCTGCCTCATACAGCACATCACTCCTATAAATTTATATAATTAGTACAAATAAAGTAATTCAGCTTCCAAAATACTTTCAATAAAAATACGAAGGGCTTTTCGAGCACTTTCAAAGTAAGAAATAAGTAAAATTCACACATGCAATGTCTTGATGCCCTTGCTGTTCCCATTTTATAGTCAGGTGAAGTGACAAGCAGATGATTTGTCTGGGCAATTACAGCAAACCAATAACAAACCTGCAAACAGAGTTTTGGAAAACCTGTCTCCAGGCTGCTCAGGGAGTCCTCGTCTACTGCCCTCAATTTTGACAGGAGTCTTTGCCTCAGGACACCATATCAAGATTCAAGTTACTTTCCAATAGCTGATCTAAAAGTGCATAGACTAAAACATCTCTGTTTTGACAATTTAAAAGAAAGAAAAGCCAATATAAGAATACAGAAACTTCATTTTTCACCATTACTATTAATCCATGAGTGGACAAAATTGGGGAGTTTCTATCCAAAGATCAATACAATTGTTCTAAGTGCTATGTGAGCAGTACTTTCAGTTCTATAAAAACACTCATGTTAGGCTAAAACAATTGGTGGTTTCCCAAGAAAGAACAATTATCAAGAACCGGGTTTGTAAAACCCAAGCCTCATGCAGTGATGGCTGCATTAATATCTGAGAATGTTATCACTTATCCAGAGCTTATTTCACTAAGTCTGATTGATGATAAAATCCTGGTTGTGGAGGCCACACAGAATTCAGAAACCTTCTGGAAATCTGTTTGTGCTGAGCTTGGGAAATGAGTGCTCCTGCTTTTCCACAAATCCAAGGGGCACACTGGATTTGAAGAAACAGCTTGCATAAACCCACCCGTTCAGTAAATCTATCTTTGTTTGCAGAACTCCAAGAAAACAAGCCCAAAGAAAGTAATAACATATGTGTTTTTACTAGATCAGGGTGGAATTTTCATTCCTTTGTTAACACTGAAGGCACATGGTAAACAAAACACACTTGAATCTGATTTCTATTGTACTTTGCAATTAGAGACCAAAGGAAGGGCTATTTAAGGAACTTGTTTTCTCAAAAATACAAGAGGGTATCCAACACGGTGACAAAAGCAGTTGAAGTGGTCAAACTACAGTAGCAAATAAGCAGCCAAGCAGTCTGGCACAGCCAGGGTTATCTTTTGATTATAACCATGCCCCACTTCTCACCCACCCTGATAACAAGCTGTTTCACTTGCAGTAGATAAGCACTAACCTCCCCAAATAAAACACTTGCCTCTGTTCTGCCTTTACATTCTCATCAGCAATTTTCCACTTTTTTTCTAATCAATATGCTAAACAGAAAATTTAAATTGACTAGAAAGCTACATCTTTATTTTCATCTTGTGCTTTCCTCCTTTATTCCATTCACCTATAAATCTCTGGTTTATCCCTGTTCAGCGTTATCAGACTCATGATATTTAGATTTGTGATGTTTATTTCTCCTGCAGTCCCAGTTCTCAGGCTCTTAAGATTATTTGAGAATCCCAACTTCAATTTAAAAATCCTTGTATTGCTAGCTCTCAGGTTCTGGAGAACTGTATGAAAGTATAACTCAAGTGTACTCTAAAAGCTCTATGTGAAAGGCAAAGAAAAGGTTTATTCTGAACAAAACAGAAGAACAGAAACTAAAAATCCTTGTATTGCTAGCTCTCAGGTTCTGGAGAACTGTATGAAAGTATAACTCAAGTGTACTCTAAAAGCTCTATGTGAAAGGCAAAGAAAAGGTTTATTCTGAACAAAACAGAAAAACAGAGACTATGTTTTCAATGTGTTTTCAGCATTGCTTGTTGGAGATTTTTTTAATTGCTAGGATTTATGAAGTGATTATGGGTAAGTGCCATGTTCTGATCCCAAACAGATATTTCATATTAACATCACAAACCTGGTGTTGTGATAACAGGCCAAACACTTCCAAGGAGCACTGTCAGAATAGCAGAGGGTCAGTATTAAATGGCCAGGAAAATAATCTCCTTGTCCCACTTCCTCTTAAGAGTATAATTGTGACAAACTAGAGCAGGTTCTGCCCTGGTGACAAGACCCACTTGCTCACACTCGATCTGCAATGGCAGTGCCATTCCCACCTAAACCAACCTTGAATTCTCATTTTGCACTTGGACATGCCCCATACCTCAGGCCAGCAAACTCCCCACAAGAAAGAACATTCCAGGTTATTCTGACTCGTGGGTCCTTGCTGGAGTTTGCTGCTGATGGAGCTGAGGTGTGAGGGATGCTGTTCTTGTCCGTGCTTATGTTCAAAAAGAGATGCAAACCCTGTTTATTCTGCTGACTGTGGGACAGGAGTGAAAATAAACCTAAGAGAACTGCGCTGTGTGAGAAATCTGAAAGGTTAAAAACCTTGTGTTTTATTGACTTGAAAGCTGTGGCCTGATAAGTAAGAGGGATGGGGGGGAAAAAAAATCTCAGTTGCTGCAAAGGGGAGCCAGGTAGGCAGGTGCTGTGTGAGGTAGTGCTGCTTCACTGGCTCAGAACTACTCCCCTTCCTTGGAGTTGTTGCTCCAGAGTTTGCAAAGAAGCTTTGAATTCTTCATAAATGTCTGTGTCTGGAGAACTTATGAGCTGGTTCACTAATTACAGAACAGGGTGGAAAGGTTACAGCTAAAAAGCTACAATATAGGCAGATCTGCAAACCTTAATTATACTTTAGTTTTGCTCCTGTTCAGGCTTCAGCTGGAACATCATTTAGAGGTTAGTGTATTGCTCGGAGGTATGAATACAAATCCTTAATTAACAGCACAGCAAAGAACTTTGGTTACTTATTTGGTCTGAGATTTTTTTAAAAAATGGTTAACTGAATAATGATATATTCCCATGAAGTGAAAAATTTGCACCTTACTAATATTTCTTTCAAAACCTTTTGATTTTAAATTAAGAGTAGTGGTTTTGTGATTAAACCCCTGCGTAGAAATTCAGCAAATTTGAGTTCCATTCTCAGGTCTGAGCCAGACCCATTATGTGACCCTGGGTTAGGTGTTGGTCATCAGGGCTGGCTTCCCAGCACCCATCTGCTTTTAATTGCCAGGACAGTGCAGCTGAGAAATTGCCAATGGGACCAGCAGGACTTTTTGCATTAGCTGCAGTTGACTTTGGATCAGACCCTTATGTCTGTGTCTTTCCTAAATATACATATGGAGAACCAGGCTCTGGTTAACTGGTATATTGGAATTAATAAACATTGTGCACTGAAGAGAAATTACAAATAAGAGAATTTCTGAAATAAAGAAATTGTTTAGTACAATAAAATATCAAAATTTTAATGCTTCTGTTGTGTTTTCCTAATGCAGTGTGTTAAGGTAACAATTCAGCAATGTTCTTAGTTGTCTCTAAAGTATCTATCACACAGTTTTAAAATGTCTTATTTCTACACCAGTGGAAGAAAACAAAGAAATACATGCAAATATTTCCCCTCAGGAAAGGCTGGCCTGGTGACACACCTGTAGTTTTTTAAGAAAGGTAATTTGATTTGTGTGTCAGCATCAGCCCAGCACCTTCTAGGCTCATTGTGTTCTCCTGAATACTTGGATAGGGAAAAAAAACAACAACAAAAAAGCAAACAAGAAACCACAACAGTTACATTGAAGTTCTAGACTATGAATTTGACACTTGTTTTGGGCTGAAGTCAAAAACATTAGTTAGCAAACAAAATAGAAATTATTTTAAGGGCTTGTTTTATTTCTTCTCTTACAATTTAATCTGCTGTTGTTTCTTCCTGTGTGCTGTGCATTGGTTCATTATGTGGTGAGTACTTCAATGTAACAGAATTAACTGATGCTGTTACATCCATGCCAGATGAAGCAAGCATGAATTCTGTTGTGAGGAGCAAGGAGTAACTTGCAGGGTCCATTCCAGTTCCTCCCATGCCTAACCCCCATCAGTCTGACAGGCTGGATGAGGAGACCTAAAGCAGATTAAGAAGTAATGACAAGAGGAAAAATTTTATGGAGTTATTTTCACATTTAGATCAGGGTCATTATAACCACAATCTCAGGAGCCATTATTTTAAGCATTAGTGGTTAATGCAGTACACTACATTAAGTTTTATGCACAGCATTTGGAACCTTGGGATGACTGCTGTAAACTTTCCATCACTGCTGGTTTGCACAATGACCTTTTATCTTCATTAGGAAATACTCTGAAATGGCTCTAAGTATACCAGTATGGATTCTTTGGTGGTGTAAATTAGGATATGTATTGATGTTAATGGGGCTGTTTGCATTTATTAGTATAAATTAGTTTTAGTATTCTCTCACATCATAAATCACAATGGACATCAGGAAAGTCATTTGGCAGCAGTGATGTACAAACAGTGAAAATGAGAAAACAATTGACTCCATTACTCAATGTTTAGTGGCAGAAATGTGTCTGAAGCAGGTGAGTGTGTGCATTTCCCAGTCCTCCCCCTTCCTTGGAGTGAAGCAGGGGATGAACAGGAGCAGTGACAAAGGATGAGCTCTAATAAAGAAACTTGTTGGACAGGAAAGAATATCCCAGATCTAAACCTGGAGTCCCTATTGTTACTGACAACCACATTAAAAAAATTTGAATTTCTGAGATGTTACCATAAAACAAATGCATAACAAAAATAATAATTCATAGATAGGTAAATGACAGCTAGTCAGGCAAGCCTGAACATCTGTTTTATAGTGAATGAACATTAAACACTTCTGGCATCTAGTGCTCTATTTTTACCCCCAAAATCCATACAATATTTAAACCCTTTTCATGCTGCATTTTGAATCATTATTCCATATTGATATCATACAAAGCTGTGATCTCCTTATGTAGGAAAAAGACTTGCTGGGTTTATTTGTTGAGGGAATTTGTAAGGAAAACTGGTATAGAATATAGAAATTTTTAGATAGCAGAAAGTATTTAATCATGGCAATGGCTTTTTCAAGTGATTTTTCTTTATGACAAACCAAATATGTATTATATTATTTGTGGATCAGTATATCTAACATCAGCACACATTGCTGTTTATTGGCTCATTTTATCATGCTGAACTGTCACAAACTTCTTATTAATCTGTCTCTGAAGGATCAAAATGCTTTAATAAATATGTTAGTTCCTTTAGATCTTGGGCTGAAATGAAACTGTTAGTTAAATGTACTGTGACTTTGAGTGAAGATACCTTTAGAGAGACTTAAAATGGGAGCATGTTACATAAATCCAAGTTTGACAAAACAGACTGTATCTTTCTCTTAATGGCCAATTAAGACTTAAATAAAAATGTAAAAAGACAAAATGTGAGGCTTTTCTAGACAAAATGTGAGACTTCTTTATGTAATATGATTGATTCATCAAAGGGATGATTAACTTTTCAGTTTTATAGGAAAAGCTTTTTGCTTGTGTGGGGTGTTCATTTACCTGTACAGATTGATGTGCTTTTAATACACAAGGGTTCAGAAAGGTGCTCACCTTTCATTACTTCAAAGAGGTAGATAGGAATTCGAGTTTTTACTTTATTCAGGACATGAAAATTCATGTACTTTATTTAGCTGCCAATGACATACAGGAGAGAGCCTAAAGGAAAAGCAGCCCCTAAAAGGACTGCAAGACCATTCTGAGAGGGGATTTTTCTAATTTTTTCCAGAAATAAGTGTGGCCTCTGAGCACACAGCAGTAAATGTTTGGTTTCTATGAAGGGATCAAAATGTTGTGCAAGCAGGAGTGGATGATGTGCCACTGCCACTTCAAAGGGAGAGTGCATTTTTATAATAGCATCAGGTTCAAGAAGAAGGAATTTAGATCATCCATGGGATATTGTTATTGGTCATTGCAATACAATGTCAGATTCCTTGGCAGATGAGCCTACAAACCTCTGAGTGTGAACCCTCTGCAGGGTGAGCAAGGGTTTCATTGGAGCTGTGTGCTAAGTTAAGTGAGCCTACATTTCACCATCACAAAGGATTATAACAAAGCTCTTTCTTCTGTTAAGTTTTTTAACCTGCTGAGATCTTAGCATCAGCAGCACGGTTTTTGATTTTATACATAGGTTTGAAAAGGGAATGCTGAATTTGAAGTGCCCAAGTCTTTCCATATATCTCTTATTTGAAGAGCTTACATGTCTTGAGTAAAACAGAGTAGCAGAAGTTGAATGCAATGTTACTTATTTCAGCTGTCATCAGGAAATGCTCCACAAGTATCACAGTCCTGTATTTTTGTAATAAACTAGCTTTTGATATAATGCTCGCATTGAAATGTTCATGGCAATTAGCAGTCTTAGATGAACACCCAAACGTGGAAACAGAATTTTATTGTTGTGTACAGTAGGTGTTGAAGATGAACACATGGGAATAGCCAGGTCTGTAAAACTTCTTGGAAAACCAAGTCAATGGGCCTGAAATGAATTGGTTTTCAGAGGGAAGTGTGTGTCTCTGTGCAGCCACAGAGGAATGGGTCTCGTTTCCACTCAGAGTTAGTTTGCACAGCCCATCCATCCATCAGTCTGCTTCCTTAGGAGTGTTAACAGTTTAGCACTACTTTATTTCCCTTAAATCTTAGCAACAATCCATGATATGTTACAGTACATTACATGGCTTTTCCTCTGTGTCATTGTATATTGCCATTGGGAAATGAAGCATAAAAGGCTGCCATTAGAGCACATCATTAAATAAGAGTGCATGAATTCCAACTGTTGAACAATTGATCAGTTCCATTTTGAGCCAAAGAGATGTTTTAACCTAGTTGAGTTCTTCTAATATATATATTTTTAAAAAATCCACGTTTTAGTGGTGCCTTAAATTTCCTTTAACTTTTCTTTTAGAAATTGTGCAGTAATATCAGCCTCTCTCATGTAAAGGAAAAGATCAAAGCATACCAGAACTTATGCACATGTGCTAAATGTGAGAAAGTTAGAAATTAACTCCCAGGTGCTGTAAATTTTCTGAATTATCTGAAAGTAATTCATGCTGAGGGGTTGTTTTAAGACCCTACTTTAGCTGGGTGCAAAGCACAGTCACAGTTGTTCAGTTACCTGCAGCCAGAAAGACTGGATTTAACTTCAACATAATTTTTTTGGTTGTGCTGAAGTTGTTCAGTTCTATCCAGTCTGTTACTTCACTCGATTTAAAGCTTTGGTGTTTTGCTGTGGTGTATTTTTGAAGCTGTTTGAGTATTTCTCTGGTATCTTATTCCACAGAGCCTGAAATGCCACGTGTAGGAGCAGATCAATAGGGACAGGGATGCACTTAAGCACTGACTTCTCTGTTTTTCTGCCCATGTTCAAACATGACCTGAGCCACCCACATCCTCTGACTCTCCCTTCACTGACCTCATGCCACTTCTCAGTCAATGGCAACTAAATCAGTGGAACTGCTCTGTGAAAAACCAAAAAGGTCATTGGAGTTGCACGGGAGCAGAGCTGCTCCAGCCAGCCAGGAGTGAGAGAGCCCAGAGCAGCCTGGAGCTCTTGGATGCTCTGGGGACAGAGTTCACACAGTACTGGGAGGGCTAAGGAGGGATTTTCATGCTGTGCCTGATTAAAGGAAATTCTTGGTAACATTTCTGCACTCGACAAAGCTGATTTCTGAGCTGGGCCTCAATTAAAACATTTTTTTTTTTCACAGCTGAAAGGCAGATCCATAAGACTATAATACCTGTAAAATAATAAGATAACAATACCTATAAAAAAAAAACAAAACCCTAAGCTATGATGTCAAGACCTATACCTGATTCATTATTTTATTTTTTGCTTCTTATTTCTGGGATACAGACATCTTGCAGCTAAATTTTCTCAGAAACCCATTAAATACAGATTTTTTTTTAAGTAGTTTTTCTTCAGGTATGTTTTATATAGACAATTTTGATTCAAACCTATGGCATATTCAGTACTCTAAAATTATTCAATGCTGAATTTAAATATTCATTTTCTTATTTTAGAATTAGACACCTATATGAATAAAATTAGGCTCAGTGGAGGAGGATACAGCTTTCCCACAGTGCTACTGTGAAAAAGTAGGAAAGAAAACCTGAGAATGAGTGCAGTCAAATGAGCACCTTCTATATTACTTCTACATGTAATTAATGTCTTACATCACAAATCATTAATGTTTTGGCTAACACAGATATCATGTACCCATAAATTATTGTTTAGCACAGCTCATAGACCACAGATTTCCATCTCTGTTTGGAGCAAGTGAACATTGACCAAACTTTACTCATTCACCAAACAATTGAGTTTCCAACACGTAATTTAAGCTAGACAAAAGGGGAGTTCAAGTGTCTGAATGGTTTAAATTAGATTAAAGTTAAATTAGATTAAATTAAGGGTGACAAATGACTGATATTCCACACTACTAATGATGTTTATATCACTGACTACTGGTGGTTATTTTGTTGTGAAGAGTATTGTGATATCTTTGACCATGAAGACTAAATTGGGATTTTTGCCAGAATTAGTGTCCTTTAGAATCTGAAATCTGACTTTTTTCATGCTGGGTGGCAGTTGCATTGTTGATGAGATTCAGTGACTCAAGAAATAAAAGGAAGTGGGGTGCTTAGAATGTCCTCTTTATTCTCAAAAACTCCAGCAAATATTTAAAGCACCTACCTGCTCAGAGTGACCCTGTCAAGGTGACACATCCAAGAGTGCACCCTGGCTCCTTTCCTGAGGTGAGTGATGTCACACAGCTGCTGCTGCTCCCACATGTCCCTGTATCTCCAAAATGTCCTTACATTTTTTTTCTTACAGGCATCATCAAAAAGCAAAACAATTTTAAATGGTAAAATAATGGATATTGAGGAGCATTCTGATGGAACACTGTGAGATTGTGGAGTTCCTTTGGCAGGAATTTCTGTGAACACTGAAGCTGGGGTGGAGTCATCATTCTTTCCAACGCATTTATTGATGCTTGTCCCACAAACAGCAGAAGTTATTGAGCACAAAATGCATTTATGTGAAAATTGAGGCAAAAGCAATATATTCTGGATTCACAGTGATAAAACGCTTACGACTAGTGCCTCTGTTAGAACAAATATTAGCAGAGGTTAAAGGCAAAAAAGTATAATTCAACCACATCTATGATGTGTGCAAGCCACTTAAATTCAACCTTTATTTTCTCTGAACGTTTTGAACTTTGTATTTTTGACTGCATGAAAACTGCCCCTTTAGGATTTAGAATGAAGCTGCAGGAGAAAAAAAAAGATGGTCCATTGTTAAAGCTTCAAAGAAAAATATTCAGGGATAAAAGTAAAATTGAAATACAAAAGATTTTTTAAAAAGTTATTTAATGTTTCAAAATGTGGCTCTGGCCTCTGCATACTGGCCAGTTTCAAGTTTACTGTCTAAGAACTGAAATTTCAAAGGTGGTTTGGACATGCCTTTTTCCTGCATTAAGTAATGTGAGGGCATGTGGCCCTTTAGTCTGAACACGTGGCACTAAAAATATACATGTGGGAAGTGCTTTGTTTCAGAGCCACTTTTTTCCTTTCATTTGTTTCTGAAATCAAAGTTTTTGTGTTCTTGAAAAGAATGAGCCCGTGTAATGTCATGCTTTGAAATGCTGTTCTCTTGACATTATAAGACCATGAAAGGGAGAACTTTGACTAACTCTATTATTCCTTCACCTTAAAGACATTGTCAAGTTTGCTAAGCTCTAAATATGACCCACCTAGTTTTGTTTCTTTTACCTTATTCTGTTTTAAAAAAGCTTATTTAATTCTTTTCTATGTACAGTGCTTCAAAGCTTGCGTTTCTTCATAAAATTAAACCAATAAAAATCCAGAAACATAAATGTCAAGTGACTTTTGCATAATTCACATCAATGTAGGCAGGTGATTGAAGCATACAAACTTTATTTGAACTAACTATTGCCTATCAAACAATGAGCAAAACTGGTTTGGAATTAGTTATGTCTTTTGATGTGTGGGTGCAGGGCTGATCAAAGTCCTGGATAGCCATTCATGTGAATCCCTGGACAGGCTTTGTCCCCATTAAAAATATATCCCATTGCAGTAACCCTCAGACAACCCCCCTTCCTTTTCAAGTGAGAAGAATTTTAACTTGAACCCTTTAACGCACAGGCATAAATCCCCAAATTGAGTTACATACTTTTGTTTTACATCTGAGTGCCTCCATCTAACAAAACTAAATCCCTAATGATTTAATTACCTGTAATGATCTTCTTCACAAATATTCTGCTTATTATGGCCCAGAAAATGGTCTTATTGAAAACCAGGCACCATCTTTGTGCATAATAATGTCTTTGTGATACATATATACATATATATATATATATATATATATATGTATGTATACACACACAAGCATTGCTGCTCAATAGTTCTGCAACATTGAAAGATATTAATTTTTAGTTCATTCCATTGTCATTTTTATCTAAATATCTACCTGAAAGTGTACTTCAGATCCTGAAACTCAGCTCAGTTCACTTAGGTAAACAGCTGTATACAGCTGAAAAATTGGCTTTTATGATCAGAAAATTTTAAAAGCCCCATTTTGCTCATAATTGCTACACATTGAAAATTAACTTTGAAAACGTAATGTGATAAGAAAACTCCTGACCTCAGTAAAATCTATTCTGTGCCTAATAGAAAAAGGAAACACCCAAGGCTTTGCTTTGAAGTCTCTGAAACCCAAAGATCAGAACGAGTGTAAAATACCCAGAGCTCTGCATAACTACAATTATTGCCTCAGTTTCTGTGGTAGCTCAAGCTCCTGGTTGGATAAGTGTTAGATCAATGGTGAGCAAACATTGCATTTCTAAAAAAATGGGCATAAAGGCCAATCCATGGAATGTTCCTTTCCCATTGCCCTCTAGAACTGACAGCCAAAAGAGAATTTGAGTGCAATTTGCCTCAATTTTTGGGGGGAGAGCACATGAATATTGGTTTTGATGGGGGAGCTTCAAGACTTGCTGGGTCTTTAAAACAAATAAATAAATCCTGCCAGAGAGATGTGGGTTAAGGAGTTGTAACAGATAGGCAGACAATTGAGAAATTAATCTCATTTCATAAGTTACAGATTTAGTCCCAGATTAGAGGGAGCCTTACCACAAAGTTTAGTGATGAATGTGGAAAAAGTAGAAACAATCTTCTTTGGGTCTACTATCTAAAATAAAATTGAAGTGACATTTTTCAAATGAGAATACATTGTCTGCTGCTTTGTCTGGTTCTTTCATTTCAGCTTTGTTAGATCTTTTGTTTCTTTGATGCTCAGAATATTGCACCATTTGGCTCTAAAACCTACATTAGAAGAGCATTAATTAAAGGCAGACACAGTGCAACGGAGACACTGTTAAAATTATGCTTGAAGGTACAATGTAATTAATTTTGTACAAGTGAAACATAAAAGAGAGAATGAAACCGGAGGAAATAGCAGCACATCCTCACAAAATGATAATGAGAAATACAATTGCAAATCAGAGAAAATGTGAAAGGACATATGGAATAATTAGATTTCAAGAAAGAAATCAAAACAAAGGGTAACCTGCTAATTGTTCTTGAAAATTAAGCAAAGAATATACAAGTAATGTTCAAGGTTCTTGGGGTTTGTTTTTGGGTGAAATGTAAGATTGACATTAAGTGCTTGTGAGTAAAATGAGGTTGTACATTTTGTATCATAATTTCCTGGCAGGTGAGTAAAGAGCTGAGCACGCTGCTTCACTTTAGAGCAACTTCTCTGCTGGAAGTTATCTCAGAAGGAAAGGGGTTGGGACCTGGGTTATGGTCCCCAGGCTGAAAATGAAGGCACATGACAGAATTAATTCTAATTCTGTCTGCATAGGAGGGGAAAAAGGCTTTAGGAAACTGCTTTGTTTTAATTGGTCGTTTTAAGTAACAATTAAACTTCTGCAGGTCTTGTCAGACCCCCTGTGATTCACCCCCAGTTCTGAGTGTTCTTGAGTGAAGCACCTTAAAAGATCAAAAATGTGGCTTGAGCATTTATCCTGTTCTCCAGAGTTTAAGGGAAGCCCAAGGTTTCCACATGTCTGTGGTGGCAGTCTTTGAAGATGCAACAGAAAACAGAAAGAGAGTTTATCATGAATTTAAAGATCTGCATTGCATGTGGTGAACTCCTGGTGGTGGCTGAGATTGCAAAATTATTGGGTGCCTTTGGAGCTGTAATTCCAGTGGTGTGGAAACACTCTCTGTGTTGGGATAATCATTGTTACAGCTAGGGGAGGGTGGCACCACTTGAGTTTTAGTGGGACCAGATTTCCAATTGTCAAATCCTTTGTTTTATTTTGGTTTGGGGTTAAAGAAAACCAGCAGAAATGTCAGCATACTGTTTCCCACCCCCACAGCATTTGTCTGGTGGCACAGAATGGTGTCATAGAGTCACTCAGCATCCAGGCTTCTGGGAGAAATCAAACAGAAATTCTCCTGGCAAGAACTTCAGTGTTTTCACTGCTGACAAACAAACATACTTGGTGAGGGAAAAATCCTGAGGCTTCTTTTAAAGCATGATGTAACTTTATATATATTATCTGTTTTAAGACTATAGATTATAACTTCTTGCCAGTTTTAAAGCTTTCCTAAATGTAATAACTACTTAACTAGATTCTAGGAGTTGAGTTTTTCAATTTTCAGTTAAAATTCCTTTTTTCACTGTCTGGATACGTCAGTTTATTTCTGTCTTCCAATTCATCAGAACCAAAATAAAAATAGCCAGTGAGAAGGAATTAGAGGTGAGGATCATCCAAAGTCCAGTGCAGTCGTGGGTTAGAAAGTTCAGGCAGTTTTCTCTAAAACATGAGTTGAATGTCAGCATTCCCAGGTGATCCTGAAGGCTTCTTGCAAGAACAGGATCATTAATTGCTAACAACCTGAAAATATGCACAGAAAAGCTTGATCCCTTAACAAAAATATTGATTCCTTAACATCCTGTGTGGTGTTATTGGCCTTCTTACACTTCTAAAGCTTTCTTAATTAGTCGCAAACTCCTGAGATGGAAAGTTTTGTAATTCATAGCATAACAACACCTCCTCTGTTGTGTGCACTTTGTCATCCACTGGGATTTTGAGGAGTTTTAAATAAATCCCTTTTTTGGTATTATATAGCACAGTGCAATAAAGTCCTTTAAAATATTTTACTTAAAGTTGATGTGTTTTGCAGTAATTTAAAGGGCAAGATAGGTTTCAAAACAAAGTATGTTTTAAAGTAAAACACACTGAACTGTCTCTAGTGTATATAATTATATTGATCAGACCATGCTTTCTTCACTGAAATGTCAAACCACACAGTTTCAAAATCCAACTGTAGGGGAAAACTGCATTGTTTTGGCTTCCATGGTGAAACCTATAAATTTTAAAATACAAAAATATCTGCTGGAGAAGCCTTATACAGTAGGGTATGCAGTAAAAATGTGAAGATCCTTGATCTCACAAGTTGTCTCTGTTGTCACGATTTGCACAAAATAGAAGGAATACAGGAACTTCAAAAGGGCAGAGATTGTTCAGTCATTAATTTTTACAGCAGTTTTAGGAACAACTCATTTAACTGGAGTTTAAGCTTTATTTCTGTGTCATGACATTGTAAATTGTCTTGCAGTAAATACCAATGTGTTGTTGGGCAGTTATTTTCATTTTAAAATGCCTTTTACAGTTGATAATTACATCCAGAAAAATTTTCCAGCTAGAAGCTTAACCTTCCAAGATAATGTATTCTTTACAGTTTATTTCCACAAATATGCTCCTGTTGTTTTCATAAAACATATGTATGAAATTGATTTCCTGATTCACTTCAGCTTACAGGGTTTTTAAGCCCAGTTTTTGTCTCTACCAATTAATCTTTGCAATTTTTTTCTCTGCTATGTGAATGCTCAGAGAATTCTGATAACAAGTAGCTCTAATTCATGGCTTCATGAAAGGGCCTTTTAATCTGTTCTGTTTTACACTATTTCCCTGAAGAAACCTGCTGAATTTCAAAGCAGGTGTCTTTTAAAGACTTACAGATAATATTTTGAAAGGTAAGTATATTTTGCTACTATTAGTGAAGGGGGAATATCTTTTCCTAATAAAGAAAGCTGCTCTGAGTGCTGCACTAAGAATCATGAAAGACCTCTGGTGACTTCAGAGCCTCCTTTGCATAGCACAGTGTTAAATTCTGCCCCCCTGAATATTTGAGTGATGCCTTTACTACCTAATGGTTCTTTGTTGTGATTAAGCTTAGAAATTATTTATATTCTTTCTGCATGCAAAAAACCCAGGTATTTCCTCACATAAAGAACCCATAATATTTTGAAAGCCTCATCTACTGTGAAACTTTGAAGTAGATGAGAGATTTTTGTTGTACCTTGTAGTTTTGGCTTCTAGCTCGTGTAATTAATCTTCTCCTGTTTTGGCAATCTTACAGTTAAGGTAACAGGTTTTGCTAGAGAAGAATTTCCAAAGCAGACTTGCTTTGGAAATCAGATTAAAAAGTAACTGCAGAAAATGCATTTTCATGAATTCTCAGGAAAATGGGGGCTTGGGATGTTTCCTAACAGAGGTCTGGGGATGAGGGCATGGCAAAGAAAGCCACAGGCTGTGATGTTTTGGCATGACAATGAAAATAGCGTGGCAATGCAAGCCACTGTGATGTTTTCTAGCACACCTACAACAAGAATTTTTGTTCATGCTCTTAAATTAACCCAAAAAGAGTACTAAGAGTACTAAAAAGAGTCCCAAGCAAGCAGCAGCATCGCTGCTGTTGAATAATGCACTCACTGCAGCAGGTTCCTGAGGCAGCACCAATGAGGAAGGTATAGCAAGCACAGCACTCAAAATTCACTGTGCTCTGATCTCGACTGAATTTCTCACTTTATTCAAAGAAATACACTTCACAGAACTCAGGGCTGTGTCTTCAACCACCCTTGCAGCTTGTTTCAAATTAGGTTGTGGTTCTGGCCACCTGTCATTACACTGCCAGCTACTATTAAACCATCAAAGCAGTATTTTAGCTGCTTTGATGTAGTCTGGAATTGTATCTACTGCTGAATGATGATTAGATTAAATGTTACAAATGTATCCAAAGGGAATAGAAGCACTAGTCTAATCTTGATCCGCTACAATTTAATTTTAAGTATTTCCTGATATTTCTATTATTTCTGAGGCATTCCTTTGTATTTATAGATGCTAGTACACAGCAGGAACTGCCTCTCGGAATAGCATTAAAAAGCTGCTATTAGCAGAGTCTGTGTTATTAATGTGATGTTTCATACATCACAACTTCAGAAAGGTCTAGAAAATGGATAGTGGAAATGTCATTTCCCCTTTTAAAATGACATTCCATTCCAATGAATATGGGGAAAGTACTGAAGGAAAATGAAGCTCTTTTGTTCTGGTTTGGTGGAGAAGTCTGGCTTCTGCCTGAGATTTGTTGGCTGGGTTCCTGCCAGGCCTGATCAGTCAGTTAATGCTTGTGTGGTGTTTGGGCTTGACCCCAAGCCTTTATTTTACCTCCTGACAAAGTTCTGGTGCCCCTTTGCCCAGCTGGTGTCAGATTCCCGGCAGGGGTTGCTCCCACTGATCCTTCCCAGAAAGGATGGAGGCTCTGAGCTGTCAGACCCTCCACAGAACAGCCAAGATAAGCATGTCTGAGAAAAAGGACCAAATTCCAGCTGCACCTCAGATTTCTGCTGCAGGATGTCAACAGCAGACTCTCCCAGGGCTCCCACACACACCAGGGACACACAAGTGGAATTCTGTCTTTGGGACAGCCCTGGAGAACAGCTCTTGGAGATCAATGTCCGTGTTCTGGGTCCACCTCCTCACTCCACTTCCTCATCACTGCTTCAATGAAAAACAGGGTTTACAAATTAGCTTTCATAGTAATAACTTAATTAATTCATGGAAGCAGCATTTTAGCTGTTCCAGGATTGGTTTGCAACAAAACAAAACTCACCCAAGTCTCAGTTTGTATATTTAATGTTTGAGAATGTGTCCAGACCCTGACCATGGCCTCATAGCTTGTCTTCCCAGAAAATAAAATTCAAAGTTGATGCTGGCAGCTCCTTTTGGGAGTGCTACCTGTGTCCAGGTTAATGGAAGGAAGACACCCATTAGTAGCTAATGCTGGACTTGATGCTTTTAGCAGCAGATGAGTCTGAGCTCAGAGCCTGCAAACATCTGGCTTTTTGTTTGAGGAGGAATTGATGTTGTGTAATTACAGAGGGGCAAAGATCCAAAGAGAAAAAGAGAAAAGGAAAATATTACTATAATGAAATGTCTGATGCTGCACGATGCATTTCTTTTTACATAGGCAAGAACATTTTTAAGCTCAGTTTCATGTTCCAGTTTTTCTGATTTTCAGAAAATTGCAATAATAGAAAAAGGTTAATTACAGGCCTCAAATGAAGGTTGTTTTTATGATTAGAAGTGTAGAAAAGACAAATAGGTTTTTGTCTGATTGTCTTCTGGCTGATTGCAATAAAATTTAGATATGGGGTTATTTCGATGTGAACTTTTTCATTTTATTTTATATAGCAAGAGTCAAGTGTGCTTCAAATCACCCTTCCAAGCAGAACATCTACATGATGTATGGCAAGTGGAAACTTTTTAATTGTGGTAGGTCAAGGAAATCTTTCAGAATGGCACATGAATAGAGCTATGCAATTCATGCTGTGATTGTCCCAGTGAGCTCCTGTCCATTGAAAAAGGTTCATTTAAGTTGTGAAAAATGAAGAATTTTCATTGACGTCAGTACAGTTTGAAATTTACTGTCCCTGATCCAAAGCAGTGTGGATCTGATATTTAGGGCTAGATCTCAAACCTGCTGAAGTAAAGGCATAATTTTATCCAAACTTTCATGTAAGCAATCTGGGAGTGCCTTTCATGTGTTAGAAGAACTTTAGAGAAGCTCCATCTTTTTTTGTTCAGCTACCTGGGAACTGAAACTGTATCATTACATTTGTCTTTGAAGAAGAAACAAGCTTCAATTAAAATGTGTGTTATTGAAAAAAAAAAAAAAGTGGCAGAACTTCATCCCAATTACATATTTGCATTTAAATAGTTCAAACTTCTGATTGGAGACCTTAAAAACAAATTGTCTTACATTTTCTCAAACTCTACATAAAATTACCATTGAATACATTAAAAAAACTTTACTAACACAAAAATAATTTAAAAATTAAACATTAAAAAATCCATCGAACAATATAAATTTAACTATAATAATAACAACTTAAACATCTTGTTCAGTTAGGTGTGGCAAGGTTATTATAAGTTTTAGCAGCCACAGTGGGACCAGTGTTGCTGCCCAAATTTAGGAGTTAAATCCCCAAACAAAGAATCCCCTGAGCTCACCCAGACTTTTCTATGGCTCTGTTCTGCTGCCTCACAGCCAGGGGGATGTTTCACCTGTGTCTGAAGAATAAGTAAATGCATAAGAAAGTGAACAGTCTCAGTAGCAGAAATCCAGTGGGATTTTAGTATTTATGTAATTTGCAGGAGGGAAAATAAAAATAATAGTTCATTATTTTGAACGAGGATAAAAGGTGTCCTTAATGAGAACTTAGAGGAGTGTTGGTTTCCTTCATTGCATTTGCTTTGCCTGCATAAATCTTCTATGGCTCAGCCACTGCTGAAAATGAGGGGGTCTGCTCCTTGTACTTTAAAGTAACACAAAAATTCATTGCTTTCTTCTCATTTTCACTTCACAAGAGAAAGGGGGGGTTTTTTGTGGGGTTTTTTACCAGTTTTAATGGCGTCACAATGTCTCTGTGGATAGTTCCAGTGTCCTTCACTTGAACAGCAGAACACAGCCTTGGGCAGAGTGTTATCCCCCTGCAAAGCCTCACAAGTGTTGGACTGAAGTGGACCTTTTCTCTCACTGCAGAAATCTTCTGTTGTGCCCATTTTTATTTTAAAAATGTAAACACTCCTTGTTTGGCCACAACCTTGCCTGGATGACTCTTGACTTGAGCAAACAGTGAATATGTGGCACAGTAGAAATAATGGTATTTAAAAATAATGGTACTTATAATCCAGCTGCTGTGGAAGGAGAAAGCCCTGGCTTAGAGCCATGGAAAAATGAGGAGATTGACACCACCCTGCTCTCAGGGATGTAAGGGTTCCTCCTTACACATCATCACATCTAATTCCAGCTGCCAAGGGCGATGTGTTCCAGCAGTGGAGCAGTCTGTGAGTGATGCACGGGCTCAGTGCTGAGCTTCCTCACCCTTCTCTGGGATGATGTGGGTTTCTTAATTTGATGTGATCTCTGCTATGAAATATATTTCATTTTCTGCCTTTGAAAGACATTTGAAAAGAAAAGGCCCAAGTAGATGGACTTTAGTGACTTTAGTGGGTCTGTCACGGGGTTTATCACTGCAGCTGAGTTCATCAAACTTCAGGAAGGCTAAAAATACTAAGAATAGCCTTCTAAAACCAGTAAATCTGAACTTATTAATCAATACTGAGAGGAATAAAAGACGTATTATCCAAAAGCAGTGAAAATATGCATAGACTGGGCTTTAAAAAAGGAATTTGTGTTAGCTGAGAATAAGAAAAATGACCAATGTGTTGTTTATTTTAAACATGGTAATGAACAGAAAAGTAACTACAAAAATAACAGCTTAGTGTCTTGTATTCATTCCCTCTCCATGACCTTCATACCAGACCTATAGGACTTACAAGTTAAGAATTTTTTGACAGCTGTACAAACTGAAATATTCATCTAAAAGTCAAGATATTTCATATTTGGATTAATGGGACAAAGTGAAAAGTGATTTGTGTCAGTTTTTCAGTTTGCTGTGGCAGAAAAGGCTGATTTTTTTTTTTCTTTATTACAGCCACAAGTTTAGAAAATACTAAAAATCCTAGGTTTTTGTAGTCACTAAAACTGAAAGCCATAACCATAGAGTGCAGCAGCCAGGTAGATGAGACCAGGTTTAATTACCTCAGAAATCAAAATACAGACCAAATGTGCAATTGAACCAACCAGCTCAATTTAATTTGTGAATAAATCTGCTAAGTTATTGTGTTTGGGGTTTTGGTTTTTTCCTTATGAGATGGAAGACTGTGAATAAAATCCTTCCCCCACCCCCCAAAAAAAAAAGGTCAGAAGATTCAAGTGTTAGGAGATTTGGAGACTCAGTTCCTAAAGATTTTGATCCCTGCTTCTGCAGGAGGTCCAAAGCCTGCAAGTCTCCAGCTGCATTGCAATCATTGTCAAATCAGTAAAGCTTTTTACCTCTGTCTCATTCCAGACATTTTTACCACCTTGCATATTATAAACAGTTCATTTTTGTTCACTGAAACCTTAGATTATAAATAGCAACATTCAGCACTTTTGTTGTAGATTGTTGGGGGAGAAAGATTCAGAACAATTTTAATCACATTGTCAAACCCAGAATAAGCTAATGTATCAAGTTGAGAGTTTTTTCCAGTTTTATGACATAATTACTTGTGTATTAGGCCTACAATGAAAAAAATATCTCTGCAAGAGCCATGTTTTTAAAACGTTATTAGTAGTGTTTGCCTTAAGATAAAATGAGTAATTACCAGCCCATTAAATAGTGACAGGTAACCAGTTACAAGAAAGACGTTGTCAAGTTATTTCAGTTAAGTAAAATCAATCTTTCACTGTTATGCTTAATTAAGATAATTCCAGCTTGGCTCTGATGTAAAACTCAGCTGAAATTCAGGAAAAAAAAGCCTTGAAAAGATGGAATGCTGCTGTACTCTGCAACATTCTGAAACTAAAGAGTTAATAGTTTATGGTAATTCATAATGAGATGGGAGGCATCAGATCCAAACATTTCTGAAATTCCCACTTCATTTAGGCCCTAGGTATGACCAGATTTTTAAATCTGCTTCCAGGAGTAGATTGATGTCTGACGGCTGCCAAATTGTCCAGATCTGGTGGGAATCACCCAAAATTTGGTTGTGGGGAGGTTTCTTTGCCTGGGAGTGAGGTGCCACTAACAGGTGACACATCAGTGACTTCAGTCCAGCCTTGCTGAAGACTGAGAGCACTTCCAGCTTCCACCCTGCTGGAAATGTCATTTTGTGATGTAAATAACAAGACTCCAGAATTCCCTGGGAGTGCCTTAAACTCTAATTTTCAGTACCTGCCACTACTGTAAACAATTTAAAAATGAAGTTAAATTAATTCATAGCTAAGTTACTGTAAGTATGAAGATACAGCCTGTGTCTCTTCCAGTGGAAATTTGTGCTTTATTTCTTGCCCTGAGTTTGTTCCATCTTTGAGGTGCCTTGTAGTGCCTAAAATAATAAACAAGTAAACACCATCTCATTCTTTAAATGCCAGGGAAATTATTATTATTATTATAAAATTACTTCAAAACCTAGTGCAGGATTTTTATGTTTCCTGCGCTTGTGTGGAGGCATCAGGGGATTAATTGGTTAATTGGATGGAGGGATGATTTCATGCAGTGCTTGGGGAACTGGTTCAACCCTACCCAGCCTGGGAGGTGCAGTCAGGAGAGGGGTCTGCCAGGGAACTGTGGCACAGTGGTTGGAACAGATTTGGAGCTTGTTTCAGAATTTCCATGAATATTGGAATATCATGGAGGCAAAAGAGTGTAACCCACTGGGTCTGCAGAGATTTCACAACTTGTTGGAGTAGGTAGGAGAGCAGCATGTGAAATCTCAAAGATTATTTTTTCCTCATGGAAAATAGGTATTTACACCGGACTTGAGAGTGTGGAGGGAGGCTCAGTGAGTAGGTAAATGCTGGAATCACCTGAAGCACTGTTTGTAGGACACCAAAGCTGTATCACACACTCAAAAGGTTTGTGCAAGATTAACTTATTTTTCTGATATAGGCCTGGTGATCCTCTTTCACAATGTATTAGGTGTACAGGAAAAAGCATTTAAATATTTTGGGGTTTGGAAGCCAGTTTGACTCTGCCATGTCTTTACAATCAGTGTGTTTTTATATTACTGCCTTGCAGGTTAGCTAAATTAATTAGCATAATGCATGGCCCGTGATCTTCACAGCAGATAATCAACAATTTTGGGTTTATATGCAGAAGCATTTTTAACTTATTTTTGTTTTTGCTTCTCCCCCAGCCCTGGTGATTCTGATGTGTTTTTGTTGCAGCACATTTTGAAGTGCACACCTTTATTCTGTTCTTTACACAGCACCACCTTCAGCAGAGGCAGCAGGTCTTCTGTGATGTAAAATACATCACTGCTAGGAAGCTTTCTCTTCTAAATAATTACATTCCTGGATAATTGTTTATTTTCAGAGACTGTTCCATATTGTGTCTGCTCGCCCCCAATCTAATTTTATTTTGATGGACTGGAATATCAGCCGTGCTGTTCTCAAGCCTGAAGTTAATGTATTCATTAGTTATAATTGCTTCCAATGTGTCCTCACCAATCTTAGTCTTCTGCTTACTTAATGATTCTGATTGGATGTTCAACACTTTTATCTGGGTTAATTTACTATTCATAGTACAATGATGGATTATTCATTTTGTTACCCAGATTACAACTGTAAATGGAGTTATACATCATCAATGAGAACACCACAGAATCATTTAGCTAAAAAATGCCTTCTAGTTATCTTGAAGCAGCAAAGATAGTCACATAAAAACTTTGTGGCTGGCAGTGCTTCCTGCCCAAAGATGGCTGAATTCATTAGGCTGCTATGAATTGCTATAAAATTCTGTAAATGCTGCTTTTAAGCACTGTTTTATGTGCCTAAGTGTGCGTTTGTGCATGTGAATTATCTTGAGGGAAACTTAATAAAATGTAAACTAAAATCAATGTTAGGACAGAGTTTGTAAAGGGCAGTGGATTGGAGCTTAGAACTCTTGAGCTCTGTTGAGCAGAAATGGGCAGCAAGAATAGTTTAAAATACCTCTTCCTATTTCTGAAGTCTCTTTTGAAAGGGAATGTGGAAAAATTCTCCAAAACAATCTCTAGTGAGCTAGAGTTTTATCAGAATCAAGGCAAAATAAAAAAGTGAGGGAAAAGTCAGAAATAAAATGTGAGAGAATCAATTCAGAAGTGGATTGTGGAAAACTGAAAGGGTTTGATGCCAGTAGTCATTAGTCTGAAAGACAGAACCTGTCAAAATAAAGTGAATGTTGTGCAAGAAAAATCAGTGCAGCATGAGGAGACACTTGGATTTTTCAGACCTAAATGAATTTATGGTAAGTGATGGACAAATTTACCTTTGATTGCCTTTTTTTAGTTCTCCAAGTGCTATTTTAAACTGAGAGATCAGATATTTCTGTGTTTTGTGATAATCCTCTCAATTTCTAGAAATCTGAAAAGGATCAGAATTTTGGAGTGGTGGCAGAGGCAGGACCATGCCTGGGGAGGTTTTCCTTGGGCTCTGTCAGGTGCTGCAGGTTTCTGGTTTTTCTCTTTAGCCTCCAATTTGAGACCAGTGAGGTTTGCTCAAGAAAGCTGGGAACACAGATTTGTAAGTGACTCAGAGGGGCCATAATTTTACAAGGATGTAAAGGGTGTCAAGTCTGGTGGATTTGGGGATTTGGATCCTTTGTAAAAACATGCCTGAAAACAACAAAGCACATCAATATTTATCAATATGTTTCTTTGTTTTCAGAGATAGTTCCTTTTTTCTGAGCCACACAGGCATTTAGGAACTGTCTCCCAGACATCTTCCCTGTGAGTTCTTCTTGCATTTGTTTACTGAGGGTTTTAATATCGGGTGTCAAGCACAATTTTACTCAAATATGTGAATTACAGACATGTTTATGGATTTTCAGGATGAGAGCCCAGATAAGTAGAATTCTGTTAACACAGTATCTACTTCTACTTTTTAGTAATCTGTGATCTGAAAGAGAAACACTCATACTCTGCTCAGGCTCAGAACATTTCAAAAAAAATCTAAAACTCAATTACTAGGGCTTGGCGACCTTACAAAAGGGAAACAGCACCTGATTAACTGATGAGGAAATAAACAGCAGCAACGTAATGTGACCTTTAAAGAGCAGCTCATGAAAATCTTTTGAAACATTTCTACTTAAAGGATATGTCAGGAATATACTTTCTGTGGTTGTTCTCTTCATTCTGTGCTGCTGCTTATGTGACAGTGTGGCATTTGGGGTTTGTGCCTTGGATTCCTGCAACTCTGGTTTTCCATGGGCTGTGTATCCAAACCTGGGCTGATACAGGGCTACTGCCACTCTAAGGGAGACTGTGGGATCCCTGGTTTTTTTTAAATGAAATTTTATTGATGTGGTTATTTACCTCATGAAATATGCAATGTTCTCTTCACTTCCTAATTTGATCCATTAAATATTTTATGACAGTGTGAGTGGTCATATTAATGGACATGCCAAAGAAGTGCCACAATCAGACCCACAAGCTGTGATAAATTTTCAGATCACATCTTTGCCTATTATCTTCTTAATAACAAAAATGATGTTAAGGATCTACAGTGTCATTCAGCCACAGTTCTTAAATACAGGTGTGGAGAAGAAAGCTGAAAAGCACTTTGAATTCATGTCTTTTAAAGGGCTGGAATGTGGATCCACGAATGTAATCAAAGTAGAAGTACCAGAAAATATTTTGGAATAATTTTTTTTTTTTTTACTATGGGGCAAAATAGTTCCTTACATTTTACTGTACATGAAATCTGGCTTCTTAGGTAGAGCACAAGATAACATAAAATGGAACTTCTTGTCATATAAATGTGGTTTATCAGCATTCAATTGTGATATACAACTAGTCTAAGTTGAGTAAGGATTTTCTTATAACCCTTTTTGTTAACCTTCAGCTAGGAAGCAAATGAAACCATTTTGCCCGTAAACAGTAAATTAATTTTCCCATTTTAATTAGATCATTTACAAATCCTTTCTATATTGAAAAAACAGAGGAAAATACAGAGGTTTGAAAAAAAAAACCCTTAAAAGCTTGCACTTTTCTTTAACTTCTGCATTAAAAGTCAGATGAATCCTGTAGAATCAATCTTCCATAACACCGTTGTACTTATGTATCAATGGTGACATTTATCTTTTATTTCCATTGTTTACACTTCCATTACCTCTCACTTTTCTCTCTCAGTGACTCCACCCCTGTATTCTTTTGCCCCTGGGCTGTTTCTCTGAAGGAATGCTGACAGTCAATACTTTCCTATCAGAACTCCAGAAGCACCCAAAACTTCAGAAATAATTTAAAGCCTGCAAAGGTGCAGCCACCTGTGTTTCCTTTCCTTCTCTTTGTTCACACAGGAACAGGTGACTCAAAAGAACATGACCCAAATCTGAAATGCTGACAGGTCCTTCCCTGAACTTGCATTTAAGAAGAAATTTGTTGAAGATGAAATTTAATTCAATTAAACTTGGAAGGGTGGTTACTATCTCACAGATTCCCTTTCTCTAATCAATTTCTTTTTCATGTTGGAAAAGGATCCAAGAACTCTTTATCTCCCTGGATGTTGCTTTTTTTTCCTCCCCCAGAAAAAAAATCCTTATGTGGCCAGTACAAAGAGAATTGTTTATGCTTTTCTGAGTGAATGCCAAGAAGAAAAGAACCAGAAAACAAAGACTAAACCCTTCTTGAATTTGCTACTTTAATTTTCTGACAGTCTGTCACACTGAAGCAGAAAAATCTTAAAAATTCAGTTTATATATTTCCTTTAAAACTATTTGGGAAGCTGAGTGTGCACCAGCCTTTGAAGACACTATAATCTAGGTTGAAAGCATAAGAGGAGACACATTAGAAACTTTTTTCTTCCTTTTGTTTTCTCTTCAAAATTGAATGGGACAAATCATCACAGTTCTGTTCTCTCAAAAGCCATTGAACATCTGCCACCAGATAAGGATTGTCAGCCTTTCTGCCTCTGTCTGCAGAGCTGGTGCACAGTAATAATCACTGCTCTTCCTGACAGTTGCTGCTCATAAGAGGATGTGAACTCAGGCTCCCCTCGTCTCTTCTGTCCCTCCCATCATCCACCCTCCCCAGCTCCCTTCCTACTTCACAGATCCTACTTTTTTCCAAGATATTTTTTTACTGTTTTGACAAAAAAATAAAAAAAAAAGTGGAATTTTTTAAAGTTTCTTCCAGTGTTGCCTTCATTTTTAGGTCTTTTGCTATCACATGGAAATTAGGTTTGTACTGTCAGCAGTTGCTCGTCTCTGTCAGGTTTCAAAACTCCAGTCAGGTTTCAAAACTTCTCAGCTGTTTATTAATTATAACTAAAGGGAATGAACAGGTGTTCTAAAAATGAGTATAAACCCATGCTTTCATTTTGGCTGAGTAACACACAATTATTCACCACCCCTTGAGCCTGCTTGTAGCTCCAACCATACATTATATATAATGTTAGAGTCGTGTGTGCTGGTTTATGTAGTGTTTGTGCTACAGACATGGACCCACCATTGTTATCCTGCATCAATTATTATAAACAGGTAGAGAAATAATAAAAATATCCATGGCAAAATTATGCAAAGTAGATGTTGGAAGTTTAATGAGAGTTATTCACCCAAGCAACCATTGCTTCATTGTGTTCTCAACTCACCAAGACACAATGGCTAAAAAACTTTACACAAAAAGGAAACTTGATGGTATCCCCAAAAGATCCCTCTTGGAAATGTTGCTTCTTGCAATGAATTTGCAATAAGGCAAATAATTTAGATATCTAGAGCAAGCCTGCTACAGATATGAAGCACAAATATTAAAGTTCTCTGCTACTTCTGTGTTTAATCAAAACACGTTAATTTAAAATATGCATTTCAATCCTAGTCATTTCATATTGTATATATATGTCTTGATAAAACAAATATAGGTCTAGTATTGTTTAATAAAAGAATAACAAAATGATTCCTGACATAATCACCTTTAAGCTTATCCCTGACCTCATATATTTTAATTATGTATAAGAGTTAGAAGATCGCCTGTGCAACAAGGAGCCCTTCATTACCTGTAATTCCTATTTTATAACTTTTTTGTTTGATCTGTTCCAGGATTCATTCCAAAGAAATTCAACAGAATAAATTATCATTCTCCCCAACCATTTGACTGTAGCTTTGAATATATAATGTACCCACCCATGTATATTATTTATGAAAGATTGATTATTCTTTCATCTCAATATCCCTTTTATGCCAGGAGAATTTTGGATTTAACACTTTCCTTCCTAGACATGAAGAATTGCTGCCCAAATGTGCTGCTGCATCCCACATGGGCACATCAAAGCCGGCTGAAAGCTCATCTGGGCACGTCAGCAGGAGCTGCAGTTACACTTTTGACTCACAGCTGCTAAAGATAACTCAGGGGATGGGAAGGGGAAGAGGTGAATGGACTTTGTTATCATCTGTGCCCTAAATGATGAAACATGCTCTTTTAAAGCTGGATCAACATAGAATTTTAAATTAAACTTTTGGCTCTGATTTAGTGCTTTGCTGCATCTGTTTTTGACCAGTGAGTGGAGTAGTAGAGAGCTGAAACTGCAAAAAATATCTGGAAAAGTGTGTATAAACACACTGCAGGTATGGAGTTGGAAGCCATTTGTGTTCCAGTGGATTTGCTGTGTTTGTGTACATCGAATGAAAATAAATAAAACAGTATGTTTGTCTTGGGAAAACGCTGCATTTGCTTTTAGCTCCAGGTTTTGGTAAACCTGGGAGCTTTGTGTTTCTTGGGGACAGATGGCTTCATCACCACTTCCCCTGCTCTGCTGCCAGGGACAAATCTCACAGCACACAGGGCACGATGGTGTCTCCTCAGCAAACAGAGGAGAACTTCTGCCTGGGGGAGGCATTATCCCTCCTGGGACTGCTCTTGGGATGCTCTCACAGGAAAGGGTGAATTAAATATGATTGCTGGGGGTACAGCCCTTCCAAGGTGTGCACACAGCTCTCAGCAGCCTGGAACAGACATCAGCTCCTTGCTCAAAGAGGGCTGTACAGTTATTGATTAGGGATGGGTGTAAGGAATTCAACCTAGGACTGCTGAGAAATCCAGGAGCAATATCTGGACATTACTGATATTGTTCCATCAACCAGAAAAATCTTCACTGTGACTGCAAACTGTTCAAAGGCCTTTCTCCTGTCCAGCCTTTGTCCAATTTGGATTAGCTCCATTTATTTTTTTATGGAGAAGTAGATCCTAAGCAAAAGCCACTTTGGTGGCAGTGAGATGAGTTACATGAAGAGCATGGATGGGTATTTGGGTCCCCTGGTGAACTTTGAAGGGTTTTACAGGTACATTTTATACCAAATTTTGTCTCCAAGTTGTCAAGTTTGACTGGAAAATGGGTGATCAAGGAATGGTTAATCTTGTAACTCCAGAGTTAAGGTCAAAGGTATCATTCACACCATCACTGCTGCTTCTCAAAGTTGGTCTGTTCATCCTGCTAGGTGTCTTGGTGTCTTCATAGGTGTTTTGTCATGTGATGATCTCTGCAAAACATGCAGCTGTTTTGATTTTTGATTACTTTTCTGGTGGTCAGTTATCTTCACTCCCTTTTATCCTCTCTTTGTAATAAAATTATCCATTTTTGCTTGCACGTTTTGTAGAAATTCTGTTTCCTTGTCCATGCTAGGGGAGTTGGAACTGGAGGATCTTCAAGGTCCCTTCCAAACCATTTTATGACTGAATTATTTGGCAAAATAATTGAATTTTCAATCTAAAGCCAATGTGAAAAAAGATCAAATGAAATATGGGTTTCCTAAATGATAACTTAAAATCGAACTAATATAAAAGTCAAAAGGAAATACATTTTGCAAATGGTGAATTAATACTATGATTTAAAGACGGGGAATCAAAATAATTTCATGTTATGCATTTTGAGGAGGGAGGAGATTCTTTTGGTCAAAATACCTCTAGAGAGAAAGCTAAAAGACTGCTGCAGGTTTTGGTTAAAAATGTATCAAAGTTTCACCTAAACTTGGTTTTGCATTTTATGATAAAAATATGTTGTCAGGTTGTCCAATAAGGTTATCTTTTGAAATGTGTTGCCTAAGCAATGAGTAGAGTAGAAATTATTCAGTCATCACCCTGTCAAGGACTGCATGATTCCCACTGGCATTTGGGAAGATGACGTGCAAACCAAGGCCCTAATTCTGGAAAGATGTCACATTCTCCAGCTTATGCACAAAAGCAGCCAGCAACTTCCATGGGACTGCAGTGGGTATAAACTGCATTGCTGGCTGCTTTCCTGCAAGATGCTGGAGGAAAATTCACTCCCATAAAACTTCCTGGATGTCTTAACTCTTGTTGGTTCAGGAGCCATATTCTTATCAGTGAAAAGACAAGGCTGTGCAGTTTGGGGCTCTGAGGGCTCCCCAGCAGTTCAAAGGAACATGTTTGCTTTCCAAACCTGCCGAGTATTTGTTGGTTGGAAACTGTTCCTCAGTTTATTCTTCTTTAAAACTGCTCTCAACCTCTCCTGCACAAACCAGAGAGCTATACCTGCCAGGAGTATTGGTTTGTATTGGAGTATTTCTGCTCTTCTGCAGAAATAATTCAAAAACATCTGGAATATAATGACTACTGTCACAGGGAGTGCAGCAGTATTGCACTATCTTTCATAGCTGAATTGCACCATACTTTGTGTAACACTGGGGAATTTCTTGTCCACCAGTAAGATTGTGTTGGATCTAACGTTGTACAGCTCTGGTAGCAAAAAACTTTAAAAATCCTTTTTTTTATATGTATATTTTGTGTTCCTTTGTTTCTTTATTCCATCAATCTGTAAAGTTTTGTCCCATTTGTGTGTCCATTCATGTAATTTCATTTCTTGGTAACTTCATGTAGCTTCATTTCCTTGATTTTTTTGATTGCTTGGATTCTTTCTGAGGGGGCAGAGATGAAGGAATAGTTTGGGGGAGGTTAAGGATTTTTTCCCATTGAAATGCTTACCTTCTTTTCTAATAACAAGAAAATTCCTTTCCTCTCTCTGCAACATAGTTCTGAGTTTATTTAAAGACATTTTTTTACAGTGGGAACTAAAGGAAGGCACTGGGCTCCCTTCATCAGCAGTGTGACTTTATCTGAGTCACTGGAGTCACACTCTGCTGAAATGGCTCATGGCTGGAGGCTGTTTTTGCTCCATCCCAGGGAGATTCTGAGTCTCAGTGTTTGACAGTGCTGGCTGGGGATCCTGTCTTCAACAAACAGTGGATGCTCAGACTTAGCTTTGCATGGCTGTGCTGCTCCATCTGTTACCATGGCACTGCTGCTGCTCAAGGTGAAATGCCAGCTCTAATAGGGCAGAAGTGCCAAGGAAAGATTAGTTTGGATAGCAGGACTCAGTTCTGCTGTAAGATCCCTGTCTCGTGCAAGAATTCCCCCCTCCAGAGCCATGTCCTGCAGGAGCTGGGCTTTTTCCCATTTGCTGCTGCTCGTTTCCCTCTGAGTTCCCTTCTCCTCCTGAGGGTTGCTCTTCTCCTCACCCTGAGCTCAGGGCTGGCCCCAGGCCCCAGGCTGCCTCCATCAGCACCCCCAGCTGAACAGCAGACTGGGCCTAATTTGGCTTCAGTGAATGATTTCCTGTGTTTCAAGAACTAGCCAAGAATGCCCTGCTTGATTATGATATCCCATCCTGTTAGCTCTTTGTTTGTCACCCTATTTCTCTCACTGCATGATCATTGTCCTTTCTCTTAAATAAACATTACACCACTGAGCAGCTAGTGACTCAAAGAGTAACTTTGTAAGCATCTCTGTAAGTAAAGGGCTTTTTTTTGTATTTATAGTTAAACTGATGTCATTGCTCCAAAGTCCTCGAGCCATTCTAATTGATCCTAAAGTTCTTAAGGTTAGAAGTTCTCTTCTTTCAAAGATATACATTTAAATAATTTATCTGTTGCTCTTTTATTATACATTTCTTTTTGAACTTATCTTTCAGAGAAATGGTGGTTAACAATGAGAAAAAAGTGTATTTATTTGCAATCTCAAGTTCCTTTATCTGCTGGTTGATCGGGTTTTTTTCCTGCAGTACTTTCTACTCTATCCATCCTTTTGGGGCAAATCCTGAAGATTTTGTCATTTTGAACTCACTTTCAACAAAGCTTTTCAGCATGATATTTTAGATAGCCCTGCTGAAGTTGTGCACCTAAAGTTTTAGGGTAGATTTTGTCTGTATCTGGATATATTTTGAAGCTGTTGGGGGCTTTCCTGCAGTTGTCATAGCCCTGGTGCAGCCTTCTGTAGTGTTTTATCTATGAACACAAGACTGGAAAATAGGCAAGGTTGAAGTTATTTTATAAAAGGATAAAAGAAAGGATTGGCTGGAGAAATTGCCATAAACAAAGTGAATTTTTCATTTCAGAAGGAAAATTAAGTTTCTGTATGGAAGATTAACTGTCTATTAACTGCAGGCCAGGAAAGGAGAGCAGACAGTTGCTCAGGATATATTAATTTGCAGCAGCTCAGTATCTCTGCCTCCCACTCAGTTAACGTCACTCTGTCTCTTTATTTTATTCTTCTCCAGAGATTTTTTAATTACCTTTTCTTTATTCTCCCAGTTCAAAACTAATGATGGAGTAATTATTAGTTGTAAATCAGAATGCCTGAAGACGAACAGACCAGCACTAGAACTCAGGACTGAAGCAAACTGAAAACTTCATTGCTTTCCCACAGCATTCCTGGAAATTTCCAGTTGAGCAAGTTCTCAGTCCCAGCAACATGGTTTTTCCATAGGTGTTATTTCTACACCCTGGGATTGGCTAAGACAACTACAACAAAGCAAATATCTTAGCTGAGGAGCCAAATCCCAGAGTGCAGTGCTCTGCCATGGACCTTTGTGGATGTGGGAGGAAACAGCTTCCCCTGCTTGGGGAGATTGGGAGCAGGTAGGCCCTGAGTTTGGTGGACAATTTTGAATTTTCTAGCCTGTCTCAGGAGCTCTGGGCAAGTAGATCTCAGCTGAAATAAATGGGCAGGATGGAGCTGCTGGTTTTGTCAGACTCGGAGGCAAGCGCAGATCTCAGCTCTGTGCCTCTTCTGCCTTCTGTGTTTTCTGCACAATGCTATCTGTGTGCCATGTCCTGCAGCCTGGACCAATATTTGATGAGTTGGGAAGCAGAAAAACACCAAGGGATTCCCATTTAACTCAAAAAATCAGAACTTTTAAGGGCCACGCAGGAATAAATAATGAGCTGGGGTTTGGAGGAGCTGCACTGCCCAGATGTGCTCTGAGGTCTGAGCTGTGCTCCAGCTCCCTGGCAGGAGTCTCCTGTGCTGAGCATTGTTGTCAGGGGTCAGGCAGGAATTTGCGTGTGTGTGCACACACTCACCCATCAATAACTGATGAGTTTGCTGGGAGGAATCGTGGATGACCAGCAGAACATGGAACAGCAGCTGCTTTAATGAAACTCCCCAGAGTGGGGCACCAAGGGCTCAGGGAAGTCCTGGTGCCCTTCCAGCAGCAGAACAAATAGCTTGTGTCATCTGCTGTTATTTTTGATGCAAACTTTGACATGACATTGGCATTTATGCTATTTTTTTAAAATGTTTGTCATAATAATTTATTATAATTTAATTATTTATTAGAATTGTTGATTTCAAGTAAGGAAAGAATGGCTCACACAACCTTTGAGCACTGCCTGCACTGCAGAGTGTAATAATGAACAGTTTTAAACATGTGCAATTCACATCAGCTTGCATTTTTAAATTATCCATTTAATAACACCAAAAAAAGAGATTTCAATTAATAGTTCTTGTGCTATGCACCTCAAATGCTTTCTGTGGAGTTTTTTTTATTATTTGGGCAGCTGAAACACCAGGCAAAGAGGGGAGGAAGAATCAACTGACAAACCAACAAATGCAGCAGCAAGAAATTATTTTAAAGTGGCACATCCTGCATTTAAAACTGTTCAAAATTCAGGTTGCATGCAGAAAAAAATTCAATGTATTACCATTCAAGGAGAAATTATAAATTCCAAATGAGTTGGGATATTATGCTCCAGCCATCTAAATGCAGAGTTCCTATACCAGCAGGAATGCTGGTATAGCATTTTATTTCCCACAGTGATGAAATTGGCAAATTCAACACTTAATCTAGTTTCTAGGAGGTTTTTTTCCTTCCTCCATGGCAATTGTGAAAATTGTAATTTTATTTATTCTATCAGAATTTAGTTGTTGGTGGTTAACAATTATGCAACAATGCAGTAGCCTTAACAGAAATTTCAGTACATATATTTGGGATAAGAACATTAATATAGTGAAAAATGCCAATGGAATGTTGTAACATAAATTATTAAGCAATAATAAATGAAAACCAGAATGAAGAACTGAAAGCCTTCTGAGTCAAGGTGATGCTTGCAATAAATATTTTCACTGAAATACTTCTCCCTGGGTTAGTAGGATGTGAAAAATCCAGCTCCATAATAGCAGAGCATTTAGAGCATTGAATACCTGAAGCTGAAATTCTAATAATAAATTTGATTTAAAATGATTAGGAGATTTTTCAAAAACTCAAAGAGATTTTCAAGGAGAAAATTTCAAGCAAAGAGTCCAGAATGGGCCACACTTGAGCCCCTCTGTACGTCTGGTGGGATCTTCCCCAGCAGGGATTTAACATTCTGTCCTAAAGTATTTGAAGGTCTCTGAAGGAAATTAATTTATTATTCTGTATTTTATCATTGCTTGGTAACATTTATCTCCCTAAGTATCTCCTCCAAACTAAACTTTAGATTCCAAAGGACTCCCACAATATTTAGAACAGCTGTAGAAAATCAGCCAACCTGGAATATCATTTCCTTCTAATGACATTTGTGCTCTATATGTGAATCAAAAAGTCAAACAACATATTTCATTTTCATCACAACATGAGTTTTGTGTCTGACATTAATACAGGGTCAAATAAACATTGCACGGGAAGGAAATAAATCTGAATTTCAAGTCTGAAAGGGCAGTCATATTTCTTGAATGTTCTGAATGTCAGCTTTCTGATAGGAAACGAACACCATGGCAAGGAGCGGGGACATTTGGAGTTGTCTTTTGTATTCACATCCAAGTTTAATTTCTTTGAATCCTTGGTGTTTCCCATGCAGCAGTATCTTATGGCATTTCTAATGTTTCTCTTAAACTGCAGCAAATGAAAAGCTTTGAAAGGTCAGACCTTCTTTGCCATATCAAATAAAATAAAGCTAAGTTAATAGATGTTATTTAATAAAACAGAAAATGATGTCTTACACAGATGTGTTGTTAAAAATGAACTTCCCTTAGAGTTTTGGTACCACAGAGTGTCTCATAGATTTTTGAGTTCTTCTAAAAAAAATTATACTGGGTGTCCTAATAATAAATACAGTGATTTTTTTATTTTTTTTTTAATCCTGAGTTCTATTGTGCCCTGTGATTATAAAGGGAAGTTATCATTTGGGGACAGACAGATTAATACAATCGTCCTCTGACCTACATGTCCTGGAAAATGAAATCTAATGTCAAAAATAAGAACAGTAAATTAATATTTAATTCAATAGCTGAGAGTAGGCAATATTCTCTCACTTAGTAATGCTAGAGTTTTGTTTGATTTTATTTAGACTGTATGATAAGAATAAGTAAAGATGAAGTTCAGGGTAAGATAACCCCAAAAGATTTTGGTTTAGGGCTTTCTTAAGGGTGTCCACAGTTATTTCTGGTAAAAAGCTGAGACTCTCATTCTTCCTTGACAAAATGGGTCATAATCAGCAAATTTAGCTGCTGTTCTCTATAGTTACATTATAATGGCCTGAATTTTCTATACCTAGGGATGTACTGCAATGTGATTTTATTTTATTATTTTTTAATGTTTTCTTGTTCTTAATTTGCTTGGGGCATATTTTTCTGCGTACTGAGTAACAGTTTTCTTTGAAATAATCCTCCTAGACTGAACTAGCATGTTCATGATTGTAAACTCTGCTCTGAACATAAATAAGAGACAAGTTACCAAGAGGAGCAGACAGATTGTGGGTAGTTGAGAAGTCAGTGCCCTGCTCTTGCCAAGGTTCAAACTCAGCCTTGTTCAGCACACCATTAACTTAATTTAAGTTAATTGAGTGACCATTCCAAGCTGGGAGTAGCTCAATGGCTGATTCTTAAATTTGCAGACAAATTTCAGGTCCTTTTCTGGGAACCCCACTGCAGTCACGAGGCTCAGCCTGCCCTCAGTGTTCTGCTTGGGCCTTGGGGGAACAGAGAAAATGGTTTGGAGGATGTTAATTTTTAGATTTAGCGTAAAATAATTACTGTTTTTTAAAGATGTTTCCTACCTCTGAAAGGTAGAAAATCACATGTTGAACCATCTGCTTATGATTTAATTTTTTTTCAATTTTTTAAAATGAGCTAAAGTTCCTATAGAAAGAAATGGCCTTTGAGATTTGTTTTCCTAATTAATCAACTCTTTTAATTGTTTTCATTGTTCTCAAGGCAGAGAAACAACTGTGGCTGGAAAGGAAAATCTTCTCAAGCCTAGTTATTTTTTAAAATAAAGACCTACATAGAAGGAATTTAGTCTCATCTTCTTTCATTATTGCCTGTGAAATGAGGTGAGAATATATAATCCTCATACTTCTACCAGTGGCTCAGGCAGGACACTGTGCAAGAACCAATTGTTATAGTAATTGAATTTCAGGAAAATTTATGAATCCTCTTCAATAATGTCAAGTTTATTGAAATCTAAAAATAAAGAAACAGAACACTAGTCTGTCTAACTAACCATTATTAATAAAGAAAACATACTGTACTTCACAGGAAATTAGTTTTCTAACTATTTGTGCTATTGTGAAATGTTACTGCATGTAATCATTTGGAAGGAATAGTTTCCAAAATGTGTCTTCAATGCATTATCCAAAACATTAAATGAAGATCAGTGGAGATTTCCACACACCAATGTGGCAATGAAGAAGTGCAACTGAAGATAGAACATTAAAACTTTTCTATCATAACCCTCTGGTGAGGGGCTGGACAGGTCATTGTGCTCAAACAGAAGAAACGTGAACATCCAGAAGTACAGCAGGATTGCAAGATTTACACATAGATGATGATGATGATGATGATGATGATGATGATGATGATGATGATGATGATGATAGCTATAATTATCATTATTATTAGCTGTTGTGTGTGGATTTGCAGTGTAGGAAGATTGAACCATGATTGGCACATCCTTGTTCTGTTGAGCCAGAGGCTTTCAGTGGCAGGTGCAGGTCATAAGAAACAAAATCAGTTTTGGGAGATGGTTGTGGCACTCCTGAAGCCAGTCTCAAGCCAAAGGCTCATCCAAAATATTTCATTTGTGAACCCCTCTGACTGAAGCTGCCCACACAGAAACCTCCATGCTCCTCTGTGCTCGTGGTGCCTGGAGGACAGAGCACATCCTCATTAATCCAGCACTGTCACCTAGGACTGGATTGATGGGAATGATTTACAGAGGATTAGGAAATCTTGTTCTGTTTTACCAATAAACAGTGTTACATTATCACATTTCAATAGCTAATTCTATCGCCGGGCCTTTTCTCTTGAAAATTAACATGATTTTCAGAGGGAAAATAATTACATGTCATTCATAAGCCATTAACAACATAAAAATAAAATTGGGTGCTGATTTTCAGAGGGAGAAGTCTAGAGTATCTACACTTCCCTCATGTGGCATGTTAGTGTAAAGGCTTCTAAGAACCATATTAATCAAATAAAATCTGGTACCTCATATTCCTTTTATTGGAGTAGAATTATTTAGGAGCACCAGAATTAGACTTTAAGAAAAGGAGCTTTATTTAAAGACTTTTTCCTGTATTAATGCTGGTGAATACTGAATGAGTTTAGGTACAGAAAAACACATCAGCATTGATTCTTACTTTTAGCAATACGAGCAAATAAGCACTAAAAAGCAGAAAGAAAACCACTGATGTTTGCCTCTTTTACTGAGATTTTTATCAGCACATCTCATACAGAAAATATCATCAGTCCCACTTTACAGACCAGAAGCTGAAGCACTGCAAATGCAAATATTGCTGGTATTTAGGTAGGGACAGTTTTACAGTGTTTTGAGACCTCACTGTCAGTCTGTTCACCAGCCAGGCAACTTTTCTGTCCCTGCAGCAGGACCTGATGCTCCTAAAGAGAGAGCAAAAGTTGCTGGGAATTTTTTGTTGGGGACAATTTAGTTTCTTTTTTTTTTTCCCCATGTTTTTATTTTCCAGCTCTCAAACACTTTAGGACACAAAAACTTTTTTTATCCTTTTTATTTTTAACTTTAAATGGGACAGGCAAAGCTAATGATTTTTCAAATACATTTGTTGCTTTTAAGTGGCACTTGCCAGAGAGCCATTAGAGCCATGATTAATTCCTTCTGTCACAGCACAAAAAAAAAAAAAAAAAAAAAAAAAAAAAAAAAACAACCAGAAAAAAGACAACCCCCCAAAAAAAAAAAAAAAAAAAAAAAAAAAAAAAAAAAAAAAGGAAAATCAGCCATGAAAAAGCTGCAAGGCTTTTAAGTATGAATAATTTGCTGATGGTCTAGGAAGGGATTACAGTGCTGAATACACATCTCTATAAATATTAAAAAAAGGTTTTTTTAAAAGAAAACTATACTTCAGGACATGCTTACAACAGCTAAAATAGCTGTAGAATTGTGTTTTATTCTCATCCTCTGTCAACTTTGCAAGAATTTGATGTTTCTGAAGAGCCATCATGCCCAGATATTTAAATCAATGTAACCTTTAATTTTAATCTTTAGTAATCAACCAGATTTGTTTGGTTTCTGGCTTTGTTGTGTAAGGTGGGCATACCTCTGGATTGTTGCTCTGTGCTCCATTTCAGCTGAGGTGCTGAACTCGTTTGAGATCTGAGCTCTGCTCCCCCATGGGCTCTGGAGCACTCCCAGTTTGAGGGTACCATGGAATATTTTGGGTTTCCTTTCTGAAGGTCTGACCCTGAAACTGGTGCCACCATTATCAGCAGACTTCGATCCTTCCAGGCTGATTCCATGCACTATTTACAGTCGTGTTGGAAATACAGCAGCAGAGAAGCAACAACAGGAATTTGGCAGGGTTTTCTTGCACAGAGATGGGATCTGTGAGAGCAGAGATGCAAGAGTCACAAAGTCAGAGAGGAACAGTCAGAATTGCTGTTTAGATGATAGTGTGTGTCACCAAGCAGAACAAATGTCTGGGTATAGAACGTGGGCAGGTGTTAACTTCCACCACAAAACATCGATTTACAGCCTGAGTTCTGGGGATATTTTTCTCTAATATTGAAAAGCTTTGCTTTCATAGCTTAAGGTGCTGAAATTTTACTTCTGTCTCCTTCAAAACTGTGAGTTATGCCTGAAAAATATTACAGGACTAATGTGTGAATAGTTCTTGGTTTGGAGTTTGGCTAAGGCTGTGCATAGTTGTGAGGTATGGAACAGAGGCAGGAGAACTTGTCTTTATTGCTGGATGGGGCTGTAATTGTGATTTCTGCTCACTGAAATATGTTGTCTCTTGTAGCTAGTTTTGAGGTCTGGCAGGAACATAAACAAATTTTAACTACAGCTCTGTGGCCCAAAGCTGGGTTTGTGATTGCTGTTTCTCAACAATGTGACAAACACTTTTAAAATCATTTACCCATTTTCCTCACCTGTCTCCCTTGGAAATCAGTTTTCTTTTCAGGCAAAGTTATTGGTAAAAATAGGGTATTTTATCCTACTGCCTCCTACTTTACAGCACCATATGGATCATTAAGGCCTGCAAATGCTTAAAGCAGGGCTCACAAGGAGAGTACGAGTCAACATCCACACTCACTGAATAGACATTACTCCTGCAATATTGTCATCCTGGGGATTGGCTTGTGAAGAACAGAACTTCACAATGAAAGAACTAATAAAGGGCCAGCAATCAACTGCAAGCCAACACAGATGTGCTCACTTGATAAGAGTAGGTCTATTTAAAAGACAAATTCTAATAGTTCATTATAGAGAAGCAAAAACCTACATTAACATGACAGTATCTGATGCAGTTTCCCATTCCCCTGCAACTCCCAAACTGAACAAATCAACACGATTGCAAACTTCATCTTCTTGTGCCTTATAAACTGTGTCACTCTGGGATCCATCCTGCTGGAAGTGGGATTTGCTGTGAAATTTGTGTTTCTAATGCAGCTGTTGGCAAGAGGTTGCTGTGCAAACTCCCAGTATCCAGCATCCCTTCTATTTCTTGCCCATTTTCCTGTTTGTTGCTGGTTTCCCAATATCTCTGATGATGATGTTTCCTGGGCTTTTCCTATTGCAGCCCACACAGCTGAGGTCTAACCAGTGTGGAGTGGTTTTGTGTTATTTTTTCTCTCTCACTCCTTCAAGGTCTCTGAATTCTGCTGTGTTCTGTCTCAGCTCCATATAAACCCCGTGCCACTGTGACCCAGGCAAACACTTATTTATGCCTACAGCCATCCTCTTTACCAGTTAGCCTCCAGGTACTTATATTAAACTTTGTGATTTTAGATGTACTTAGTGACTGGAAGCACATGAGCAATACCCTAATACAATAATACATAATAATAAACAAAATTTAGTAGGGCTTGGATATTGGGTTTGTTAATTATGTTGTTTACATGGCATTCAAAAGAACCAAATCTTGGCTAGTTAAGGCAGAGCATGCAGAATAACCTGTTAATTTGGATTATTTAATAGAAAAAAATCAGTCTCTAAGAGAAAGAGAAAATGTAATTACTGTTGTGTTGCTAAAACCAGACATTGAGGTAAAATCTTGGCAAGCAGGTCAACATTTTCATTTTTAAATATTAAAATATGCAAAGCTGTAGCTGTTAATCTCTACAAATTTCAGTGAGTTTTTATCTACCTTGTCAGTCTGATCTGCAATACATTGAATTTAACAGAATTGTTCCATGAATTTTGAGTTCTAGCAGTGTCCTGTACATTCAGCAGGCAACAATTTGCAGGTACATTTTTCACAGGCTGCTGAGAGCTGTGAGTGTTCAGTGACCACCTCTCCCCCACCCAGAGAACATTCCTGGGTAACTCCTTTGAGCCAACAGAATAAACTTTGGTAGAAGCTTTCTGAGGCTTTTAGCTAAAATTACAGGAGTGAAAGACTTTGAATAAATTACTCACACATATAATTCATGCTCAAAATACGGTTTGCTCATTCCATCTCCACCCTCTGGAATCTCAGTACATAATACACAGTGCCTTCTGAAAGTGGAAAATTGACTTGATAAACAGGTGTAGCACAGATGAAATCTGTTATGAGCCTTCAATTCTGTGTGTGTCAAACATCTTAATCATGACTCATGACACTTGATAACCTATAGTTAGGTATTATCATAATCAGGTACAATTGTATCATAGATCTATGTGCAGATTATGTTAAAGAATTGTTTTGAAATCACATCTAATAATGAGAAACAGCATTCTGGAAAACACTTCTAACCCAGCTCAGGCTGCAGGCCTTGCAGCTACCTAATCAATAATAAGGTTTTCCAGCACCTAAAGAAAATCTTTTCCCTGAAAATATGAAGGCCATATAGGCATGGTAAACTTGCAGTTAATCCATAAAAAAAACCTCAATTCTTCTGTAAACAGGACAGATTATGTTATTTTATCTGTTCAACCCTAGCATTTTTCTGGATAAAAAATTCACCAAGATAAGGGGAGCACAGGGGCTCCCCAGTACACATCAGGCTTCTGGGCTGAGGCTCTAGTGACTCTGTGATATGCATCATTCCTTAAAGCAGCCAAAATTTTTTGGGGTAATTTTTGTCTTCCAGATATGTTTGAGGTAATGTTGCATTTTTGGAATGCAGTTTGTGATCAGTTTTCATATTTTCTCCATGTGCATACTCCTTTCCGGGCTACAAAACTGTGATTTGGGAATATCCCATAAAGCTGTTTTAAATGAACCCCAATTATGATTCAGGTTCTTCTACCCACACTTTCTCATGATCATTCTTTATTTATGTGCTTTGACAGAGTTGGTTCTGCACACACAGAAATTTTCTGATATGGACATTGGGCTTTCTTTTTTTTAAATCTTTTTTTAATTAGAAAGTGCTTTTTCACAAGCCAAGTAGATTTTTTTATGGGACTTTCCTAGAGTAATTACTATTGTGAGGGGCTTTCATTGTGCAATTAAGACAAATGTTCTGCCACGTTTGTTAATTACTGGAACACTGAAAACACCAAACAAAACAAAACACTCTGTCTTGAAAATAATTGAAGAATCACTTGAGCCAAAGCACCCTGCACTGGAAAATGTAAGGTACAAACAAGCAGGCTGAACATCTGCCATCAGTGTGACAATCTTCCATAAAAAAATGTCAAAGAGAAGATTTTTTAAGTGTTGCCTACTTCCAAATACATCCTGCTTCTGAAAAATTTTACTTATCAGTAAAAATTAATGAAGTTTCTAATTGTGAAATTGTAATAATGAACTGTATCATTAAGAGGTCATTTCTGTGATGAGGTGGCTCAGCCACATGGGGCTTTCTTTCATGTACTTCCTGTTTTCCCCAAAGCTGGTGTCCTAGAAATGAGTTCACCCTCCATCACCCAACCCTAAACAGGAATATTTAGCACTTTCATTTTCTCAGCTAAAGCCAAAACGTGAGGAGTTGTTGTCTCTCCCCACTCCAGCAGTTTTTGTGAAGCCATGAAATGTTTATGAATGCCAAATTTCAAGTTCCTGAAGCTGACAGTCATTTCTCACTGCCAGAAATTCTGGTTTTCACACCAGAGTGGTTATCAAATTTACGGGAACCATCAAATCAGCTTTCCTCACAGGATTGCTGGGAAGATTTTCAGTCCTTTTGCCATCTTTTGTCCATGCAGCTCATCACAGTCTCTGTGCAGCACCTAAAGGATGGATTCACCATCACACATCCCTAGTGGGGCAGGGGAGCAGTGCTGAATGCAGTGCAGAGGAAATTGAGGTTTAAAAAATCCTGCACTGGATCAAAGCTGGAATTCTGAGGTCTCAGAGCTGCCACTCCAATCACTGGATCAACCTGCAGAACCTGAGGCTCCACTGCTGAGATTTTAATAATAAAAACTGTTTTAGTTAATTGAAAGCTGGGCTTCTCTCTCAGGTCTCAGACAGAAGAGACAGTGGAAAGGTATTTCCCTGTGAGCAGGAATCCTTCACAAGCTTTTCTCTCTGCTGTTCTGCTCCTCATTAGCTGCAGTAATCCCATTATGGGATTAGATCCGTGATCTAGGAGACATCTTCCCCAAACACCATCTTCTCTGGAGAGCTAGAGAGGGAAAGACATCATCTTAAACCCATTTCAGCCAGTCAGAATAGGAATGTGACCAATCAGTGGCCAAAGCCATATCATAATTAGGGAATTAGAACTGAAACCACAGTGTTTGGAAAATCTGTTTTCAGGCTTTAGGAATAATTCTTCCCTGATGATTCCCACTTTTCAAGGCTTGTTTGGCTGATAACAATGAGAAAATTCACTCTTGTGCTGCATAATGGAGTGCCAAAGCATACAGCACATGCAAAAAAATTCATCTCAGTGCTGAAATCATCTGTCAAATGCCATAACATCTGTCTTACACAGCTGAACAAATTTGCCAATCTTCTAGTGGAATATGATAATGGTGATTAATGCATTGACAAGGTGACATGAGCTCCCACAGCAAGCAATATTTCAGAGAGGGGTTTTCTTTCTAAAACAAAGTAAGAGATCACAATCAACGCTGTGGAAAAACTGCTGCACAGAAATGGAGGGAGATTCTGGATGACCCTGTGTCGCACACCCTTCACCAGGCAATGGCTGATGCTGTGGCAGCCAGCCAGCCTGGGGAGCTGGGTGTTCCTGTGTCTGCTGTGCACCCACACTGCCCTAATGAAGCTTTTATTGGAGGCAAGATTACTTTGTGGAACTTCAAATCAGGGTTTTTATATCCTTCCTGGGCTGAAATAAAGAACGTCCAGATAAAAGCCTTGCTTATTGGAAAGTGCTGATGTTCTGGTTTTCAAACAAAATAAAACAGAGTGCTTCACACTTACCCAATTTCTTACTGAAACAAAAAATTCCCATTGTGATTTTCCCAATACAAGCTGTGTGGCAATCCTGTCATGCACATTTTGGCTTTTCCAGGCACCAGTCCCTGGTTTGTACCAATGAGAAACATTTTCCCAATGCAGAGCACAATGACCTTCAGGGACAGGTGAATTTGGACAAGTTTAAGAAAAGGAAAAGTGACTTACTGCCACTGCAAGAGGGTTAAAACCTTGTCATGGCCTGAGCTACTTTCTTCCTTAGCTTATTCTGGGGTCCTGGTTAGAATTTGTGCTGCAAAGTGAATAATTCTTCAATCACTGAGGATTTTTTTCTCTCTGAAAACATCTCCTCCTCAAGTTAAGGTATAAACTTTAATATGGGAATAAACTAGAGAGGGATTTCAAAATAATGATAGGATTGATTCTCCAGCTGCTTTACACTGGGGTTACTGAGTGGATGAATTTGATTCCAGCCAAGAAAGTGAGATCTGTTTGTGGCAAAGATATAAACTTCTCAAATTTAGTTACCATTTCATTAGCATAAAATCTTTAGTAAAAAGGGTAAATCAGATCAACAGTTTTATCACAAATGACACTACCTAGACATCTTATTGGAGTAGCTTGATTTATTAAGTTTTTCTGCCAATCCATAATTTTTGTATATGGGAACTACTCATTTGCACATCATTGAAATAAGTAACTGTTAGATAAGAGACAACTTGAGACCCACTTTCATTTGCATTTAGCAAGTCAAGCTGATGTTTTTCACATCATTTATTAAATGAGTTTCAGAAAGATACACACATTTTAATATCCCAGGAAAATACTTGTGATTCATCTTGTCTGTCTGTTCTCACAGGTTCCATAGAAAAATCCTACATGTTGCATTTATAAAAATCTAGCAGTAAGGGTTGGGAGGAGAGCTGTGTAAAATATTTGTATTGTGCCTTCTCTGTGGGCTAAATGATGTAAAACTATCCTTCCTTGAGGTTTTATAACATGCTTGAAATTAATTACAAAATAATCATCAAAAAGCTTGTTAAAGAAAATGCATTGTAAAGCAGAATTTGATATTTTTGGCTTAAATAAGTTGAAGATGTAAAGATGGGCAGAAGGGTTGGTGCCCTTGTGGAGCCAGTGCCTCTCTCTGCTCTCAGCACCAGCCAGAGCCACACACAGTTCCATGGAATGATGGAGACACTTGAAAAGCTCTAAATTGGCAGGTTCAGAGAGCAGTTTTTACACTCTGCTTTTAATATCACAGATATTTCTAGAATAAGCAGCACAGAAAGGTTATTAATAGCAGTAGGAAAGAAACAGTTTCCCCAGAATAGATGCTGGGTGAAGTGTTTTAGCAAAACCAAGGATTTGGATAAATGTGGAATGTGAGGGAAAAATCCTGACACTTCAGGTGCTAATGGGTTCTGTGGCACCAATTCAGCAACACAAGTGTGCAAAGGAGTGAAGGGCAGGAAATTTGATAAAGCTATTTTGGAAAATATGATCTCAAAATAACCTCCCACTGCAAAATATGAATTTTGCAGAGAAAGTTCAGCTCGTGGTGATTTCAAAAGACATGTTTCTGATTTGGCACCAGGCTTCTAGACAGTAAAACAAAGTAGTTGGTGACGTCTGTCTGTTCTTTGAAAGAAATAAATTGGCAATAAGGCATTTCATTCTTGTTTTGTTGTGACCCAGATCCTCAGAGAATTTAAAAAGATAGAAAAACACTTAATGGTAAACCTGGTAAACTGAGCAATCCAATGATAGAAACTACTTCCAAAGTTTTATCCTTTTTAACTTAAACAGTTAATTCACATCCATCAAAAGCCTTTCATGAGATGGATTTCATCTCTGAACACCATTTCATGCTTCATTTTACTACACTGATGGGGATTTTTGGGTACTCATTACTCACTTTTTTCTTTCTTTTTTGTTAAGGAATAGAAATAATAAATCCAGAGGATGCTTTTCTTTTTTCCTCACTCAAGACACATTTCTAGGGTCAAATCGAGTATTTCAGCAGTGTACAACAGCTGGTTTGTGCTTTGGCTTGTGGGCATTGTTCTTGCCTGGTTTTGAGAAACACTGAATTTTGGGCAAGACTTCAGGATGGGTTCTCACAGTCCCTCATGTCCCAGCTGGCCTTTAGGAGCCCCAGCACTCCTAGAAGGCAGGAAATTCATTTTTAAATGTGGAACTCTGGCTTCCCCTGGATGGATTCAGAATGGCTCAGTGATGTACCCTGCTCTAGGCCAGGGTAGATTTCTGGAGAAGGGTGAAATTTTAGCTTTGGTGATGCTGCAATTTGGGCTGGTACAGCTGCTTCCTAAGTGGTGCCCAACCCCACCAAAACACACAGAACTGCTGCATAAATTGTTACTTTCACAGAGCTTGTGTAGTTCAGACCAGAGCAAGTTTGGATCATCCTTCCTGTGAGTGCAAAGCAGGGGTGATCAAGTGGTGATTAAATTGTTAGTGATTTCTTAATAAAGTTGTCTCTGTTAAAAATAGGGTCACAGCCTGGTGGGGGATAGCTTTTCCCCCTGGACAGGAGAATTATCCTCAGCCTGCTCACCTTGAGGCACCTTTCTATTCAGCCTTCCTGGAAAATTATTTCCCATTTTTATCTATTTTTCAAGAACATCCTGACCTTCTAAAAGCCTTTTCACCTGTGAACCACTCTCTGAAGTTTACATCTCTACAAGTCAGCATATATCTGCCAAAATTGTTTGAATCAGAAGCAGCCTGGTCTGTACATAGAATTACCCCAAGTTCTATATTTGTAAATCAAGGAAATGAAATATGTGCAGTGAGGCAGTAAGGAATGTATCCTCAGTGCAGATCACGTTTTTATTGTGAATATCTTTGAGTCACTTGTTAATTCTTCTGGTTAACTTGAAGTGACTTTTGTGAACTTTCTCCTTCTACAAGAGTACTTACCAAGTAGGAGCTACTGCCTGTAGTCTCCTGAAGATGTTGTAGCCAGGGTTTAAAAAATTCCCTGTGCAGAAGGTGAGAAAGAATGTATTTTCCCTGAGAACAGCTGTGGTGTTGGGCACCAGAGTTTATGAGCAACGTGGAGGTGAAAACCAGGGATGTACCACAGGAGAAACGGTGTTTTTTCCTTCTGCCTCTTCTCATAGAACCCAGAGGCAGGAGAAAATAACCCTGAAGGAAACAACTTCCCTCCACAGCCACTACAACTGGGGCTGCTGGAGCATGTAATTGCATGGAGGGGAAAAGAGCACGCAGTGAAAGGTTGTCAGAGCCTCAGGACTCTTAATTCTCTGTCTGCTGTTGGGAAGTAAAGCCCTCTGTGGCAAAACATGTTTGGGTAATTGGAAAAGGAACACCTACTGCTTTCATTAGGCTGACTGTACCTATGTAAAATAAATGCATATTGGCAGTGTTTTCCTTATGCCCACAAAGTTCTGATCTCCAGAGAAAGGGAAAACAAAGGCAACATGTTATAATTTCTACAGTGTACTTAAATCTATGGATGTAATAATGGTGCAACTGAGAATGAAAATGTGTAATATTCAGAGGATAAAGCTGGGCAATGCTTTTTGAAGTTCCAGAGAGGATAAGTGGTGGCAGGGAAAAGGGAAGAAAACCAGCAGCGGAATAATGTCAGTACATCCTGGTCTCTGTTCTCTCTAGTTGGTGAGAAAACTGTCATTGTGCTGGGCAAACAGGAAAGTTTTGTCAACCAAGAACAGAGGGAGAATTTGTATATGAATTCCTTTCCCACCAAGTTCCCTTGCCTTCAAGCCAACAGAGAAATTATGAAAAAAAATCTATTTTGTGTATTTCAAATACATAATGCAAAATCCATAATCCAAAATATACTGCACACCCGTGACACCAAAGGTAAAATTGAAATGTTTCTTTCTGACCTGAGAAAGGAGATAGAACATATAGAGCCCAATGAAAAAAACAGAGCTTCCTCTTCTCTCCTTCTTCAGTGATGCCATTTGGCACCACTGCTTGGTTTTGATGCATTCAGAGAGGGAGGAAAAGAGTCATAGTTTAGATATGCCAGACTTTATCCTAAAAAAAAAATAAATCTGTAAAATCTTGGTAAGCCTGCATGCTATGCAGGAGTATAAATGGACAAAAAACATGTTTTACACACTCCTACCAAATACCTTTTTATAAATACTGGATCAATATTTCCTCAGATACTCAATCAGCCTTTCCAAGTCTCTAAAAGGGGTCATAAAATGTTATTCAGCAGAGTCAGCAGCAGCTCTGCTCCTACAGGGCAGAGGAGTGTGAACAGGCTGTAATTACTGGCTTCAAGTGTTCTCAGTAGTCAGGGACCTATTAGCTATCATTAATTGGTGGCAACAGTTCAGGCAGTTGTACAAAGACAGATGAGCTGAGAGGACACTGCAGGGGCCAAAAGTTGAAGAATCACAGCATCAGTCAGAGCAATGGACCTGCCTGGTCCCTTGGCAAAAATACTCCAAATTCTCCCAAAGATACCACCAGATGTTTGAGTCAAATCAGCTTTTTTTAAAGGAAAGGTGACAAGAAACTGCATGTTCCTTGTTTGTTGAGTTCTCAGTCTGTGTGTTCCCAGCTGGCCCCAGTCCAGGGAGGCTCTTCACTGGGAAGTGGAGTCTCCTGTTCAGTGTCACAGAGTCACACTCAAACAGAACAGACTCAGACAAGTCCCTTGATCCCAAATTTGTCACCATTGAACCCCTGGCTTCTGAGGACAAGAGCACAGGCACTGAACTTGCAGCGTCTGACAGGTGAAGGACCCTTCAAGCCTCTGCCTTGCAGTGTTACAAGGTCATTACCACATTTAGTTGTTACCCACTGCACATTTTTTACACCTTTTCTTCCTCACTGTCTGTACCAGCCTAAACAGACAGGATGCTCTGTTCTTCCATTTTACCACATTTAGTTGTTACCCACTGCACATTTTTTACACCTTTTCTTCCTCGCTGTCTGTACCAGCCTTTTCCCAAACAGACAGGATACTCTGTTCTTCCAACTGACTGACTCAAACTGACAGTGGCAATCCTCAATGCAGAATTAATTGTAAAGTTACAGATAATCCACGACACAGAAATATAAATGACTGAACTCCATTTGACTGACTCAAACTGACAGTGGCAATCCTCAATGCAGAATTAAGATTAATTGAAAAGTTACAGATAATCCACGACACAGAAACATAAATGATTGAAGATTCACCTGCATACATCTGGTTTCTTTATTTTATAGCTCCTTAAATACATTATTTATTGTTATTTGATTGTAGTTTTTAAAAGGCTTTACAGTCATTGGCAAGATTTTCCAAAGACAAGTGCTGCAGTCCATCCATGATGAACAGAAACTCCCATTAATGACAGAGAGAGCTCTGGATCAATAGAAAAACAGCCCCAGGGTCCCAGCTCTGCTGGAATAATCACAGTGTCTGCTCCCTGGGGCTTGGAGGGCTGAAGGAGATGAACTGCTCTAAGTAGACAGCATTGATACAGTCAGAGCCTGTGTCACACTGGTCAACATGTGACCTCGGGTCTCAGAGTGACAGGAAAAACCTCCGCCAGTACAAATGTTAGCCAAGATTTTAACAGTGGACTTAAAAGACATCAGAGTGCTTGGAATTTCTAAACTATGTAGCTTCCTAAACTCTTTCACATTACCCCTTCGATCTGTCTTTCATGTCAACCTCATTCAGAAAGTCTTCCTCGCGCTCTCTTTTCTTGCATCAGATATCTTTTGAAGTATTCTGACTTCCAAGAATTTATTTTTCCTCTCTCTTTTTTTTTTTTTTTTCTTGGTAAGAAAGGATTTTCTTCTTCTAAAACATCATTTCTTGCTTTGGCTTTTATGTCTCAGAGTGGGCATGAACTCAAGAGAGCTTTGCCATTTGCTGCAGTCAGGAGAAGAATTGAGGTGCTTGAATGATCTCTTTGGAGGAAGGAGTCTATTAATCTAGATCATACAGAGCTCTTTATATATTTATGAGGCTTTAAAATGGATTATTAATAAAGTCTATTCAGATCTTCATGTTGTCATTATATTCTCCCTTTGTTTTACCAACAATGCCAGCTTGAAGAAATTTTTAGCACAATTTCCCATAAGTGTCTTGGTTCCTTACATGCATGGAGTGTGAGTGGAGTGTCCAAGAATTTTTTTTTCCTCTCTCTTTTTTTTTTTTTTTTCTTGGTAAGAAAGGATTTTCTTCTTCTAAAACATCATTTCTTGCTTTGGCTTTTATGTCTCAGAGTGGGCATGAACTCAAGAGAGCTTTGCCATTTGCTGCAGTCAGGAGAAGAATTGAGGTGCTTGAATGATCTCTTTGGAGGAAGGAGTCTATTAATCTAGATCATACAGAGCTCTTTATATATTTATGAGGCTTTAAAATGGATTATTAATAAAGTCTATTCAGATCTTCATGTTGTCATTATATTCTCCCTTTGTTTTACCAACAATGCCAGCTTGAAGAAATTTTTAGCACAATTTCCCATAAGTGTCTTGGCTCCTTACATGCATGGAGTGTGATCCCTGTGGAAGTGAATGAAGTTTCTATAATGCCCTTTTCTAAGTGTTCCTCATAACTTCCATCTGCTCTGATTCCACCTAAAGAGCTCAGCCATGCTGTCACTGCTGTTACTAAACCCATCACTCTTCTTTGTGCAAAAACCAACTTGTCATTACATAAAAGTACCTGAGGGACTGGGTGGTTTCAGTTTGAAGCAGAACCATTACACCTTCCTAAAATTGTGATCATTGCTGATTTTAGTCATCAAATTAATAGTATGTCATAGTTTATTGAGCTAGTCATCAATGTGCTATTCCATATCTTTGAACAGTTTTAAAGCAGTTATTGGTGTACTGTGTTTATTCACACATGCATCTTTTAGAAGATGCAAATGAGTGCTAATAGCTGTATTTATCACCAAAAACCTCATTGTTAATAATTCCCGAGTCAGCTTAAGAAACATCCAGTACCCCTATGCACCTGAGAGCAACAGGAATGCTTCATTCCTGATACTGTCCCTAGCACCTGCAACAAACCAGGAAATACACCACAAGGAAAGGAATTTTCCACTCTCAAGTAGGGTGACAAAAAATTGTGGAGTCCTTCATCATTGGGAAAGAGTAAAGCCATGTCCTCACCCTCATTAACATTGGGAAAGCTTCAAGTGATTAAATTGGCAGAATAAGCCCAGGTTGTGGATGTTGTCATGGTCTTTATCTACAGCACAACCTGGGGGCAGCCAGACCACTTAGTCAGGCTTGTTCAGGCACTGAAGGCTTAGCCAAAAAAACATGATGGTCCTTTCCTGATTAACCCATAGGTCATTGCTCAGGTAAAGCTCTTTAAAATGTCTTTCTTGGCCGTTTGCTACAAGCAGAGGCCATGATTTGTTTCAGCCTCATGTCCTGTTGAGAACAGAGAAATGTATCACAAACACCTGTGAATTTCTGAAACTCTCATCTGATTTTTATCTGACCTTTTCCTGAAACATTATCACACAAATATATTTCTCTAGTCAAGCCTTGGTTTTAAATGGATAAAAGGACCAGAGAGAAAATAGGATGTTTCATTTTGGTGCTTGTTTGGGATTTTATATATATAAACCTCCAGTAAATAAACCTCTGAATGAAAAATTGATGCAGGTTTTCTTTTTTTACCTTTCTCCCCTTATCAGAAATGCACTGAGCCTTATCTCACTGAATATATTCCCTGATCTTGGCTATTCATTAAAAGTAATAGAACAGCTAAATGACTTTGGGACGCAGTAACTCCAACATATTTTGTTTAGTTTCTTCAATAAATCATATTGACAGAGGTTCCTTTATTTTGCTATTGTGTCACTGTAAAAGAATGAACTATATTTTGAAAATTTCCATCCCTGTTGCTTAAGCTCTGCTCTACTAAGTTTAATACCCTGACAATTCCAGCCATAATTTACTCCTCGGAACAGGTCATTAAGTACGCATTGCTGCTTTAGACTTCTTCTTTGATCCATTGCCTTTTATAAAATATAGAAACAGTCTAAATAGTCTCCATAGAAAGAATTTTCTTTTAGGTTGGTATTTAACTATGAATCACGATACATAATTCACTCACCCATCCAGAAACATTTCTTGCACCACACAGACGCGTTGCTTGTTCTCCAAAAGCCATATGGCCCTTCATCATTTGCCACAGTGGACTGGTTCAGAAATAATCAGGTTAATCACATTACCACAGCTAAGTGAGCAGATATGCTGGGAAAGCAGGGAATGTCTTCTGTGGCACCTGGGTAATACAACTGCTCCGTGGCAGCTCTCCAGGGATTGTCAGAGGCACTTCCAGAGCTGCTGGGATTTGCTGTGTGAAAGCACCAGGGCAGCTGGGCTGGGGATGCATCACAGAGCTGTGAGCTGCTCCCTTGGGCAGAGCAAAGGAGCTGGGAACACCCCAGGGAATGGTCACAGCTCATCTCCAGGGAGGAAGTGTCATCCTTTTCCTCCAGAGATCTGTATTCAATCGCCATGAAGGAAGAACATTTATTAATTAAATAATCATGTTGCAATTATGGGATTGCTCCTGTCACTTCCTGAAACCTTCGCCTTCAGAGCATCCCATTGGGGTCTATTAAATTACCTGGAGTGTTTGCAGGATCCTGCACAGAGAAAACATCTATTTCTGCAGTGTTAATGGATCAAATTGCATTATCCTTATTGCACTGATAATATCTCTGTCTAGAACAGGACAGTTTCAAATAACAGCACTTAAACTGTCTTAAGGGATAAAGAGTTTTTGAGTTGAGAGAGATTTTACAGAAAGACCAGTGTTGTCTATGAATACATATATGGTAACTGCACTGGTCATTTCATCCTCCTAATGTATAGAAAAATTTTGTTATTTATCATCTGAATAATCTATCAATCTTCACCCTACACTTCTAGTTCATCCATTTTTCATGTTTGGTTTTTTCAAAGATATTAATCATTTAAACCTATTTATAAAGGTAATATATTTACATGTCTAGACATCTGAATATTCAAGCTCCATTTCTCATTCCATGCAGCAAAAATTGATTAGCCGTACCCAGAGAAAATTTGTCAGAGAGAAACTGCCAATATTAACATCTGCCAGCCAATCTTCTTTATAATCAGCAGTAAAAAGAAGTGATTTTGCCTCTTGGGAGAGCTTTCATAGTTTCTTTTCTCAATTTACAGTTTGTAACTCTCAGGGGTGTGAATATAAATAATATTTCAATTCTCCATAGCTTCATCTATCAAATGTTTAAAGTGATGACAGGACCCAAGTAACAAAACACTGGGACAATGACATCCCCAGGCTGCTCTATTAAGGGGAAAAAACCAGAGTCAGCTTAAAAGATCTGTGGTCTGAAATGAACTCTGGCAGTAGGATTGGCCCAAGGTGTGCAGGGTGATAGTAAAGAAAAGATCAGTGCAAACACAGAAGCAGCTCTCGTGTCTCAGTGAAAACAATGTCAGATCTCAGCAGCGTCTGCAGCTCAGGGTCTGCACACTTCAAACAGCCAGCAAACAAACAGAGTGTTACAGCTGAGATATCAAAACCACAGGGACCTGCTGCATGCCAGTTCCTATTAATTTTAATGGGCATCTAGCAGCCAGATTCCTTGGGATGGTGTGAGATTCAGCACAAAGCATTAATAAATGCTTGTATTCCCCCTGTCCTTATTGACATCACTGGGGACTCCTGATGTGGAAACTAAACCCAGAATCTGGTCAAAGGGAGGGTACAGGGAACACCCAGGGAGATCACGGGCAACTTGTGTAGTCTAATCATGGCATCATTCCTTTCCCTGGGAATGGGAATTGATTACGAGCTGACCCCTTTTTCTGGAGCATTCCCTGATCCTGGCAAGGGGGAACCTTTCCTGAGCCCACAGCACCACATGGAAGCACCTCCAGGCAGGTCTCAGTGCCCAGGATGGAGGGGTTACAGCATCTTCCCCCTTTAATATCCTGAGTGCTGGACTATTCCCCAGGGAATTCAATCGATAAATTGAAAAGGTTATTTCAGAATTCATATTGATGTCTCAAATGGTACTTGACAAAACTAATGACAACCTATTGACTGCATCTGCAGTGCTTAAAGCAACTAGCTTTAAAATCTTTTACAAAAGAACATTAGAATTGTTTCACTTTTTGTATGAATTTTCTGCCGTACCATTCAATAGAAGAGCAAAACTCTTGAGGTAGTTATTAGTCATGTACAGTAGTTATTAAGAAAATGTGGGAGACAAATTTGTGTTCCTTAGTTATTTTGCATTGCCTGAAAAGAATTTTTCATCACACTTGAATTCAGATTATACCAAGTAATCAGGGAATCACAAGAGAGAGCATTTTCCTTGGCTGTAAAGTATATTTGCTACCACTGTAATGCACACCAATCAGAAAGGTAGAAAACAAGTGAAATGACTGAGCCCTCCATAAAACAGAATAGCTTGTAGACCAGCCATCCCCATCAGAAAGTGACTGAGCAAACACCTCCTCACAAAGAGCTGTAAATTAACAGAGCCTCATTGCCCACAGTGCAGCCAGCCAGATTTACAGCAGCATCTGTCTCTCTGTACTTAGAGACTAAGCAATTATTTTATTCCTAAGTACTTTTTTTCTCAGAGACAAAAGGCTATCTTTCTTGCCCTCCCCAGAATTTTTTAAACAGCCTGTTGGTAGGTTATTTGAAAAGCCAACAAACTGCCTGATCTGTCCTCAACACAATTTCATCATCTGTATTTTGACTTGGAAATGTGTGCACCAAGACTGAAATTATTTTACTCCCACAGGGGTAACACTCTATTTGAAGTGCCCATTAACTAATCCTAAACAGTGGTGGAAAATCAGTGCAAATACATGTGACATCTACATGAATACCAAGTGAATTCATAAAGATTACTGCTGAATGCAAAATTATTCCACTATAGAAGGGATACTTGAAAGAAAAAGTTGCTGAAATAAGGAGCTAGTCATAAAAAAATATGCGTCATTCAGTAAGTGTTCTTTTATATGATATGGTTCTATTTATTTGTGTGCATTTCTGTCCTGCATCCCAGCTTTTGGGGGCTTAAATTTCATCTGGTAAAACTAAATCTGTGATTTGGACTAAATTTTGGATTTGGGATTAAATTTTTTCTTGCCAGATCTGATGCCCTCTGAATATTCACACCACTACCTGCCAGGCTGTGGGGAAGGCAGAGCTTCAACCCCCAAATTTAGCACTATCAGCAGTAATTAGGAAGAGAGGAAAACAAACTTGCACACCACTTTCAATGGACAGGACTCTGAGGGCAATTGAATTCTGAGTGCAGAATCCAGAATACAATGTGCAACACGGTGAAATGCAGATTTATAATTACAGTGGAACCAGAATTGCTGTAATCTAGACATGTTCAAAATGATGAAACACATTTAAAATCTGCATTGTTATTATCTGCTAACCCAATTTCCTACACGAGCTGATTTTCCAGTCAATTTCTCTGAGTTAAAATGACTAGGATGGAGTACTTGAGATATTCACTCACATTTATTCCAATATTTGTGTACAAATATGATCAGTTCTTGTCTCTCAAATTTAAAGTTATCTCCCACACTCATTCTTTCATATCCTCAACCCCAGTACAACCTCTCAGTGCATTCTTCCAAAACATAAGCTGATATATTGATGTCATTTCTCCATTCTAGACACCCTGAGATGATCATGATGAAGAGAGTAAGTAGAGCTGAAGCTCATAAAATTACAGGAAAAGGGCTTTGATGGAAGGTTAATTTATGCTGGCATCATCTGGGGTAAAGAGAAAGGTTTTTTTGCAGTGTCTGCACAGTAGGAGCAAAGGGAGGTCCCAGTTCAAGATCAGGAAACAACTTCCTACCACAGCATAACACAGATGATCTTCAAAGTCACATTAAGAGCTGAGCTGAGAACAGCTGATGGGTTTGTTCTGCTGTGGAATAGAAGTTATTTTGTCCTTATTCCTTTGTTAACTGGGGAGGGAAAAGATAAATATTTTACTTGACTGAAACCTGCAGAAATCAAACTGTGGCTGAAAACAATTATGCAAAATTGCTTTAAATTTTGTGCAAGAGTTTGACTAAAAGAAGAACAACTGACCAATATTTTCTAATATTATATATCTGCACAATCCTACAGGCTCTGAGGGATCAGGTGTATTATTTAATACCTACTCAAGGAGAAATGGAACCAGAGCACACAGCCCTGTGCAGAACAGAGCTCTTTTGGAAGCAGTCAGGGAAAATCAGGTTGGGTGTTCCCTCCATGGCCCTGGTGCTGTAATTCCCATTCCTGCTGCCCTCCAAGGCAAGGACACAAAGCCCCAGCAGTGCAGCAGCACCGGCACAGAGCTCCTGGACCCACCCATCCTTTAGATTCCTTCTGTGAGAGCAGCACAAGGTGGTTTGTGGACTCCTCATCCAAATCAATAAAGATATCTCATCATTGCATTCATGTAAAGGTGAAAGCCGTTACTGAGACCTCCAAATTCAAATACCTGTTTGACACATAGTTTTTAAACCTCTATTGCAGCTGAGTTCTGCATGGTTTACAAGACTGGAATCACCAGATACCCTCAGAATGGCTTTTTTTCCCCTTATATGTTAGTGTTAGGGGTATGGGGTTTGTGTGCAGCAAATATGAAAAGATCCATTCTTGTTCCCATTCACTGCTGAGGGAGATGTGGGTTCAGCACACAACACCCTGGATGTTTATTTATTTACTTCCCAAATATTTGAACTGCTGTGCTGTGGCTGTCCTGGATTAAAGCTGGATCTGATGTGTTTTGTCAGCAATCTACACAAAGATCTGGGTGCAGCTGCAGCCTTTGCAATTCTGGGACAAGGTGAAGCCCCAGGAAATGCAGGATCCCATTACACACAGAATGTTGGATCCAGCTTTTGAAAACCCAGATCCTCTTCAACAAAAATTCAGAACATATGGTGCTTTTCCTTTGCCTATTGTATTACACCCCCACTTGTGAAAAGGAAGCAAAATTCTTTTCATGCTGCATTTTTTAAGCGGTAAAACATTTTTATAGGCGTTGTTGTGATAAAGTGTTTAGTTAACATTCCAAGCAGCTTTTAGAAGAACAATATGCAAGCTTTAAATCCTTCTTCAGTTTAGCATGTAGGAATTATCATCTATTATATCTATTAGTGCATTATTTTTATTTTTCCTCAGCATTTATCTTCTAATCCTACAGTAGATTTTTGTGTTGGGGGTCATGGTGGTGGTGGTGTCCCAAAAAGACTTTACTTAATTTGGTATTCTACATGGTTTATTTTTCTGAAGGTGGATTTTATCCCCTAATCCTCTTCCAGTGCAGCAGTAGCCATGAGAATAGAACCCTGGGGCTGCACTTTGTGCAGAGTCTCTCCTCTGAATCCAGCAGCAAAGTTATTGCAGTGCCCCTGTAAAGATTTCCATGGCTCCAGTTACCTGGCAGCTGGATCTGTAACCCTGATCATGGTCAGGAACAATGGGATTATCCACCCCTGGATGTGACTCTACATCATTTTAAGCAGTTTCCAATCTTGAATCATGCTACTTAAAACATGGGAACAAGCATGTAATGCAATTTAGTGATCAAAGCCAACATTTGCTGCATTGCCAATGTTATTTATTTTTTTTTTAAAAAAGGAGAGAGATTGAGAAAAATGGCATGCACAAAGGGGATAAAATGCCTTCTTGCAGAAAACTGAGTTACTGAAGGAGATCTGAAGACTTGGGTAATTTGGTTTATGTTATACTTGATATAACCATAACACATCCATCAAGATTAACCCAGCCTAGAGAAATGGCAAATCACATTAACTTGTTAGGCCACTAGGTGAGAATTGAGGGAGCAGAGTAAAGAAAATATAGATAATTTGTTTGTATGTGTAGCCCTAAATGTTTCTAATGTGAACTGTAATGCCATTATAGAGATTCTGAGTAGCACACTCTGAATGCTTGATTGCTCTCTGGCTATATGGAATGAACCTAAATAGCAAATCTTTTATTACCTCTGATGTAAAAAAAAAATAAAAATAAAAATAAAAAAGCATAAAGAGATTGGCCATGAGCAGCAATAGCAGGTTTTAGTGATGTGACAAAACTGAAGCATGCAACACACTTCTGAGTGCCATCTACTGGCATTTCTTTAATTAAGTGCTACATGCATTCATATGTAGGGAAATCTAATGTTCCAGAAGTCTAAGCCATAATCTGTGTCATTAAACCTTTCAGCTCTCCCTTCATTATTTTCATTGTGGCCTAATTTTCCCAGGATATGTCCTAGAGTATGCAGTTTTCAGCTATTATGGTTGTTTTTTGTTTACTTCACCACACAGACTATAGGGGTTAAAGAAAGAAATTAATACTGTGTCTGAAAACTAAGAATTAATAATCATCAGAGCTGGGTCATTACCTTGCAGTGTTTCAAAGCGCATGAACATTATACAGAACAAACTTCTACTTTGGCCTCTAATTCATCATTTTTCTGTGTCAATAAAAGCCTGAAACAGTCAAGAATTGGAAGCCCAGAGCTGGAAAAAGCAGCTCTCAGAGACCATTTTCATTTGCAGAGGTGTAATCATTTGCTTGGCTCGTGTACTCAGCACTTCATATTTATGCTCAGAGTGTCACTGGGAAACATGTGGGAATGCAGCTTTTTCTGGCAAGCTTGGAAAAACTCCAGTATCACTTTTCCTGTGGTGATGAAATCTGCTTTGAAATTTCTGTCCTCAAAATGCAACTCCTGCTGGAATTTTGGAATGATGTGTGTGCAGGAGAGCTCTGATAAAGCAATTTAACCAGGGAACTCAAGGCCCAGCCATGCATTAGTATCATCTTTGCTCCTTCTGGAAGGCAGGGGAGGTATTGGAATGTCTAATTTGCCATGTGTTAGCCTGTAATCCTCATTTTATTTTCAAAGTGTGATTTGAGGAAGGACTGACTGGATGCTCTCTCACACCACAGCAACCCTGAGAACGGCTGACAGGAACAATGGTAACCAGCATTTATTTCAGATTTTCCATTGCTCTGAGATCCATGTGTAAAACTTCTTGGCTAACTTTTTTGTAGCTTTACTCTAGTATAATGCTTTTACAAATATCTGTGCCTATGACAAAGAAAAGTATCTTTGTATGATGAAAAATAACAAAAAAGTGTGGACAAAAGAGCAGGTTCTGGTAGATCTCCTCACCACAGTTAATATTTTATTCATAAAAAGTTCCATTTTCAAACCCCAGCAGGGATTTTTTCCCTGCTATGTCTTGACATAACCTTTGCCATTTCATGGTCTCAGTCATACTGGTGGTTCACAGCTGTTCTGTGATCAGGTAATGGAGCCAGGTCCTTCTCACCCTCTGTCATTTCCAAGCTAACGAGCTCCCTGGTTGTACCAGAAATTCTTGTTACTCATTCCTGAGTGAATGGTTGTGCATTTTGTGCTCTTACATTTCATCCTATTTCCATGACTCCAGTTCCAAATGTCACCCAAATTGTCCTGTAGGGTATTCCACTCTTCCTTTACACTGCTGATGTCTCCCAACCACCTTTCAGAACCAAATGTCACAAGCATTGTCCCAAACTTTTGCGTCAGCTTAGTAATTAAAATGTGTATAAATAAAATGTAAATAAAATGGGTCCTAGCACTAATCCATAAAAAAATCCACCAGCAATTTTCCTCCCATTTAACCTGAGCAGAGGGAGTCTCTTTGGAGTCAGAGGAACACATTTTTATTATTGGTAATTTTTATTCTGTTGTAGTCAAAGTAAATGACCAGGGCTGTGAGAAGGGAGGACTAAAATCAATGGTGACTCCTGAGGTGCTTAAAGTTAAGTATGTGCTCAACTTTTCAGCTATTAATATCAGAGGGGAAATTTCCCTCTTAAACTTTTTGCCTGGAGTGGAATCTTGTTGCCAGTGCATCCTGTTGCCAGAGCAACCTGCACCAGCTCTGGTCCAGTGGCAAAGATCAGCTGCTGCTTTCAGAACAGACACAATGACAGGAATGTGGGCATCACTGCTGATTTTTGAACACTCAGACCAACATCATCTAATTCTATTTCCTATATTTCATAAAAATTGAGATTATTTTTTTTTTTGTTTTCCCCACATCAGAAATTAGTTGGGAAAAGTGAACATAATTTCTCAGTGACATCCAATATTACAGCTTTTGCTAATTGTTTAATAATGAAACAATTTTTATCTGAAATATGCAGTGAAAGGCAATGCAGTGCCATCAATCTGATTCCCACATGCAAAATTGTAACAGATCCAGCTTCAAGAAGACTTGAAGGAAAATTTGCAGAAAGCTTTTTTTGATTCAGCCTTTGATCCTCAGCTCTACTCAGATCACAGGTCCTACATGCCTGAAACTTCCCAGGTTTAACCACTCCTGGAAAGATAAAGGAACTCAAAGAACACAAAATAGGTAATTCCCATCTGAACAAAATTCAGGCACTACATTTCTGTCCTCTCACAAATACACACTTCAAGTGCCTCAAGGAGATGCTTGGTTAGAATTTTCCTTTTCATTGTTTCTTCTTCTGCTCTGGAAAAAAAATAATAAAATTATACCCAAACAATATCTAGCTCTGTTGGGTTTTGTTCAGTACTTTTGCAATAACAATAATAAGTACCAAAAATTGTCTTCAACAATTGCTGCACCACAGAGAACAAAAAAACCCTCACACAAAAACAAATAGTGAAGGATTATCTTCAACTTAAAATACAATGCAGATTTTAGCATAACATATACAAGATTTTAATGTTCAATACAATCCAGCATTCTGCTGTGCTCACTGAATATGCTGTGACAAAATAATGCAAAAGTTATTCAACTATTCCAGGCAGATTTTGGATGCTTTTTGTGTGTGTAGATACATAAACTAGATTTTTTGTTTTCATTAGAGGCACTAAAAAGGAGGATTATAGTGGAAATATTTTGGTGAAAATTTCCATCAAGAATACAGCACACACAGTGCAATGTTGAGCAGATAATCTAAAGAACCTCTTGAGTTCTGACATTTTTGGAAACACTCTGGGTTTTCTTTTCAGGACCTCTGACAAAAGTTTTGTAGTATTGATATTATTTTTCAACCATCCTTGTACTTGATCCAGAGCAATCAATGCAGAGATACCAGCTGATATTTTTATCTTTTTTTATATAAATTGTGTAAATCTCTACTCATGGAAAGTTTCATCAGAATAGCTTTTCAGCCAGGAAATTGATGTGTTTCTCTCCTCAGGATGAATCCCATTTCCCATCTTATGGTGAGGCAGGAGCTCCCTTAGATAAGGTACAGAACTGATGGCTTTGAAGTCCAGGTTGTGTCTGAGGGGATCATTCCTGCAGGACCAGAGCATTTCCCCTGAGGGAACAGGGAACAAACACCCCTCCATGCTGGAACCATGCAACGTTATTAATGTTTATTTTCATGAGAATTTGTTCCCTCAATCGAATTTCAGATATTTAGAAACAAAGCCAACCACTTGCCCATAGTTTTAGCCATTTCTCCTGAATCAAAACCATTTATCTGCTTTGATCAATTTTCCACCTGCACATTTTCCCCTTAAATAGTAAGACACACACTTTCCCTGTTCTACTTGGAAATTTACAATCACATGGTCTCTTACAGTTCACTTTGTTCAATTTTTCATGCTTTGCAGCTTCTCAGGTTGGAGATAGGTGTTCTTCCCCACAGTGTGGTACCAGGCAGCACTAACCAGAGACCACTCTTGATGCTAGAGTAGGCAAAAAATATAGATCTTCTCCCTTGTCATCCTTATAGAGTGATCAATTGTGATGAAAACAAATAATAAAAGGAATGCATTCCCACTCTACATCCTGCGATGCAGGAAAATTTAGGATTTATCCAAGTAAAAGACAGAAAAATTGCTTCATATCTACCTCACCTAAATAAAATGAATTCTTTCCAGATTGTTAACTTCCAATCTTCTACATCTTATTGCTTCTTCTCCATTCATTTATTAAACAAAAATATTTTTTAAAACCCCACCAAACCCAAAGATCTGAGTTTCTACAGCTCCCTGGCAGCTCTCAGGTGCATCCCACTCCTCAGCAGGGCTCACAGCTTTGCTCCTCACCTTCCCCAGGATCATCCCTGGGATGAGCCCAGGTCAGTCCAGGGCCTGCAGTGGGAGCTCCTGGATGGGTTTGCTGAGCACAGAAATTCATACAAGCCTGGTTTCTGTCTTCCCAGCCTCTCACATCATGCCTTCCCTGGATGTTCTGAGAATTACATCAAAGGTCACTTAAAAAAACAGGTGCAAATGTATCTCCAAGTCTGAGTGGCTCTGTAGATTCCTGTAAGAACTTGTCTAAGATTATTCACCACTTTAAGCACAGTTGCCGAGGTTAATTAGATTTATGACCCCTAAAAATTTTAAGTGTCTCTGATGACTGACTTTCCAACTGATAATTTTGTGTGGGAAACAGAAAAAGAATAACAAATAGACCATGAATAAATAAACTCTTGATACTCATTCACATGAGGACAGAGAATATGTTTCTGACATTTAATTAAATATCCAAACGTCCAGAAGATCTATAATAAACCACTTTGCAAGACATCTAAATGTCAGAGCAAACACATCTTACATGATTTTTTTTTTTTTACCACTGAAGCTGTGAAGAAGATACAACATCTTTTTTAAAAGACACAGAAACAACAAGCACATATTTTATCTTGAAAGTACTTTTTCAAAGGCTTCTGAGCAGCCAGTTTTTTGCAGTATGACGAGTGGAATTATTTTAATTTATCACACAGCAGTTTGAAACATTAGTTTTACAGATATGCCAGGCTGCTTTTGTATAGTTCAAGTCCTGAGACTCACACTACTCAGTGTGTGGCAAAACACTGGAAATATCAAATTGAATTTTTTCCCTAAGTACACCTGATACCAGGATCTGAAGAACTTTCCCTATATTTAAATGCTGCAGAAAACCTGTTCTAACCTGCTCCCCTTATGCACGTTACTTCTTCCTTCCAATTTTTTTCAAATTCTTTACAACATCCTCTGAGCTGCTCAGGGGATGTGTGAGGTACTTCTCCCTTCTCAACACCCCCTGTGGCTGAGGTTTGATTTCTGTGATTGCAGTGAATGCAGCAGGGTCCTACATGGATCTCACATCCTGGAAAAAAAAGGGAAAATCTGCAGCTCCTTCCCTTCTTCATGGGCTCAGCTGCATGCAGGCCCTTGTCACAAAGGTGCCTTGCCAAGATAAATGTTCCCAGATTTGCTTTAACCTTTCCTCTGCTTTTTTTTAAAAGGTAAATAAAATGCAAGGAGCAGTTTGTGCAAAAGGTGCTGGAATTATCTCAGAATGAGATCCTTTTGCTGGTCTGTTTTTAGGAGGCCATAGCAATGCTGTTGAAATGCTGGAAGTTTTCCTTTCTTGCACCTGGAAAATCATTGTGTCATGGTTATGGGTTAACTGAATGAGCTGCAGGGAGGCCAGAACAGCAGCTGCATGAGAAATAAATGTGTCATTATTTTCAGAACAAACTGCAAGGCAAGAGGCCATGAAGAATCAGAGAGGAATTAATGGGAAGGCTTAGGCTGACAGTTTGCTTCTCTGGGGTTTGTTTTTGAGCAAGAACCTTCTGTCCTCTCATGAGGTACCAAACCTAGAACCAGCTCATTAAAATCATGTATGTCCCACTCAACTCCAACACAGATAACCAGTAATTACATGGCTTTAATGTGACATTCTGGACACCTTTTGGTGACACTGGCACTGCAGTGGAGGTGTTGATAAATCCTCTCCAAAGTCTCCTGTACAGCAGCAGGTACAGGCTGGGAGATCAGCTCAGATCCCGGATCCTGGGGTCACATCCATGATACTGGGGTCAGATTCCATGATACTGGGGTCAGATCCCGGAGATCAGCTCAGATCCCGGCTCCTGGGGTCACATCCATGATACTGGGGTCAGATCCCCATCTTGAGGTCAGATCCCAGATCCTGGGCTCAGATCCCTGACCTGGACTCAGATCCCCTCCAGAGCTGTCACCCCACTGCTGTGACGTCCTGCTCGGTGACATCCTGCGGTGCCTTTGGTCACTGCTCACCCCTGCCCAAGGCCAGCAATGGCAAATGTCACTCACTGGCAGCCCAGGCCAGAGCAAACGCAGCTGGTTTTGCTCAGCACAGTGTCTGCAGTCACCTGGGGTGTAAATGGGCAGTTAATTAAATCGCCCTCCCAGAGCTTTGTAAGAAATCTATTAAACAAAGAATTGCTGCTATAAACAAACAAACCTGGGTCACAGCTTCAGCTCTTTGACCTCTTAAGTGGATTTTCTGGTTTTATTTGGAGAGCTTCTTTACATTTTTCCTAATTTGCCACCAATATTTTAAAAGTTGTTTAAAAAAAAAAAAAAAAGAAAAAAAGAAGGATAAGATTTGGCACTGATAATTTTAAGTCTGTTCAGAATACAGGAGGAAGGTTAATTAGCTTTTCTGACCTGAGGAGTCTAGGAAAGTATCCCTGGTGGTTCACTAATTGCTGCTCAATGCAGAATAGTGTCTGTGAAGCAAAGTGCATGAAGGCAGACACTGATAATAATGTTACTTTGATTTAAAATGCTCTACCTGCAAGGACATAATGCTGTTTCAGTATAGCATGCACTCCACTGATAGATCTAAATATTCCCCAACTATTCATTTATTTTATTGGCAATTCTGGTCACTAATCTTGATTTGAATTTATACCGGGAACAACTGTGTTTCTCAGATTGAAAGTAAAATGCTATTTAGGGTATCATTAGAACATAATCTGGAAGTGTTTTCTTATGTATAGTAAACAATTCTATTAAGACAGTTATATGTGCTGGAGCTGTCTTATTTATTTCATTATGAGGATGTGTCACAAGAAGAATACATCATATTTATAAATATAAACAAAGAATTAATCCCTGTTAGGGAAAATATTCCTCAACTGTGAGAAACAGAGACATCATGTTATCTTTTAAAATTGTGTGAGACAAATATAGAATAAGGAATTTTTAGGAAACCTATGGACTCAAACTCACAGTCTATCAGAAACCTGTTCAGTGTATATGTCCTTCTTTTTATATCTATCAATTGACACACAATGATCAGAACTTAACAGGCAGAATAGGTGTGTACTATTAATTCAGTTAATCAGAAGCTCTAAGGTCTGTGTTTTAAAAGTTCACCAGAGAACAAAATGCAAAATTTGCTCTTCTTAGATCTTGTAGTATTGGTTTCTTGACACCCTTTTGTTAACAACTAATTTTTAAAGTTTGTTTAGCAACTGCAAACACATTTTTCATGTAGGATTTCTCTCTGCTAATGGTGCAACCTTCTTTAAATAGGTATTCTACAGATCCTCACTGGATCAGTTATAAAACACTTCTTCAGCAATCTGTCCTCCCATAATAGATTCCTGCAGGAACATGATCATCCAAATCTCATTTGCATTAAGCCTTTTACTCCCAGTTTCCAGGACAGTGCTGGAAAAGCAGGAGTGTCATTCACAGCTTTGACTGCAGAAATCCTGCATCAAGCAGCACGCACCAGCCACAAGCCACTGATAACCTTCTAATATATAACCAATATTTTCCTTCTCAGAAGCTTATAGCACAGTTTAAGGGGTTTTTTTGTAGTCCTCCTGATGCATCTGTCAGTTTATTCACCAAATTCCTTCCTTGCATCTCTTCTGTCCTGAGCCAGGGGATAAAATTGAGGCAGACCTGTACTTGGGGAGGATGCTGACCCAAAGGCACCCCCAGGTAGCACTGCCAGCTCCTCTCCCCACAGGCAGCAGGGACAGGGCCTGCAGATGAGGCAGGGGAGAGGGAATGATTCTCTCTGAGACATTTCCCTCTCCTGCTAAGGCTGGCACATTCTATTGCTGCTCTCCTTTGGAGCTGTAAATGATGTTAAATGGCTGGGAGGATGGATGTGCCCATGTGGGGTTGTTAGAATAGCTCACTGTGGCTCAGGCAGGGACACACTGCAGGGGTTTGCTTTCCTCAGAAGCTCAAATCTCTGTCACACAACAGAAAACCCATTCTGGGGAGTTTTCTGCTCTGCCTGTGAGCCTCCTGCTGCACGGACACATGTGGACATCCCATCCCCAAAGCTCCTGTTCTGCAAGGAGCAGCATTCACTGTGTGTGAGGGAATGGGAGAGATTCCCAGGGTGGGAGAAAGGGGAGCAAAGAGCAGGTCAGGGCCCTTTCCTCTTTTCTCTCTGTGCCTGTACCTTGATTCCAGACACAGCCCCTGCTGCTGTCTGTCAGCTCCTGACAGCAACAGGAGCAGCACAGGTTTTCTCCTGTGCTTTGGCAGACTTAACCTGCACTCCCACTGCCTTTGCCTGAGCAATCTGCAGGTTGATATTTACTAAACCAGCATTATGGAACTCATATCTTTGTCCTACCCTCCTCTTTTCCCTGTCATTTCTGTTTCAGCTCAGATATCCAGCAGCTTGACAGATAAGACATTGGCAAATCACAAAAGACCTCACGTATATCTTGAATTTCCTGATTTAGTTTATTAGGCTGCAATCTGTTGTACAGAATCACACAATAGATGTGTTAGAATGTAACCTGACATAATAAGTTACTCCCATGATAAAAGGCAAAAGACATGCAAAAAGTGACTGTTTTTCTTATCAGTGGAGCAGCTCTCAAAGCAAACAGAAGATCAAGTCAGTTAAATTCAGCATGTGTTTAATTTAACAAAAATTATAGGAGATGTCTATTAATATATGGGATATTATTTTCAGGCTTTTTCTAAAAAGCATTCTTATATCTGTAATATAACCCTTTGTTCATTGCAGAATCATGCTGCTCATTGAATGTGAATTCTTTTCATAGCCTAAAAATGAAATCCTGAATTCTTGTCCAGGACAAGTTTTCTTGCTATTCACCTCCTAAATATTGTGCATGATTTGGCACAGCACAACTCTCCTGCCCCTCTGTGTAGGAACTTTACACACACCAGTGAGAGAGCCAAAAAAAGGAAGAAAATAAGAAAACATCTTACTGCTGGGGCACTCTGGTCAGGAGCTGAAAGCAAACATTTCCTTTTCTCTGTATCATTTTGGACACATATACTTTATCTACACCCTGTATTTCACTACAGCTTGAATAGTTCACTCACTGTAACAATTGTACCAAGACTCAAGTCACCAGGAAGAAAGGCAGTGGGGTTTTGTGAGATAAATTCCTGTCAGCTTTTCAGAGAAGTGTTCTGCTGCTTTGCTGCTGCCAATTTGCCCAGTGCCATTGTGGAAATGCGCAGGAAAGAGGTTAAAATAATATTGGCCTGGGACTGCCAGCATCTCTGTGCTCAAAGGGTTTATTTGCCAGTCCTGTCCTGGGAATGTGCTGCACTGATTCATTGAGAGGGAAAGAGAAGTTGGAAGGGTGAGGTGGAGCAAAGAGAGTTCCAGCAGGGCTCAGGGTGGTTCTGCATCCCCCACGCTGTGCATGGTCCAGCAGCAAAATCCAGAGGTCAGGTGGAGGAAGAAGAGGGGAGGCTGCTCTTCCTCCCCCCTTCCCTGTGCTGTGGTTTTGATGCACATGGTATCTTCTGTCCCACCCAGCTCTGAGTGTCCTCGTGGGTGTCCCTGCCCTTGGGGTCTCCCGAGTGGAAATCCTGGATGTCAAACATCTGGCACAGCTGCAGCTTCTGCTGGGAGCCTCAGCAGCACTGAACCAAGCACAGCCCTCTCCAGCTGGGGCAGGAGGGGTTAAAGCTTCTCCTCACAGGGATTTTGTGGATTCAGGGCAGGTCACACTTCCAGCAGTGCAGGTAACCCTCAGCTCTGCAGGACAAGCATGAAGGATAACATTACAAAAATCACTCCACTCCAGTGTGTGATAAAGGTGGAGGTTAAAACTGCAGGCAGGATCCTCAAGGGAATGCTGCCCTTCCCTAGAGGAAATTGCTAATTTTTATCTGTAGTTGATGTGAAATTTCATTTGCTCTCAATCCAGCATGATTTGTTTTAAATCTGTAAATCTGGAGCTTTCAGAACTATTCCTTGTCAAGGGTACCTGGGGGAGGTAATTTGGTTTTCTCAGGTTCACTGGGTGGGGGCTAATGCCAAAATTGTTTAATTTTCCCAGCTGGAGCCTGTGGGTAACTGAACCTGACAACACCTGGCACAAGGGTTCCACTGGGTATCTCATTCATGGTGGAGAGGCATTTTTATGTCACCTCTCATCACAATGGCTGAGTAATGAGGACACATATCTTCTTTGGGGTTTCTTTTTTGTCTCCTATCTTCCCAAAACACTACCATAATCCTGAGGTAACAACACGGCAGAGGCAAAAGATATGCACTAAAATGAGGTTCTTATCTGCAGTTTTATTATCCCATGCAATATTCTTGCAGAAAATTACTTTCTGAAACGTGCTAAGCTGCTCTTTGGCTCTCCAGGGCTCTATTCACAATTTTCTATAAGTGATTTTTGTTTAATTTGTAGCAATAGAGGGATAGATATCTTTCACCCTGACTGTTATCAACTTAATTGTAGCTATAGGAAAAGTAAAGGCTAGCTGACTTTTTATTACTGAAAGTAAAATAATGGGGCATTGTTTGCTTTTCTGTTTCTGTAAAGAACAGTGGCTAAACTTGTACCTAAATTCATATAATTTTGTCCTAAATAAATGCTTCCTTTTAGTATAAATTCTTGTCTAGATGAAGACTGTGTCATCTGTTCCTAATTGCTAAGTTGCTGCAGGTAAACCTTTAGCAGGAGGTGAATGAAGGGTCTTTGTGGCTATGGAGTTGCATGTTGCTGGTTTGCTGCTTTTTTTAACCAAAATTACAGGGACAGAAAGTGTTCCAACCCACTCTGTGCTTCTGATGCAGAGACATCCTGTTCTGCTGTGGGGAAATGCAGGTTTTGGCCTTGTCTGCTGCCTCCTCAAGCCTCTGCTTACAGAGAGGAAAAAGAAATGTTTGTATGCTCCCATATGTGTTTTGGTGGAAAGCCCAACTGATTTCATACATTGGTGCAGCACTTCAGCAGCTTTTACTTTAACAAAGCCTCACCTGGGGCAATGTGTTTAACTTGGCCACATCACTTCAAAAGGTAGACAGGCCAGAGAGGAACAGGAAAAACCAGAAGTGTACAGGAAAAACTGAAAGGTTTAGTCTAAAAAGTGAAGTTTTAACCTTAACATGATGCAAGCAGAAGATAAGTAAATTGTTTTCCAAAGGCATGTTGGAAATGGCAAGAAATAATGGGTTTAAATTGTAGCACAGAACAGACATTAGGAAGAACTTTCTCAGTGGTGAGAACAGTTAAGCAGTGGCCTCGGCAGGGAGTTAACAAATTCTCTGTCTCTGGCTGTTATTTTTCAAAAACACACTGTATGAGTGTCTCTTGGAAATGCTGTGTGTGCCTCCCCTCATCTCTGAGAAAGGACAATGTCTGACCATGTTTTGCAGTTACTTCACGTCCCATTTTCTTGTCATTTTTCTCCACTCTAATAAAGGGGGAAGCAGGCACAGAGAAGTTTGCACCCTCCTTGAGAAACCTCCTGTTCTGACCTCTTGTGAGCAGAGGTGCTCTCCACACTTGGGCTGGGAAAAGGAAGACCCCAAAAGAGAACCCTGCTGCCTGATGAGATTCTCCATTTCTTCCTTTAGAAGTTTAGCAATAAGTGCAGGATCTATCAGTGTCAAAAATGTGAATTCCACTGTTTCAGGATGATTCTGCACAGGAAAGGGAAGGCGCCTCACCTTTGCCATCTCCCTTATGTCTGTGGCATTTTTTGGGTAGCATCTTGCAAGGTTTTAATCTCATTTCCTGTGTAGGAAGTTGTTTTTCCTTTCCCCTCCTATTGCATCTTCAAGGGTGAATTCTCTGTCACATATAAAGAAGTAAAATCTTCCTGGCTTTTGGAAATTTTCTGCAATATTTCAAACTAAAATGCTTTTACACAAAGATACTGGCATGTCTCTTTTTCATCAACCCCAAAAATGTACATACTGATACTTCTTGGGTGGATTTTAAAACAAACCTCACTTGTAGCTCTGAAAACGTTCCCTTACATCCAATGAAAAGCTAAAAATACCTATGAATAAGTTAACACCTGAAAATGTAGGTTTCTGCACACGGCTTACATAAACCATAAAAGCAAAATTTTAACTATGTTTGAATTTCATGCATAAATCTCCTTGAGAAAAAGCTCCATCCCAGTGACAGTGAGTTTTAAGCTAAAGTAAACATTTTTCCTCTGCAAATGGCATATAAAAACCCTAATTCAAAATTACTAGACCAATATATACACAGCATTTTTTTATTTTTACTCACAGTTGATCTCCTAATTCTCAAGTAGGCCACTGCTACAAGCTGTTTTGGCAAGCAAATTATTATTTTCTTTGTTTACTTTCATTGTAATTACTTTCAATAAAGCAGCCTAATAAGGGTTGACATAAATTATATTTTTTCCCTCAGGTTTCTTGGTTATTCAGATTGATGATATCCAGAGTAAAAATTAGTAAAATCATAGCATTCTAGAAATTTATCAAAAGAAAAAGTAAAGGAAAACAAACTAAAAATACAACCGTCAAACTCCAGAATGTAGTCCACTGTGGACAAAAGGAGATTGTATTAATGCTTCCAGAATTATTTTACCAAAATCTAACACAAACCAAAAAATGTTTAGATGTTCTCTGCTTTTCCTCCATGGTAATTCATCATAATGTATTAATATATATCAGCTCTTATACTCTTAAGGCTCCACACTGTGACAAATCTTATTAATTTTTTGACTCCCTGAAGGAGCCATTATATTGTCCTCTGCAAAAGAGCCTTTTATAAACATCTCCACAGGGCAGATTGGCACAAAATGCCCTGATGGCTGCTTGGAAAGGTCTGGAGACTGACCTGGGGCTGAACCATTTAATGGCTTGTTCATGCTGTGAACCCTTCATAAAATGTGCTGTGCCAAGGATCTGGGAAGTGGCATTTCCACACTGGCTGAGCCAGGATGGCCTTCGGGATAGAAAAGAATTTTTTTGGAAATTTCAGTGTCCTGGTTATTGTATTTGCAGGGTGCCCTCGTGGCAGGAAGGAATGATGAATCTGACTCCATGTTCTCAGAAGGCTAATTTATTATTTTATGATACTGTATTATATTAAAGAATACTAAACTAAACTATACTAAACCATACTAAAGAACACAGAAAGGATACTTACTGAATGCTAAAAAGATAATAATGAAAACTTGTGACTCTTTCCAGAGTCCCAACACGGCTCGGCTCTGATTGGCCAATGAGTGAAAACAACTCACAGCAAAAACCAATGAAACAATCACCTGTGGGTAAACAATCTCCAAACACATTTCAACGCAGCAAAACACAGGAGAAGCAAATGAGATAATTATTGTTTGCCTTTTCTCTGAGGCTTCTCAGTTTCCCAGAAGAAAAATCTTGGGCAAAGGAATTTTTCAGAAAATATGAATGTGGCACCTGGCCATCAGCAGAAGTGGAATGGGAAGGCAAAGGTGCCAAGAGGAATTCCTGTGTTCTTTACTGATCTTTGTTGGGGAGCAATAATGAGAGAGAAACCAGCAGGTGCTCCTCTGAATTCTCTGGTGTTCCTTTCTTGGTCCCCTGAGCAAGGACAGCCCAAGTGAGATCTGCTGGAAGAGTCCCTTGGGTGGAACATCAATATTCCAGGAAATCACAAAACTTCTCCCTGTTTTCATAGTTCTTCAGCCCAGAAAAACATTACTGTCAAAAATATTGTTGCAGATTTCAATTCTTGGTGACTTCTCTGAAGGCATGAGCATTGTTTGCAGGAACTCTGACAATTAACTTCTCCAGCCTGAACCATAGGAAGAAACACATGTAGGGCCCAAATGGCACAAGGAATTTTAAAAACCCTTACAAACTTCACTAGTATGAGGTCTGTGCTTCATCTCAATTATTTCCTTCTATTAATTCCTCAACTTTTTTTGATAGGTTTATTAAAAAATCCAAGACTCATCTAAGCGAATTTGATTTGATGTCTAAGCCACTCCAAAATCACATCTTAATTTGATTCTGTTGATTTAATATCTGACCTTGCTAAAGCAGACAGCAGAGCACATCACTTTTGGCATGCTGAAAATATAATTACTTGCCTGTTAACATTATTTCTCTGCAGAGAACAGGCAATGGACCAAATAGTGAAATGTTAGAGAATGTAACAGGTGAACCACCACACCTCACATGATATTTTTGGGAAGAAAACATCAAAATCTTCTACGTAAAGCCACATTTTCCTGAATGCTCCCATCTCCTGGCACTCTTACAGTCATTTCTGGAGTAAATGCTCTGCACACACAGAGCACTGGCTGTGGACTGAATCTCTGAATAGTCATTGAAAGCTTTTATCTGTGTTTACTGCTCTTCAGTGAAGCTCCTATTTTTGTCTTCAGTGGCTTTGGATTTCAGAAGTGTTTCTACAGAGAATCAAGGGCTGAGTTTGACTGAGCTTCCATTTTCATCTCTCTGTAGGACTTTATTCCAAGATTCCCTGATGAGACTCATAAATTATTACATACTACACGTGTTTTTATCTCACATATATAAATCTAAACAAAAATAGGTGGAAAAGCAAGAGGAATGAAGTGTGATTGCTGCCTGGTGGGGAGGTAGAAGCAGGTGCAGCCAGACTCTTCAAATTATCTGTAATTTCTGGTGAATAACGCAATAAAATTCTTCTGACTGAAAACATCTTACCACATAACTTCTCCTCAGTGAACACCATGGAAACTTTGCATCCATAACAGAAGTTCAGCACCTAAAGTTATCCCAGTCACAACATAAGCAGTTGTGGGAATTCTCTCCAGCTCTATATAGGATGTGAAAACACAGCTTTGCACTTTTCTTCCAGAAAGAAACGGATGTATAAATCTTGAAAAGGTGAAATATGGCTTTAAAAATATTCCTTGACTTAGTCCTCCATCACTAAATTAAATTTCAGTGACTTGCTAGGGAAATGTGGTTTTTTTATGTGCTCCCATAAATTATGCATTTCAATACTGTATGTATCCTTTTTTTTCTTATTATAGGGTAAGCAAAAAAAAAAAAAACTTTCAGTAGTCAGACAGCTCTAAAAGCTAAATCTTCCAGACACTAACTCTGTGTCAAGTGTGAAAGTGGAATCTTATTGTGAATTCATGGGTTAAATCTTGTCAAAATTGTTCCTTTGCAATGGATGCGAGCACACATTAAGAGTATTGACACTGATCTATCATAACATTTGTTTCTTGCAGCAGCAAAGTATTAAAAGACAAGTGATCATCTCTGACTTGTGTGGTTCCTTGCATAGTTACTTGCTATAATTTTGAATAATCTACTGGTTTTCAATATGACTTTGTCATAGTCTTTAGCTGCAAGTTTCATACCACAAAATACCATTATTACAAGACATTCCAGTCCCTTGAACTTACTCATAACAGTCCCAATGGGTCAAAATTAGGTAATTAGCTAGTTTTATATAACTCATATTTTTAAAATTGGTTTTCAACCTTACTGGTTTTCTCTGCAGGAGCTGTGAAAATGAATACAGATGAATACGAATCGTCCCCCCAGCTCCACACAGCAATTCCTCCCAGCTCAGCAAGCAGGAGCTCTGAACTTTGGGTGACCAACCTTGTCCTTCCTGGGTTTGCTGCAGTGCAGGAACATCCAGCAGCAGGAAGGAATGTCTGGAACTCTTCCCAAGGAAAGGTTCAAGTCACTGCCTGGAGGGAGATGTGTGAAGGGGCTTCCTTTAATTCAGACTCTTCACGGTTTGAGGAGGCAGTGGTTCACACAACATCCTGAGGTATTTCATCTTATGTCTGCAAGTGCAGCGATGGGGTGAGAAGCAGGAGATGAGTGTCAAAGATGAAAAGCCTGGGCAGCACATCTGAGTGGAAGGCTTGGTAACTGCACTGCTCTTATGGCTGCAAAGTAGCCTGAGATCCTGTGGATTATTAGGGTTTTAAAACTTGGTTGGGCAGTTTCTGATGGACTCATGTGAAAGTGCAATCTTTTATCCTTTCCGGCCTCACGACGTTTTTGTGCACAGCAGAACTGTATGAACAGAAATGTACATCAAATATAGCTCAAGTAAAATCCATTTTTGGTACTTGCACACCCGTAAACTTGTTAAAATTTTTAATGATGGCAGTCACAGGATTTTTTTTTTGGTGGTTAAATGTGTGAGCAAAGGGGATGAAGTACTGATATCTCAGCACTGAGTTTTTGTTCTAGAAGGCCACATTCCCATGACAGGTTGTAAGTCCCAGTAATTTTTGGCAGCAAAACTATTAAACTTCGGGTTTTTCCTTGTTGTTCTGTGGTTAAACAAATTACAGTTAAACTATGAATTACGGCAGCTATTTAAATGTGATAAATTAAGTTGATTCTGTGGCAAAATCACTCTTTATCCTTGAGAAGCCCAGCCTTGATTTCAAGATACTGCTCTGAAAATTGAATGTTTAACAACAAGCTCCATTCCTTGCTTAAACTGTGAATAACAAAATCAGTGTTTCACACAGCACAGGGCCTGCACATCACCTCTGCTCTTCTCACCTTCCCTGTTCTGCACTTTGATGAAGGTTTTGTGAACCTTTCACACTAATGTCTTACAGCTCTTTTAAAGGCATAACCATGGGTTCTAATCTCCAAAGTTAGTGTACTGAGAAGGTGACAGCAACATGAAAATTACTGTTAATTAGGACAAAAATATAATTTCCACATGTGGACAACACCAGGTTTTCTTCTATTTTCTTTACAGATATTCTGACAATGTTGACAGGTCTTTTCTGTGTTGAGAGGAAAATTGGTAAAAATGGAAAAATTTAATATTTTCAAAGAAACTTTTCAAAATTAGATTTGTCTTCATATTCTTCTAATTAGTTTTTTTTTAATAGTCCTTTCATTTCTGCCTCATTTAAAGTTCAATAAAGCTGTTGAGACAGACAGAAGGCTCATACTTGGACAACAATGTATCATTCACTAATTGTTACTTTAGTGAAAATGCTGATTATATGGAACCATCTTATATACTAAAGTCAGAGGGAAAAGCAATCTCTTCATAAGTATGTGAAGAGCTCATAAATAAAGAAGTCTAAAAGCTACAAAGTATGTCACATTACAGATCTGATTTCTTTCTAGAAAGCATCTCATGCAACCATCCTGCTCAAAGCAGGGTCAATTAAGGTCACTCAGGATCAGAGATTCAATATCCAGGATGGAGACTCCACAACTTTTCTAGGGAAAAAAAGAGTTTTCCTATATTTAAATGAAATTTCCTGCATTTCAGTTGTGTCTTGTCCTTGGGGAGGTGAGGGTGACTGGCCAATAGTCCCGCTGATCCTTCTCCACGTATTTCTTGATTTCTCCCCTGATCTCCAGAGTTCTGTGTCTTCTCTCCTTTGTATCAGCAGCGAACTTCAGTCTGAGATAATTTCTCCTGATTGATTAAAGCCCTCTGGCACTCTGGGTACTCATCTCCTGTAATCAGGCAGCCTCTTCATCTTCACTTTGAAATCATAGTTTTAAATTTCAGGAAAATTCATTCTCTCTCTGAACAAGTTTGTCTTGTGTTAGTCTAAATTTGGATTTCGACATCAAAACCTCTTTTCTTTCCTCATCCTTTTTGGGGAGCATTGTTGTGAACCCACAACTGGAGAAATGTTAAGGCTGGTTGCATTCAGCCACCCATTGTGATGGCAAGTGTAATAAAGGCTCATCATTCCCCAGAAACCTGTAATACAAACATCTGTCTGTTAATGAGCTCCTTGGCTGAGCCACAATGATGTGGAGCCTTTTGTGGTTAGCTGAGTAATTAATTCCTTTGTTCACTGCCCATCCCTCACTTAGTTTTTTCACATCCCAAGGCTAAGAAATTCCTGCAAAGAAATGACCTCTCAGAGAATGAGTAGCCTGGCACAAGATGGAAGTGGGCAGGATTTGTTGAACCCTACATAATATTCACAGAAAAATAAATTAAATAATTAGGGAAAACATTTCCATAAAATAAAAGCAGGAAAGGACACAGTTTGAGGAGCTGATTGATTCGTACATGCTTGGGGCAGTGAGGATGAAGTGAGTGACCTGTTCTTCTCCATGGTGGAAGCCACTGTGTGGTATGGATTACAGCAATAAAAAGTAACATCATCTCTTTGTAGGCAGTGTTTAGGACTCTGTCTTCAATCCCCTGTAAGAGCAGAGGTTTGGAGGTTTCACTTTCCTCTTGTGCGTTCAGCTGAGCCATGAATCAAGAGTCTGCATGGCCAGGTTTGGTGTTTACCTGTTTCACCTTTCAGAAAACCCCTCTCTCCCACCTCAGTGTGACAGCCATAACTGCAGTCTTACTCAGAATGCTGCATTGATTGAGTTCTGTTGGATAAACTGCTGTTAAACCGAATTTATTTAAATTTGGAAAATGGGGTATTTCAATCAGATATACATTTCTTACTTACTCATCCATATAGTTTCATTGAAGAATAGTGGATCAAATTATCTTCTTAGGGAAGCAGTAGCAAATTAGAATAACTCCATTTAAAGCTTAGGAACAAATAAATTTAACATAAATAAATCCCTAGGCCAGAAGTACATCTGTGAAACCTGAGCTCATTCTTTCTCTCCCTTGTTCAAAGTAAAATTAAGCAAATGGTTGAATGCCTTCCTAAATCAGGGGAGAAGATTGAAGTCTGATCCATTTAAGCTACTTCCTTAAGCTGGGCTAGAAGTGGAACACAGCTTCCTTTTCAAACTGATAACTCTATTAGAAAAGGGAACAAAAGCTTTTTCTTCCTTCTTTTTCCTTCTTAACTCACTGTAGACATTTCTACATAATATATTTTTAGCACAGGTATATGTACAGAAGTGAATGTTTGTATCTGTGTTATCCTGCTCAGTAAGAATGGGCTTTTATTCCTAACAGTGAATTATTCTTGAGGGAACCTGACATCTTCTAGGAAACCTGACTGGCAAAAGTAATAAGTAGTAATAAAACAGAAGGAATCTTTGTAATCTCAAGATTAATGGATAAAATGTTTATGCTGAGGGGTCTCTTCATCAACAAACTGCTGTTTGCACCTATTTGCATTTTAATGGTTACCCTAGTTCTGAAGTTAAAATTACAGACTTTTCCCAGCTGCTCTTTAAATGCTACATTATAATTTTGAGGAAGCATCATACGTAATTATATTTAATAGACACAGAATTGATTGAAACACTTAACAAAAACAAAAAGCCCAGACCTAATTTTGTAAACATGTTATTGTACAGTAACCCCCAATGATTTTGTTTCTCCTAATTAATTTTTAATTAAAAAGCTCAAAGATGCTATTATACTTCTTGTTGTAAATGGCAGCCTTATGTAAGCATAAATGACTTAGCTGCTCAGACAAATATCTTCCATTAAAATCCATGTTAATGAGAACTCCTGAACACAGTATTTCAGAGATTTAAACAGTGGCAGCTCTAAAATAGTCTAAATATCACATAGGGGGTTGTTGTTTTTCATTCCTCCTTTCTTTTTTGTTTTGTGCAGAGCACAGCAGGTTTGCAGTGAGAAGCTCTCCAAATTTCCACTCAGGTGCATCAATCTCCTCCATTGCTATTACCAGACTGTTTAGAGCATTTCCTAATTAATTATAGGGATGGTCAACCCACCTCTACTTATATGAGGGCCAATAAGCCTAAATTGCCAAGCTTTGATGCAGATCTGCTGTATTAAATAGGTGAACATTGCTCTTGTTAATGAAAAAGTGACCTAATGAGGAAAAACAACCAGGAGCCAAATTTCCAACCTTATTTAGGAAATCCAACCAGCTTTCCCTGGTTTTAGTCCATCTTCTGGCTGGAAGCAGCCAGAGGATCTGAGGCAGTAGCTGAGCACAGCGTGTTGCTGTGGGGATGGGCTGATGTCACAAATTGAGGATTATTAATAGCAGAAAAACAGCAAGTGCTCCTTTCAGAGAAGCATCTTTAATAGCAGGGGAAAAACACTTGAGACAAAATCTCATTTGCTATGTTTTTCTTACATTTTTTAACCAAGGAGGGATGGGAGGTGGAAATGCAGTGGTTTCTATGGTTTAATTATCTGTCTTCTCTCTGGTTATTAACGCTGCAAGGAGAAGCAGCAGAATTTAGAAGGCTGGAGGTTGTAAGCTCAGTTTTGCAAAGCTGTGGTTTTCATTTTCAAAATGCAAAGTTTTGGGGTTAAGATGAAGGACTAAAAATAGTGATGTTTCTTTTTAAAACAAATTTATAGTAGTTTCCCTCTCATAACTTTATCAAGTTCTTGATATTTTGGAAATAGATGCTTGGATTGGAAAAATCACTCAGCCTATTTAGAACTGTATTTTTTTAACCATACCAGGAATAAATGATAATACATAGCTTCAAACCAAGGTTTGCCTTGAAGAGAGGTTGCCTATGAGAGTATATAGCTCATCACATCCCAAAGTAAAATTTGTCCTCTCTTTTTCAGAAGCTGCTGCAACAAATGCAAGAAAAGCAGTAGCAACAAACCATGTGCTGGAGCTTGACTATATTTGATATATTCACAAAATAAAATTAAGTTACATAAGACAATTGAAATTTTATCGCTTCTTATTTTATCCTGAGAGTTATTTTATCCAGTTCTGGAGATTTGTAGTTCCCTTTCTTTATAGACTACAGACAAAACTTTTTCTGTCAGCAGAGAGGTGGAACAGGGGTCTCACAGATGCCATTTGCTTTCCACATGTCATGAAATCCATGTTTCCCTTAACACTTCAGTATTATTTAAGTGCAGTTTCTCAGAGTTCTGCTCATTTCAGTCCACAGACAGCTCTGAAGAAAACAAGGGGGATCTGGGTGCTGTGTTTGGTTTTCACTGTTTCTGGAGATTTTCTCCTATTTCTCCCAAAAGACAGACTTCTGCCATTTTTTCAGAAAACCCTTGAATTCTGAGGCAAGCCAGCTCCAAAGGCTGGTGTGCCATTGTGTTTTCGATGGTTTCAGCTGAAACTTGTGGACCACCGCTGTTGTTTGCAGAGGGGACATAGAAGTGTCCAAGGGGAAGCTCTTGTACCAAAGCCTTTTGCTACCCTGAGTGAGAAAGTTCATCCCATCTTCCCATCAGAGAGGCCAGAAGATGATGGAGAAAATCACAGCACAGGAGCAGCCAAAATACTTGGACTGCTGTGTATTCACTTGAGCATCTCTTCTCTGCCAGGGCTTAGAGTCTCCCACAAGAACACCAGCTGTGCAACTTGTCCACCCAGCTGATAGCACTTCAAATCTGCTTAGCTTCAGAAATTACTTGCCTGTGTAATCTAATTTTACCCAATGTTCTGTTTAGAAATAAGTCCATTTACCACTCACAGATTGTTAGTTTCCTGATTTAATAGTGAGATGTTGAAGAAAAAGCAGTGTTTCTCCCTCATAACTCATGCTTTCATCCCACTTGTTCATACTCCAGTAATTGAAATTACAGTTTTATAATTGTGCAGACATTGATGATTTTGCAAATGGAGGATTATTAATAGCGTAAAAACAAGAAGGACCTCTTCTCAAAATGTTATTCCAGCAAAAAAGAACTAGAAAAATATGCTTGATTATTTCTTCACTTTTTTTGTGCATTCTTCACATTTTAATTAGGCAGAAAAAGTAGATAAGATTTTCTTTCATCAGCATGAATATTAGTGAATCATAGCAGAAAAGAAACTTATGAAACATATTACAAGTCATAAACTTAGAGGTTTTTTAGTTCTATGGACTTTTAGGTTTAAAAAAAACTTTTGCAAAAAGAAGTACAAAACTTCATTGGTGCTTCAATATAAATTGCTGGGGGGGAGGTTGTATCTACATTTAACTTTTGCAAAAAGAAGTACAAAACTTCATTGGTGCTTCAATATAAATTGCTGGGGGGGGGAGGTTGTATCTACATTTAAGTGTTTCTGCATTAAGGTGCCTTTCCCATTCCTTTGCCAAACCTGACATTCCATACTTTGCAGCAGACAGGATCTTTTTTGGGATCTTTTGGTCTTTTAGCAGCTTATAGGTGTTGCAGCTCTGTATTTTCTAAGTATTTGAATATATACTTTGAAGTGAAGTTGGGAAAGAACTTTGCACCTTCCTCTTTGAGGGGAGTCTGGGGAGTTTTGGAGCTCCCATTTCCCAGTGGAGCTGGAGGCCCCGGGCAAGGATCCCCCCTCTCTGTAAGGAAGAGGTGGAATCACCATCCCTGAAGTGGTCAAAGAACCAGTACGTGCAGTATTCCATGATATGGTTTGGTGTTCATGGTTGTCTTCAGTCAAAGGTTGGGCTTGATGATCTGCAGGTCTTTTCCAACCTTTATGATTCTGTGATGTGCAGCACAAATGATCCTGTGCTTCCTTTCCCTCCCCACACCCTGCCTGGGGTTAATCCCAAATCCTTGTCCACAGAGGGGTTCAGAGGAGATCTTTTTTCAGAGCACAATGCCTGAAGCACCAGTTAGGAGAGGGGCAATAAGGAACAATGACAGACAGGGACAGTGAGAGCACCAGGATGCAGCTTCAACAGAAACTGGCAGTATTTCTAGCACATTCCATAACTACACTGTGAATTAGTGGAAGATACTTCCGTGAGGATACAGAAATGACAAGGATGTGGGGCTCAGCAAGTTCTGAGCTTGCTGACACAAATGAGAGAATACCAGGGAAATTACCACTTTTCATCCTTGCCACATTTCTCGTCATTTTTTCCAGAATATTCATTTGGTTGGGTACCTAAAAGATAGAGAAATGGAATCTTTGGCCTCAGTAATTCCATTCTTAGGAATACTATTTTACTTCTCCATTGTGCTTAGGGTGGTTTTATCTTAGTTTTGTATGTGTACATTTAGCAAAAGCTTTAAAAAAACCAACCGTGCTATGAGCATCTCATTGCTAAGCAACAATGTGTTCTTCCCTCCCACGTACCTTCTTGCTGTTCTGTGAAAAATAAGGATAACAAATGTGTAAAAAGCAGGGTGCTTCCCTCCTTGTGGAATAATGCAGCGAGAGGCTCAGCTCTGAGCAGCTCTGGTCACTTATTTCTGAGACAAACTACTGCTGCCATCTGCTTCCTGACTAAAGCAGTAATGGGCTGCATCCTGCTGCTGCACTCCTGAAAATTCCTGCTGAGATCCCTGCTTGGCAGAAATTCTGCCACACAGAACATTTTGGGAGCTTCTGTGCTGCTGGCCATGAACAGATTGGGGTGATCTGAGATGACAGTGGCACAGGATCTGCAGGACAGGCAGTGGACCCCACTGCAGGGGCAGGAGGAAGGCTTTTAGTGGGTTGTTATAATGCTGTGTATTGTTTAGGATCTCCTTGGGGAGTGCCACTGCAAGCTCTGTTTTCTTGTTTTCTCTGTTGATCAGAAGACAGTAGCATTGTGGAGGGGGGAGAATTGTGCTCTGTCAGCTAACTGCACTGCTGGAAAATGGTTGTCAAACTGTCTGCTGTTTCAGAATCCTGCTGGACTTAAAGCAATTTTTAAACTCTACAGCCTTAAATGTGGGGTTTTGTTTGTTTTCTGTGGTGTTGCTCTATTGTCTCAGTGCTCTTGTGAGTGCCTTCGAAAGCTACCAGTGTATTCCATGAATTATAATTTCACTTTGTAATATCAGTGTTGTGTGAACACCACAGAAACTGCTGCAGCAAGGTCACTTTGTAGAAATAAGTGCTGGCTAAGTGATAAATATGGTCATGCAGTTGTAGAACAGATTGAACCAGAAATGCTCCCTTGCTTGCAGTTTGTGCCTGGGCTCCTGTGTACATCAGCTTAGGAAAGCTGTAGCAGTTGTAGTCAAGGGTCTCACAGCAAACACAAAATCCAAACAGCCTCTGTTTGGGGACTGTCTCTTTCAGAGTGTTTGGGGTGCATATTGATCTAACACCTTACCAAGACTCTTCTATGTTAAGTGTAACTACTTGAATTTCCAGCAGACACGAGCTTCCTTAATTCACCCTTTATGACAAAGCTATGGAAAGGCTGGTTAGTTACATTAATCAGAATGAATTCTGCTTACCTGTGTGAGAAAGTTGTGAAACGAGCTCAGGTGTAAACTTGAATAAAATATTGCACACTAAGCCTTGCTGTGGATGTCCTTACTCCTCCTTCAAGGAGGAGAGCCTTTAGGCAGCTAATTATGTAGTGGAGAATGGCTATCCCAGGTCTCTGCTTCTTTTTAGATTAGTTTTTATAACCTTAGTGCACAGTTCAACAAACCATAAAGACTCCCAAAGATGGCAGCAGAACTGCTCTGCAGGTAAAGTTACCTCATAGAGGATCACCATTCCAATAGTACCAAAATTACCACTGGAACATGTAATATAGAGCTCAATGGCAAAACAGGGATCTCTTCAAGCACTGGTTTCAGATCAGATTGATAAATTATTGAACACTGTGTGGAAATATTGCAAACCCCACGCTGTTCTCATGTCCATGGAGGGAGAGGAGCAGCAGGCAGAGTTGTAGCTCCACCTAAAGTACCAGATAACAACTGAGCACAGAGTGGAACTGGCTTGCAGACCAAGAGATACAGAATTCCCTTCCCCTGGAGCAAGGGAGAAGCAGCAGTGACAGTATTGATCTCCTGTTCAGAATTTATTCCCCTGTTGTTTCTCCAGTGCAGCAACACGATGCACTTCAATCAGAGCAGATAGTTAATATTCTGTTTAACCTACAGAAAAAAAAAAAAAAAATCCACGTGCCAATGAGGATACAGTCCATTTACCCAAAAGTCTTCTATCCACACTCTTCTCATTCATTTTTAATGATCATTTTATGTTTTCACCTTATTTCTTCTTCCTGTATTATTATATACACAAGGGGGAAGAATGAACAAAGTTAAATTGTTTCTTGGGTTTTGCTGAGCTGCCTGGTGGGTAGATAAAAATAGCAAGTGCCAGTGGCAAAGTCTCCTGAAAAGTGCTAGCACATTGTGAAAGTGCTAACACATTGTGCTATTGAATCAGCACTGAGAAATCAGATTTTCCTCACTTTCTTTAAACTTAAGGTGACCTTTAGGAACGCATTTGCATCAATGTAGAGAACCTTCTTACTTTGTCGTATCGAAGTCTAAGTCATCCTGAAAAGAGTTCAGCTGTGGGTCCTGGAAATTCTCTTCGTTTTCTCCTAGGCTTGATAGGACATTATTGATTCTGGTACCAGAATATAGCAGCCCCAAACACACAGTGCTGAGAGGTTTTGTCTTTGGGAAGATGTTATCATACAGTAATTTATAGCTCAGTACTGCAGAAAGTTTCTATTTATTAAAGACTTCATTGTGTCATTTCTGAAAACCATTTCTATAAAGTTGATAATCCCAGCTGTTTTCCTGAAATTCCACAGAGCCCCAGGTTATCTACAACACAGACACTGATACCATTTTTAAGCAGGGTTTAGGGCAGTAGAGCTGCCTTGGATATGGCTGTGGTCTCACATATTGATTATGTAGAAACATTTTGCCTTATGGGGTCAAATTCTTAAGCTCTTACTTGTGGATCAAATAAAGAGAGATTGAGAGCTGCTGTGCCACTTATTGATTTGGAAGTAAGCAAGAATTGCTCAGAACTTCTTACAGTCAGGCCTGAATTGATCAAAGTTCACCTGGGTTGAAAGTTATGACTTGTTAAGTTACTTAAATTATTTTACCCTTAAATTATTTTACACATAACCCTAATCCAAAGCTCAGTGAACTCAATCAAAATATTATCTAGACTTCTGTAACTTGGACTGAAGGTTTATTTTAGCAGGTTAGATGCAGAAAGGACATGACCAGTACAACTGGACAAATACTTAGAAGTTTGGTGCTAAAAGTTAGAGTATTGAGTCAAACACAGTATCAAAGAATGAAATATTCACAGCAAGATAGAGCAGGCTCTGGGCACATAGTGACTTTGAAAACAGTGAGGCTTAAGCAGCTGCTTAAATGTGGGACTTAAAGAAGCCAGAAACAAGCTGGAAAAGTGCATTTTCTACTGCATTGTAACTGGCTTGTCTGTGATCTCTGCAGACTGAGGGCAGCAGGAATATGATTTGCAAAAGGCCAAAACAGGTTTTCAGCACAGCAGGGAATGGTTCAATCCCTGTTGTTACCCAAGGCCTCCACTGCAATGTATATGTGCTTACAGTATAGAGGAAGAAGCACAATAGCATCAAAGATTAGCATAGAAACAGCTACTGTGAGCTGGAATAAAATTTCCTCCAACTTTTATGAGACTCTCCACACAATATTCCATTACTCAGACTTTTTATTAGTATATTTTGGGTTAATATACAGAGCAAAACTGTTCCTGAAAATTCACTGTAAGAGCTGTATATGCAACAGTTACTGATTTTATCTCAGTCTGATGTATTAGTTTAAATAACCAAATCATACTTTCAGAAGTTTAAAGCAGATGGCACCAACATTTCATCTAATCTGTGGCTATGAGCCACTGCATTTTTCATTCTTATTTAGAATGTAATAATACCATTACTGACTTGTAAAAAATATTGATGTCAACAAATCATTATTCTATTTTATCAAGGCATTCATTTTACACTGATCAGGCCTCTTGGTTGACCTTGATTATATTCTCTCCCTTTTAATTTTTTTTAGCTTAATTCTAACATTAAAAATTACTATAATGCAAATGTATTAGTAAGTATTTTTCCGTCTCTATCATTTATTCAGGAAATGGCAGAGATATTTAACAGGTACTTAGCATCCAGCATCACAAAGTAAAAGGTTGATTATAAATAAGAGTGAAAAGGTTTATTGAAGACAGAGGAGGTGTGACTTTTCTGATGATCAGAGCAGCTGATGAATAATTCATTATCCCTCCCTTTTCCAGGAGCCACACTCCTGAGCAGTGGCCACTGTAATTGTGTAATTGTGGACACCAGGTGTCACGTTATTAGGTTATTAATGTGATTATTCAGTGCCATGCCACATTCTCTCAGGCAGCTCCTTGTGTGGCCCAGCTAAATGGGGAGTTTGAAGTGTAGGAGTGTGGTGCAGCACAAGAGGGACAGAGATCAACCCCCAGCTCTCCAGATCAGCTGCTCCAAGGTGTGCACAGGCTGTCCCTGCAGCCTCCCCTCAATGACACCACAGCACAGGAGTGGGATGGAGAGAGCTGTCCCCAACATCCTCACTGCACCCAGGAGCTTTGGCACATCCCTAATTAAAGGCACTGAGCCCTGAGCTCCAAGTGACAAAGCACTAGATCCAGACAACACCCTCTGGAGAGAGCTTGGAGGAGCAGTACAGAGCTCTGAGGTGCGAGTCTCAATAATTCCATGGGCCATTCTCTAATTAGCACATCCCTGAGAGATTGACTTGCAGGGCTGGTGGGAAACCAGCCAAAGAATAATGGACTCTGCAGCACCACAAGTGTTGCATGGATTTTATGCTCCTGAAGAAGTGCAGCCTGCCAGTTGAAGAAGGATGCCTCTGCCTGCTCCCCTGGATTGATCAGGAGCTGCTGCTCCAGGCACAGCAGCTGAGCAGGGATGGTGTGCAAGTAGATGCTGCTAAAGAAGAGGAATAAGACAAAACAAAGCCCTGGTTCATGATCTAGTAGGGAAGGCAAAGGTGCTATTTGGCTCTGTTCTCTCACAATCAAAACCAAGCCATCATCAATTAGCACAAACTTGGAATGGGTGACAGGACTCTGCCATGAGCACACACAGGTAAAACATAACTGAGGAGCTGGGTTTAGCTTATATAAGTGGATATAATCAACAGGAATTGGAATGGATTGCCACAGATGCAGTTATCTCTAACCTAGCACAGGCATTCCAGTGACAAGCCAGATATCAGCTGTAAATCCTAGAATCCATGGTAAGCTGCAGGGAGGAGTTTCACCCTCAACTCATATTTTAGTGTGGTTTTTTTAATTATTATTTCTTTTGAACACTAGAGAAATAACACACCTTAGTAGAAACCTTTCAGATTTGAGTGAGAAAATAAAGGCTTGGGAAATTGCAAAAGTTGTGAGAAAAGTTTATTCATGCTAAGTTTATTGTCATGGGGGAAAGGAGACTTTATTAAAGATTTAAATTTAATAAAGTAATAAGTCAAGGAAGAAATAAAAATTTTTATAAAGTTGATCCAAAAGAGCCTAACAATAAGAGGACTTAATCTGAAGGCTTAGAAAATCAGGAGTCAAATACAAACTCTGCAGAGCTGCTTCATGTAGCAAGTAATGAGCCTGCACCCCTGCGTAACAATGTGAGAGAATATAGTCAAGAAGCTGAAAGAATTAGATGAGATTCTTGACACCAGGGATTAAGGGTTGTGGCATAAAAATAAGGAAAGGATCTGAATCAGTGAACACGTGCTGTATCTGGAGCCGATGACTTTCTGCTCTTAAGATTTTATTTGGTTTTTAGTACTCTCTGTCTTGGAGGCACAACACAACTGTGGTTTGTGCCCAGGCTTAGCCTGCTGAGCCTTTTGCTGTCAGTCAGTCCATTTCCTGCTTGTCTGGGGCTGAGTTCAAAATTCTGTATCAGGAGATTTCTTACTCTTTCAAAGCTACCATTCTGAGCTGTCTCTCAGTCTGAGCACACTGTGTGACATTTTCATTGCGTCCACATCCTGTAGGAGCGAGGCATCAGAGCTTCTCTTGCAAAGGAAGGTGCTGACAGCCAGAGATTTCTAGTTTAAATTTTTCCACACTGAAAATGGTTTTTGTGCTACATATTGATTGAGCAGCCCGGGCCCCACTGACTGTCCATTCCCCTCCTTGAATTTTTCACGGCACTCTCCCCGTTTACCCTGGCAGGGCTCGGGTGCCTCTGTGGCAAGGCTGAGCTTTACAGAAAACACTTGACCTTGAGATAGGAGCATGTAAAGGGAGTGGATGAACATGATTCACTTTGATTTAGATTACAGTGAAGATTTCAAAGCCTCCTGACCCTTTTGATTCCTCCTAGTGGCTCTCCCAGCTGGGAAGTGCTGGTCTGCAGGAGCTGCCTGAGAGGTGCTGCTCCATCCAACCACCCTGCAGCTGTGGAAAAGCAGGCTCAGAGCAGCCTGAATCAGGCCCAGCCCTTCTGTGCTGAGTGAGGCTGAGAGTTAATTAAAGCTGCTTTCAATGGACATCCTTTCAGTGCATTTCTGCTGTCTGTGGGGATGGTGATGGATGAGAAGGTAAATCGGCTGGTTTTACTGCAAGTCATTAACATTCCAGTGCTGGCTGCATCCCACTGATCCTGCTCAGCAAAGACCACTCTACTGTGATGTCACTGCATATTTCTCTGCACAGTCAAGAGTGGTAAAGACTGTGATCATTGCAATTACTGCTCTGGTTAGCCCACTCTGCTACTTGAGGTAGTAAAATATAGATGGTTCTTTCACCTAGTGGCAAATCCTCATTGCCAGGCTGTCAGGAGCAAGGAAGCAATATTTATAGCTGTCTTTAGGGAGCTCTATCCCATCGTGCAGTTAATTATTATAAACAGTTTTATTTGTAAGAGCTTAAAACTGCTTTGTACCGTGGCAATACATGGCTATAAAGGAGCTGCTTAATGAGGATGGTCAGACCAGCAAATGTCTCCTGTAATTTGACAGGAAAAACAGCAAGATGTGCCTGCCCTGAAAAATAAAGTTTTGTCTGTAGCACGCTCTGATAACACAGTTGTGTAATGACAAGTGAAGATGAAGGCAGAGTTTTCATTGTATCTGCACAGGCTCAGGTTTTCTCAACACTGCAGGCAAAATTGGATTATGAGTCCCCAGAGGAGCCAGGGCCCCAGTATGAGTGTCCCATGGGAGACTGGAATATGGGACAGGAGTAACAGGGAGAGGGGAGCCCCATGGGAAGCTGATTTGTTTGTCTCTATGGAAATGGAAAGATTTCTGGTGAACTGGTTCCCAGTAGAGGTGGTTGCTGCACAGTCCATATGGACTGTGCCCAAATCCATTTGGGATTGCCTGGCTTTGTGGGGCTCTAACAGGTAAAACAAGCAGCAGCATCCCAGGAATTTTGCTGCCTCCCAACATCCAGCTCTTGCCCTAAGCCTGGGGATAGCCCTGCAGCTGTGTTAGGCTGGGTGTGCAGAGTCCAAGCTGAACTCCCATTTCCATTTGACACTGACAGATCCTCTGTCATTGCTCAGGCTCTGCACAAGCCCCATGAGCCTCATTGCAGGAGCAGACACAAGCGTGGACTCACAGCAGGATGATCCAGGTGCTGAGGACTCTGAAGTCACTGTGAGACCTCGTGCTGATTTCAGCAAATCCAAAAATGTTCTGAGACTCAGCACAAGCAAACTACTGCATAATTTATGGGTGCTGTGATGGGGGGTCTAGCTGAGGAAGCTGGCTGGGGCCTTTCATTGGAGGAGATTCATTAGCATTTCTGCAGTAATTGTTGAAAAACCCCAGCACTGCCTCTGCTGGCCCACATCAGTGTCTTTCATCATGACACTGCAGAAAGGAGGACTTGACAGGCCATCTAAATTAAGGCTGCGTGAGCAAAAATATTCTTTATCTTGGAGAAAGAAAGAAATTATATTAATATATAATGCCCTACATTTAACATTCCCTCAGTACCCTCCCACTTCTGAGTTAACTGCACTTGGAGATGTGATCATATATTAAACATTGTGAATTCAAGACCTTCTTCTTGCTGGCAGTTTGTCTACAGCTATTCTATAGAATGTGTTCAGCCTTTATATTCATCTCAAAGCTGAAATTTTTTGGAATGATATATTGGTGAGCATGTCTGGGAACATCTGACAGTATTGTACTTTTCCTCTTCTCTTTTGTGTTTCGCACACCTGTCAGAGGAGCACGTGCATTTTCCTTTGCAGTCAATAGAGAACTAATTAGAGGATAATTAGAGCAACTATTGCTTTTCATGCATAAAATCATGATGTCTCGACTGTGAGTCACAGGCTGTCTATAGTGTGAGATGTGCAGGTAGGTTGGCCTGTACTGGTACTTTTCCTGAAGACTTAATTAAAGATTTTTGCTGGCTCAGGGTTTCAGAATTGGGAAAACAGAGTTGGGGACAGACGAAATTGTTTTTCCTGGTCAGCTGCTACATCAGGACAGCCACAAACAAGGCTGTGGACTCCAGGAATTTCAGCCTACAGCCCAATTTCCTGGCCACTTCGTACCAGGCAACACAAAATTAAGAAAGTTTATAATGCTGCAAAAGAGCATTTTTTAAAAGTCAAAAGTTGCATTTTCCAAGTGTTGATTACTTCATAATACTGGTACAAGTTGCTATGAATCCAAAAACAAATAAATAAATAGCTGAAGAATTCCCCAATTTCCCGGCCATTTCGTACCAGGCAACACAAAATTAAGAAAGTTTATAATACTGCAAAAGAGCATTTTTTAAAACTCAAAAGTTGTATTTTCCAAATGCTGTTTACTTCATAATACTGATACAAGTTGCTATGAATGCAAAAAACATTGATAAATAAATAGCTGAAGAGTTTGTTTTTAATGGATAGGTGAATAGACAATGAAAAGTTGGGGCTCTTTCCTAAAACTGTCAGTTTATGAGTCTGTCTGTCTGAGCTAGATGGGATTTGAGGACATGTTACCCAGCTCTCTGTACAGGACAAAATCTTAAAAAATCCACAGCCAGAACACATTTAGAGGACATGTCTCTTCAGGTTACAGTGCCAGTCTGGCTCGTGATACAAAGGGAGGCAGTGCAAACTCAGGTTAGATCAATGTAGGACAATTTTTCACAAGGCAACCACTTGCAGGGCTGCAGTGATACAGAAAAACCCCACCATGCTGAGATAGTTCAATTAAAAATTGTCTTATATTTAGTGAAGAGGGGGGGGGAAAATTATAAATCCATAGCAAAAGAGGAAGAATAAAGAGAAATTAATTTTTTTAGCTGCGTGGTGCTTGAATGTGTTTTGAAGGGCTCTGTGTGCAGAGTAAGAAATTAATCTTACCTGGCAATGAATATTTATAGTATTGGGAATTCCACGCAGGGCCCAGCTTTGGTTTCCTGTGGAGACTGCAGCACAGTTTGCTGTAACAAAATAAACAGTTAAGTTGTTCTGGAAAGGTATTTCCTTAATAAGAAGAGAGAGTTTGAAGGGGTAGATTGGGATGAGTGGGAAAAGCCCCAGTTGAGCAGCCCAGCCCCTGCAGGGCTTTGGGGTGAGCAGGTTTCAGTCTTTGCTCAGCAAGGATAGGTGGAGGAATTTACTTAACCAGCTGCATGACTGGGGTTTAGTCTCTTGGAATCACCCTTTCATGCAGAAAAGGTGATTTTTAAACACTTGGCTAACGGCGCCTGGGGTAAAATCTCTGTTTGTTCAGTGCTCATTCCATGTTCAATATTAACCTTTGGAAAATGGGCTTAGATTTTCAAAAGGGTAAAATAGTTCCTTTTATTAAGCAGTGTACTGATGCATTTTTGCAGCTGATATATTCAGGACTGAAGCTTAGCAGAGGAGTTTTTCAGCAAAAATTAATATGCACTGGATTGTAAGAAATAACACTTTAGTACTTGATTAAGGAGCTGAGCAAATTATATGCCTTAACTAAACATAGGCATTTCTCTCTTTTTATATATCCTTTGATTTGGGGACAATGAAAATGTACTTATGAATCTGCCTTTTAAATTAAAACACAAATTAAATGCACCCATTAATAGCCAATGTGAAGTTGTTATCTTGTAAAAGTATTATTTGTCATTCCCATGTCTTCTTTCTGGGCATGCTTAAATAACCTGATATCATTTCTATGAGTTGGATTTCATTATAGCTGATTTATGGATGCTTGCACACAACCTGACATGCACAGGAAAATGACAGGCAAGGGAAAAGCTAGAAATATTTTTTTGTTGCTACTAATCACTAAATAGTACTACTTTCTTCAAATGAAAAATTATCTCCTCTGCTCTTTACCTTCAAAATACCTTCTCACACCAAATATATGTTTCCTAATTACAAGGAGAATCAGTTTAGTTGTTCATTAACTATTCTGAATTAGCATATTGGGCCTCTCCACTGGAAAAAAAAATATTCTGTTTCTGAATGTCTCAAAATTTTTCCCTTTGAAGCTATGAGATGCCACTGTAAGGATTTATTTTAATTTTTAGATTTATTTCCAAGACATCACTATAAAGAAGGCAATTGCACTTTCATGTTTAATATGTAGATACTTAGAGACACCTATATGAGATAATGACAAGATAATTCAATTAACATTATTATCATATAACCACAATTAAGAGCAAAGATTTCAATACACAACATTTTCATCTGGAAGTTTCCAATCCCTGAGATTATGGGTGTGAGCAGCTCTGCAAATGTCTTGTTAAAATATAAGATTTCCTGTCAATTATATTTCTATTTTACATGTTTAACAGATCCTGTCTTGACCAGAATACTTACCAGTTTCTGGTAAATCTGGTTCTTTGTGTATTTTAGGCTTTTTGCTGATATCCTGTATTTGAACAGTTGTACAGGTTATGGAATCTTTAGATTCTTCTTTTGAGTTACAGAAAGTTCTATTATGGCTCCACAAACCAATGCAGGATATGCTTCCCCCTCAAGTTGCCACGATGAGCAAGTGGAATTTACAAAAATTAGCATTATTGTAATCCCTTCAGGCTACAGAGAATAAGAAATGATGCAAAGAGCTCAGCTGGCTGCATCATCTGGGATTCTCAGTCTCCTGGTTTTGATTCATTTTCTTGTATTTGTTGGAGATGCTTTTAAAGCAGCAGGAGCTCCAGCCTGCCAGCGTGCACAGGGGAAGGAGCTGGAGCAAAGGGCATGGCTTTGGGGATGTCTGTGGGGCTGAAGCCTCCTCTGGAAATCCCTAATTCCCTTTGCTCTTGGCAGTACAGAGATCCAGTTGGAGGCTGTGATATTGGAATGCACCCCTTTTCCTTTCCATCTTCTTCCAGAGGGGTGGATCACGTGGTGGGAACATTTATAAAAGAGAAGTAAGGATGGAATTAGTGAGGGGGTTTGGTAGAATAATGCAGCCACCTGCAAACTGTGTGAGTTTCTCACAGAACCTGTTCTCTTCCAGCTTTTTGTGTGTCATGTGTCAGAGTCTTCTGTAAGGAAAGTTGAGAAGTTTAAATGCTCAGAAACTGAAGCTGGCAGAAGTTAAATCCTGCCACACCCAGTGCACGCTTGGTGCTGCAGGGCAGGACATGACTGATTTACCCAGCCACAGCCATCAGTGCCAGTGAAAGCCCATTTTTGGAGCAGCAGTGCTCTAACTGCATACAAGAACAGGAAATTAATTTGACAAACTAAAGGCACCTGGATGAAGTCCTGAGCCAGGCTGCCACTGCAGAGATGAGAACTGGAAGCATTCTCTGCTTTTCAGAATCAGAAGCTATACATGGAAATAGTCACCTTTATGAATAGATGTGTTTTCCTTGCAAACACTTGTGTTTCTACTTGTGAAATCTATGTGCAGCCAAGGCATTTTTATATATGTATACTTCCTTCTTCTCACAATGAAAAGACCCTCCCTCTTCTTTAAAATCATCTTCACATCTTTCTCTGTTAAAATAATATATCACTATTCATGTTCAGTTTAATTCTAGAACTGTTTGTTCAGACTGAATGTGTGTGTCTGTGTATGCATAAACATATCAATATACATAAAATTCAGTTTTAGACATTAGGAGAATAAACACAAAATTGGACCACACATTAATCTATTTTTTTTGTATGCAGTGACTATTTCCACCTTCATAATCCTCAGTGCAAAGTGTAAATAAGAGTTTTTCTATCTGTTGTAGCAACCCATAAGCACAAAAGGACTCAGAAAGTAATAACAAAGATAAATAACTTTGCAATAAAATTTCAGCTCCAGTAATTTCCCATTTATATTTTCTCACTGAATCATGTAGTCCCAAGCAATGCACTTTTTTACTTCTGGGCTGCATCATACAAAGTAATTTTATATCTAATACTTCCCAGTGTGTCCAAAATATAACATCACATGCACAATGCATGACAGAGTGGTCGATGAATTATACAGAGCCTTCAAATAACATCCCTGGGAATGTGATTTCATAGGCTTTCTAAGGCAATCAATCTTACCATATTATGAGGAATGAATTGTCAGTCAGGGTTTTTTTTTTATTCTACCAGGAATGTTTCAGAAGCTGTTACTTCATGCTCCTTATTGTTGAAGGCTGCCTGCTGAAGATGTTTTTCCTGTGTGAAATTACCAATGTGTTCTGTGCGTCTTAAAAGTTAGATCTCAGTTAGCACAGCATTTTGCCAGAGTGCATTACCTGAGGCTGTAAGAAATGTTATCCAGTGAAAGGAAGTGGAAACTTCAGGGAGGAGGAAGTGGGACTGGTAGGAGCAACAAAAGAATAGCTTTTGTGTATGAAGAGCTTGTCTTTGTCTTATCTAAGTGTAAGCTCTCATCTTCCCTCCGTCTCACACGTACTCCCCCGCACTTATTTCAAATGTGATTTGCAGTGACAGCTTCGCCATGTCTTCTGAGAGCAAACAGATGAACTTCCCTCTTCTTTCCAAGAGAGTGACTGGAATGCTTCTCCATAATTTTTTTAAAAACAGCTGCAGCAAGGAGAAAAACCACCCTGGCAGAGGAGATGGGATTTAGTCTTAGTTGGGTTTTAATCTGGTGTTGTTGCAGCCTGTCCAAGTCATCTGAGTAAGGGGTGTGGGGTACCTGTGTATTCCTGGCAGCCAGGAAGCCTCTTGTGGTTACAACTGCCTCATTTTCCTTCCTAGAAGTTTTCTGTAGGTGTTTTGAGCCTTTGGAGCTGGGATTCTCTACAGAGTCCCTTCGGACAGACAGCTGAGCAGGTGGCTCCGTGCTCTCCATCATTAATGTCAGCTCAGATCCCAAACGTGGCACCAAACTCAGCAAGACAAACATGCCAGGCTTCAAACTGGGCATTGATCATCTCAGCCACTTCTCATTCTCTAACAGTTTTTCACCTGGAAAGACACCAGGGCTTTACTGCCCACTGCAGACCTGACAGGTTCACAGGGAGATGGGAGCGTTCGCTCAGCTGATTTCAAAACCAAAAGTAAAAATGACAGAGATGAACCAGCTGTTCTCTCCCTCATGCCATCCCCTGGAAGCTGATCTTCCCATCTTCTTTTAGATTCTTGTTATTCTTTTGATTCTTGTTATTCCTCTAGATTCTTGTTATTCTTCTACATTCTTGTTCCCATCTCCTTTTAGATTCTTTCCGTGAATTTAAAATTGATTTGTTTAAAGGGTGGGGGAGAAGAAAAGAGATAAAGAAATTGCACAAATAGTCAGAAAACTCTTTAATTTTAATTTAATTTTAATAAGATTTTTTTTTTCCTAGTGGGGCAAATATAATCTTTAACTGGTTACAGCAAGCCTACAGATTACTGAGACAGAAGAATCCTGAGTGTGAAATTCTGCTGAGTATTTACCTAGATGCTGTCATCTTCCTCTTTCTCTAGAGACAAATGCAAATGTGCCACAGATTTTAAACATGCCATTAATTACTGCACACTGCCTTCCTTGCACACAGTCAGTGAATTCCATAAGTTGCTTTCAGTGTAAGGCATATAAGAGAAATTGTGCCAACGTTTTTCAGTTTGCAACTTGCTGTCACTTCTGGAATCAGCTTGTGACAGCAGATGTTAATTCTCTGCTCACTAGAAGCCTCAGCACTGGTAAGCAGCAAAGTTAGCAAGAACAGCTGTCATGGTTCCGTGCAATCTTAACATTTTTGAGACTTTTATATTCCTGCTCTACTGTACAGGGGGAAATTTAACCTTGGAAATGGAAAACCTGTTGCAACAGCACCAGAGAAACAAAGATAATATTAATGCTGGTGGATGTGTGGTATGCATGTGGAATCCAACAAACAGGAATGAATAAAAAAAATTCACAAATTCAATTTATTATATAAAAACCAGGGAGTGCTTCAGATCAGTATACTACTATAGCATTTATATTTAACATCTTTCAGAAATGCTTTCCCAGCTGTTTTTTATTCTATTTTAAAGACTTCTCCCTCACCTGCTTCCCAGTGTTTGTCTCACTGTTCAATCACCAAGTGTCTCCTATTTCCTACCAGAAGAAGGAGCCTTTCCACATGAGGGCTTTGCTTTCAGCTTGCATCTCCTTTGTTGCCACTTCCCCAGACTGGAATTACCCCAGTGGTTTCATTCCTTGCACCATGGAAGTTGCTTCACTGAACTGCCTGATGCTGACAACGTCACATGGAATTTGAGAAAGGTTTGGAATTTTCCCAGCCTCCAAAATCTGATGTGTTTCACACTAATGGGCCACAGCCACAAATCTGCTCAGAGCTGCTGCTCATAAATGAACTCTGTTGTCCCCACTTGCCACGTGTTGGTTCAGTTGCAGGAGGGTTCTGCTGAGTACAGAGCAGATTCTCTCCTGAGAAAAATCAATCAGAATCTCAGCCCCTGAAGAGTCCTCAGGCCACCCAGCAGTGAGTCCAAACCCAGAACCTGCTCCTTCAGGCAGCTGTGTCTGTGTGTGATGGGCAGGATCCTAAATCCAGACTAAATCCAGTCCAAAGGAAAGCCCCAAATTACACAAAATTTCAGCAAATCAACCTAGCCACCGCTGCCTTCATTCTGCTGATCATTTCCTTATGCAAGCAGTTTTTGTTCTTCAGACCTTTGGAAGCAAATAACCTTTAGTGGTGGGAGAGGGGAGGGGATGAGGAATTGCTGCAGGAAATTTGGATAGGCAGCCTGGTCTGCAGAGTCTGGCAGCTGAACAAATGTCCCCCCCTCTAAAAGCTCAGGGGATCCCTCTGACTCCAGGGCAGCAGAAGGGAGGCAGGGGAGGTTTCTCCTTTACAGCTGAGATGCAAATGTTCCTCTCTGCAGTGCCTTTTGACATATATGTTGTCATATAAAAAGCTATGTAATGGTATAAAATTGGACTGCATTTTTTCTTTCTCCCTACATTTCCTTTAATCTGATTTATGCAGTTTACTGGCAAGTGTGCATTTTCCCTGGAAAAATGGCACACAGTAGCTCAGCAGGTTTATGTTTAAGACTCCTTGTTAAATAGCCAATATTTGTGAGTGATGTTCTGCCCCTGAAATAATGTTGTTTTCTAACATTTGAGAACAGTACATTTTGCCTTTACAGTGCACTGTGTGCAAAAGTCTTCTGTTTGTGAAGCAAAGCAAAAAAAGACCAGATTATTGTATGTAAAATTAATTTCAGTGGCTGGAAATTGAGACCTCTATTTTCCCAAAAAGCAGAAATAGTTGTTCATTTCCTGCAGTTACACTATACACAAAAATAACCAGGAAAACACACTGTCTGTCATTTGAATTATTTTTCTGTCTCCTCTTGTTAAATAATCTTGCAGATGTGCATACATTGAATTAATACTTGGCTGCTAGAACACAATGAGGAAATATTTAGTGTTGATCTAGTTAGAATTACATACACTGGAAGCTTTTAATCTTGTGCTATGAATTTATCTCAGGTTTGTAGACTGTATTTTTAAATGCTTAATCTTCTGTGCAGATACATATATTTCCAGGCTTTTTAAAGAGTGGTTCTGATTTTTTAATTTTTTTGATCTTTCTCTGAGCATTTTGTATTGATCTAACATATATTTAAATAATTTGCAGTAATCATAGGAACAAATGCACAGTCATTATGTAAGAATAGTTGCATAAACATCCAGTATATTCCAGTAGCCTATTTCATACTCTTATTATTGGAATAATATTTGCGTCATAGACATAACCATTTGTAACATTTTTAAAATATATTTTAAGAAAGTTTAATATGCACTGGTTTTCTTAAAGCATAAAATAATTTTTTTAATTACTAATTCAAATATCTGGTATGGGAATGAGTCCAATCCAAATAATTTAAATTAATTTATTAGAGTAAATATTTAAGTTGTCATTAGGGAAAAAGGGGAGAAAAGGGAGAAAAGACAATTGTACACATACAATTAACTATGCATATGACAGTGGTTAATCTTTCCAAAAAAGAGACTATCCAGGGGTCAGAGATCATTTAGCACTTCAATAAATATTTTTAAATTTCCATTCTTGGGAAGTGATTACAAATAAAACACCAGAAATCCTCTTTGCACAACGAAGTGGGAGGTTGCATCTCCAAACCTGTGTCCAAAATACACAAAATGAGACCTGGAATTGTCAGATTTGCTCACACCTCAGTGTTATTGGGATTCTCTGATCACCCTGTGTGACCAGGCAGTTGGGAATATTCTGAATTCTTGGGGGTGTTCTGAAACAGCTGTGCCCAAGCACTGACTCCACCAGCCACCCAAATTTCATCAAAAATCTGTGTTTCATTCTCTGCAGCCATAAAAGAGCCCAGCTCACTGAGCCAGCTGACACTCCATCAGCTGCAATCCATTTTCCTGGAGCTGTTTGCTTGTCAGATTTATTTGTGGCAGTATCTCAGGGCAGACACCTCGTCCAACTGCAGCTCCTCACAGGGACGTTGCAGGAGAGGATGATGAATCTCCACGGCCATTCCTCTGGATCCAGCTGCTGGGGATTTGCACAGCGTGGGGGACAAAGCAGTTCCTCATGGCAACACCTTTGAAGAGCACAGCTTGTGTGGTTTTTTCACTGGAGGATTTGGGGGGTTTCTATCTGTCTGTTTGTGTTGTGGTTTGTTTTTATAAAGTTAGGGAATCCTGAGTTTGTTTTCCATTAGATTGGAATTATTTCTAGGTTTCAAATAAAATTTGAAGTTAGGGAATCCTGAGCTTGTTTTCCATTAGATTGGAATTATTTCTAGATTTTAAACAAATTTAATTACCAGAGATTTCATGTGCTAAGACTGATAAAAATGTCAATTTCAGCAAAGCATACTTATCACTGGATTTTTAAAGTGAGCACCACTGAAAATCTGGGGCAAAGTATTTCCTACTGAAACAATTGCAGATTGCATTTGAAAAAGCCCATCTATCAACTATTTCCACTGCAACATCCAGCATTTCATCCTTCACCTTAGTTAATCCAGAACACTTAATACACCTTTTTCCACATGGAAAAATTTATCACCACTTTTTGGACAAGAAGAGATTGGAGTAGGTAGAGTACATTGGATTTTTATTCCCATTCTACAATTATTTACCTCAATTCCAGAGGTAAATCCTCAATTCCAGAAATTCCAGGCTTTGCCTTTCCCAGTGTGCACTGAGCATTCCCTGAGCGCTGGGCATGGCTGCAGGGCCATTGTGTCTCTGGAATATTTGTCTGCACACTGTTGAGATTACTGAACAAATTCATGTCACTTGTGTCCCCTGGATTCCTCGCTCCAAAACGGGAACTCTGGAGTGTAGGATTTGTCAATACTGTGCAAAGCCTTTCTGTCTCACAGTTCTCCAAATTAACTCAAGCACCAGGAGCCTGGTACTTGATGGAGGCTTTGATAAGACAAATTATCCTGCTCCTGACACCATCTGGCTGAACTGCACTGCTTTTGTAGCTACACCATGATATTCTGCAGGGCAGAGGTTTGTTCTCAATCCTAATAAAACCAGGTGAGGCTTCATGGGATCTTGCACAAGATGGTGGTGTTGCAAAAAGCATGCTATAACAACCCTTCATTAGCTCAGCAATGAATCCATTTCTGTTCAAACTCCCAGCACCTGTCCTGACCTCTGTCCCCACTCCAGGCTGCTGGCACTGAGTGACACAAGCAGTGCCCAGATCTCCAAGGGTCACTCAGTCCTGACAAGTGCTGCCCAGCCAATTTATCAACACTTCTTTGCCTGATTATGACAATGCAGACACTTTTGTCCTTTCTTCCCCCCTAACAAAAACCATTTTAACCTGAGTCCTGAATACAGAAAGTGCTGAAAATGTTTCACCTCCATTTCATACAATTCCTTCTAAATAATAGTCCCTAGACAGACATTTGTAATGTGATTTTAACTCTGCCCAGCAATTTTACTAACAGGTATGGAGCAGGGAGGAAACCAGACTAGTTAAAATTATTTCTAAGTAAAAGAAGAGTGGGAAATAGATAAGGCATATTATAGTAGAATTGCTGTTGCCTGCCCTACGGTGAGTGCCAATACAGATCATTAACATGAATTGGCAGGACCTTTGCATTGTTTTTTACACAATTTAATTTTTTTCCTGGATGCAGATGAGACAAGGAGACACTGGGTCTCCTATTGTGGTATCATTACTGGATTTGCACCAATTCTTAACCCAGCTTGTAAACATTCCCTGTTATTTTTTGTGTTTGCACTACTCCTAATCAAAACAACCCTGATATCCTCTGTGGACTTGATAGGGACTGTGGTAAACTCCATGGAAACCATATGGATAACACCTGAAGTCCTGGGGCTAACAACTAATAACTTGTGCCACCAAACTAGAATACTTTATCCTGTGTCCAAAGCAGGCACTCAGGGATTTACCTCAGGGGTTCTCAGAGAACTATTTCCCAAAATTTTATATCCCAGACTACTCTGGGACAGCTTTAGTTTTACCACTTTCAACACTCACTTCAAAATTGAGAGGCGAGAAAAAATTACATGGTCACTACAGTCCATTGGATTTCACTCTAACTTCATTCTTTTTAAGACTGTTAAAAATTTTGTTCTTCAAGCAGCAGCATGTGGGTGGTACAAAAAAATGCAGTTTGAGCACTTGAGTGAATTGCTGAAGTGCCCAGAGGTATGTGCATCCAATGTTGAGAGCCCAGGAGCAATTCTGACCTTTCTGCCTGGAATTGGGTATTTCTTCAGTAATGGATTTTCCCCCTACTGTTCTCCTTGGGTTTTTATGATAAAGGGAATTCTTTGACCACACTGGCAAACATTAGTTGCCATAGAAATATGTGACTGTTTACAGGTGCAATATTGAATTGTGCTCCCTTCCTGGGACTAACAAGTGACTTGTGTTTGTTTGTTATGGCCAAAAGAGCCTTCAGCAGGGAGGGGAGCAGGGGCACAAGGGTGAGAGGGGCAGAACGCCTCGAAGCCTTTCTCCTGCCTTGGCCTTTGAAGGGAATGTCTGCCAGCTGCAGACACACAATTCATTATGAAACCTCGGCTGAAAGCTCTGCTAAAACGAGAGCCTTGCACCCATTGATCTGCAGATATGAAGGGAAGAGCACAAAGCTCTCTGATATAGATGTTATTGCTGTGGTCCCTGCTCCACCCGTGAGGAGAGGGAAGGTTCTGCATTTCCTGGCTCATGGACCTGCTGTTCCTGCAGATGTGCTCTTCCACGTACTCCTGACAGGACACACTGCTCCGGCACATCTTGTGAACACAATATTCCAAATTTTGTTATAACAGTGCTTACAACACATTCAAAAACTATGCCAGAGTTATGCTTTAAGGCCCAATAATGTTTCAGGGGTGCTCATTTGATAGCAAATGCAGTTTTCCAACATGAACACAGCATAAGGGCACAGAAGAATCACCTGCTATTCTGCCTGCCAGAAAACACAGATTGTTTTACCACACCTGCCCACTTCATGATGCATTTCAGCTTTAATGACAGAAGCTCACTCTCAAATAAAGAATTACTTTTTTTATACACTCATTCTTCTAAGTTCTTAAAAAACATTGTTAATTGGCAAAGCCATCACTTTTACAACACTCTATTTAATGTCTTAGGTGTATGTTAAAATTATCCAAACCAATCATGTATAATTCTAGCATAGCAATTTTATAACCAAATTTTTAATAACTTCAATTTTATAAAACTTTGAATTAATCTTTTTACTCCGCGGGAGCTACTTTAAAATAGTATGAAATGAGGATCTGGTCCTGCAGAGCACTTAATCAGGTATTTCATTTTTGTACACTGAGTTGTAACAAAGAGCTGCTCTCAGTCTGTAAATGCCCCATTAAATCATATTTAGGAAAAAAGTGAGACTATATGAGCAGGAACAAGTGTGTCCTCCAAGGATTTCAATACTCTAACAGATTTATGTGCTTGACTTGGCTGTACAAGGTCACCTCATCACTGAATTCCATTTTAAATATAGGCCTCCAATGGTACCTCTATTTAAAGGTGTTGCAATAGCTGTACCTGTTCAGGCAGCTTGGCTGAGGTGAGGCAGCTGTGCTGACCAATCCATGCCCACAATTCATCTTTTCTTCTTGGCAACCAAACTCAGCTTTATCAAGACCACTTCCAGACAAGGGACAAGGTCAGGTGTTGCCTCCTCCACAAGCAAAGGCAAGATTTCCCAGATCTGCTCTGTTTGTTCACTGTGACACTTTTATTCCTGCAAGCCACGAGGCACAGGGCTGGGATTGAGCCTTCCTCTTTCTGAGGAAGCAGTTTGGGTTTGGGATTTTCCCCACCATTGTTGTCATCCAGTTCTGGCACCTTTCCTTGCCTTAGTCAGCAAAGAGCCCTGAAGGAATGATCTGGGAATGCCTTGGTGGTCCCACCTCACTCAGAACAAGAACTTGGCTCTGCAGCCTCCTGAGGAGATGCCTCCTTCCCAAAGGAGAGTTTCCCACTTTGGGGCAGCACTCAGGGCAAGAAGCCATTCTGTTAAGTTTGGGATTTAGGGGTTTTAAGAGCTGAAGTTACCAGTTTTATTTCTGCATTGCTTTCCATCTTTCTCTGTCAGGCACTAAATGACACCACCAAGGTGGGAAGCTCCAGCTCCTGGTGCTCCTGGGTGTCTCATCCTTCGTGTGCTCAGTTGGTATTGCTCCCAGAATGTAACACTTACATGTCCACTCCCACACATGCACAAAAATAAAATGGAATGTCTAAAGCAGTAGAACAAACGTAACTGGAGTCTTGGTATTTAAATTCATCTTTCTAAGTTTTTCTTCCATATAAAAATTAAGATAGTTATTTGAAAAAATTTGGTTTTCAAACAGCAAAGTGCCATAGTTTGTTATACAGACAAATAGAATCTTCTGCTTTTATCTTGGTTTAGGTAGACCAACAGAGTTATCTGAGTTTGACAGGAAAAAAAGGTGAGAGGATTTTGATCTTTGGGAGCAAGTTAACATTAAATATGCTGTAAGATGACAGCTGATGCATAGATTGATTTCCTTTTTTCCTACTTAAGAGCTTTCCACTGCCAATCCCCCAGAAATGACAGAAATGCAACAGTGCCATCTCTAGGACAGACTCACTCCCCTTCCTTGTGGATCTGTCCAGGGGGTGCAGGAGCAGGTGAGGGGGTTGGGTGGGATTCACCCTTGGGTGTTACAGAAAACTGAGATAATTAACACAAAAATGCTCATTGAGTGCTTGGGGTTCCCCCCTTGTTCTGATCAAAGTGCTCAAGGCTCACCAAAGCTGATCTCCCCTTCCCAAAGCCCCTTTGCACTCCTGGATGTTTCAATCGGGAGGAGCAGAGCTGCGGCTTCCAGAGCAAATCCTCCCGATGTTTCAGGATGCAGCCACGGGTGGCAGTGACAGGAAGGCCCAAGCTGATTTTTCACATTCAAATACTTATAAACCACCACAAATATTGTTGGACTGACATGACTGTACATCCTTCCCATCCCAGTTTTGATTTCATTAGTTTTCCACACCATCACTTTCTTTGTTCAATTAGAAAAGCAAAATATTTGCATTACAACGCCAAAGTATTTGATCAGTTCTGCTAGAATATTTTGAGTTAATTTTCTTCTAGTGTGTTTTTGATTTTACTTACTATTGGTAAAATGTTATTTAAAATATTTTTGTAAGAACACAAAATTCAGAGTTTATGAAATGCATGTTTGTAAATATAATCTGGGACTTGATATATGAAACAAAATTTTGTAAAGAAAAAAGAAAATTTACATTAATTCAGTGAATGGAAATACCTGCACTAACTTGGTTAGGCTTGAATTTTGATTTTTCTCTGGTATGCATTATATTTCAGTACTTCTGGCACAGATTTGGGAAAATTTTGACATTAATTATCTATATATATCTTCAAGTATACTCTCAAAATGCCCTGCCATGTTCTTTATTTAGGAATGCTGTGGGTTTCTGCTCTAGGCACTGCTCAGTTCAAAAGGCTCATTTGCTTGAAAATGCCAATGCATACAAAAAAGAGAATTTGTACCTAGGAAATGTTTTCTGCAGAGCAGGTAGATGAAGATCCAAATCACCTCTCATTTGATGCTTTGGGAAGAAACAAATTTTGAGGGAATTCCCTTTGAGGAAGATAATTTCTTCCTCGATTCTGTGGCTGAAGTTGCTCTGGCAGCTTTGCAGACAGCGTGCCCAGTGAAATCCTGGAATTCCTCTTTCATTCCCTGCTCTTATCCACATCCAAGAGCAATATGTATTCCTTGCTGTGCCTCATCTTGTTGTTTTTATTTCCATAAAGGTCATGAGAGAAAGATTAATGAAAGCAGTGCTGTCCCAGAGACCCTACAGAGAGTATAGAGTGAGGCAATGGAGGGAGAATCAAAGACCAAAGAACAATTTCAAAGATTCTTTTAAGCTGAAAAATGTCTTAAGAAACAATGAACTGTAAATGTTGTATGAGACATCTTCAGTAGTCTTTACATATATAAAATGTGCTTCTGGTTCACTCCCATTTTCCTTTCAAATTATGCCAAAGCAACATTTGCTGCCTCTGCTCTTTACAGAAAATTCTGTTAATCTGTTTGAGAAGTATTTTTTTTAATTGAGTAAGTTTATTATATAATACTTGGAATATTTGAGGGCCAAAAGCCTTCATATTTGAAAGCAAATACTACCATAGTGTACCTGGCTTCATTTTAAACATTTTCTGGTTTTAAAAGGAAAACATCTTAGTCATTTCAGCTCATCAGTCCATCAGAATCCTTCCCCAATTAAACAAGGACTACAGAATATTCTTATGGCCTTTCCATGGAAATAAGAAGAGAAGGAATTGTTTACGCTTCAACTGAATTTTTCCTGCCTTTTTCCTTTAGAAAATTACAGCATATTGTTTTATCTTCAGAAATTTCTATTTCTCCTCCCTCCTTTTATCAACACTCTCTTCAGTGAAAAGCTTTTTTGTTTTCTGCCATCAGTTGAGCTAAGGACTACTTCAATCTTCATTTACTCTTTCATGTTGAGCCTTAGGTCACACTCCCTTCTTTTTTCTTTTTTTCTTTTATTTTTTTCGCCATATAATCCAAAGGGACTACATTTTGTTCCTGGTCAGTACCAACGCCAAGTTGCTGGGTCAGAGAGCTGAAGCCCCTTATTAACTCATCTCTTGTTTAAAACCACCATAAATGAAAGAAAAGGCAGGAAAAGTGCAATCTTTAATCTTTGATCTTCTGCCTGGTCTTAAGGAGGTAGGGAAGGATAATTCAGTATTATTTTGTTGTAAGGAGTTCTGGTTTCTGGTGTGGTGACTGACCACAGCAGCTCTGTGAGACAGAGTGGAACTACCCAGAAAAATCCAGTCTTGTGCCTTCAGCCAGACCTTGACACAGGTCCAGGGGTTTTTGTGGATATGGAGAGCTTGGAGGACTTCAGGCATTAGAAAAGGACCATGCTGATTTGCTCTGCCTGAAGGATTACATCAATATCTTCTGCCAGTAACAGATTAAAGTGTTGGGAATACAGATGTGCCATAATGAGCTCAATAAAACAAAATTATTCTATGCTGCATTAATGCATTAGAATCACTCCTAACCACCATTTTACTGTTATTCAGACTACGTGCTGACAACACTTGTCCACAAAATGGATGAGTTAATTGCCCTTCTAATTGTTTTATTTCTGAGCTGGAGTTCCTTCCAGACTTCACCACCCTCCATGATTTTGCTTGCAGCCCCGTGCTGACCGATGCGTGTCTCTGGCAGCCTCGTGTTTGATCTCTGTCTGTAATCTCACATCCTCCCAAGCTGACAGTTCTGCTTCTACTGTGACACTCTGTCCATTTATTTAAAATGTTTCTGCGCAACATCTGTCCCCGTTTTTCCCTTCATCTTCTCCTCCAAACCAAGTGCTCGTTTGTCACTCGCTTGCGTGCCGTGTTTTCATATGCATCACAATGATTAGTGGTGCATGCAGAGGCAGGAGCAGTCAAGATGTACCTGCAGGAAACATTTGTCCATGTCATTGATGGCAAAATGCTGGTTGGACAGCTCTTCAAATATATTTGTGCTTAATTGCCTCGATAATTCTATTTCTGCTGTCGGTTGGCACCGAGGAGCTGCTCGGGGTGGTGGGGCTGGGGCTGCAGTGGGGAGCTGATGAAATGAGGGGTCCTGTGCTGAGGGGTGCAGGAGTGACCCTGCACACCCCTGGAGCCCCCCTGAGCCCCAGCTCTGCCCTCGTGGACTCTGTGTGACACCCCAGCAGAATGAGCTCCCTGCCTTCCCAGGGGACACAGGTTTTACCAGGATTTGGGGCACAGGATGGTGCAGGTCCTTCCTGGCACCGTTGCAATGACTGGATGAATGAACAATGATCTTTAAATACTTTGGTCATCCACCTAATCTTGGACCTCAGGAAAAGCAGTCAGTGACTGTGACATATTTGTGTAGCATCTGTGGGATGACCCTTTTAAAATCTCTATTTTCATTATCTTCCTCTTCTCCAGGGCTTCCAGGTATTGGTTTGAAGGACAGTGTACCAATTTAAGCACCTAAACAGTGTCATGGGAGAGTTAATTAAAAATTAGCTATAACTGTTAAGTAGAACACAGAGGAAACTTGGTGAACCGTGTTCCAATCTCTTTGTGGCACCTGTGTGATATTTACAGTATTATATTTGCAAATCTATGTAGTGCTTATCACCCTGCTGTGTCCACTCAGTCTCTTCTACACAGGAACTTATGGGTTTTTAGTGTATAAAATATTTCTTCAACATCAGGATGTTCTGCTGACATAATGCTGATACTTTCAGGTGAAATACTCATATTCTGTTAGTAATTTGAAAGTATAAAATCTAAAGCCTTGCAAATAAAGCTATACCAGTGCATTCTGCTGACATAGATGAATGCAAAACTCAATTTCTTACTCCTTGTCTTGCATGCAGCACATCCTACAATGGATTCCACTATAATATTTCACGTTGTCAAGTCCTTCTAAGGTCTTGCAGGCCCTTTAAAAAGGAGAGGGAAACATTCTGTACTTGCATTTATATTTTACATGTAGAATATGCCTTCAAAACCTCTATGCTTTAATTTTACACTTTCAATACACAGAAGAGACGTCACCCATGAAGGGTATTACGTGTCTTTCAAAAGTGTGAAGGACCCATAACTCAAAAGACCCTCAGGTATAAATGAATTATGAAGGACTTTCTCATGAGTGAAAGAAATGTAATCACTCTTCAGGGATGAGATATTTTATTAACTCCACACATATCCATTTTAGTCTCTTTAAAAAACATCAAAAATCATATCTATTTAAATACCAGTGTGTGTCCTAAGGGGAAAAGGTGAAAAAATATGTTAGAGTCATCAAAATATCTCTTGGTCCTTTTATTTAATTTTCACTTTCCTGAACACAATGATGGAAAGAGTGGATTAACTCTGCTTCTCTACTGAACTGCTAAAAGCCTGGGATGGGCCACTGAGTGACACAGAAAAGAGGAATTCTGTTTAAAAATAGTTCTCTGTATTTTGTACCAGTCATGAAAATGTAAGGGAGGTATTGGGCTACTTTCTGAGATGGATTAGAAATCAGCTATTAGTTGGTCTAGATACATTTAGGAGCACTGATAAATTTACCATTGATTTGGTTTTATCTTGGCTTGATTGTAATTTTGTTTGTTGCAGTAATAGGAGGGCATTCAACTATCTGTAGACCCAAAAAGATCCCTGACCTTACTGCACTGAAGAGTTTAAATGATAATTTTAAATGTCATTCTACACACAGGGAATGTAAAGAACATTTGATTGATGTGTAGTGTATTGGTGTCAGAGTCAGAAATAGATCTCAGGTCTCACGTATCTTCATCCAGGACATCACCCACCAGGCTACACTTTTAGACCTTAAAACTGAACTTGATCCTTGCAGATATTAAGAATTTTACATAATATAGAACATGTTCCAACTTTGACATTAGTAGAAGTTGCCTTTGCTCAGTAGTGGTTGTGGAACTGATCTCTGATTGAAAAAAAAACCAAAAAACAGAGAAACAAATGTTTAAAAAAAAATTTAAATGTGCAAACAAGTGATTTATGAAGGCCATGAGTTTCATAATCAGAGTCTCAGGAAAGATCTCAAGATCTTAAGGGACTCTGCTGTTGCAGAGTACATCAGAAATGCCAAGGTGTTCTGCAGTTTGGGGAATCAGGCCCTTAAATTCATCCACAAACTGGGAATATTTTACCAGATTAAATTAAACAATTTAATCTGCACTGTGAGGTGACATCTCCTTCAGGAGTGTTACCAGTCCTGTGGAGAAAAACTCATCCTACTTTGTTTTATCCAGCACTTTGTGCATCAGCACAAAATAACACAGTGTAAACCTCTCAGGCACCTGACCTACAGCAGATTTGTGGTAAAAACAAAAACACAGCAGAGCAGTGAAATCCATGTCAGCACCCAAAGCACCACCCTTGGTCACAGCCAGTGCCACGCTGTGCTCACACCGTCCCTCCTCCCTGGCAGCCAACTGTGCTGAATGAGGGGCCACAAAATTCCCAGAAAAGACACTGAGCATCTCTAAATCATCTCTTTATTCTCAGGCTGGCTATGGCTGTGCAGCAGGCATGATTTACAACATTTTGTACAATCTGTGCGGATTAGGAAGAGGAATCTTCATAATTACATAGGCTCGCTGTTATTTAAATATTTACCAACATTAAACACCAAAGGGGCTGTGCAAATGATCCAGGGGATTCATATTGTTCTAAGCTAATATCTGCTGTACAATATTATGCAAATTGTGTAAACTTTATTCAGTTGCCTCTGCTCTGAGCAGTGTATCCCAAGGCAGCTATTCACTAACTTGAAACAGATAAAGTTTTAATAATAAATAGTGATGATGAATAAGTTAGAAAGTTTGTGCAATGCTAATGTAGTTGTTGGCCCCAGGGTAGTTTATTAGATAAACAAGTAACATTTTATAAGTTGCCTGCACATAAGTGGCTTTTGTTTTCCAGGAAATGTTTGTATGATAAATTATTTCGAAACATGAGGTGTTAACGAACAAATTGTATTCACTTTCAATTTGCCACCACTTTCCTGAGACGTGATTTAAACACCAAAATTTTGCTTTATCAAAATGAAGTAACTTGAGAAATTAAACTTTGCTGTGGGATGAGGGAGAAATGCAGTATTCCTAAACCAAGGGATAGAGCTGTAGCTCTTGCATTAGTATTCAGGGCATTTCCAGGACTTAGGCTCTTACAGACAGTAAAAATTAGATAAAACAGTCCAAGTGCACAGGAGTCCCAGTATGCCCATATTGTACTTGACCACATAGACCTGTGGTAGATCAGCTGAAAGCATTTTTCTGATTGGGAAAAAAAATCCTGCTAAACCAAAAGGGAATGAACATGAACAGGTTTATTTAAGCAGCACACTGCAGTGAAAAAACAGCCAAATCTATTAATGACTCCTTTTACTCCATGCAGGGCAGCCCTGACCCATATAGGGCTGTTTTTTCTAAAGTAAGTTTGGAGCATCTGCATTGTAGTTATGTTCAAAATCCCCCTGGTGATACATCAGCTCTTAATAAACTCAAATCACCACAATTTGGATCTTAGCTAATTTATTATTTTTTTTAATGTAAATAACAAAACAATTTGATATCTTTGCAGGGAAAGAACAGATGGTGCACTGGTGAGAAGGGTCTCCTGTTACATTTCCCTGGATTTTGCAGACTGGGCTGTGGCCTGCCTGCACTGCTGTGAGTCACTCACAGGAACATTTATGGCATGGGACACGGCTGCAAGATTTTGGGGAAAAACCTGAGCTTCTCTCTGTTTGCTGTCTTACCTGACAGCATCAGTCACAAATCCCATTGTTCTCTCCCATCCCATGGCTGGATGGATTCAGAATTGCTGCAGAATTCTCAGGAATATAAAGCCTACAAAATAAATTTTGAAACCAAATGACTTGGCATAGGGTTTAATGGTTAGAATTTTTCACTGCAGGAGACAAGTTTCCCATTTCTGCCTCTTTCAGTTTCTTACCACTAGTAAAGATAAGTCACTGGGGTGCTGGTGGGTTCAAATAATTGGGGGTATTTTTAAGAAATATGTAGCAGAAATCACATTTCAATTTTAAAGAAAAGACTTCTAGACTCTTAGATGAGAAGTAACATAAAAAAGCCTTTTCTTGGCTGTACATCAGCACACCTGTGCTCAAATTCATTTCAGAATGAAGTATAAAGATAGGCAAAAATACGGAAAAAGCACAGATTAATGTTTTAACACTCAGGAACTGTTTCAATTCCATAGAGTTCAGACATTGTTTATTAGAACAGTGAAAAGGACCGAGGAAAATTTAATGAGCTATCTGCTCTCCTTTCCCCCAAATTAATTTGATTATTTGATATTTGTTATATGGGATCCCACATGCAGCCTGCACTCCAACAATGGTAAAACTTTTTTCTCACACCCCTATTCTGCACTGAGGCAAAATCCCTGATGATCAAGATTTGGTATACTGAGAGAGTGTTGTTTGCCTTAGAATTTAGCTGTAAGATTTCTGTGAAAGTAGGAGCAGAAACTGGTTTTTGAAATTTTATTTTTTTAAAATAACCTAAGCACTTGAGGAACTTCCTGCAAGGTCTTCTAGACTATCACTTGAGTGCTTGTCAAGTGTCTTTCTTCTGTTTGAATTTTCCACATCAGTGGTTGTTGCTATGATACATCAAACCCTCTGGTAGCAACAGGATTCATTTCATGGGCAGGAGATCCCATGGCAAAGACTTATCAGAGCAGGAAATTAGAGAGATGCTGTTCCTGAAAGCCATTAGCATAAGAATGCACTTAAATATAATTTAAAATAATTTACCTTTAGAAGAAAATAGAAATATTTTAGATAAAAGTTTAGCAAAAAAACATCCAGCTTTTTGAACTTTTAATATTAGTTGTGGAAACCAACTTTCACTGTATTTTTGCAGTAGATGAGCATTAAAAACTACTTTTGAAAAGGTTACATATCCAAATTGTTTCATTTCAGACCTTCTGGAAACTGAGTATCTGCTCTGATGAAAATGGAAACTAATTATGCACTTCCCCCTACATTCTTGCAACATTAGTCTTTGTTGGTAAAAGACGTATCACTTTCATTCATCCATCTTCCACATCCTCCCAAACACATTAAAATACTCAATTAAAGTCCTTTCTTTCTAGAGTGAAAGGTCCATTAGTTTGCAAATTTCTGCAGAACAGCTGAGCATACTTTTGTTTTGACATTTGAGAAAAAAGATGTTCTTCAGGAGATAATGAAGCAGATCCTCAGCAGATATATGTCAAAATAATAGTTTGGGATGAGCAAAAGAGAGAGGGAAGGGGTGACATGGCTTGGCCATTAAAGTGGGGAAAACAGCACTTTTATTGAAATTGAAATGGAATTTAAAAGGTTAAACAAACTGAGTAATGAGTTTGCAGCAGAACCAGCAAAAGATCCCTCAAGAGAGGGCCATCCATAACAACCTAAATCTCCACCTCAGAACCCTTGTATTTAACAAAAGTCCTCACAGATTTTAAGGTACAGTCCCAATGTTTGATTTCTGGTTTGTGATCTCAGTCCCCCACAGTAACACTGTGTGTTTTGGATTTACCCAGAATTGCTCTTCTAGGAAACACATTATTTGGTAATTTTTATCAAGGAGTTGACTCATCCCTGAGTCAAACCATAAATCTCATGGTTTCTGAAGGTTATCATTTCCCAAGAAATATAATATTTTTTTTAATTTTATTTTTTTATATATTTTATTGATTATTAAATTTTAATATGCAGCTTATATAGGCCATGCCATGACCAGTGTGCTTATAGACACAAGATGAAAGTTACAAAAAACTGCAAAGTTCTGTTTCACTGTTATAGTTAATTAATTCCACTTTCTTCCTGCAGACAACAAAGTTGGTTTGGGGTTTTTTTTAACGTAAAACATTCCAGTCTCTCTATGGTCTCAATGGTAGGAGTTTATTCAGATAAATTCTCTGAGTCCTGGTTTGCAGGAGGCTGCTGAGCTGCACCAAGAGAAAAGGGAGTTTACAATCTTCTTCAGAGGATTTACTCAGTACTCCAGATTTGGAATTAAAATTTGCATTGTTTCCACCAGCGAGGTGCACTCTTGGAACAGCTGATAAAAGATCAGTTAATGCTGTATTAACTGTAGTATCTAAATTGAATAATTCCCCTACATAATTGCTCCCTCCTTTCAAACAAAGGGAACCTGCACACCCCCCAGCACCCTGACACGTGCCTCAAGGCTCTCTTCTAACAGCTTGCCTGGAATTTGCATTTAGCAAGCATCAGGTTTTGTGCTTGGAAATACCACAAGTACACTGGATAAAAGATCCAAGCTAAAGTAGCACCTCTTACCAATGGCACTGCAATAAAATCTGCATTGAGGCACTAACCCAGAGCACAAGCAGATAAAACCATTTTATCAGGTACAGATGCTTCATTTTGTGGTCAAATCCTTGTTCCCTGGGGTTTACACATGTAATGTAAAGGACTAGATCAGTGCATGAAACTGGTTTAAATTTACTTTGCAATCTTAATAAATGTAATTGTCACAGCTGCTTTCATAGGGTCCCTGCTGCAGAGGAAGAAGTTCTGTAATTTTTTACTGGGATCTCTCTCAAAATACACTGGCCTTTCCAAACATGCCTTTACACTCATGGAGGGGGACATTCAAAAGGCAAAGTTCTGTAAGTGAACCTGCTGGCATTGTGTTTGGAAAGGCTGAAGAGAAAAAAATAATTTTTTTAACCTTACATAGATTTCAGCATATACTGGATAAAATATTGGTCATTTATCATTTATGAGTGTTTCATTACACCTTCTTATCTACAAATGATTCTGTTTCTTAGAAAGCCCCTTTTTCCCCCATTGGAAGGTACATGTGCATTATTCCTCCTCCAACACTCATTATTCTACTCCTGTGGTTTGTCCCATTCACATTCTCTGAAAAATCCCTTTGCCCAGGATTTTCTCCTGGGAAGCTGAGAAGCCTCCAAGAAAAAGGAAAACAATCCTTATCTCATTTGCCTCTCCTGTGTTGTGCTCATGTGGAATGTGTTTGGAGATTGTTTACCCACAGGTGATTGTTCCATTGGATTCTGGTGTGAGTTGTTTTCACTCATTGGCCAATCAGTGCCAAGCTGGGTCAGGACTTGGAAAGAGTCACAAGTTTTTATTATTATCTTTCTAGCATTCAGTAAGTGTCCTTTCTGTATTCTTAGTATAGTTCAGTATAGTATTCTTTAATATAATATAATATCAAAAAATAATAAATTAGCCTTCTGAGAACATGGAGTCAGATTCATCATTCCTTCCTGCCACAAGGGTCCCTGCAAATGCAATAGTGGTTTGATGAAAACAGTGGTCTGGTGCTTGTAGAGTGCTCTTGTGATAGCTCTGGAAAAGCCCAGAAGGACCTGGCAGTTGTATTCCCCCCCAAAAGATCATCCATGAGCAGATTAAAATGAAAATTAGTCCATTACAAAGTTACAACGTCGTGGTGGAAAGGACACCCTTTTGTGCACAGCAAGCTTAGGGCGTGTGTCTGGTGTGGAAGCTGCAAGCAGGGACAATCACTGCAGAAATCTGTGCTGAATATTAACCAAGCCCAACTGCTTCCTCCTGGGCTATGTGTAAATAAATGATCACAGTATTAGGCTTCAAACAGTCCGACTTTAGAGAAGAGAAAATAAAGGCCATGTAATGCTGACACACAAACATTACAAAAGACTCTTGGCTGAACTCAGACACAGCCTTTTTACTATTAAACCAAAATAACTCACCAAAAATCGTTAGTGGAGCACTGGTCCCTGGTGGCTTCAGTGAGGCTCTTAGGGCTCTCTGAATAATTGATTTTTTTTTTTTTTTGGTTCAGCAGCCAAACTGAGGGAAAAATAAATTCTGCTTGAATTGAGTCTAAATAAAACTCTTTTTTTTGTTCACATGGAATACTGAAAAATAAAAAAAAAATTATTTCCACTCATGAATGTTTGTTCAAGACTACTTGGGTCCAGATTTTTAGTGCTTTCATCTCTCCTCTGCCTCCAGAGCTGATCATGGGGCAGGACAACAAAGGGCAAGAAGGGGATAAGAACCGTGTCAAGAGGATTTTGGAATGATGAGAAATGTGTGTGTAGGCAGGAAAATGGGAGCAGGTGACCTGTGAGCTTACAGACAGGCTTCGACTGAGCTGAACAGAGGAGCAGCTTAATATTTCACTATTATCTTCTGTACTTTGCTATTATTTTTATATTTTGAAGAGCACAAATTACCTTCAAAAGAAGACAATTGATGTTTGGATGTTGTAGCAGTTTGTTCTTAATATTAACTGACTAATTCTTGCTGCTGTATTGATCCTGGACCTGAGCTGATCCTAGGCTCTAGCACTCCAACCACAAAGTTATTTTCATTGCCAAAAGTGATGTTTTTTGTGTACTCAGAGCTAGAGGCACTTGTTATAACCTGAAAATGTCAATGCAACATTGCTGTGGAAAAGAGGACTGCAATCAAGTTATTGATTAATTTGCTGTATAATTTTGAAGCCAATTCTGAATAGATTTGCTCAGTTCATTATTTCAGGTACAAACTATGACAAGAGTATCAAACAGGTCTAGATGTGATTGATTTCTGAAAACTCCTCTATTGAGCACTCAAGGCAGCCCATTACTGTGACAAGCTGTTTTCTAGGGGTGTCTAAATAGCAGAAATGATGGCATTAACAGGATATCTCCATTTAGTAGGGTTGCTTCGTGATATAAAAGTTGCTCCCAGACAGTTTCTTTTAACCAGGTGATCAGAAATTCATGGACTTGGTGTAGATCATGAAAATGGTAATAACCATCATCACCTCTGTCAGAGGATTGCAAGTCCTCATGGCCATATTCTCATTTTGATGGTACTGGAACAAAGCAGAGACAGAGAGGTGACCAGAGGGAGGTGAAAGTGGCACTGGTTTGGGGCTCTGATTGATCAGAGACACGTGGCAGCTCCTACCTGCAAGGCTCTTCTGTTCCCAGCAGAGAGAAAACCTCTTTATCCTTCAAAGTCTTGATCTTCTGAAAAAGTGACTCTGTAGGGAAAACTCTACCTTCTTGTTTGAGGAGTTCTAAAACTAGCTGAAAGGCAAAACATCTCTGCCCTTCCTTTTTAACACCAGGTTTGAGAGAACATTAGGTGGAAAAATGCACATTTCTGAGCCAGCAAACAGAGAAAGGCAGATTATCAAGCTGGCCTGGTTTGATCCGAGTCACAAACCTGACAGCTGAGAGTCACTTGCTGCTCACTGCCTTGCAGAGTTTACCTAATGATATTTGCATGGTTGGGGAGTTAAAAATTAATATCAAGCCTATTATGGGATTTTACAGTACAGTCCTTCCTGCCTCCCTCTCCCCCTCCTTACCTCCCTCTGCTGACTCTTACAGTCGTGATAACTTCAGCCACTTCCAGAGAGGATCCCCACTCCTGTTCCCAAACCTCCATGGGCACACCCAGCTGTGTGCCTGGATGATTCCTGTCATGGGTTTGTGCTGTTTTCTGTGTGTTCTTGATCTTTCTGTGATCTTAATGTGCACCTAATCCCCCACTCCTGTTCTTGATCTTTCTGTGCCCCTGATCCCCCACTCCTATTCCCAAACTTCCCTGGGCATACCCCACTCTGTGCCTGGATTATTCCTGTCATGGGTTTGTGCAGTTTTCTGTGTGTTCCTGTGCCCCTGATCACACACCCCTGTTCCCAAACCTCCATGGGCACACCCAGCTGTGTGCCTGGATGATTCCTGTCACAGGATTGTGCAGTTTTCTGGGTGTTCTTCTGCCCCTGATCCCCCACTCCTGTTCCCAAACCTCCCTGGGCAAACTCCCCTGTGTGCCTGGATGATTCCAATGTCACAGTTTTGTGCTGTTTTCTGTGTGTTCCTGTGCCCCTGACCACACACACCCATTTTCTGCTTGTTGGGAGCCCTGCCACAGTGCTGACAGCACCTCAGGAGCCAGAGTGCTGCTGTTATTTTCTCAGCAGCACCACCAGGCTCTTTCTGTGCTGTGGCATTGCCTCTCCCACCTTTCTGCACTGCACATCCTGGGGGCTCTCAATGTGGGAAATAGATTTATAGAAAATTTCTATCTATATCAAATCGGGAGTCATAAACCTTTGCAAAATGCCTTTTTTTTTTTTTTTTTTGCAACCAGGGTAAATGTTAGAGGGTAAATGTTAAAATAAAACAAACTTTTGAGACAACAAACAAAATTGTTGAGAGAAAAATTAAACTAGAAACAAGTTTCAAAACATAGCCTTACAAATAAGACTAGATATTTTAGAGAAGTAAAAACTAGAAAGTACTTACTAGAATTTAATTTATTTATTATTATATATTAACTGGAGAAGTATATACTAGTAAATACTAATAAATAATACTAGTAAATACTAATAAGGTATCTAGTAAGACTAGATACTTTAGAGAACTCTAAAGTTCTATTCTTTAGAGAAATAGAACTGTGAAAGGTGCATAGTAGGACCCACAAATAGTCATTTTTAATGATTAGCTTTAAAGTATTTACAGTATAGTGTGACTAAAGCTGAGAAACCAATAAATGCTTATAGTGTATTGTAACTGAGAAATAGTTAGCTTCAAATTGTGCTAGTGTGAATTATAACACCAGTATTGTTTCACCCTTCTAGAAAGACTGAAAATAGAATAAAAGTTTTCAAAATAATAGAATAAAATATAGAATAGAATAGAATAATAGAATATAGAAATAGAATAAAAACATAGAATAAAGTACAGAATAGAAAAAATAATAGAATAAAAGTTTTTTAAATGCCTCTGTTACCCCACCTGTGGGTCAGAAAAGAGTTAAATCCAACATCTCACCCCCTCACCTGGGGGCTCTGCAGGCTCTGCCCCTCTCCTGCTCCTGGGGGAAGCCAGCACACAGCTGGGGAGCTCCATGTGCAGGGCTGCATTTCTGTGCCTCTGATGCAGAGAAGCTGACAAAGCCTTCCTGCCACTGATTTTGGCCAACAGGGAAGAATTCTCAAGCTGTAAGAGCAAAACAGACCAACAGAGCAGCAACTGCCCCTTCCAGGTACATCAGCACTGTAATTCTTTTCAGGGTCACCTGCAAGTCGGGGTTTTAAAGAGCAGAAAAGCCTTTCCCAAGGGCTGGTGGCAGGGGAGCCTTCCTGTGGCCAGGCTCTGTCACAGTGATCACCTCCATGAGTATTGCATCTTTTAATTAACAACGTGCAAGACTTAAAGATCCTCCTCAGCAAAATGCTGCTGCTCCCAACATCCTGCTCTTCCTCACTTCCCCACTCATCTCATCTTCCTCTCTTGTACAGAGAAACAAGAAAATGAGGAAAACCACAGCACTGAAGGGAGACTGAGACAAAATTTTGTATTTTGTTGACTTATTCCAGATCTCTTACACAAAGGAAAGGACTTTTTGCAAGTTATCTATAAAACAATCACTTTTTCTTCTCTTACACGATTTCATCTGAGCAAAACCAGAACTAACGTAGAAAAACAAATAAACTGGAGGGAAGGATGTAGCTAAGAATGGAAGCAGGAGCTGGGATTTAGACCCGAGTCTAAGTTTGTAAGCTGCCATTCTTTTTTTTCCCAACCAGCCCAAAGTAAATGTTACAACATTCACGTGGCTGCCCAAGAAAAGTAAATATCAAGAGAGAGTGGAGGGAAGGGAGAGACAAAGGCAAACCCAGCCTGTTTAGGCTCAGACTCCTTGGACATGGGTGGTTTTTCTAGACTCACACAGCACCTCCCTAAAAAGTCCTACCCCAGCACAGATTGTTAAACAGTATTTTCACCAAAATGTTTGCCCCAAGTGAGATTCTCTTTTAGTTTCCTTGAAACTCAAATTTTCCTTATCACTTCCCAGGCTGTAACATCCACAGCACAAACTGAGCATCAGCCAGTCCTAATTTCTAAATTTACTTTTCATCCAGCTGGTATAAAGTTTTGCATGGTGGCCTTTCCATGTCATAAATATTAAATGTTAATGTGTAAGCTCCATCTGGAAGACTCTTCATTCTCAAATTCTCAGCTCTGTTTCCTCACATAACAACCAATAACAGAGATCATTAAATAAGATTTTTATTTAGGAACATTGAGAGTGAAACCTAGAGTAGGAGCAATATGCAAAAAATTAAAAAGTAGTGTTTTATTGACCATTTTTTTCTTTATTGCTGCTTATCTGTGAAGAAATCAGAAGATAAAATCAGTAGAGTAGTAAAACAACTTCCATACTAAGTGTACTGTTGTAAAAAAAAGGTACCTTTTTTGTGTGCTCAAAGTATAATAAGGAAAATATGAATATAAAACATTTCCTACCACCTTCTCCAGAGCTGCTTGCTGTAATATGCAGCTTTCAGTTTCTTATGGTGCTGTTTGACACTGATTATTCCCCTTAGAATGTTCCATTATGCTCAGTTTTCTTTGCAAGTGCGAAAGAGACGTAAAGTCTGTTGTTGTTCACTGTAAATTTTATTCAAATTCAGCAGCATCCATTTATAATCACATGTACAGAATGACTTTCATTCTGAGTGATCCAAATGTGCTTTCCAGACTTTTACATCAAGAAATGCAGAATGCAGCCACCTTCCCATGGCTAACTGGTAACATCCAGCAGTCACAAGTGTGGCTTCAAAAGGAAAGTGAGGGTCCAGTGCTGTGTCCTGGGAGCTTTGGGGGTGGATTTGGTGCCTCACCATCTCCAAGAGAATGTTTTCTCTAATAGAGGCATTCAAACAAATCACAAATATCACAAATCTTGATAACAAATCTTTATTGGTGGTGGCACTGAGATTGGGACTTCACAGCAAGGTCTGAACTCCCACAAGTCCCTCCCAAGAAAATTAGAGACCTGATCACACTCTGAATATCAACTCCAAATTTTTGTTTGTTTGTTGAAGGGGCTTGGGAGATATTAACAGTGATGTTGTTTCCTTATTATTTATAAAAATATATCTATAATTCTTGAGGATTTTTCCCAGCTGCCTTTCAAAATATTTGAATATACAAAATATTTGTTATGTACAAGCCTGTAAACAGTCCTTTTGAAAAAATGGGGTTAAATCCAGGTGTATGCTGGCTGTGGTGACTGCTGCGGTGTGGAATCCAGTTCTACCATCAGCTGTCTTTTTAATTCCTACATTTCTCATCTCTTATTAGTTACATTTTTCCTAAATATTTTCTGTTCCTCGCTGGACCAGCTGTTGGGTTTAAGTTTCATCCCATTTCCATTGAGCAGGACACGTACCTGTGGCAAACCACAGTGCACCCATCAAGCTGATGTTTACCTGAAGGCCTGTGGATGGATTTTGTCAAGATCCAAAGTAATTACTTTGTAAAGTTCATTTCCCACCCCGCATCTCTTTTCTGCTGAATAAATATTGCAAGAGGATGAAATATGGACAGGTTGTTTATATCCATCACTTTTAAATATTAGTGCTGGGCTTATGCAGCTCTTTGTTGTGTAAAAATCATTTGGAAACATTATTCCAAGTTGAATAACAGAGTGTTTCAGATTAAGAACCAAAGGACGACTCTCTTTGTCCTCTTGTATTGAATAAAGCAAAGGGAAGGGACAGCCTATTAATTTTTGGGCTAATATATCTTCCCTCTAAATGGCTACACCTTGTAAACATTTTTGTTAACAAATATTATTAAATTGCATATCTGATTCAAGCACCTATTATGCTTTATTAAAGTAAATACACTAAATTACCATTAGAGTACATAATAACACATCATTTCAGTCAAGCAATAGCTATTATAAAAATTACATTCTGTTCCCATTTGAAGACTACTTGGGAATGTTACTTTCCTCCAAATTTTTGGATGTGATTTCATTTTTGAAGGCACGCAAAGGAATCCATGAGCAGTGTCCAGTGAAGTTTTCCTTGTGCCATATTATGGAAAAGCAGAGAGAGAGAATTGAGGGAAGTTTAATTTCAGCAATTTTTTTCCATCTTTTTGAAGTTTAAGTCAAGTGGAAAAGTATCTCAAGAGGAGTCACAAAATGATCAGAAATTATGTGGTAGAAAAACTTTCTCACAAAACACTAAGGATTAAAATCTTTGTGCTGTTGTTTTGTTTCCTCTACCTACTTTTTTAAGTTTGGAGTTGTCTTAACTCTTCTCCATGGAGCAGTGTTTTTATGTATTTGGAAAAGAAAGGTGACTTATCTGCTTTTTCCTTTTTTTTTTTTTTTTTTTTTTTTTTTGCATGCAGAATTCCAGCATGATTTCTTTTCATTCTAACTGAGATCTAAATGAATGTGCCACAGTAAAACTGATCCTACAGTGTTTGTAATGAATTGTCCTTTTTTTTTCTTCCCTCCAAGCTAGACATTGGTATCTAGGGTAAAAATATAAATGCCTCTGGGTGAGGGCCAGGAAGATCTTTCATATATTAAATTGCTTCATAAACAGTCTCAGAGATTTTCAAAAACCCCAAATCATGGAGGATTTCGCACGTGTTCTGTCTTATAACAAAAGGTTCATCCAATAACATTTGTTAACCTAGGCTGGTGTGACAAATTCAAAGTGTTTGAAAGTCTCTCAGGACAGTTCTTTAAAGTGTGTTTTGCTCTCTTTTTCATTAAAGAACCAGGCTTGTGTTTGAAGATGAATCCTCAGCTGGAAAGTTGCTTTCAGTTTTAAATGGAGAATTGACACTTTTTCTTCAATTAGGTTTTGGCTGCAATCCATCCTTGTCTATCAAACTTTCCAGAACTCCAGTTGCCTCATGTCTTATCCTTTTCTTTTGGAAGACAAGGGTTTTTAATTAAATAAATAATGCATGACGTTCAGGAAAAGGTAATGTAAATTTTACAGCAAAGAGGGAGAATTTTTTAATTGGAAAGTGAAGAATGCTGAGGAATGGTCTGTTAGAGCACTCTGTGCTTTCAGTCTAAATATCCTCAGGGAAATTTGGAGCCTTGCCATGTTAGATATCCATATCCAGGAATACAATTTTGTTTGTACAAGCATTAATTAGCAACTTTGGTAATGCTTTCAACAAGGCCAAGGATTGACTGGAACACTGAATTTATCCCTTCCCATGAAGTGCTCTGTTTGGGGAAAGGAAACACAATATACAGACTTTTTTTCCAGCTGGACTGGAACTCAAAAAAATTACATTCTTCAGTGGGCCTTCAGTTCAGGGTGGTTGGATCTGGTAGGTTGTGGTGGGACTTCCCAAGAAATGAGATACTGGGCAGCAACAAACTTCCAAGTTTGTGGGAATTCAGCTCAAGCTCCAAGTGCCCTAGTCAGCCATTTCTTGCAAATGAAGGTGTGGAAAGAACAAGTAAATTGCCAGGAGGATTTGGGTCTTTCTTCAGCAAATTTTTTGTCCTTCATTGTCTTTCTCTCTCGCATGCGTAAGCACTTTTGCAGAGAGCAGGAGCAGCAGAAAGCTGAAAGTGCCAACTCCATGGAATCCTCTCTGTTGTTAAACAATTCTGGAGCTTGGATGGTGCAGTTTTGGCTGCACCTCATTCAGAGTTCCTCACCTCAGCTGCCTCCCTCGCTGTGTATTCATCCATCACCTGCTGTGTTTTCTGCTGACATATTCATCTGGCCAGCCTCAAATGAAATGGTTTATCTTCCCTCATTACCAGGATTCTTATGGCAATAACATTCAGAGGAGTCTTTTACTGGGAGATAAAACGTAGGCTGAAATGTCACAGGACTTTATTAGACAATCTAAACTTAATTGCAGATGAGTTGATGCCAGGAATACAATTTTGTTTGTACAAGCATTAATTAGCAACTTTGGTAATGCTTTCAACAAGGCCAAGGATTGACTGGAACACTGAATTTATCCCTTCCCATGAAGTGCTCTGTTTGGGGAAAGGAAACACAATATACAGACTTTTTTTCCAGCTGGACTGGAACTCAAAAAAATTACATTCTTCAGTGGGCCTTCAGTTCAGGGTGGTTGGATCTGGTAGGTTGTGGTGGGACTTCCCAAGAAATGAGATACTGGGCAGCAACAAACTTCCAAGTTTGTGGGAATTCAGCTCAAGCTCCAAGTGCCCTAGTCAGCCATTTCTTGCAAATGAAGGTGTGGAAAGAACAGTCAGGAAATTGCCAGGAGGATTTGGGTCTTTCTTCAGCAAATTTTTTGTCCTTCATTGTCTTTCTCTCTCACATGCGTAAGCACTTTTGCAGAGAGCAGGAGCAGCACAAAGCTGAAAGTGCCAACTCCATGGAATCCTCTCTGCTGTTAAACAATTCTGGAGCTTGGATGGTGCAGTTTTGGCTGCACCTCATTCAGAGTTCCTCACCTCAGCTGCCTCCCTCGCTGTGTATTCATCCATCACCTGCTGTGTTTTCTGCTGACATATTCATCTGGCCAGCCTCAAATGAAATGGTTTATCTTCCCTCATTACCAGGATTCTTATGGCAATAACATTCAGAGGAGTCTTTTACTGGGAGATAAAACGTAGGCTGAAATGTCACAGGACTTTATTAGACAATCTAAACTTAATTGCAGATGAGTTGATGCACTCATAAAAGATGATGCAATGTTTCTATTAACTCCAATATGGTAATTATTCATGGGAGGACAGCAAATAGAGATATCACTAAATGTTACTCTAAAATGGTCAAATTAGAAAGCTGGCTATTTTTTTTTTAAATAGTAACTTCAAATGTGTTACTAACTAGTGAGAGTTTACCTAACATTAGAAGTATTCAGAGGACATTACTTATATAAAACTGTGGTAGGAATTTGATTATGCCTGTGAAGGCACTTGGTTATTTAGAATATTTCCCCATGCTCTGTGATGGAAATGGACAAAGAGCTCTGCTTCCCTGAAGAGTTACAGGTATTGAACACATTTCCCTGCTTTCATTGAGCTTCTTGTAAGGTTTATTTAAATAATTAATACTACAGTAAGTGATACTTGCTGGTAGAAGATATTGCAGATAGCACAGTTTAATTATTTGTGCCATTACTGTCCCTATCTTTAGAAATTTTAGTGATAAGCCCTAACAATTACACGATCTGTATTAATTACAGTACAAACTTTATTCCATCCTGCTCTCATGCTGACAATTTCTGTAGCCTCCCACTTTGCCCTGAGGTACAATTTAAAGGTGCCAGGGTTAACTCAGGAGCTGCTCCAAGTTAATCACACACTGCCAGAAACCCCTACACACGACAAATCCTGTGCTGCCAATTCCAACAAAGCACAGACAGCTGGATTTTGTGTTTGCCTCAGCTAAGATATCAACCGAATAACAAGAACTAAAGCCAGCTCCAAAGGCTGCAATCACTAGATGGTTAAGTAATTTCGGGGTTTTTCCTTCCTTGCCAAAAATCAAGATGGTTTCTGAAGACATTTGAAGTCTGTAAAGACTTGGCTAAATTACAGTTGTTCTACAGCGAGTGTGACATGCAGAGGAGGACTGGAAGGGATCCAGGGAGCTTGTTTTCACACCAGAGCTCCTTTCTAGGAGATGAAATCACGCTGGAAGGTCAGTGTGCCCTGGAGGATCAGACACCCTGGTGTGAGTTCATATCTGACTCTGTGATTAGTTTGACGTTGCATGACATTTACATAGGCACCTCTTTAGGAGCTCTGATTAAAGCTCTCCAATTATATCACTGATGTATTCAGCAGAGCTGAATGTCCCCAGTCTGAACAGATTGTGACCATGACACGCTTCCAGTTCTCTCTTTGCTTACCCAGGTAGCCAAAGGACACCTTTAAAAGGTTTAATAGAGAACACCAGTAATGTCACTATGGAAACATAATGTTTTAGAAACTGCTGCTTTAACAAAGCACCATCTTCCCTCACACAGTCAGGATTTACAAGTCTTGGCTGGAAATCCCTTGTAGTGTCAGTGAAAATAGAGGATTCAGGACTGTCATAACCTTACAGAGCAGGACAAGCTCCAAACAGGACATCGGTGGAAAAGAGTGCTAAAAATGTTGTTTCTAGCTGAATTACCAGCTCAGTTTAAGTCATAATGATAATGACTTTTAAAAAGTGAGTTACTAATGGTAGGTGGCGGAAGTTGATACAAAACAACCACTTCAAAAGAAAAAAGATAAAAAAATTACAAGTTAATGGATGGTGCAGGAAAAATATCCTGAAAACTTATACTGAGAAAGGGGATTGCACTCCCTCAGGCAAATGGTCAGCACAGAGGACAAAGAGCCTCTGGCAGTTGCTACCTGAAAGATTTATGCCCCTCACTCCACAGGTATCATCCTCTTACTGCCAGGGGCCAAGAATCCAATATCCACTTCCAAAGCATGTTCGTGTTGTGCCATGTTTGTTCTAGTAATGCTATTTATCATGTTATTTACCATGTCATCCTTCTCAAGAAAGACACTGCTTGGAAAGTTGGTGTAGCTCTTGAAAGCTGGTGTAGCTCTTCTGGACTATACATTTTTTAATTACTGCAAATAAACCCCCTCAGTGTTCTGTGTTATTGTGGGAAAAAAAATTAGAATTTTGTAGCCACTTTTTAAAAGCATTACCTTTGAGTTTATAAAACAGTGCCCTCTGTGTAATGAAAGATAAAACATTATGTGACCTGGAGTATAAAGCTTGGAAATTCTACTTCAATTCACTTGTGTCAGGACAGGTGAGGCTGTTCCTTCTGCTTCTGCCTTTGTGCAAGGTCCTGGGAAGGAGCTCAGCTGGAATGAGCCAGGCTCTGTGTGAGGGGCTGGGAAGTTGTGTTTAATGAGGCTCTGGTTCACAAACCCACCTTGGGTCAATCAATGAGAGCCAAAGGCTCAGGCAGGTTGTGTTAGCTGGGAACCAAACCAGGAGCTGGAGCTGTTATCAGCTCACTCAACTCTGCACTGCCAACAAACTCCAGAGCTCCTGGAAAAAAAAAAAAAAGACAGCAACAGCAAACTCATTCAGACAGGGAAGTCACTTGAGACTGATCCTTATGAATAACAAGCAATTTTCCTGGTGGTGCAGCTGCATCTCTTCCAAGCTGTTGTTGTTCCTTATCTCGTGTGCTCCTGGGGCATGAAACTGAGCATCACCAGCACTCAGAGCACATCAGGTTAAGCTGCTGCCCCAAATTCTCCAACAAGTACCTGCAAACAGTTTGCTTGGAATGGGGAGTTCAGCTGTTCAGAAAAAAACAGTGACACATATACAACTTGGTGACAAGTGATTAAAATCAGTGAAGCAAAGGAAAGGGAAAAAAAATTCAAGCTGTTATTAATTTAAAGTGACTTCAAAAAGCAGTTGCTAAGTCTCTAGTGATTTTTTTGATACCTGTCCAGGCTACAGGTGGTTGGTAAGTGCTTAATAAAGCACCTGCTCATCAACTCAGTTCTTCATGATTTTAACTAAAAAATGAATTACTGCTGTAATTTCAAAATAGCGACTTTGTTAAAACGTTGTCCTGGTTTCAGCTGGGATGGAGTCACTTTTCCTCCCAGGAGCTGTGATTGACAACACCCAGATGGCTGAGTAGTTGTTGTTATTGTTGTTGTTGTTGTTGTTAATATTATTATTATTATTATTATTATCCCTTTCTTTTCCATCCAGACTGTCTCCATCTCAACCCATGAATTTTCCTTTTTTTCCCTAATTCTCTCCCATCCCACGAGGCAGGGAGGGAGCTGTGCTGCTCAGCTCTCTGCAGGTTAAACCATGACAAGTGTCCTGCCAGATGTTGCTGTACAGTGATGCCCAATTGCACAGAAACTATAACAGGAAAACATTCAGAGTGTTCAGCTGGATTGTTTTATTAATGGATTCATCATTACAGACTGGGGTACTGTGAGAAAGCAAAAAGAATAATGGATCTTGATGTTCCTTTGTGAGACAAGTGCAGGGCTGTCTCTGCCTGATATGCAAAACAGTGCCAGCAGGATGAACACCTAGAAAAGTGTCTCATTAATATAAAATGTATAATTAGAGTTGGTCCATTTATTTCAGGGAAAAAAAACATTACTCCTAACAAAAACATATACTGCAGAAACATTTTTTGTCAGATGTTGAAATTAGCAAAATAAAGCCTAAGAAAGCCCCCAATTACTTCCCATGTTTGCCTACTTTCCACTGTGAAAATGCACAAATCAGCAACGGAATCAACAAATGGAATCAACAATTTTCACATCATCTGTAAAAATAATGTAAAGTTTCAAATTAAACAAAATCATGATAATTAGAAAGGAAAGATATTCCAGAAGTTTTTCTCAGCATTAGTGCCAGACTGCCTCTAAAATAAACCTTCTCTGATCCTGCTTCACATCCAAAGGGTAGAACACCCTGGCAGCCTCTACTTGCTGAAGAAATAAGAGTTTACTTTTTCCCCAGGAGAAAGAAAAGTGGAACAAATTATGAGACAACCATTCAATGCATTCTCCTTTTCTCCTGGGCAGAGCCATCTTGCTGACCTGCACTTCAGCCTTGTTTGTATTTATGCTGCAGGAGTCAGCAAAGCCTTCCTGGGGGCAGGGTCACATCCTCAATCCAAATTTAAATGTCATTCATAAATGGAAAGGGCATTTCACTGAAATGGAAGTAGGAAATGGTGGAAAAGGAGGTAAAAACAAGAGGGAAATGGAGGTTAGGAAACACCAGCTATGAAAGCTTTAATGTTGCACCAGAATAGGAAATCAGTATGCCCATTTAAAAAGTCACCAAGTAGAGGCAAATTAAGATGCCAGAGCTAAAGGCAGTAGTGAGAGTCCTGATAATTGCCATTATTGTCCATTATTGTCCTCCTTCTCAGTCATGCCTGAGCCAAACCCACACTCAGTAGAGCAGCAGGAGACACAACCTGGTGTGGATAAATAGACTTGAAATGAGCACACGTGCACCTGGTGAGCATTTTCCATAAATGTTTGTAAATGTTGCTAAGTTGTTGTGTGTAGTTTCCAAGTGTGGCCCTTTTGTTCAATCCTCTTGTGTTCTAAAGATATTGTTGTGCCATTAAATTGACATTTCTTTGACTTACTGGTAGAACATAATGATTATACTCTTCCTTGTGAGTTGGGTACTTTCTAGCAAGAGTTAAAATGCAGCTTCCTATCCCAGTTGTGCAGACAAGAACAATGATCAGTTATAGTGGATCTGAAGGTTTTGGGAAGTGAACATTTGAGATAAGATGAGTTAGAACTTTGAGGTCCTGGTGGTTTGCCAGGTAGCTCCACCACCAGACCATCTTTTGCCTCCATCACCTCCCCTGTAAAATGGAGCTCTCTTATTAAGGCTTCAGAGATCTGTGCAATTTTCATTTGGTGTTGCTCTTCTGCCCTTCACTTGAGTTATCTTTTGTTGTATTTTAGAGCAGAAACATTGGACCTGTGCTACTCAAACATCCACAGCTTGTAAAGGGTCCTATCACTATTGATAACAAAAAGGGAAGCAGTGGATATTTTGATTCTGTTCTGTCTTGATAAGCTGGCTGTAATGGCTGTAAATGGCTGTAATACCAAATAAGTAGAGCAGATGTACTAATAAATTACTACTTTGACAGACTTGACATGTCTCCACCCATGTACTGAAGATGAGTTGAGAGATGTGTGCATGATTAATGTGGGGTGGTGATTAAATGGGTGGTGTCTGAATTAGCATTTTCTGCTGTAGGCACTGGAAGCTTCTGTATTTTGCAGCAATACTTAGCAATTAAACTGCACTTTACATCATCAAAGCACTCAGAACACAAGAGATTATGTTCCATTAAGAGCAGGGATAGGTTTTCTTTACATGGGAGAGAGACAGAATGCCCGATGTGACCATGAGCATGGCAGCGGCAGAGCTGCCAGAAAGACACTGCAGCTCCATATTTTATCATAAGATATTTTTGATAATGAATATTGTTACCCAAAAGTTGCCTGGCTGAGAACTTGAATGAGCTGGAGGAAGAGCTGCTTATTCTGTCAAGTCCAAGGACTTGTTCCTGCAAACATTTAGGTTTGTACCTGGCTTAACTTTAAGCAGAGGACTACTTCCCCTTGATTCCCACAAATATGAACATGGATCAGAGGCAGAAAAAGATGTGGGTTTTCTTTTCCATTGGTAGGTGCACTAAATGTGACACATGCAACCAGCCCTAACAGAGTCTGTTAATAATTTTTCACCTCATCTGCATTTTCTTTGGTATGCTCTGTGGTTATTGTTTGAGTCTGTTTGGTTAGGGCTTTTTCTGTCCAAAATCTGCATTTCTTAATCATTTCTTCATGTGGTCTCACCCAGTTTCTTGATCTATGAGAACAGGACTTGGGTGTTCTGTCAGGTTTTGCAGCAGCCATGCCCTGGTGAGGAGAAACAACATTTTGGTAAATTTAAATGGAAAATATGAATGCAAACTGATAGACCAGGGAAGAGATAAGGAGAGAAAGCAGAAAAAGCGAGAGTGTAAAAGGGATTTCAGATCCTTTACCTCCCCTTGGATTTTCTTTGTCTTTTTAACTGAAAATCCTGGGGGATGTGATGCTGTTGGTGTAAAGTGTGGTTGTGTCTGTGCTGCTGTGCCTGTGCCAGCCGGGGGGATGTGGCAGGACAGACCAACAGGAGACAGGCCAGCACAAGCAGAGTTTCCCCTTTTTCTATTTCATTTGGGGTAGATACTCTTTGTTACCATATAATTCTTTTTTAACAATTGCAATTTTAATAATTTCTTTTGAAATACTTCAAATTGGCAAGCACAATTTCAAAAAATATTGTGTGACATTAAACCTGAACAAATGAATCAGTGGACAAATCTTGAGTGATTCTAAATATTTGCTAAGAATCAGCAGCTCTGAGTAGCACTGCAGGAGCTCAGCTCTTCATTCTGTTGGAGATCAGCTGCCTTTAATCCAGACCTATTTCTGACACAGTTTTAATAGCAGCAGTTACTCTAATAGAAGAATGTGATGCATTCTTTTTTTCTTTACCATTGTTTCCTATTTTTTCTTCAAAGAAACCTTCATTTTTATATTTACAAGAGAGAAACTGAAGTCCTTTGATCTCTACAATGTATGTACTATTTATACCAGAGATGGGGAAACTGTTTTTGTCTAATTATTTTTGACATCTTGCAAATATTCACAAAATTCTTCATGGGGATTAAAAAGATCCAGAGTTCAATCTCTTTGTGACAAAGAAATGTTGTTCTCAAAAGGCAAAACAATTGTTTGTTTGTTTTCTCTTAGAGAGATCCTAGACATTCATCTTCCAACATGGCACATTTTATCTGAGATAGCACAGGAACACATCCCATTTTTAGAATATCAGCAAGTTTCCATAAATAGAGCTGTACCTTAAAAGATCAAAATAAAATAGTGATAAAAATGGAGTGCATTTGAAAAGCATCAAATCCACCTTTTCAGAATGTTAGACTCCAGAGAAACTGTTCTCTGCAGAAGCTCCCATTTTAGGGTGTGACTTCTTTGAGCTTCTGTTAAGTTACTTATTAGAACAAAGTTTGTGAGATGGTCACTGCTGCACTTCCCTCCATTGTCTTACAGAGCATCTATTAATTTATATGTCTTTATTTATTTATTATGCAAAGTGAGTGCCATGTAATTACACTTCCACTTCAAGAGTACAGCCAGGGCTACCAACTCTCTCAAAGACTGAGACTCATCATTTTGTTTCTGTGGCTTTTTACAGTGTCAAGTAAATCAAATTAATATTAGTCAAGTGAATGGGAATTCATCAATTTTCACCAGAAAATTCGGGTCTTCACAGTTTCAGAAGTGTGAAGTCTTTCACAGTCTGGTCCATAGGGTCAAAAAAAGGAGAAGATGAAGTTCATTATTTAAAGCTCATTTTTACTTCCTGATGGAATATGTAATATTTGGGATAAACAATAGTCATGAAGCCCACAGAAATCCCCTAAGAAGGAATTTCTTATTAAATTAGCAGGAGGGAAGGAATCAAATAAGTGGTTCCAGTTCAGGGAACAACACCAATACCAGGCAATGGATTCTGTCTTGGCTGAGAAAAATGCAACCATTTTGGAGACTTCTCAGCACTTTCTCTAGTGAAAGTGGAGAATTTCTGTGTTCAGCTATGCCCTTTGCTGAGTTTTCTGAGAGTTCTTTTCCACTTATGCAAGTGTGCACAGACAGATCAGAATAAAATAATAACATAAAGTTTCCCATCATTGCCAAAATTTTCCTTTTTCAACAAGCCTACAAAGCGTGGAAAAACAGAGCCATAAGTGGTTTTGTACTCCAGAGTAGATATTTTGCTACCTTTTTAAAATGTATTTTGAACATGGAACTGAGAGAAGCACTATAAAATTGAGATACGTCATGTCTTCAATAATCCAGACATACAGACATTATTCCCTCAGTAAATCTTTGGGTCTCTTGGAGGAGTTGTATTTCTCAGACATGACATGAGTCAGACACTGCAGCAAATTCCAGGCAATCCATTAAGGATGTCACACCCTGCTCTTCCCTCCCTGTCCTTCCCAAGGTGAACACCAGTGCCATCAGCAAGTGGTTTGTGAAGGTGTCTGTGAGTGCTGGCAGGTAAATAATTTTTTTAAAGCCAAGTTAACAGTCCATGTAATCATGTGCATCAATCTGACTTGTGCAGAGGCAGCTGCTCTGCTCAGCCTGCTCTGGTGAGGAGCTCAGGATGGGCAAGAGAAATGAGAGCACCAGGCTGACAGAGGGGCACAGAGGCAGAAAAGAAGGGCTATAAACCCCCAAAGTGTGAGAGACAGAGGAGCTGTGCTGGCCCTGTGCTAAAGGAATGGAAGTTGTCACAGGTTTGTAGGTGGCTGTTTAGGTAATTCTTCTAAAATTGCTGGAAGAGCTGTAATGCTCCTTTCAGAGAGAAAAAACCAGCAAAATATCAAAATATCTGAGATGCCAAGGTTGTGTACAAGGAATCTGCGTGGCTGCAAATGCCTTTCAACCTTTTGATGATATCTGCATCAGGCGTTAGGTGCTAATGGTTGTGGGGCAAGCAGAGCCTGATCCTGCTGAACAATCCCAGCTCTTTTCTGTTTGGAAGGGTTCCTTTAGGCCCTGACAACTTTTGTGAGTGTCAGTCACCAAAGAATGAATCTCCCTGGATGTTTCAAAAGGCCTGGCATAAACCACATGACAAAAATGATATTTCTGTTACAGGGAGATGCTGTGTCACAACTTTCCAACAAAGAGCAGCTGGAAAAATCCACCATCCTTCCTGCAAGAGGCTCCTTGAGCACCAGACTGAGTGCTCAGTGTCATGTTCTGTGATCAGATAGGTGCTAGTGGCAGCCCATAGCTATGGATAAGTTCATTAGTTCTCCCAGTGTTTTTACAATAAATAGTATTTCAAAAAGTACAATTTTGTATCCCCTACTGAACCTTGACACATTGCACTAGAGACCACTCATTTAATTAAGTTCCTTTTTCTCCTCTGTGCTACCTTTGAGTAGCAGAGTCCTCCTGTGCTTAGGCCAGAGAGACCACGAGCTCCTGGTGTCCTTCTGGGGCACTTGGACACCTCCCACACCTTCTCCCAGCACTCCACATGAAGACTTGGATCCCCTCACACTGCTGAGAACGTCCATCCCTCTGCACTTCAGATGAGTTTTCATTGCTTTGTCTTCAGCAGAGCTGCAGAGCTTCCATCTCCTCTGTCAGAGCTGCAGCTGGTGTGGCTTTTCCAAGTGAGTGATGGCCCAGTGCTGTCACTCTAAGGATATATTACTCACTCAGGGTATTTGCATCTTGAGCTGGACTGACAAGAAGATGAAAAGGAGGCTTGGTTGTGTGGCCAGCTTTTGTTTCATAATTTAAAAGAGTTTTTGTATTCATGCATAGTGTCCCTGTTTCAGTGTCCCTATTTCATCCAGAAGGTGGAAAAATTTATAGCTCCCAGATCCCACATTTTCTTTAAAATACAGTTTAATAATCAAAATTGGGACATTGATGAAGAATAATTAAAAATCTATTTCTTATTGACCATTTGTAGTTTAAAACTATTTCAGTAGTAGAATAAACCAATCACATGGAAAAAAGAAGACAAATTAATTTTGCCACTTTTAACTGCAAGTCCTCCACGTGAAATATTTCACATAATGTCAGAAGGAAGTAAAATTTTTCACAGATGCTTCTGTTTTCTGCTTGGAAGACAGGAACCTCAAACCAGCCCAGATTCATGTTTTGAGAAATGCAGTGATTCCAGCTTGGAGCTGAGAGATCATTGAGGCCATTTTGAAAGGCATTGGTTCAGTTTTAATCAATGTGAAGAAACCCCTACAACCAGTCCTTCCTTGTCCTGCAGGAGAACTCCAAGGCTCTGCCAGTGCTCAGCCTCACATGTGCTGTGAGTACACAGGGGAACGTGATCCATACATAAAAATAAAAGGGTTGGTGTGAATTAAATAACAAAACTTATCGCTTTCTGCAATGTTCTATCAGCAACTTGCACATTTTTGCAGATGCTCCCCAAAATCTCCTTGGCACAGGCCACACAAACACAGGGAGCAGCAGAAGGCACCAGCAGGTGTCTGCATGAAATCCTGCTCCTGGAGAGATTTCCAAAAGCAATTGCACTGCCATACCTTTGATCTTTTCCCCAACCAAAAGCAAGTTGTGGGTTTGTTTTGTCTGGGTTTTTTTTCCCCTTCTCTTGCAATCCATTCCACAGCCACAAATGCATTTCACAGAATTTCTGCCCTGCATGTTTTTCAGCTGCCATGAGGTATTTGAAACCTGACTGGCAAGGCTAAATATCTTCCACTCTTGTCTATACAGAGTCTTTATTTAAAGGAATCTTCCTTTCTTTAAGTCATATCACATGGCTCTGAGTTTTAACACAAGATCTCAAACACCACATCAACCTCCTGTAGCTGAATAGCAGAATTAATTTTAATTTAAGCCTTTAAAGATCAGGTAGACATTTGGAATTCAGAAATTTTTTCTCATAATTGACAAGATTGCCATGCCAGATCATCAGCTGACCAATACAGATATATAGGTCCTACTAACAAAAATAAATACACATTCCTGCATACTGAAAACCCTCAAGCACTTACACAAAAACATATGTCTCCTGGTACACTTTAGGCGTGCCATCTGTCCTGCTACCTTGTTAGCAAATACAAAGATGTAATATCTGCTGAAAAGCATTTACCATCTAAAGTGAATAAAGAAATGATGGTGATATTGTGGAAGAGAGGTTAGTCCACATGTAAGGAAAATCAGGTTGTGAGCACAGGGAGTGACAGTGTTTCTCCTGTGCCACGCATCTCTCTCCCCACAGCAAGGACAACCTTCCTGCCCATGTTTCCATAATGAATTCAGAGAGAAGATGAGGGGTTCAGTGTCCAGCATTGAGGTTTGTGTTTACAATGAGTTCTTACAGAGATTCTTAAAGCCTTGATCTTGGTGATCAAGGTGATGGTGTTATTTAATTTGCTTTGTATTTGTCATGGCAATGAAGAGTCCATTTTTTTAACTGGCACAACTGGATTTGAAGAGGGACCTTCTGGGCTGCTTTTTAGCTGCTGCTGTAATTGCCAGAGAGATCTGGATAATGTATTCCCATGAGGAAAGCAATGTAGTCCATGATGGGAGAAAGAAAGAAAGAAAGAAGTGGTCCATCAGAAGGTTTTCTGGCAAGAACTGAGCCATGGTATGAAGAATGTGACAGCACCCAGGATGGAAAGGGAGGCAATGTTCCAGATGGCAGGGCATGCAGATAAGTTTCTCATGCTTGTAGGCACCTCAGTAATTCTCATTTTTTAATCCAAAAAGAATTGTTACATCATTTCCTTCCGTGGCAAAAAGCTTGATAACATGACCTTGTGCCGCTGCTCAGGGTGACACACTCACACAGGCACGTCCTTCCTCTCTTGTTCAGCCCTCCTGCCTTGCCCTTTCCCCATCAGCAGCATTCCAGGTCACTTTCCAAGTGCCTTTCCTCCCTGAGCTGCCCGGTGAGCCCTGGGATGCTGCTCTGCTTCCCCCAGTTAGTGCCTCTCCTTCAGCATCTCCTGTCAGTCACTGCCCTGCCAGGGGTGTTGCTCCCAGCAATGCCAGCTCAACAAAGAGGCGACAAGCAGCCTAATGCTTGCCAGCAGCTGGAGTGAGGCTGGGGCAGAGTGGCTCTTTCAAGTGTTTGAGGCATCTCTGAAATATTCACACATACAAGAACAAATCACTGCACGCGAACACGGGCGGCAAAGCGACATCTGAGTGTCCCTCTCTGGTACCAGCTGCAGCTCAGCCCTGCTGCTAGAGGCAGGGATGTTCACTAATTGGATGGAAGGCTTTGGCACTCCCCTGTGCATGCTCTCCTCACTGGGAAAGCAGAGTCAGCACAGCCCTTCCCAGCTCCTCAGGACAGCACCATGCACCGGGAGGAGCCGGTGCTGCCAGCCCAGCCCTCGGAGCCTGCAGGGCCCCAGCCCTTGGAGTCATTGCAAAAGAGGGGAAACAGCTGGGCTGAGTTTGAGAGACAGGAATTTATCATTCCTGGAAGGGAGGGAAAGCAGGAGCGTCTCTGAAGAACCCCACCTGCAGAGGCTGCCAAGTGCCTCGCACAGGTTCTCCTTCCAAGCAGCCTCTGCCACCAAGGAGATGCTCCCTCCCCGTTCCTGCTGCTGCTGCAGCTCCACAGCACTTTCAACTTGTCAATTTACAGCTGCAGCACCAACTTTAGATTTCATTTTCTCAGAAGTGGATGAGAAAAAATAAGCTGAATGAGAAAAAAGTGTCTCCTACCTTACCAAGACTGACTTTGACTCTCTAACCTGATATTAAGGGCTGACACAGTAATTTCTTCCTACATTGTTTATAATTTTCTGATCATAGACTCCCTAAGTAGAGCATAAATTCTGGAGATGGGGTGGTGGTGTTGTACATCACACACCGTTTAACACTGACACAAAATCCTTCATCTTCAGGAATGCAAATTTCCTGCAGATATATGATCCAGTTTATGTGTGTGCATACTAAAACCACACAAAATAGTTGAGTCATTGCTTCAAAAATCCATTCCAAAAGATAAAAAAAAAAATAATCCCCACTGCCAGTTTCCTGTCCTAACAAACATTTCTGACTCCTAATATTCATTTAAACCTGTGTTACAGTACAGTGTTTTAAGTGAGGCTGTGTTCCAGTATGTAATGTTGTAGTTACACCAGTATGAAGTCTACTATCCACGAAAAAAAGATCTTTGCATTAAAGGACATCAAAAAGTCCTCTTCACTCTGGGATTCCACATTTCCTTTAAGCCACTCGCAGTGGCCTTGCAGATCACAGGTGGGTGACAGTGTGGGTACCTTTATCTAGTCCATCCTCCTCTTGATTATCAGGAATATTTTTACCATTCTTACCACATGTTTTAAATTATTCAGTGAGGATTCTACTGTATCCAAAGGCAATCTAATCCCTTACCAACATTAGAAAACTGACTCTTTTCATTTTCCCTTCATAAAGGTGAAATGCTACATTTGTTTTCCTGGTCTCTATACACAGGGAGAACAATTTGATGGTGACATGTTTGAAATATCTTGTAGTCCTCATTTCTCCCTCAGTGTTGTCTTTGCTTAAGCAGAGCAGTCCAGATCTTTTGTTCACATCTGCTGCCATTTTAGTCCCTCTTCTCTGACTTCATTTTTTTCAACAACTTTCCCAAAACATGAATTTCACATCCAGAGATAATTTACTTGTTGAAGCAAACTAATAATTACTGCCTGTATTTTACCAAGACTGCATTTATTTTACTTTTTTTTTCTGCAATAACATAACCTCATTGACTGCCACAGAGTTTATGGTGGCAGTGAATACACAGAGAGAATCCCACAGCTCCCACAAAACTTCAGCATTATGATGCATGTTACATACTTTTCTGACTACAGTATTTAGCAATTATTCAATTGGATTTCATCTGAAATTTTTCTTGTATCTGGTTGGCCAATCATTCATGGAAAGCCTCAGCCTCATGATGGAAAGGGGTAGGATATATAACATTTCACTTGATCAGGTTTGCTAAGGAGAGGAAATGGGTTCTGTAATGCTGCACCTGACATGAAAGGCTTTGGATTTGCATTCCAGACCTTTTAGTAGTTTCCTATTAGAATAATACTCAAAATGAAGGAAACAATAAATGTTAAATGCTAATCGAAAGGGTTGCAAATTATTTGGGGGAATGTGGCTCCTAGACCTGGCTAGATTTATAGCAATGTCAATATGTGAGGGATTTTTAAGCATCATTATATACTGTATTCCTGTTGATGCTTCTCCACTTATTGCTGTGGTAATACATTTGGCACAAGGGACATATATAATGCTAACATTTCTATGATATACATACCAAATAAAAGCTTTTTCAATTTCATTATTTTGACAGGCAGATTCCATTAATACATCCACAACAATAATGTTCCTTTTCTTCAGGATCTAAGAGAAGAGGATTATTAAAAATTACAAACAATGCTCCTATACATTTAATCTCTCCAAATTCACTTTACAATTGCTGTCAGCATCAATAATGTCAGCCAGTATAATCAGGTTTGTATAAAACATCAGAACTTGTATATTTTCCAAATGGGATTTGTTTCCCCATCTACCAATGCAGCTGTTTTGGTTTGAGGCTTTTTTTGTGGTTTGTTTTTATGTCAGAGAATGATGTTCCATGGGGAACAGAAGTGCTGTGCCACAGCCAGGCTGCAGCTCCTTCATCTCATCCCCTTCTCCATCTGTACCCTTGCTCCACCTTTCAGTTTCAAAATCCATGTGTAAATACTGAGAGGAGCAGGGAGAGGAGGCAGCTCCAGCAATCCATGTCCCTCCTCAGCTGTCACGGGCTGGAGCACAAGGACTGCCCCACAGGCCAGTGGGAAAATTGCTTCAGAGCTTCCTGAGAACTCATTTGTTTGTACCACTTGTTTACTTCTCAGTATAAAATAGAAGTTAAAATAATTCCTGTGGCCAAATAATACCGTGAGTAATTTTTCCCAGGTTTAGTGTGGATTTTAAAGGATGCTTGTTTGCCTGGTATTAGGCTTGGTATTTCCAGTGCAGGACAAATATTCTCATTAATGACAAGACGAGGATGCTGCAGGTCCAGCTGCTCTGGTGGAATTCTGAAACACAGCTACAGCTTGGGAAATTCAACTCCTACTAATTTCAATATATGGAGCAATTGAATCCTTTTGAAATCCACATTTTCATTAAGACATTAAAGAAAAATATCGTATCTTCATGTGCGTTGCTCTTAAGTCAAACTATGCCTAGTGATTTAATCTTAATTTTCTTTTTTCCTCTATTTTCTTTTATTTTTTTTAATCTAACCTTGTGTATAACCTTGTATTTAATCTACCTATGTATGTAACATTTCTAAAATCAGTTTCACTCATGCCTTTGAACAAAACAAGTACATGCAACCCCTTTCACACCAGACTTATCAGCTAATCTATCAAACAAAATACAATTTATTTTTTCCATTAAGTTCCTGGAAAGTCAAGCTAAGTGAGAGCAACTGGAGTTTGTTGCTGGACTCATATGTTTTCCCAACAATCTAGGAGTTGTCAGGCAACAATTGCTAAGATACAGGGGCATTTGTATCTCAAATCTGAAGTGGTTGAAACTGGGAAGTGTTTACAGACTGCTGAATGTTGTCTGCACACCAGGTTTCCAGCAGCATCTTTTTGATGGTGATTGCTTATCAGCACCCACTTTAGATGGAACAAAGGGCTTTTATTCTTTTATATTCTGCTGTGTCTCTGATGGGGGGGAGTGTCTCTGATGGGGGGAAGTAACAGAGGATGGCCCCAGTGTTGGGGCAATGACATGTGGATGACACCCGTGTCTGGTGGGCTTCACAAGCATGTAAGCCCTGCTCCCAGCTCAGCCAGGGCTCCCCTCACAGCCTCTGGCTCCCCTTTTTTAACTCCCAGTTTGAGACAGACACATGGGAGATGTGTGCAGGGATAGAGATCCAAAGGGGGGCTGCAGGCTGACACGGATTACATTGATCTGCAGTCAGTGCTCACAGAGCCTGAGTGGCTCATTCTGCCTTCTGTTCCTGCTTGGAGAGGCACCTTCAGTCTGTCTGTCTGCTCCAGACACCGAGTGCCACCTGCTGAGCACCCACAGCCCAGGAGCTGCCAGAACTCCATCCTTAACGTGGATGCACCTCAACAGACACAACCACTGCACAGCGTCTCAGTTCTGACCTAAAATGTGCAAAATGCCTCTCAGAATAGGTAAAAAATAGAAAATAGACTGAAATGTGGAAGTGTAGGGATGTTTGGTTAAGCTGTGGTTATTCCCTCAGCTGTCCTGCATGGTCGTGGAAGTGCTTTAATAAACAGAGGTTCAGGGAATCTGAAAGGCACTTGGTATTTTGCTAAAGGTTCCAGAGGTATGTTGTGGTCAAATCTTGATTAAGATCAGAAGCTAGAAATAGTGAAGCAGTTGAATGTGTTGATATTTAGCTAAATAAAACCTGTTTACATGTCTGATAATCATCTCAGTTAAGCAAAGCAAGAAAAAGAGAAAAAGCACCTCAAAATTTTCTTGCCAAGAGAAACTTTGTGCTCAGTGCTCTGAAAATGTGCTTTTTGGGAGATCAACAAACCCTTAAGTGACAGATACTAGAAGAACACTCTCAGAAGTAGCTGGATTTAATAATGTATTTAATATTCTATCATACACCAGACAGAGCTATCATTTTGCATCCTTAGAAACTGCGCTGTTCTCTCAGCGAGACAGAGAACAATACAGAAATAACAGTGAGAGGGATTCTTGACAAACTGCTACCAAAGAGGTTATGCAAATGCACAGTGTGCTGCTTGCAGCTCCTTTTTTCCCAGCAAAATGGCATCTCTGTGCCAAAAGGAGCTAGGCATGACCTCTCTGATGGGTGGGACAAGACAAAGGGATTCCAGTCAAAAGGCAGAAATGCTGAAGTTCCACTAAAAGCAAAACAAATTCAAGAAAGGAATCCCACTCAGTCCGTTGTGCTTTGAATTTCACTCCAGCAGGAGATTAGAGGCTGAAAATTTGCTTCAAATGACTACACAGAAAACTTTGCAACTGTTCTGCAAAAGGGATTTGCCTGTAAGCAAAAAGATACAGATTTGCCCACCTTGCTTAGAGCCAGTGGACACAGAATTAATAATATGACTTTCCTTACTTCAGAGAGCTTCTATTCAGATAGTTGGCACAAAAAATTAAGCAAGTGAAATTATGAAGTAAAAACAGTTCAAGGTCAAAAGATTTTGCAAGTGATGAGCTGACACTGGAGTTATGTATATTGATCAGCATCTCATGAACAAAGGATTTAGGCTGGATCTATACTTTATTGCAAACCTTTCTTTCAAACTATTAGATTTTTGTGTTTATAGACCAGATTTGTAATTTAAGGGAAGGATTTAGGAGCCTAAAGGATGTAAGCACTCAGCTGTTTATGAAGTTCAATGGCATTTGAGTGTCTGACTCCCTCAGGCTCTAGTCTGAATTCGTAACTTATTGACAATAGTTTTTCAGCTCAGGAAGCACAAAATGGTTGCCCTTTACAGTAACAGAATATTTGCTTCAAAGCCATAACAATAATCTAGTCTGACTTCCAGGGACTGTTTTGTGGTCACAATCAGGATGTCAAACTGTATCTCAATGGAAAATTCAGGATATGGGAATGATTACTTTAATACAGATTTACAATCAGAAGTTTCTGCCTAAAAGATAACATCACCTCCTCCAGCTTCTCACACCCAAAAAACCTTTTTACTCTGGTCTGTTCCCTGACCAGATCTTTTCTTTTCAGCAGACCTTCAGCCCAGACCAGAAATGCTTCCTCAGCATCTCTGACTGGGCCTGATCCAAGGCTTTATTCCCAGCTCTCTCCCCTCAGGAGTTGGTTTGGTTCCAGAAATCACCCCAGTCCAACATCTCAGTGCTGCTGTCCAGCTGGGAGAGCCTAAATTGCACCTTAGGCCATAAAGCCAAGAGTTGGGTGTGATGTGGATGGATCTGCAGGGCTGGGTGAAGATTCACTTCGATTCGTGGGCTTTAAAGGCAGATATTGGAGGAATAAGTTATAGTAAATATCTGCATGTGCACAAAAAGCCGTGTCCCTTTGCAAAGGATCTCACTTGTCTGGAGAACAAACAGGGCTGAGACACATCCTGCTGCCCTGAGAGTCGGGCTGGCCATGGGGAGGGAAATAATGCCTGGTTTATGATTCTTCATGTTAGATAAAGGATATTAAAGTTCATAGCTGTCACTGCATAACATCCCCTGACTGCTAAAATAGCTGTTATAAAGTGCAAAGAGACAGCAGGGAAATGGGAAGGCTTTGCAAGGGGGCCAAAACAAGGATGGATGTAGCTCTGATGAGAGCATTTAATAACATCTCTGAGCTGCTCTTGCAACACAATGCCCACAAACAGTGATTACTGCTTGTCTGAGGGTGTGAGGAGGGAAATTCTAAGGCAAAGTTAATTTACATCTTAAAATAGTTTCCTCTTAAAAGACACACCATGGTAACAAAATTTCAGTATTGTAATGATTAATGTCACCACGCTGCACTGACTCTACTGCCTCGTCATTAAATGGAAGGTATTCAGTTGTAAGGCACTTGAATATGATAATGGTTTATGTATTAACTCCTTCACCTTGCAATTTCTTGACCTATTTTTCATTTTTAGAGGCACATAATGATGGAATGCATACAGTAGCACAAACTGAAAACAGTCCCTGAGTTGTCCTGGGGGAAGGAGAGACACTGTTGCTACTGGCTTTGCATAAGCTTTTCTTGAGCATTAAAAAATAAAAATTCAAATAATGATGTTCCTGTGCCGTGTTAAAACCACCTACATTGAAAGATCTTGGGATTTTACCCTGAGTTGTCCTGGGGGAAGGAGAGACACTGTTGCTACTGGCTTTGCATAAGCTTTTCTTGAGCATTAAAAAAAAAATAAAAATTCCAATAATGATGTTCCTGTGCCATGTTAAAACCACCTACATTGAAAGATCTCGGGATTTTGAATCAGTAGATGTGTGTGTTTGGATTTTTCACCTGTTTCTGTGAATGTCTCACTCTGATGTTTGCCAAGTATCTTGCACCAACTATTTGAATTCCTAAAGTTACCGAGTTCAACAAGATACTGAAATAAACCTCGATTTTTCATCTCCCACACTCCCCATTCAAGTCAAGCACAGGATTGTTTCACCCTCATCTTGGTCTTGTTAGCAAATACCCAGCAACCTCATAGCAGGGTGTCACTTTTCCTCCTCATTTCTCATATAACTGGCTTCTCTACATGAAAGCACAGACTATAAATAATATTGGCTCTTTAGCTTAAAAAATGCATATCCTGATGAATATCCTGATGAATATCTATTCAGCACATTAAAAATACCATCCATGCCTGGCTTTCATTTGGCTCATAAACCTGAACATTGCGAAAAACTAAAGACAATATTTATTCAGCACATCAGCACAGCATCATCTGAGGAAACTTCATATTTCTGTTTAGGATACGTGCACACTTCCTATTACTTCCCTGTCAAAACACTTCACAATCTCTGGAAGTATTTCTTTGAGACAGGAAGGACAGTTCCCATTTCACAGCTGGAGAGATGTAACAGACAGATTTATGACACTTAATTTCCACTAATTCCAGATGCTGAGTAGTTTATTAAAATCTGACTGCATGTCACTTGCCCAGGGTCACAGAGGAGTCTCACAAAGTGTGATTTTCAGAGCTGTGGATCAGCAGTGAGCCTGCTGGAACACAAACCTGCCTGATTTTCCCCTCATGCTGAAGGCACTTTATTTTAAATACCATGACCAGGTGTATACAGCAGCATTAGCTCAGGTTTTCAGTTCAGTCTGAGCCAAACCTTCCCCATTATCCATCACACCACAGTGGTATTTGCTCTCTCTCTCTGCTTTGGAGCCACCTGGATCTTCAAGCAAGAAAACTGAAATAATTTCTTAATTACTGGCCTTGGCAGTGCTTCCCAGCTCCTGTGATGGATGCAGGCTCCAGTTACCTTTTCCTGTTCTCTTGGAACAAGATGCAAACACAAACTTCCTCCTGCAGCTGAGATCCTGATTTTCTTGGGAGGAGCCAGTGCTGTGTCTGGAGAGGGATTCTGCAGTTTTACTCTTCCCTGCACGAGGCAGTGATGTCTTTGCAGTTACATCCTGCCCGTGACAGGGCTCTGCTAACAATTAACATCAAACCTCTCCAGCTTTAGTCTTGAGTCACTCCACAGCTCTTTTTCCTTCTTTATTCCAGTTTGGATTTGAAGAGATACTCCTTTCCGCTGTGATTTCTGAGCATCTCTGAGTAAGGAGTTGCCCAGATTCTACAGTCCAGACTTTCTCATCCTCCAAGATCATTGGGAAAGTTAAGCTTGTTTTTTTCCCAATTCCATGTGTCTCCTTCTGAATATAAACTTTTCAAAACATCCTCTCTTCATCAAGACGTGGTTCCTACTGTGTCCTGCTGGCATCAGTGTCCTGGTCACAGTCAGGGATGCTCTGACCAAGGAAAGTGTGGGCTCCCATCCTCTCCCTTTGCTTTATTCCATCACTCTGGCTTTGCCAGAATCATCCCCGATTTTCCCTAAAATAACAAAAAGAAGAAAATAACAAAAAGGAATGGGAAATTCTTTCCACTGTAGATGGAAATAGGACTTCACTTGTCACTACTGCTTTCAAATGAATTTCTAAATGAAAAAAAAAAGCCTTTTACACTGTCAGTACTGAAACATGGGGATGACAGGTTCTGTTGGTTTTCCATCAGTTACAGCCTGTGTCAGCAGCTTTGCAGGATCCAGGATACACTCCAGTTTCTACACTAAAAGCCATTTCTTTATTCTGCCTTTCTGCTAGGAGCAACTGTGAGTGCCAGTGCCTTGTAATATGTTTGCTATTATTTTTTCCATATAAAATTCTGTAACATGTTCTCTACAAGATTTGTTGGTGCAGCTTCCACAATCACCTTGTATTCTTTTCCTTATCTCTCCCAAATGCAATTCAATTAAGTAGTTTGGTGGTGTTTGTATTAATCTAAGCAGCATTCTTGGCAAGGTGACAAGCTGTACTGGACTGAGATTTTTTGGGTTTATGATAGTCCTGGCTACAGCTGATGGTTTTTAAACAAAATGTCTGAAAACAAAAACACGGATGCTTTTAAAGATGAGATTGCTATCTCTGGCTATGTAGAAGCTATTCTGGGCAAGAAGAAAATACTACAGGATAAAAAAACAAACCACCCCTTCACAAATATCCCGCAAAATATGTCCAAAAAATTCAAAAGCACAAACAGTAGCTCTATCTGTTACTGCTTTTCTTGCAGAAGCATCTTGAAGCCCTAATTAAGCCCTAAAATCTCTTTTTTCAGGCTCTGTCAAGGACTAAAAGATGCCACCTGCCCACACAATCCATGGATAAGATTCACTGATGTTTGATGGAGATCAGGAAAGATGATGAACTGGTAATCTACAGTTCTGAAACAAATAGGCAAGTTTAGTATTTTCTCTTTTATATTAATATACTCATCCCCTTAATCCTAGACATGGTGCCTTTAGCACTTCTTCGTAATTAAGTCAGAACTTAGAGCTGTGGTGCTTGCCTCACCAGCTGTTTACAAACCCCCCTGCATGGCTGAGCTGAGCTGCAATAACTCCTCTAACTCAGCTCCTGCCCTTTCACAGGGGAGGTTTCAACTGTGACACTCTGGGGCACTTTGCAAATGCCTAGGGAGCAAAAAAAGAGAATGCAGAGTGCATGGAGATCACTCTCAGCATCTGCATATTCAGGGTTTGACCCCAGGTCCAAGGCAGGGTTTCTTGTTTAATTGCATTTCACTTCTGGACAATAACCTCAGTGTGACAGGAAGCAGATTTCGAGTCAGGAAATTTCACACTAACCCCAAGTACATTTATGTCATCAGGAGCTGCAGTTTGACACTATCAAGTGTCTCCCTGAGCCATGAATTAGGCATTCTGAAACACTGAATGGAGAGAGGGAAGCTGATCTCAGATTTTTGTTTCTTTTTTGAAGTATCCATTACCACAGTGTGCAGAGCATCCATTCTGTTTATGGGATTGATAGATTTGAATAGTGGAAATATTTACCAGAACATGCAAAATGGACATATAGAAAGTTATATATTGAAGGCCAGAGGCAAACATTAATTCCTTCTCTGTGCCTGAAAGTGTCCATTTGTTGGTTTAAATGGATTCTACCATGTCCTCTATACTTTTAGAAATTCTTTGAATAAAACCCTTTGAAAAGCAACCAGGATGGAATAAGGTAGATAGAGAACAATACAGATATATTTCTTATCAGTCATTGCTGCTGTCTCTTCTTCATAAAAAAACAGCAGAAAATAGAAAGTTTTCTGTATAAAGGACATGGCTTAAGAGAAAAAAACAATATCTGCTTAAGATTTGCATATTGGCCTCCTCACATCCCTTTTCCTCAGACTGCTGTGTAGCCATTAAGTGACCCTTTCTTTGTGTGATGCTGGTGAGAAATGGGCTATTTCTTAAGGAAAAAAACCTCCTTTTCACTGACCATATCAAAATATACACTTTGTAAGCAGATTTGTTTTCAAATGAGGTATTAATAATCCTTCCTTGGTGTAACTCCTTGGTACTGAGAGGTTGATAACTGGCCTGCTTATGCCATCTCCTGGGTAATTACAGAACTGTCTCCACACAGGCACAGCCTCTATTGAGCAGCATTAATAATTATCAGTGCCTTGAAATAATTTGCTAATTGAATCCCTGAAGCAATTTTTTTCTTATGTCATAGAATTTAGAACAATTCAAAACTACAGGATTATTAATAACATATCATATTCAACTGTTATAAAAATCAGTAGATTATACCAAAAAGATCTTTGTGACTGCAGCCCCTACAATACTGATCTATTTAGTTAAGTTCTGTTTAATAAAAAATTACTTTTTTGTACTGATATTTTGCTAATGGGAGCTCCATTTGCTCAAAAGATTGGGATTTAATCTTTTGGGGATGATCAGAAAGAAGGAACAGATGTTAGCTGTGTCACAAAATATTTTACTGGAGATAATGGTGCTGTGGGACTCCCCCTCTCTGAAGCAATCAGCACAAGAACCTACAAAGAACAGATGATGTTGTATGAGCTCCTGGAAATTTCAGCTTTGCTGTTCTGTTCATTCATTCCATCCTGCCAAGTCTCATATTCGTGAATTACACCTGTCTAGGGGACAGGGGAAAGGGCTGAAGGGCCTTCACTGTCCTCTGGAACCTCATTTTGCTTCATTTTCCATAGAATTAAATGGTTTTGTTGCAAACTGGGTTTGCCTGCAGCATCCTCAGTGGGAGAGGTGGCACAGGCAGAGCAGAGAAAATGGTGGGATTTGTCCTTCAGGGTAAAAAATACTTTGTGAATTTGAGTTTCAGTTCACACCTCACAGAGTAACTGGGAATAGCTGATTCCTACAAGTGTTAAGGAAAACAAAGTGGGCATCTGAAATACTAAATATTCCCATTTTTCCAGGGAAAAATGTTTTTTGAGAAATGTTTTTTGAGAAATGTCCAGTGCCTAAGACAGTTCACACCTCACAGAGTAACTGGGAATAGCTGATTCCTACAAGTGTTAAGGAAAACAAAGTGGGCATCTGAAATATCAAATATTCACATTTTTCCAGTGTCTTTTGTTTTTTGAGAAGTGTCCAGTCCCTAAGGATTGTGCATTCAGCATAGAATTTAGTAATTACAGTAGGTATTGAGAGTTCTGTAATTCCAGGCACCAAGGAGGGGTCCTGGGCAGGCCCAGGCCAATGAGCCACATTTCTCTAACAGCAGCAGATGTTTCCATTGTGAAGGCTTCTCACCACTTTTGTAAAGTATGGAATAATGGGAGTGCAAAGAGCAGAAGCAGCACAAGGAAGGGATGGATGTTCTGCACCTGCTCGACTGTGCTTTGCATGTGCCTTCCCTCAATTTTCCCCAAGCACCAGTTTTCTGTCCAAGTGCTATTACAGGCTGAAGAGGAAAGCCATTGGAATGGTAGAAATCTCTCATTGTTCTCAGTTGTCAGCATCAGCACATGTTAAAAAAGGAAAAACCTGTTTCCAGTTTCTTTGAGGGTGATCATGGCCTTTGGACTCAGTTGGGAAACTTTGCCACTACCACACGTGCTATGATGTCTGTTCAGAAAACCTTGAGAGAAGCCTCCACCTTGGTCTGTGGGGTTTTTTTAAACACTAATCCAACACTCTGCTACTAAGTGTTTAATTATTAGGCTTGTGAAATACAACAACACCTAAGGCATTAATAGAAGGAACTAATTATAACCCTCTCAGCATGTGGTTTCCCCTTCACTTATAAAATCTCTTGTCATTTATCTGTCCTTTGAGTGACTTCTTGTAAAACCTTAATCAGGACAAATGGATCTTTCAGAGGGAAGAAAATGACCCCAAACTGGCACAGGAAGAATTGATTAAAACTCATAGTCCTTCTGTGGCAGCCCAAAGATCCCAGGGGATCCCATTGCTCAGCAGAGTGGAGGAAACAGCAGACAGGGAAGAGCTTTCTGTCTGACACAAAAAGACTTTATCACTGACGTGCTGACATCCCCTTTCTGTAGGACCAGCCTGTGATCAGTGTCTCTTGATTCCTTTAAAACTCAGCTTCAGAACTTTGGTTCCAGCCTGATTAATTTCCCCTTTACTGATTGTGTGTCATTTGCTTTTAAGTAAGATCTTTATAAACGAGGCAAAACAAAGACAGAGATGAAGATTGTGCAGAGATAAACATTTGTGCTGCTGGGACTCCCACTGGCTTGGGCACAGCAGGGGCCAGAAGTAATGGGGGTTCACAGGAGTCCTGATTAAACCTCTCACTGTGAACAGGTAATTGAAACACTACAGCAGTGGGAAAACAGCAAGCCATGGAGGTACTTAGTTTAAAGCAGACCCTGAAGGAGCCAGAGGCTTCACACACTCCCTGTGGCAGCAGGCATGAGCCAAGCCTGGGCTGGGGCCGTGGATAACACACAGAGAGCACTCTGGGCTCATCCTGTGGGCTCTGCTCGAGTTCTCTGCCTGGCTTGGGGATAGAAAGCACGAGCAGAGGGACCTTGGGAAGAAACGTGGCACCTGCCTGTGCTAAAGGTGAAATGCACAGCCCAGGTTTGCTGTGGGCACTGCAGGGATGGTGTGGGTCCAGCAGGGACAGAGCATCCTCCAGGAGAACCTCTGAAGGCTCCCTCAGTGATGGGACACTGATGGCTCTCCCTCACCCCTGGAGACAGGGCAGCAGAGCCGTGAGAGCCAGACTGGGGCAGCTTGGGGTGTCATGGCAATACTCACTGTGAGGTGTGGCACAAGTGAACCCTCTGTCTCCAGCTCTTCCCTCTTGGTTTGTCTCCTGGAGTTGCCTCCTGTGGTTGAGAGCCATTCACTGAGCCTGCAATAGTGCCTTAAAAGTGTGATGCAGGGGAGAAAAGTGCTGGTTTATGCCTCATTTTCACTTCTTAGTAACCATTGCTCCTCATGAAAGCCTCTAAATAAACCTTTTTGATTATAATAATTTGTTAGTGAACTGTTCCTCATCAGCCTGGGCCTCCTTTCTGCCAAACTCCTCTAAAAACTTACTGGCGTCTCAAGCAGAAGTTTCTGGGTTTTGAAACAATGGGAGATTAAAAATCTAATTCAGGTTTCCTTCACTCCCCATTGGGAAAAAATGTCAACTCAAACCTAATGCACAGATGGAGAAAAGAAGTAATTGTCATATGGAGCTGCCACACGTACCTACAACCCAGAGTCAGTGCTGGAGTTTTACTGTGTTCCAGATTTCCCCAGTTGATGTGTGACAGATTTCCTGTCCCTGTGTTGGCAACAGGATTTATAACAGCTTTCAGCAGTTTGAGTGGTTATTTGGGTGTTTGTACCATGTTTTGTCATTCCTCCATAAAAGTATGCAGTGATCATTAACAGGAGTTCAAGTGTCACATCACCAAATTGCTGACTGCAAATGCTTAGGGGGAAAAAACAGGAATATTTTTGGCCAGGTAGTTGCATAAATGACTGGGCTTGGTGGGAATTATGGCTATAATGATACTTCAGTTATTTCCGTGACAAAAGGAAATTTTGAACATCTAGATCCATTCTACAGGTCTCTTTTTAATTACAGGAGCTGACTTAGTATTGCTGTGCCTCTGTCCCTTAGCTGTAAAATGAAGGTTTTAATTATTTGCTGCTTCCATCACTGTTTGTTCCCAGAGATTTTGTGCTGGTTTGATGTGACCACAGCAGAGCACATTTCCCTCAGGTCTGCCCAAAAGGAATGGGCTAAAAGCTGCTGCAAAGGCCAGCATTGATGAAAGGCAAGATACTTTTGCAGCACCATTGAAAAGTGCCACTCCTTAGTTTGCCACAGCTCCGTGTGACTGTGCTCAGCTGAGCAGTTCCTTCAGCCTAAATTTCTGCTTTTAAAGTGTAAACTTTGCATCTTTATCTCACAATGGTGTTGGGAAGCTGAGTTAGCTTAGTGTGCGCAACTCTTCAAATCCCTGAAGAAGCTGAAACACTGAATGCTACCACCATGTGTGGGCACAGGCTGTGCAATTGTGAGAACCTCCAGGAAACATTCTCATTTCCCAAGAAATGAAGTTTTATTGAAACAGGTTTTTGTCCCATGCAAGAGAGAACTTTGCAAACATTAGCAAACATGGGGCTGATCACATCTCAGGTTTGGGTGACTGCAGGCACAGTGTGCTCCAACCCCATGACCAATGAACACACAGAACACTTCCATAATTATTTTCAGCCTTGCCTAATTTTTAGAAGAAACAGCAAAGCACAGCATAACTCTAATCTTACCAATATGGTTATTATCATCTGCAATAAAAATGTCACCTCAGGTATTAGCAGCGCTGCTAAATCACTGGCCTGACTTGAAGTCTTCCATCTGGAGTTGTAAGTTAAGGACAGTTTATCACAGGAGTGATTTATTGTGTAAACAGATCTTGCTGCTGGCATTTAGGAGAACGTGGCTGCCTGCCACTCAGCCAAATTCTTTTATCACACTTGACTGAAGTTTCCAGCCTTGAATTATTAGTTAATAATATCCGAGCGAAAGCATAATTTATTGTTTGAGTAAACTTTGAAACATAAAAACAGTGTCTTAGCTCCCAGACTTAGTGCTTGCCTTAGGCAAAGCATTTTTCTTTCAGCACAAAATTGTAATAGAACAGGAGAAAGATTTGTAACTAATTCCAACACTTCCTGCATGTATAATTTACCTAATGGCAGAACACAATCTCCTGAGCTGTTCTTCCCTCATTTCTGAATTGTAAGACCAGCAGCCTTCATGAGCAGAGGTCAATCACACACAGTCAGACATATCCAAACCTCAAAATTTAAAAGCAACACATCTGTGGTTTCCTGATAGGGAAATTTGATACCATCCCTCTTTTATCATTTCTGTTATATCAGTAGGGCTTGAGGAAACCCACGAGTTTCCCCCTCAGAGGCACTTGTGGCTAATTTAGAGCAAGAAGTTCTCTCATTGAAAGGAATAACCTTGTCTGACAACAATTCCTTACCATTTAGGGCATTATTTACAGCAGTGCCTTGACACCAACAGCCAGCAGATGCCAGCACACACACGAGCACTAAAAGTGCCTCTTTCATGCTAAAGGAGGGATGGTGCATGTGAGAAACAAACCCCTCTCCTCAAAACTTTAAGAGTTTAATACAGGATAATAAAGGACAGATCAATAAAGCAAAAGTAACAGTTCTGGGTGCATGGCAACAGCCAGAGGCACCCCCAACTCTTTAGCAAGCAGTCCCTCATACTGTTGAATTGCATTACTTCCCCAAATGACTGCACTTTTTCAGAGCCCGTTTACCACAGCTCTGCCTCAGGTTGCCACAGCATTGCCTAAGTCACAGCCACAGCCTGGCAGGGTCCAGCAGGGAGGCACTCCAGAGTGGGCTTCTGATGCCACTTCAGACTTGGTTTGCTGCTTTTATGGCATTTTGTTCTCTGCCTGGGCTGTCGTGGACTTCTGCCTTGTGAAGGCTGACCTAGAGCAGAGGGTAGACAGAGTTAAAGTAAGGATTTATTAGAAGGCCTCAGTGGATCCACCTTGGGCAGCACAAGAGCCCAGCCAGGGCTGCACCCAAGAGGAACCAAAATGGTCCCAAAATGCACGAGCACTCCCGGGGTCTCTCCCTGGGATCAGTTCTGCTCCATGTGCAGACTGCAGTTCATTGTCCAGTTCCAGCTGCAGCCCCTGCAGTCCCATCCTGCTTGTTTTTCTCTCTCCAGCCCACGTTGTTTGTGCTCTGGGGCTGAGATTTGGATCATTTGTCCTTGGTTCCCAGCTGGAGAAGGAATTGTTTTGTCTCCCTACTCTGTGAACAGAGCTCACCATCCCTTACCATGAATCCCAGAACGATGCACTAAAGCAGCACAGAATCTGAAAATATAAAAGTTAAAACATGAGGCATCAATACCTTTTGCAAGAGCAGTCATGTCTTGTGATCAATTTTTTGCAAGCCCTGTGATAGCCTTGCTTCATGCACAATTTTAGTTACACTGTTCACAAAAGCAATTACAATTAGCACTGTATCTACAAAAGCAGTTACAATTTATAATAATTTGCAAATGAAAATCTGTAATAGTGAAAGCCAACTGTTCCATAGCAGATTGTAACAGTGTAGAGCTGTCCCAAGTGTGTGAACCCAGTGAAGTAAACTTTCTCTTCAATGTTTCACTGTCATGTATAAAAGATATAAAATATGAATTGTACTAAACTTAATCTTGAATTTAAAGAGGCTACTTGTTGGAGGACTATACACTGCTCTAGCAGGTAACTGCCTTCTGTCTTCAAAACTGACTTATTTTCATATGGAACTCAGCCTGGAATTTCAAGTCTAGTTTTATCTAGGATATTTTTCCTTTGCATACTGAATTGAGGATCCTTAATATCAGATCTTCTATTTGTGTCAGTGTCAAAATCCCTCCACCACCTCTGCACAGTGGAACCTCGAGACATGCCAGGATTTTGGCTGCCCACGTGAAACATTGCAGGGAGGCAGAATGAAAGGCCAGGTGCTCATGCTGCAAACACTGCAATCCCTTCAAGCACAGATGGTCCTTTTTGCTGAAATTGTCACTGCTCCTGCCAAAAGCCTTTGCAGCACCATAGTCACATCTTTCTGACATTAACTGAGTGATGGAGATCACTTCTGACAGACCTCTTCCAGTGCAGAAAACACTGGTCTCAGAGTGTTCAAAAAATCATCAGGAAAGTCCTCACTGCCAATGGCGATGGAGCAGGGGGAGTTTCTGGGCTCTACCTCCTTCCTCAGTGTATCTGCAAGGTTCACAGGTGTCCCATAATCTTCCAGTGTGCTTTGGGAAGAGACTTTCTAAAGAAAGGAAGAAACGATGCAAATCAGCACAAAGGCTCCTACTGCCTTTTGGCTGAAAACCCCAGACAAAAGCAGTTTAATTAGCAGATATGCCCTTTTAGCAGTTTATTAGCAGTTAATTAGCAGTTATGACCTTTGTTTTGGCAGTCATGCCTGCTACCTGGAACACAAGTGAGTTGAGCTCACCCAGCTTAGCTGATGTTGAATCTCACAATATGACAGGCCTTGTGACACCCTGCACACTCAGCTTATTTTACCTAGAGTCCGGTCCAATTTGCCAAGTCCATTCCAGATTCCAGCTGAAATCCATTCCGGGTTTTCCCTTTTGCCGACTCCATTCCAGACTCCGGCCGGAATCCAGTCCAGGTTTTCGCTTGTGCCGACTCCATTCCAGACTCCAGCTGGAATCCAGTCCAGGTTGTTGCTTGTGCCAACTCCATTCCAGACTCTGGCTGGAATCCAGTCCAGGTTTTCCCTTTGCCGACTCCATTCCAGACTCCAGCTGGAATCCAGTCCAGGTTTTCCCTTTGCCGACTCCATTCCAGACTCCAGCTGGAATCCAGTCCAGGTTTTCCCTTTTGCCAAGTCCATTCCAGACTCAGGCCAGAATCCAGTCCAGGTTTTCCCTTTGCCGACTCCATTCCAGACTCCAGCTGTAATCCAGTCCAGGTTTTCCCTTTGCCGACTCCATTCCAGACTCCAGCTGTAATCCCGTCCAGGTTTTCCCTTTGCCGACTCCATTCCAGACTCCAGCTGTAATCCAGTCCAGGTTTTCCCTTTGCCGACTCCATTCCAGACTCCAGCTGGAATCCAGTCCAGGATTCCCCACACCCTGAGTCCCGGATGGAATTGCCCGAAGATGAAGGAAAATTCCGTATTTTTCTGGCTTCCCTTGGCCAGCAGGAGCCGGGGTGTGCTGAGCCGCCCCCTCCACCCAACACTGCAATACTGCAATTCTCTCCAAGAAAATTCAGTGGTGCCATCTTGAGAAAAAAAATACAACTCAGCAACAAACAGGGCAGTATCTCACTTTTATTGTAGCAAATATACGGGACCTTTGAATGACAAGATCACTTTCCCAAGGAATTACTAGCAAAAATATCCACAAAAAGTTCAAATAAATAAGAATACATGAATACCAACATCAAAAGCTGGTCTGCAAATCCTCAGTTAATCAAGTTCAGTCCTTCCAGCATGGTCTGTGTATTTTTCAGATGAAAAACCACTAATGCAATGGGAGCAACAAAGGCTCAATACCTTTAAAATAAGGCAAAAAATAGTGCATTCTAGGCAATTTCACACTGTAGAAATTTTATGTATCAGCTCCAAAAAAGCACATACTGGCTGAAAAAACTGCCAAAATTCTCTCGGAATTCTAACAAGATCCTTTAAATAACAAATACAAGGTCAAAATTACCTGAAACAATGAATGAAACACAGAAAGGACATGAACAGTGACAGGATGAGGGCAGATCTCGGAGTCTGGAGTCAAACAGGACAGCTTAGCCCAATGGAATCAGCACATTCCTCCCTGCAGCATTATCCTGCTGTATCCAACTGAAAACGAGGTGGGAAAATTACTGCCCTCAGCATGAGATGCAAGCAATGGAAAAAAAAAGGAATATAGCAAGAGAAAAACAATATTGCTTTAAATATTAAATATTTAAATTTTAAAGGAAAACAGTGTATACATATTAGAGTGAAATTCTGTTTCTTCAAATCTTCTAACAGAGTCATTTCACTGAAAAAAACTGAGTTGTTCGAAGTTTATACTCATGCAACTTGAAACAGAGTCTGGCTATTATTTGAAATACAACCTGAGCATATTTGTTCTGTAGATAATACTGCAGAACACTAAATCTTTACATTCTCTAGCAAAAAAATAAATCACTCTGTTTAAATATCTCACATCACAGTAATCTGTTCTTCAAAAAGCATCACCAGTGCTAGGCTTAGATCCATATGATCATATTGCTAAACCTTGTAAAAAAAAGGCTAATAGCCACACAAACATGGTGCTGTGGAAGTATTTTAAGTAATTCATTTTAAACTGAATGTGTTTGATGGAATAAATCTTTCTGCTCTGTTCAGAAGTGCTTCTAAAGACAATATCCAGCAATACAAAATGAAAGAAATATAAACCACAGTCCTCTTCATAAAAAGAGCTCTTTTCATCTGTAGGCCCAGAACATAGTGAAGATAAAATGGAAACAGGATAAAACCCAGCCCTTGCAGGTCTGCTCAGCCAAGATCTGTTTGTTGAGGCAAACACAGAATTTCTGCTTCTGTGTGTGAACAAAGACAAGCATATCAGAAGTGTCAAATCAATGACAGAAATTAGACTGGTGTGATTATCACATGAGACAAACCTACTTGGCCAGATCCCAGGTGGAGCCCAGTGACAAACATGTTTTCAGACTTCTTTAAAGTGCCATCACCACCTCCACCTGTTTCCCTTCTTAGTCTCCAACAACAGAATGGTGTCCATAAGATGACAAACACGACACTAAAACTTTCCTACTCTGTGACAAAAGACTTTTCCCAGTGCCAATCACCTCTGCTCTGGTCACAGCTGGTTGAAATGGGGTTTATTTATTCTTAAAGTGATTGTGCAAAACGTGCCAGTATCTACATGCCCTCCTTACAACCCAGGAAAGCTTCAATTTAGAAAATTTAGCATACAGCAATATCCAATGTTATAACGACATGCTAAATTACTTACTGCATCTAACAGAATTTGTTTTTAAAAAACTGCTATTCTGATTATTGACTGGATCCTGCTCACCTCAGGTTTGGTGCTTGTAACAGTGAACTAGAACAGTGCAATAAAATCCTGATTATTGGCAAAACAGCTCTCCTATTTTTCACTACTGCTCATGTGAATCAGGAAAACTTGGCTAAGGCAGGCTCGCAGAATTTGGCCAGAGCTTGAAATACTAGCACTGGGTGCAGGAACATTTCATCATCTAAAAAAGTTGAAATACATGAGGCTGGACCAAAACAAAAGGGTGAAACAGCAACACTGGGATGTGCTGGTCCTCTGCAGCTGCTGGTGTTCAGTCCCATCCTGAGTGCCACCACACCTCTGACACAGCCACCTTCTCTGGTCTTTGAGCATCTCAGATTCAGTTTCACTTGAATTGCATAGAGCTGAATGTACATGCAACTACAATTCATATTAAGTGTAACTTCACAAATACTGATTCTGAACATGTAATACTGTCTATTACATTCTTTTCCTTTACCAATTCAAAATTTCACATTTGGTCTCCAGTAGACTAGGAAAAAGCCACTAAAAATATTTCTTAGACTATTCCTGAGCAATATTTTTATGTACTGTAAAATACTACTTTATTACTACATTTCTTAATATTCTCACTTTTCAAACTACATATAAATTCATGCTTTGAAATTTTACAAAGCTGAAGATCTGGTAGGCACAATGAAAGATAGAAACAGCTAAGCATCTTAAAACCAAGATGAGCTCACCAAGAGAAGTGCAATTTAGCTATATACATCATGTACTCTTTAGTATTTGCTATTTTTCATTTTCTATCACAATGTGAAGGATCTTCTTGCAGAATCTGGTCCATCAGATCTCAGCTCACTTCTGAAGATGACTGGGACTGGTGGCTGAGGAGGAAAATACGTTGACCAGAATTTTAAAGTGAAAGTGAGAAACATTATTCAGAATTTCATCTTAACAAGATCCTGTCTCCTGCTGCTGTAATAGATCAAGTGACATTTGAATATTCTCAGAACTTTCCTTTCTCCCGTATCTCAGACACAAGAGAGACAGAAGGCCCAAGGACAGGACCCAATCCTGGTTGTACAATTTTCTACTGCAGGACACTTCTTCATCTCACCTTCCTAAACCTTAAGAAGCCAAGCTAGACTGGACCATAGGACAACAAAGAGTCATCTCAGATGACTAAAAATAGGTATCTTCTGCATCAAAATATATCTTTACTTGAACTTACAACACTCTTTAAATTATTTTTCTCTTAAGAATCTGGTTTTTATGTTTTGAGAGGCTACCAGTTCTGAAAACTAGGCCATACAGTCTCTGCTAAAAGCCTTAGTTTGCATGACTCAAATACATGCATGTGCAATTTGTAATCTGGTCATTTCCCCTAAATGACAAAAAGCATCATGGCCTACAAAATGAACTTCCAGAAAAGCTGTCTGTAAACACAGTGAAGACTCCAGGGTATAAAAATACACATTCCATTTTCTTAATCTGTCATTATTGAAGCTGTCTGGTCCCTAACACTTTGTCTTAAAAAGAATTCTTTCTGCATTAAAATATTTCAGAACGTTATCTCCATTCTTCTTCTTCTCAAAAAAATAATACCTATTTCATCCAAAAATTCCAATTCATCATCTTCTATGAAGAATTAGAGTTGACTTTGCATAGACAACAGGCTCCATTATTTTATAAAAACACCAAAATCAAACCTGTCTTACAAAAAGCACATTTGGGCCAGGAGAAAGAGCGTGGACCCTATTCCCTCACACCCAGCAGGGTAAGTACAAGGACACTCAGCTGGTGCAGACAGGATGTTCTACACTTCTCTAAACTTCACACTGTGCTATTGTTATCTTCATTGAGCAATTATAAATATTTTTGAGGAAAGACCAATGGAAGACATTTGCCTTCAGATAAAACATTTCCTGCTGGTTTAAGATCAAATCTATAGAAATGAACAGTGCTGACTCAGAACCACGTGCCAGGAACATTTTTCTCAGGATCTTCCTATGAAGAAAAAAAATATTCTTCTGCACTGGCCAGATCTTTCCAGCAGTCAAGGCGCACCAACATTCACTAATGAGTTTTCCCTCACTGAAATTTGCGTGGTGTTTGCTTTGTGCCATTTGTTTTTATTTTCCTGTCCACTGTTGGTTTTTTAGGAGGAACATAATTGCTGGCATTGCCATTTTTCTTTGGATTTGTACATGCGTATGTTTTTAAGCCTTTGATGGGAGCAGCTGCACCGTGGAATGCTGGGGTTTGCTTAGGAGGTCTGATGTTACCAACACTTTGGATTTTAGAGCTGCTCTCGGGGGGCTGCAGACTGAGCAGCTGCTGCTTTGCAGCTGGTTTCTTTCTCAGTTCACTCCTTCCATCACCAGTTTGCCTCTGAGAAGATGCACACCCCATTCTCTCAGGAACCTTCAGGTGACCTGCATGGGAACGCGCCTGGCGAGTCTCCTCGGAGCACAGCTCTGCCCTGTGACCCAAACAGCTCCTGGGCAGCCTGGCAGCACTGTCCTGGGGCACTGCCTGCCTGGGGGGCACAGGGCTGAGCAAGGCTTTGCCTTTTCCAGGGCTCTTGAGGGCACGGCTGGGCCCGGGGGCAGTCTGGGGCCGGGCTTTGGTGGCCCTGCCCCTCTCGCTCTGCACCGTCTGCATCTGCAGCCACTCCAGCTGCAGCAGGCGCTCCAGGTACCTCTCCAGGGATCCCGTGGGCTTGGGGTGGAAATCAGCTTTCCCTTCCAAGGTGGCCAGCTGCTTCAAGTCCCACGAGTTGAAAGGGGGTGGCAGGAAGTCGGGGTAGTAATATTCAGATTCTTTAAATCCCATTTCAGGGATGTGTTCCAAACAAACTGGGTCGATTTCTTCGGCTCTGAGGATGAGTTCTGGTGGTGTGCAGGGAGAGGGGGGAATGGGAATCCTTTCTGAGTCAGAGAGGTCACTGGCACTGTCATCTTCAGCATCTTCTTTAATAATTTGTACTGATTCAAAATCAAGAAACATTTCACCTACAGATGCTTCTTGCCATTTGGAAGAGCCTGGACTGGCTTCAGCAATGTATTCTTCGTGATTCTTTCCCAACTGCTCTTTTTTACTGCAATAAAAGTGCTGCACCGGGACATCCTTAGCCCTACAGAAGTTTTCTTGTGTGCTGCCCTTTGTGCCAGGGGGGATGCTGTGCAAGAAGGATTCATTCTGCCTTCTTTCTGGGGGACTCCTGTGCAAGAAGGATTCATTTTTCCTTCTTTCTGGGGGACTCCTGTGCAAGAAGGATTCATTTTTCCTTCTTTCTGGGGGACTCCTGTGCAGGAAGGATTCGTTTTGCCTTCTTTCTGGAGGACTCCTGTGCAGGAAGAATTCATTTTGCCTTCTTTCTGGGGGACTTCTGTGCAGGAAGGATTCATTTTGCCTTCTTTCTGGGGGACTCCTCTTTGGTCCTTGTACACTGTGCACTGAGCTGCAAACACTCGGGATCCTAAAGGAAAAGGAAGTTCATGCATGGTCAGTGCCTTTGAACAGCAGCTTACAAAGGTCTTGCCACCCCTTCCAGGATGGGGATCTCCACACCTGAAGCTAAAACTGGCACAGAAACTTGGTAATGAGGCAAAATCAATAATTGCTGGTAGAGGCAACACTGCCTACTACTGATTTGTTGTTGGGTTTTTTTATGGTTTTGCCTGAGAACTCACTAAAGCAGGATAGCAAGTTTCCATTTTGATAACTTAAATTTGTTGTTCTCATAAATGCTGAACTCTGAGCCAGTGAAGTCAAATCAGCTCCAATTTCATCACAAGCATTTTGTCAACCAGTTTGAAATAACTAAAAATTAAACAGATAATCTTAACATAAAATTACCTTTTTGACTGATTATTGCCATCCAGCTGGTTCCTTCCCTTCTTATAAACATTTGGTTGGTGACCATCTTGAGTGTTATGGGAAATCTGAAGGATATGAAAGTTTGTGATGTTATTAAGAAACTGACTTAGAGTAGGTACCCTTTTTATGTTAGAAAAGGGAATTATTTACCTTTTCAATGGCACTTGATACATTTTTGCCTAATCTTCCAGGAGGAGATTTCGCATAAGAAATTGGTTTATTTAGTCCTTTGGTGCTTGGATGGCTTTTTCCATTACTGCAACCACAAAGGATTAAACAGAATATCAGATATAAATAGCAGCATATATGAGTGTCAGAGTGGAAGTACAATAAAAACTTAAGAGTACAACTGAGTTTATAAAAGGGCTGATTGCAGTCATTCTTAAAGTTGAAATTCATTAGGACTATGCCACTATGGCTACTTTTTACACTACAAATTCACTGCTATATTTTTAATATTATTAATGCAAAAATTAGTAACTCTATCAGATGATACAATAATAGAATGTAGCCCTTATATAGAATCCTCTGTCAGAGGATCCCAAAGCTTCTTTGGATATAATAAATATTACAGATATTTAACTACAGATTTTTATAGTACCTAGTAGGTGCTCCAATTGCAATTTACCAAAATTAATTATAAAGTACAATATGAAGGTCACATATGAAGCCAAATCTTGCTTGTCTTTCCCATTTGCATATTCTCAACAAATTTTAAAGGATTATTCCTTTGAAGATAAGGAGTGGAAGTGAACAGGGAGCATAAGGTCTCTTCTGATATTAATGCAAACTATTTCACAATGAAGGCATAAGAAAATTCCTTTTTTCATATTATAATAGGGTTGTGAAAATATTATTAAGAGAAAAAGTTCATATGAAAGCAAAAGGAATGGCATTACTGACCTGGGCAGCTTAGAACCACAACATGCTTCCTTAATTAAACCAGCTACATTTCTGTGTAAGCACCCAGAATAAATAAATCAGCATATTCTGCACGTTGAACAGTGTTTGCTCTACAAACAAGAAGCATTACTGATTTCCAAAATATTATTTCAGAACAGGAATCATCAAAGTGTGCCCTTCTATCTAATCTAGCATTACTGCAGTTCAGTTAATTTGCCAGGCTGTACATCTTGTTCAGTTTTTATATCAGTACAGTCAGATTTTGTTGTTAAAAACACATGATTTCACAAATTCAAGATCTTATAAAAGAATGAAACCAAGTCCTGCGCCTCCAGCATTGCTGCAGTCACCTCTGTGACCTTGTGACCTGCACGATCATCCTGCACAATCATTTCTGTCACTGGGACCAGGGCAGAGGAAGGCAGTGGGAATAAGACAGCCAGGCACTTATTAACTAAGCCCAGCATGCTGACACTCCAGTAACTATAAAAAGCTAAATTAATTTCCTTACTTTACCATTCCTTTGTGGTTTTCATTGGTGTGGCTGTGGCTTTCCTTCTGCTGTGTCTCTCTGTGCAGTATTAAGGGATATTCCTGAATGCCTGGTCCCATTATTCCTCTTTCCAAAGGGAACCTTTACTGTTACATAATCTTCAAACGGCTCCAGTCTTTTGGCTTTGCAAGACACAATATATCCAATGCAGACATCCCCGCGTCCCGGAGATGCTGGCGACAAACAAAATCCTCCTGATGCGATTCTATTTTTAAAGCAGGAAGATAAACATCATCAGCCACCAAACTGAAAACAGTGCCCTCCCCCAGGACTCGCTTAGCGGGAAGCAGCATGGTTCAATTTACTATTGCCGATATCAGCAGCTACCTGCAGGTTCGGCCGTGCTCCCAGAGCTGCCGAGCAGTGTCAGGTGCTCATCCCCAACCCATCCCCATCCCCATCCCCATCCCCATCCCCATCCCCATCCCCATCCCCACGCTCAGCCTGCGCAGCTCCCGGCGCTGCCCGGGGCTGGGCGTTCCTGCTCCCGGTTCATGGAGAGCGAGGATCCCCCAACCCCCTGCGTGCCGGGCGAGCGGAGCGCTCCTTTTTCCGTCACAAAATGCGCTCTTCCGATAGGCATATACGCAAATTTTCTATCCTATACTTAATTTTTTTTTCTTTTTCCAAAACAAATGTCTCATCAGCGCCTACTAAAAATACTCAGAGCAGCAACCATTGCTTTATTTTGCTTCAGAGGAACTGCATTCCCGTACCAAGGAACTGCACGGTGAGCTGTGGGGTTCACAATGGTCTGCAAATGTGACAGGTGACAAACAGCTCTCCTGGCCCACCTTTACTTCTATTCCAGTGCTGTTTATGTATTTACAGTCATATTAATGTCCGTATATATTGACGAGTGATCCCGTCCTATCCCTCAAACGCCTCCCCGCATCCTGTCCCGGCCGCGCTCAGCGGAGCCCCAGAGCCCCGAACGCCGCAGTCCCGCACGGGCCGGGGCCGAGCAGCGGCCGCCAGAGGCCAGAGCCCGCCGGGCAGCGCCCGGGATAGTGGCAGTGCCCGGGATGGTGGCAGTGCCCGGGATGGTGGCAGGCTATGGCAGGCAGTGCCCGCCGTGGATGGCAGCAGTGCCAGCAGGCGCAGACTGTGCCCGCAGCAATGGCAGCTGTGCCCGCAGCTCTGCCCGCCGAGCCGGGCCCGCTCCGCTCCCTCCCTCCGCCGCTATCACCGCGCTCCGCAAGAGCCGCTCCTTCCCTCAGGGGCCGCCCCGCATCCCCCGGCCATCCTCGCCCCGGCCCGGTACCTGCCCTTACTGCGCGTCCGTCGCCAGCGGCAGCGGCAGCGCCGCCCGAGCGCAGAGCGGTGTCCGGCGGGGCCCCGGGGCAGTGCCCGCGGTCGGGCTGCAGCGGGAGCCGCGCCGCCCATGGGCGCTGTGGCGACCCCGAACGCGGATCCGTCCCCCGCCAGCCACGACACCGAGCCTGGCGCCGCGGCCGCGCCCGACAGCCCTCGGCCGCCCTCCAGCCTCTGCAGCAGCCCCGGCTCGCTCCTGCCCGACAGCCTCCAAGCCTTTCCCGGCCTCGACTCGCCCAGCATCCAGTGTGACAGCCTGGAGTGTCCCCCCTGCTCGTGCTGCTGCCGCTGCCGGGAGCAGGGCTCGGCCGCGGCCAGCGAGGACAGCCTGCAGGCCGCTCTGGCCCGCGGCTCCGGCACACGGTGCTTGGGCGGGCACCGCGCCTCCTGCGACCTCTCCGACAGCCTGGAGTCCTTCATCCAGCACGACAGCCTCCAGTCGCTCTCCAGCCTGGCTGTGAGCTCCTCCAGTATCAGCGGTGATAGCCTTGAATCCCTTTCCAGCCTGAGCCTGGGGGCCCCCAGCCAGCACAGCGATCTCGAGATCGGGGAGTGAGTCTGCCTCGGCTTCCCGCACAACGCCCGGCTGCTGGCTCTCTGCCAGTGCCACGCTTCTGCCCTTCGTTCGAAGGTGATACTGTTCCAGGTGATCCTTGCTGTATCCAGTGCAATAACCTCAGACCTTACTGTGGCTGCCATTCCCAAATAAAGTGCTTCAGGGGGCAGTACTCATTATCACCTGCAGTGTTACTGCTGATTTTTTGTCACCAGTTAAGAATGGAAGTGCGTGCTCCTCAGAGGAATCCCAGCTACCTGTCAGATCTCTATGAGAACATGTTAAGGGCACAAGGAGCAGTGGCACAAAAGCAGCAGCAGCCCCCAGCAGTCCATACAAGTAGCAGCAAGACTTTTCGGAGCAGTGCCCCAGCCAAAGAGAGCCCCCAGGCAAAAAATCATGCGAGCAGCACCTCCTCCAGCTGTGACCCAGCCCTGCGGCCCATCATGCGTCGTCGAGCGAGGTCCCTGCCGACATCACCCGAGAGGAGGAAGAAAGCAGCACTGCAGTGTCAGGAGTCCGGCTGTCAGAGCCGCATGAACCGCGTCAGGTTTGCTGATGCTTTAGGCTTGGAGCTCACTGAAGTGAAAGTCTTCCATACTGGGGAGGATCCATCCATCCCTTTGCACGTCCTTTCCAGGCTGTCCATAAACTCAGATCTCTGGTACAGCAACTTGAGCTTGGAGTTTACTATGCAATGCTTGGTCCCTGACTTCCAGCAGCCTGCAGACTGTCTGGATTTCTCATCCCGACTGCAGGAGCAGCAGGTGTGTCTGGAACGGGTGACCAGCTCAGATCTGGGGCTCAGTGGCACCATCCAGGTTCGGAATGTTGCTTTTGAGAAGCAGGTGTCTGTGCGCTACACCTTCAACCAGTGGGAAAGCATCCACGAGGTGTGTGCTCGTTGGAACTGCAGCATCCCAGAGGAAAACGGGCAGGATCAGGTCGATGTGTTCACTTTCTTTCTTCCTGTGCCTCCTTTCCTCCTCCAGCTGAGCACTCTGGTCCAGTTTGCAGTAAGGTACCAAGTCAACGGCCAGGAGTACTGGGATAACAACAGAGGCAAGAATTACACCCTCAGGTGCCGGACTCACCCCCTGAAGCTGCCCAGGGAGTGTGAGGAGAGCTGGATCCACTTCATCTGAACAGAGGGAGTGGTGCTGAGCAGTGGTCTGGTGGCACTCTGTTCCTTGGCATGGCACTCTGCTCCTATGGCAACAGTCTTCTTTTTGAAACCTGCCAAACCTGGCCAAGTGTGCCAGGGCTGGGAGGCAGCCAGTGGCCTGTACAAACTGCCCTAAACCTCTGGGAAAGTTAAAAGGGCCAGAATCTGTCGTGAGATACCATCACAGAAAAGCCATGTGGGTTTTTTGAGTTGCATGAGTCATTGCAGAATGGTTCCCAGGAATGCTGTGAGGCTACCAGAGCAAAACAACACATTTCTTGTTGCTAGTCATACTCTTGGTTGCATAGAATGTTTCAAACTTATCTCTCTTACCATTTTCTACAGTTTGTTTTCTAAGTGGACAGTGTGGCTTAACTGGTTTTGTTTCTAATTTTGTTTATATTACTTCACCAAGTCAGGGCACTATTCCATTTATGCATAATTTGGATGACAGACGCTGTAGGGAGTACTTGTATTTATATATATATATATGTTACTAAGGCTGTAACCACGTTAAGTGTTCCCATTAATATCTGAGTTGGAAATTCAATGCTACTATGAGCAAAACATACATGAAAATGTGCCATCAGCCCTTCTGTTTCCCTTGGGAAAAAAAAAAAGGTGCCTTTTCCTATCTCCTCCTTGCAGCAGGAGTGATTGTTACCAAAGTGTGTGTAAGGCAGATCCGCCTGGGGAAATTCTCACCTTTGTCAAGTGATGCCCAAGTAGGTTTTTCTCAAGGTGGTGGTACAGGAATTCTGGTTTTTTCTGGTGCACCTGCTTTTACTAAGGGAAACAAGACTAATATTGGACTTGTGTTGCAAATGCAGTTTAAGGTCTCAAAGCACTGCATGAATGCTCATGATTTTATCACTGTTCCTGGTAAAATAATAGCTCAAGAAATGGATATGATATAAATAAGTATATATAAGGAAAAGAAATAGTACAGGGAGCAGGGTACAGAGGCTTGGAATAGCATTCCAGAACCCTGAATCACAGTTGTTCCCCAGTGTTCCAGAACTACTGCAGAAGTAGCTTTGATTACTTTATTTATCTGCTTGCCATTATAAAACAGTTGAACTCCCAAGACTGCAGCCTTGCAACACAAGCAGAAACTGGAAAACACTGAATTACACAGACCCATAAATAGCATCCCTTCTGCTGCAGGGAGAGCTCAGGAACACTGTTAGACCACCTTCCTCTGCTTCTTGTTTCACTATTTTTGTTCTGTGGTTTTAGTGTGGTTTAAGATTTGCAACAGGCTTAAATTTATAAAGTAAAAGTTTGTCCATAACTGTTCCCATACGTAATCATTACTGCATGGAAAGTTTAGCTTTATGTGTGTAACATAGACTTTCAGAGCTGGCTGGCTGGAGATATTAGAAGAGCTGTGTTTTAGGACTATGCTGTGAAAATCAGGCCACTTACTTGTGCATCTTATTTTGGATTGGTGCTTATTTATCAAAATCACAAGTTGTTTGTAAAGTCACAGTTGTAAGCAACCCTTGGCCAGTTATGTATTAGTCTGAGAAGTCCACTGAGTAATTCTGGAAGTGCAGAAACCCCAAGAAAATTAATTTGTCTGGCAACTTAATGCTGCTTCTTTGTCGTGATACCCATTTAGCAAAGCTGGGGAAGCTGCCTCATTCCACTGGTCTTTGCCTTTCAGAGGAACCAAAGTCAGGAATGAGGATTCTGTGAACTGCTGAGCACCTTTTGCAGAGTACTCAGAAAGCTCAGTCCTGTCTGAACATGCACAGAAGTACTTGTGCTGAATAAAAAGCACTGTTTTCAAGCATTGTTCCCCCCCTATTTTTCCTTCTCACATTACTATTGTTCTTCCACCAGCAAACCCAGCACACCATAAAAACCCCTCTATTACCAGACACCAGTTCACAGTGGGTGTCTCTGGAGCTCAGAGCAATACTTGCTTTCGTGCCAGAAGGATGTTTCTGTCTTCTGGGACAGACTGTCATGTGCTAGCAAATGTCAGAGCTGAGTGTTCCCTTGGCCAGGTCAGGTTTTGTAAAGCTGAGGCTGTCACAAGAAGGGTTCATGCCAGATGTAGCACACTGTGAGAGGGGTGGAGAAATGAATGTCTCAGCAGTCTCAGCTGCGCTTCTATTGTCTTCCTTCCACAACCTCTCAGGGTTTTGGCATGTGCGAGGTCTTGAATACTAAATACTGAAGCATTATTCCAAATTTCCTTTTGCTCTGTGCTGGCCTGCACTGCTGGGGAAGGGCTGACAGTGCAGTTCTGGCACTGCTGGCTCAGTGGAGCAGTGGAGCAGAGAGCCATCTCCGGGTTAAGCTGCTAAATCTTCACACCAGCACTGACACCTGTCACAGCAGAGCTGATATTTGCACTTAGGTTTTATTGCCACACTCAGTAGTGAACATGAAATGGCTTCTGGTTGACAAAAATGGGATTAAGCCATTTAGTGCTAATATGCACCTGTTGTGAAGGTAAACTTACACCACATTTGTATCTTCTCAGGACAACTTGACTGCTTGCACTGTGTTCAAACTGAGCACTTCCCTTATAATGAGGATTTTGTAAAAGTGAATTCTTCACAAAGATTATCACCATATAATGCACTTTTAAAAACATGTATTTATTATTGTCATACAGTAAATGAATGTCTAATAGTCCACAGTTTCAAGGTTCTTTCAAGCATGTTTTTTAAAGAAACATGAAATCCATGTAAATAAAAAGGGGTTGTACATTACACAGTATATCAATGAAGCACATATGCTGGACAAAAGGTCCAGAAGTTGTACAATTGCAAAGTGCTTAATTAATTTTAAAAAGCAATAATAAAACTATGCCTATTGTAATACAGAAGATTGAAATAAAAGCTTTTCACAATTTTTTGTTGTTTCTGTCAATGGTAGTCCTATTAAGAAAGCTCATAAAGAAACTTAATTTTGAGTTGTCACTTAAAGAGCAACATACTCTGGAAAGTAAGGTGGGTTTGAGTTGCTAAACAATGAACAGCACTTGATAAAGATACAGTGATCAGTGTGTGTATCTCAAAGATGATCAGGCTGCCATTTCCTACATGGAACGTGTTGTCCTTTTACTTCAGAATTTCCAATGATTTTGGAAAAAAGGCTTGCTGCCACTTGATTCTAATACAGCTTCGTGGAAGAGAAGAGAAGAAGGGGATCTTCCTCAAATTGCACTTGTGCTGGACTTTACTTACCACATTCATTTCTGAGCCTCACAATTTTGTTATTATTTGTTCTATTTCTTTTCTTTGAGTTCTCCTTGCTGCAGCCTTTCCTCCCAAACCAGGTTCTCTCCCCTGACAGGTTTCATGAAAATCTACCTGTGCCATGTTAAGAGTGTCCCTGTGCAGTGCCTGATTTATCCTCCACGTGAAATGCAGCTCCATCGGGGTCAGTCTTGATAGAGTTGAGGATTGGAATTATCTGTTGCCAGGCTTCTCCTAAGGCAAAATGAAGACATTTAACTAGCAGACATAATTAATAAAAATACACATTACCAGTTACTTTTTAATCAGTGCTAATTACTGCAAATCAGTTTAAATACATGGGCATATCTGTATTAAGTTGCTCAAAAATCTAAGATTATTTAAGAAAATTATAGTTATTTTCTGCAAACATCCAACTATTAAATTTGTCTTACAGGTTGCTGGTGCTACTTGTCATATAGGTGATATTTTTACACTTTGTTTCAAATTCATTGTTTATTTGTATTTATTTTGCAAAGAAAAAAATTGCAAATTTAATCACAGTAATATGCATGTACAGTCAGTAACTACAGCACTTAATGTAGTGTATCATCAGAGGTCAGTTGTACTTTACAGCTGGTAAAGACTTAGAACTGCAGTGAATGATTATTCATTTGGCAACAGGAGTGTAATGTTAGTAGTGACTTCTTTCCCAACTTCTCTCTCCCTGTGATCTCAGTGTACTTTACAGCTGGTAAAGACTTAGAACTGCAGTGAATGATTATTCATTTGGCAACAGTAGTGTAATGTTAGTAGTGACTTTTTCCCAACTTCTCTCTCTCTGTGATCTCACCTCTGCAAGTATTTCAGCTGCCACTTGATATTCAAACTGTTGGCATCAACACTTCTGACCCTTCACACACAACAGCGGCTGTGCCAAAGATTGAAATCACCTTGGCCAGCACAATGTCTTCCTTTAACTGTAATAAGGATAAATATTTCTGCTACTGTAGTGAATAAGAGTCCCAGTAAATAGCGCTACCCTCCCCTAAAGAGTTTTGGTTCCATTTTCTCTGGTGTTTTCACATGTATCTGGAATGACTGTGGCCAAGTAATTTCACTGTTGGTTCTGGTCTGTTTAATGCGTAACTCGATGAAACTTCTGACTTCCCTTCTGCTAAACCAAACAAAACAGACTAATGTTACAGAATGAGAAACGAGCTGAAGTAATCTCAGTGTGGATGGCAGGAAGGAAAGCGTGTGATCCACTTCTGGACTGTCCCACTTCTCCTTTGCCATAGAATGAGTGAGGCTGGACAGGCTCAGCCTGTGTTGGCTCATGGTAAGGGAAACTTCCACTTCAAACAGGCTTTGATTATTTCTGCTTCATGTGGTGAAAGCACAATTCAGGGTTTAGTTTCCATAGAAAACTTCAGACGCTCCAAGTTCCTCAGGCAAACTTTTGTGCTTAGGAGGTTTCTCAATAAAGCTGTTTTACAAATCTGCTTCAGCACCGCTCACTCCCAGCTCCTCAGCGCAAATACTCCACTTTTCACACCACTTGTCATTTTCTTGTATTACAGTGACATCTCGTGGTATTTTAAATACTTTCTGTGCAGTGTTTTTATTTCTTTTATAGTATTGAGTTTTTATCTTTCTCATTTCAGGGAATCAGCAGTTCTATTTTATTTACAATTGCTGCAGGTTTACCTGCTGTGAAAGGTGACTTCTCTCCTAGATGCTCCCCTACTGCTGCTTACTCTAGGTATGAATGGAGACACTTCTCGATACTCTTCTGGAGTATGTGAGCGTCATGATAAATTTTATCATCTGTATTTGTGATATGGCAATAGATACACCAGTACCACAACAGTACAGGTAAAGCCCCCCTTTGGCACTGTCGGATTCCATTTAAACATATTTTCCAGTACTGCTGGATTCCATTTAAGCACATTATCCAGTGCACGGCTGCCTTCCACTTAAGCACATTATCCCGTTCCCTCTGCATAATAAACACCACAGACGTCAGTGGGAGCCCTTTGCCCACAGCGGGTCTGTAACCGAGCACTCACTCGGGCAGTGAAAGCGTTTCTAAATTAAGCCCAGGAATGGATTACAGTGGTGTAGCAAGTCATGCCCGGTAATTTCTGTGTGTGGGGGGAAATTAGCCCTGAACAGCGCCCGTGGACAAAGGCAATCCGCGGTGCCGCGCTGAGGGCGCGCGGCTGAGGGCGGCGGTGAGGCCGCGCTGGGCCCGGATCCGGCCGGGGCGGCCCGGGGGCTCCTGTGGGGAAAGGGGAATTCTGATCCCTCCTCAGGGCTGTCTGAGCGGGCCGGAGACGGGAGAGCTGTGAGCTGCCAGCACGGGCCTCAGAGGAGCCCCGTTGTTCTTGTGGTGGAAAAAGTAATTAAAAATCACCCTTTGTTATTTCTTTGTTATTTAGTGCAGGGATAGCTAGGCTGTGTTCACAGTTCATGCCCTACAGAAGTAATTACCTGTCTTTAATCATTATTTGTTTGTCTGTATAATGTCTGGGATAGGGAGACCAAAGCTGCACTTTGTCGACATCACATGGTTTGGTTGGTCTAAAATAATTCATACAAAGCATGTACAGATTGGTTGCTTTTCTTAAATGTTCCACAAAACTAGTATTTTTCCTGCCCTTGAGTATTAATACACTATTTTCAGAAACCTCTGTTACCCAGATGTTGCTTTTAGCTGGTGCCAATCACTTTGGAGCCCATCACTGTATGTATAATCCAGAAGTCTTTTTGTGTCATATATCATATTTGTGTTAAATTATTTAATTTTCTGGCAAGGCCTGTGTGCAGTTTTGCTGCTGACTGTCCTGTCCTGAATAACCTGGTTTTGACCTTCTGTGCCCTCTCCTTTCTGGGACATCCTGAGGGTCCTCAGGCCCCTCTGTGCCTCCAGCCATGGAATTGAGCATTCCTTCCTCTCCTTTGCTTTAAACAATTGTTTATCCGTGCAAGAAAGTTTCCTTGTATCCCCAGCTGATTAAACAGCCTTTATATAGCACTTACACACTGACAAACTTTGGAGTTTGTGTCTTTGGAGTTTGTGTTTTGACTGATTGCCAATGTGTTTGCAAAACCACTTTAAAGTGTGATGATTGTTCCCTTTTATGCAGCCCAGTTGGTGAATTGCAAAAATGCCAGCCAGGAGTGAGATGCAGGTATGTGCTGATGGAGCAGGATATGAGTATTGATTGTTTAAATGAATAGTATTTAATTGTAAGGAAAGTATTTAGTGTGGCAGTGTAGTGTGGCTTAGTGCAAAGTAGCTGGGTGGAAAGCAAGAGGAACTGGAAATTGCTACTGATGAAAAATAAATCATAGGAATCTGGCACAGGGTGATCAACTGAGGTGATGCTTAAGATCACAATGTTGAAATCCAGTTGTAATTGAAAGAATTTTAGAAATAATAAAGGGACAAAATGGATAAAAGTAACTCAGAAGTGTAAAATACTGAATATACCAAGTAAGGGGCATTGATATAACAAATACTTCTGCAGGAATTTAGTTGTAATAGGAGAAACAAAAACCAGTTAAAGCAAAATTAAAATCTCAGTGCATAAGTATTTGCAAGATTAATGTATTAGATAGGGTGCTCTGTACTTGAGGTTTTACACATAATTATTTTGTGACTCAGAATATTTGCTTCAAGTGCAGCAGGTGTTTGTGTAAAACTTGGATCAAATCTGTGTTAATTAGATGTGTTATATCAGTGTTAAGCATACAGTAATATAGTTGCTTTGGTATATTGCTTACAGCTTGAAAAGTTAATTGATGAAGCTGCAGGAAAAAAGGATTTCCAATCCTTAGAACAATTTCTGGCCACAGAAGAATGTGAAAATGTCTCTCACAAATGCAGCAAACAGTTTGTCAACAAATTGGACAAGCTTCTGTGTTGGGTAATGTAATCATTGCATCAAATCATCTACACCATCTTTGGAAGAGGGTGAAAAAGATTTTTTTCATTTGGCTTGATTGACACCAGCAGTTGATTTAAGAACCCAAAATAAATTTTATGAATGAAATTTCTCCTTGAAGCTGCAGTTAAGGTGGCTTTTGAGAATAAAACCACCTTCTGGTTAATTAAATATAGGTTTGTGTGGGACTTCACACTAAAGCTCACGTTGTAATTTTGATTTCAGGCACTTGACAAGCAAGAAGTCAAAAGCATTTCTACTTTACTGAATGCTGTTCATAAATGTGGGAGAAAAATGAGCATAGCAGGAGAAGATGGGCTCCCAGCAATGATAAAACACGGTCTTGTTGGAAGGATAAGTAAAACCATAAAGCATCTGTGAACTTCTCAATAGCTTTATAAACATGAATAAAGTGCATAAGCAATGCTGCAATGCTGAGCAGCTCAGTGTTTGATTTGGTCCTTGATTGGGTCAGAATTAAGAAATTCCCATAACTCTGCAACAAAGATTGATCATATTTAAATGTTTTGTGTCATGTGAGCCCTTATAAAGGGATGCTGCTCTGTCCCAGTGAGGGCTTTGAAAATCATGCAGTATATAATTAATTTAGATATGCTTACAGCAATTGAAACAAGATTATGTATTTTCATGTGCTTTGTTACATTGCTTTTGACTCAGGAAATACAATTTCCTGATGCCATTTAATTTTTTTTTGTAAATTCCCACAGCAGTAATTTTCTACCTGCTCTTTCAATAGATTTTAGTGCTATTCTGATTTTTTTGGTGTTATTTTAACCTGCATGTTAGACAGATTAATCATTTGTAACTCAGCAAAAACTGAACAACAGACACACTTCCTTTCTGCTTTCACCAGAGATTTCACTGGAGAAAATTAATGGCAATATCAGAGGAGAGTTATTTAATTGCCTTATCAACTGCTTTTATAATAATTAAATAATAAATAATATGATAATACACCTGCAAATAAGAAACAACTGTTGAACAACTACTGTTCCCATTAAAACTGATGTAATTTATTGAAATTGAGGTTGTTTTAGTAAGACAAATACCATTTAAAGTCGTGTAGAACTCGTTATCTTTTCTTGTTTTGCAGTTACTGAAGCCTGTTGCTTTCTTCAGTGGTATGAAATACATGACACGGGCCCAAAATAATAAACAAAATTTAACAACAAACAAAACCAGGGTGATAACTTTATGCTTGTATTCACACTAAAGAACACACTTCCATTCACCCATTATCAATTTTCAGCTCCTTTGTCTGTGGTGGCAGGTGTCAAAGTGATCTCCAATTTTTGGACTAAAAAGTCCTTAAAATCACCTAATTTTGTTTGGCCTGAGTGAAGAATTTCAGTCTGGGGCTAACATCTGCTCAGCAGAGTGTGAATGCTGCTGTTTAATCATTGTAGAGTTTGTACAGTTTTACTGAAGTATGATACAAACCACAGTCCTGTTCCAGGCTATTAAAATAGATGTACCTTTGTTTTCCCTTTACATGGTCAATTGGTTTGAAAAGTTAAAAGGAATTTTGGTCCTCAGAGGAAATGAAAAGAATGAAATGCTTACAAGTCTGGCTGAGGATTTCTTCATCATGTTGCTGGTAAATATACATTGATAATAAAATTTGTCAAAGCAATTCTTACTAGTGTAACAATAAAAGGACTTTGAATATGTTTCTATTTAATATCTTCCTCAAGTTACAATGACTCCTGAATAGATTATAAATCATTTTGGTTAAACAGTTTGCTGTATCCATAATAATTTCAGTTCATGGCTGGCATCATGAAATAAAGTTTAAAAAACCAGTAACAGTAAATGCTCAATGACCAAAAAAAAATTTCATCTTGATCAAATTTAGATTACACCCATTATTGGGATGCTAATCCAGTTTATAAGGTCTGTTTTCTTCTCTTCATAAAAATTTTTGTCATTCATGAAATAATTTCAGTAAATTTAACTGAAATATAATTTTGGGAAAACACTTGTTAGTAGGGATAATCTCTTAGATTTGTTGTTAAGGACAAAATAATTTCAAAATCTTAAATGTTTTTTGATTACTTCCTTCAGCTCCATGTTGTATAATTTTTTTATGCTGTAATATTTTCTTTATCAAAATTATTTGTTTTGGTTATTTTTATTGCAGGTTGTGTGTGATAGCAGACCTGAAGGTGAGCTTGAAAAGCAGAAATGGGAGTTTAAAATGTCTCTGTCAGAACACACGAAGGATCATATTCCTCATTCCTGTGATGTCACCTTTAGTTTGGGGTTTCTCTGTGGACAGATTTCCTTGTAACTTTCTGTTGTCAGTAATAAAAAAGCACAATAAGTCTCAGAGATGGCAGATGAATTGAGTTATTCCTAAAAAATAGGAATAACTTCTTCCTAAAAAAAAAGGAATAATGTTTCTAAGGTCCTGTCACAGCCCAGTGATCCTTCCTTATTGACCTTGTCCTGGTGAATGCCACCCTGCCCTTACCTTTCCGCGTGGCACTGGGGGGAAGGTCCCTGCAGACTGATGGTGTCATGAGCCAAGTGAAAGATTCATTTCCTTGGCCCTGGGGAGATAAATGCCAGCACCTGAGTTGTGTCTCAGGGAGCTGAGTTATAGAACTGACCAATTATGTGTAAAAAATTAATAATCTCCTACCCAGGGGAATTGCACAGTGATGCAAGGAATAAAAGCATGGTTACTGTAAATTGAAGTAACTATTCTGTTTTACATATCACTAACCCTTTATAAAAAGACAGACATGCTGTGTTTAATTTCTAAATGAAAATTAATCCTTTCCCAAATGTTTATGAGGGGCACCCTGATACACTTGTGACAACTCTTTGATTTCTTTCTTTCCTGTTTGTTAGGTAAAATGCAAATACTAGAAAACTTTGTTCTGAGAACATGTTCCCTCATTACTGATGCAAGAATTAATATTTATGTTCAGCAGGAGGTAAACATCCTTCTTTCTAAGCAGCAGTTTTCTGGTTAGTGTGTTAAGAGATTTTGTGCAGATGCTACAAAAAAGAGAATATTGTAGTGCTGTAGCATCAGAAGGATTGTATCATGTGTCTCTGGGAATGTTTGTTGTTGTTTATATGTTGGGGTGTTTCAGATCACTGACCTGTGGTTGTGGGGCTTTTTGTTTGTTTGTTGGGGGTTTTTTTAAGAGTAAATTCCAAAACAGTGATATCAAAGTTCTGGTGAGGAAGCTGTATAAAAGCATAGGAAGAAATTAGCTCTACACGTGCTAGAAATAGGATTAAGGTTGTTGGTTGTAAATTCTCTAGTCAGTTGCAGGAAATTTGCCCTCCTTCCAGGATCTCCAAATTTCTCCTGTTTGTTTTAGTGACCTCAGGTTATCAGGGGATTTTCCTTCTAAAGAAAGGAAAAGTTACAGAAAAGTCTTCTGTAAAGGCTACATCCCCAAAGGACAGGCTTTTTAATGATAATTTAAGGTACACTTTAGTTCAGCAATCAAATGCAGACAGAATTCTGGCTTTGGAAGATTTTCTGTATTTAAACCTGCAAATAAGAAACAACTGTTGAACAACTCCTGTTCCCATTGGAACTAAAGTAATTTCTTGGAATTGAGGTTATTTTAGTAAGATAAATACCATTTAAAGTCATGTAGGACTTGTCTTTTCTTGTTCTTTTGCAGTTACTTAAGCCTATTGCTTTCTTCAGTGGTATAAAATACATGACAAGGGCTCAAAATAAGAACAGCTCAAAGTTTAACAAACTTACTTTATATTACCTTTTTTCCACTCTTCTTAGGTAATAAAAAAACTGAATTTATTGCTTGACAAGATCCCTCGAGATGCCAGGAAAAAGATACTTTCTACAAAGGAGATGTTACTTGCCATGTAAATGATCTTCAGTATAATTTTTGTATCATTCCATCATTTGCAGAGTTGGGAGGTGGTTTTTACTAAGCTGTTGTGCAGATTGGTCCCTGTTTAACTTAATTTCTGCACTTGCTGTTGAATTCTGAGTGTTAGTGGCTGTGGATAGGTATTCTCATGGGTTATTCTCCATCAGAAACCTGAATTTTCCTCTTTCTCAGTCTGAATCAGGCTTCTCCCCATCCCAGTTGGCATAAAACTGTTAAACTCGTATTTGTAAGGATGTGCTTTCAGCACACTGCATCAGTCACTGGAAGGTTGGGCTGTTTGCACTGGAAATCATTTTACAGCACTGTAGAAAAGCACATAGAGCCAAAATTGTATCTGTCAGGTGATTCAGGTCCCCAAGCAGTGCTGCCAGAGGTATTTACCCCTTGGAAGTCCTACAGTTCCATGGAATCAGGGGTTTGTCTCATACACTGAAAGTGTATAACAAACCTTTCCTCTGGGCCTTGTGTTGCTCTCACATTTTGATGCAATGTTCCTTTGTTTGGCAGGAGTGAAATGGGGAGGACAATTTTGGATGCTGGAGGTGAGCATAGGACTGAATTTGGTATTGAGCTTCTTAAAAATTAGCTGCAGACCCATTAAGGAACCAGAGAAGGCATTTGGAAGCTGCAGAATATTATGGTTAGAGGTATCTGAAAAATATAAATGCTGCATGAAAACAGTCTGCAACCTGGAATGTTTCTGTCTGTTCTGTGTATGGAAAGCTCACTGAAGTTTTTGGTTTTCTAGAATGAAATTTTTCAAATAGGAAAAATGGTAAACAAGTCAATCTTTGAGGCTGGGAGCTGTGGCCATGGGCAGTACTGCTGTAACTTCCCTCAGGGATCATTTTGGTATCCAGCAATTTCCCAGCTCAGAGAGATGAAACTTGAAAACTTCTCTTGTTTAAACACCTGGTGTGACTCTGGCAGTCCTGGAAAGTTTGGTTGGTTTCATTTTGAAAAATAACTTCTTTAGTCATTGTTATTCCCATACTTCTTTTTCTAGTTGTCCTTTATGGGTTGCATGTGTGGATCTAGATTATGCTCAGCACTGCTTACCCCAGTTTCCTGCTAACATTTTCCACCTCAGCAGTTGTTTAAATCTGCTCCTGCTGTGAATTGTGTTGTGCTGCAGACTATGACACACAAGTGGCCATCACAGAAGCTCTGTGCAGAATGGTGTCAGAGAAGCAAAGGAGACTTCTGGCCTCCCAGTGGTTTCCCATGGAGTTTGTGTCCACTGCATTTAGAGGAATTAAAGATTCAGAGTTTGAGACAGTAAGTCACATGAGGAATATTTCCAGGGAGGGAAATTTCCATCTTACAATTCTTTAAGAAATTTCTATGATGTTTTAATAGGATTGCAGAAAATTTCTTAACCAGGTGAATGGCATGCTTGGAGACAAAAGAAGGTAAAACTGATTTTTTTATGTAATATATTTTCTTTTTTAGGATTTTATGTTGTGATTAAATTTCATGTTACCTCCTTGGGATAAAAATCACTTTCATTGCTGGGATCTCTGAGTCTCTAAAGTTTGTGAAAACACAATCCATTTGCTATGTTCAGATCTGCAACATTTATTTACAGCATTATAGAATACTTGAAAAAATATCCTTTTCTTACAGGGTTTTTACATTCCCATGTTTATCAGCAGCTCTTGATGAGTGTGAGGTAAGGTTTTCTGCCTTCTAGTTAAGAAAAAATAGAGATAAAAATAAGAAAATTAACTTTTTTCAGAGGTATACAAATAGGCATGGACTCAAAGTTTGTTGGGTTCAGATCAACATGAGCCTTCTGAGCTGGTAGTAATCTGTGCTCTGCTCTTACTGTTTTATCTTATTCTTTTTGTTTTAGCTCCAGATACCATTCGATGAAAACCTGGAAGAGTTCTGGATTGATTTCAACCTTGGCAGCAGAAGTATTTCCTTCTATGTGGCAGCAGAGGATGCAGTAAGCTGAGTTTTGTCTCCACTGGGTTCTCCTGAGGCAGCAAATCCACATTCCTTGGAGTGTGTCAGAATTTATTTCCCCGTGTTCAACATGTTGAACTTACATGTGCATCCCAGTGTTGATGGGGCTAAAAAAATCCAGATTTGTTGATATTTGGATCAAATAATTTCACAGTAATGACTCCTAATGCTGTTGGGAATAGTTTAACATGTGCACAGTGAGCAACAGTGAAGGACAAGTTCCTGTCAATCTGTGTAACAGAGGTTTAAAAAGTTGGAAATTTGTCACTGAATGACTTTGATCACTGGATTTCTTTTAATTGGAATATACTTGTCTATCTTTCATAATGTCTTTTTCATACAAGGATCATAACTTACATGTGCATCCCAGTGTTGATGGGGCTAAAAAAATCCATATTTGTTGATATTTGGATCAAATAATTTCACAGTAATGACTCCTAATGCTGTTGGGAATAGTTTAACATGTGCACAGTGAGCAACAGTGAAGGACAAGTTCCTGTCAATCTGTGTAACAGAGGTTTAAAAAGTTGGAAATTTGTCACTGAATGACTTTGATCACTGGATTTCTTTTAATTGGAATATAATATTTGTCTATTTTTCATAATGTCTTTTTCATATAAGGATCAGCAGTGGGAAACAGTCATTATACAAGAAGAAGATGTCAACACGTACAGCCTGGAAGGTATTTGGACTCAAAAATGGGACCTTTTGTTATATTCTAACTCAGATTTTCAATATAATTTCAAATTGATTAATCTTAAAGTACTGACTTAATTCTAGCAAAGCAGAATTCTCACTTAAAATATTGTAGGAACTGTTTTTATCAGGGACAAAATTGCACTGCAGTCACATCTGCACTTTGGGCATGCTGGTGTGATTTTCGGAGAATAATTTAATAATTGTGTCTTAGAGTTATTTCAATACAAAATAAGGCATAAAACAATGACAGGTAACAATATTCCTTTTACACTTGTTAGAACAATAAATACCTGTAATGTGTCTGCAGCTGTAGTAAATAACCTTCAAAGAAAACTCTGTGCAATAATATAGAGAATAAGTATTTCTAAAATATGAAATTTTCAATTGTGTTACTAATAAAATTATTGTAGATTAGAGGGAATTAAATAAAAATTAATCTTAGTACCTGAACTGAAGAATGTGTCATGTGTTGACAAAGATTATATGAGATGCTGTTAAATTGAAATGAAACTGCTTTTCAAATTTTGTTTTTGTCCAGAAAAAGATTCAAAGAAATTATTAACAATAGATCTAAAAAGCCCAATGAGTGTGGGCAATCTTGAAGGAGAGAAATTTCTTTTATGTTTTGATTCCATCTTGGAAATCAAAGATGTGATCATAAAGATTTATGGATTTCATAAATGCAAGGTAAGATTGAAACACCTTTTTGAATAGTTTTAAATTGATTCAAACTCAATGTCTCATTGCCATTTAAATGTTCCAGCTGTGATTCTTGGAATCTCTCCATACCAAGAGTTTCTCATTAACGTCACTGCTACAGAACTCCTCATATGCTAAGCTTTGGGACAGATGCTTGATGAGGACAAAAGGAAATGGCCTCAAGTTGCACCAAGGGAGGCTTTAGTTGGATTTTAGGAAAATCTTTCCACTGGAAGGGCTGTCAAGCCCTGGCCCAGGCTGCCAGAGCAGTGGTGGAGTCCCCAGCACTGGGGGCATTTGAGACCCCTGAGGAGTGGCACTTGGGGACAGGGGTTGGTGCTGGGCTCAGCTGTGCTGGACTCAATCACCTGAATTGGATCTTTCATACCAAGATTGAAAATGAATTGCAACAAAAATTTCCAGGCTGCAAAGAGAACACCACACATATGTTGTGCATATTTAATTTTCCAGAAATGCAACCTGGTTGCTTACAAATACTTTCAGAAATTATTCATGGGCTGTCTTGTTTTGCAGTGGAATTAACACTCATGAATTTACTCATTTAGTAAAACATTTTTAGCAAGCCATACCTTCCTCCTTTCTGCTTCTAACAAACTGCTTTGTCCTGACCTCTGATGAGGAACTCATGAGGGATGAATCTGCTGTGAATTTGTACAATCTGTTTTCCTCTGTCATCTGATTTCAGACACTTAAGATCTCTCACTTAAATATTTTGTTTCTTATTTCAAAAAAGAGCGAAGTGTCTATTTTGACATCTCCCTTTGCAGGATTTCAGCAAGAAGCAGTCTGCATCAGTAGCCAAAACAGCTGTCCACATTGTCTTTGATGAAAGTGGATCACAGGTATTCTACCTCAGTGGGCTGAGATGCTTTCTTGGGTTTGTTTAATTCATCTGATTATTCATAATTTATAAACAGTAAAAACAAGGACTTTAAAATATGAATAAGTATAGATAAGTCTAAAGCCAGGCAAGTGGTGTCTAGTATGCATGTATTGTTTTTTTAGGGGAGATATGAATATCCAAATAATAGACAAATATGCACAGGGCAAGTTCTTTTATGTGCATTGTTACTTGAAAACCCATCCTTGTGACAAAAATAGGAATTAAATTGGAAGTTTTTCAAACTAAAGGTCTGTGACCTCTGAAGTTTATCAGAATCTCCAGTGGGGGATGTGTTACTTGGGGTAAAGAAGTTGCTATGTGTGTTGGTATAAAAATAAAACATTATAAAATCCAAATAATGTATACAAATGAAAAGAAATTAAAATTAAAATATTCTACAGGTTCTGGTACCAGAAAGTCAGCTGTCACCAGGATTCAAAGAAAAATCTGGAGAGGAGAAGGAGAAACTCAGTAAATACAAAATTCAGCAGTCTCCTGCAAGTGTGAGGGCTGAGAGTAAAAGTAACAGTCAAGAAAAACTCAGAGGTGATTCCTCCAAGGTAAGTAGGGTTGTCAAAAAAAGAGGAATAGGGAGAAAATGCATGTCAGTTTAAATATTTGTAGTATTTAATAGTCTAAACCCCTTCTTATTTGACAGTTGGAATATAGTTAGTACTGTAATAAGAGTTTGATTGTTTTTCTTGTTTTCTAAAGCTAGAAAAATCCTTTTGCTAAAAAAATTGTTAGTATTTTGACACTACAGTAACGTGACATAAATAAAAAGGAATTGTTAATGATCTTTAGACCATGATGCTCTGAGAATTCTCATTAAAGAGAAGTTTTTGAGGATATGCTCAGATGTCCCAGTATGGTGAAGTCAAGTCCTCAGGGACTGCAAGGGAGGTGCTGAAAACTGAAACAGTTCCTGTGTCTTCATGGTGCAGTAGTGGGTGTCCATAAACATATTTCTCCTTCGTTTGTAGCTTTGCAGAATCTCCAGGGAATCCCTTGGTGAATAAGAGGCAGGATTTGCTCATGCTTCATTGAATTAATTTAGAAAACAAAAATCATGAATCTCAGTTAAAAATATTCTGTTGAAATATAACTGCATAAAATCACATTACCTTGATGCCTGCAGCAGCAGCAATTGACACTCCAATAATGGACAAGAGACTCTTGGCAATAAATTTTCTGAATTCTTGTGCTGTCATCCTTAAGTCAGTGTATTATGGCCAAGTTCTTTCTGTTCCTCAAGATAACTCCATCCCGTAAAAGGAAAGTGTCTGAAGCATCTGTGCTTGTTCCTGGACCTGCAAGTGTGTCCACAAGGAGCTCATTTTTTGTCAGCACGTGTAAGTTTGCAAGTGCTTTCAGGGTAAAAATATACTGTAAATGGTGTTTAAAACTCAGGCATGAACTGTGATCCTTGGCAGGGCTGGAAATGAAAAGGAGAAATGATAAAATCTCCTGAGCAGATGCTTAAAACTTGAAATGCTTCAGGGGCACTTGCTCCTGGTCCATATACAGGGTGTGGGACAGGGGCTGCACAGCCTTCCCAACAGCTCAGGGTCACCTGGCACTCCTCCTGTCAGGCAGCTGAGAACTCAGTAAAAATATATTACAGTGAAATCTTAAAATAGAAACCAGCTATTTTCTGCCAAAGCCAGCCTGTAACAAGCTTTGCTTCTGCCTCCAGACATCCATAATCAGTGAGCTCTTAATCTCCACATAACAGTGTTGGAATAAATGGAATTATTAAAAGTCCAGAAGGGGCTGGTATCAAAACTACCCAGCTTTTGTTGGAGTTTGTGGAATAAATCTGTGATAGTGGGCAAAACTCTTCCTTTTGTAATGAGAGAACTGATGCAATTCTAACACATCTGTTTTATTTCAGCCACTCCTTTTAAAGGGAGATGTAAATTGCCTTTGGAAATGACCAGCTCTACTAAGAGGTCTGACAATGATACAATAAATGAGAGCAGAACAAAGAATTTCTATCAGGAACCTCCTGGAGTATGCATGTCCTCTGTAGCTAAGTCTTTTTCTTAGAATAACTTAGAATAATTCATTTCTATTCTAAGAATAGCATTTTCTTAGAATAATTCATTTCTATTCTAATTTGTTCCTAATTCATATTTTAAAGAGCCTGAGTTTTACAGGAAGCAAGGCACTTTTAGGAAATAGTATGTTTTACTTCATTGCATTATATTTTCTTGCCCTCTGAAATTCAGGTTTAACATGTTTGAAGTCAGACTGAACTCTAACAAAATTAGGCCCAATTTGCATTCACTCATCAGTCCTGAGCCCAGAATTAACGTCCTATTTCTGGAACCTCAGTTCTTCCTTTGTGTGTAATAGGAGAAAGGTACATGCAATAATTTCTAATTGATTGTGCAGTAGTGAAATAGTCATAAACCACAGAATACACTCAGCTGTGCTTGTGAAATGTTCAGTTCTTCAGCTTGCAGCATTTAAAGCATTGCTTTTTTTAGTGCATTTTTGATCAGGCATTCACTACTATAAAAAATTCCTACATGTTGTAAATGTCTGCCTTGCTCAGATGCAGATCAAGCCCCGGACTATGGGGCTCTGAAACATTTTTTGATACAGCCATGCTTTGGAAAAGGCTTTCATGTACAGAATGTTTGTTTAGAGCATTATGGGCTGTAAGTGGCCGTGGTACTTACTGTGCTTTTTAGAGTGAGCAGAGATGCACAAGAGACAATGAATTCTGTGAAACAGACCAGATCAGGTCAGATACCAGGAATGAGGCAGAAATACATGGGAAGGTACTGGAACAGCACTTCCAAGAAATGAGAGCAAGAAAGTCATGTTTTATTAGAGAAAGCACAAGTTTATGAGGTTGTACTGCTTATGGTCCTGCACTAATATTTCCTTTTGGGTGTCATTCCCTGTAGCAAATGCATTCTGAAGAAGTCATAAAAATTGTACAAGAGGCCACAGAAAAGCAAACTTTAGGCAAGTAATTTTACAAGCATTGGCATTGGTAGTCCTTATTTATAAAAATATTTTAATTTTTTCTTTTGCCATAATAATTGACACCAAATTAATGTCTCATTTAGATGAAGTGTTAGATATTGTTCCTGATTCTCAGCCAGTTGGGAGAAGCACCAAACCTTTGTAAGTACTGGGAGAGAATTCCAAGTCATTGTTGTCACTCACTTTCAAGGGAGAATTTTCAAGCATTACCAGAATTTATATTTTGTTGTAGTGTAAAATGCTTTGATATCTCTCAGATAAAATAATTTTCATATTTTATGATGCACTTTTATTATAATTGAGACTCAATTTCTGACAGTAGGATGGTGTTGTCTTTCTTAGGCTGCCTGGTCTTTTGGAGACTTCTTTTGATAAAACTGAAACATGGAAAAAAAGAACATTCCCTCTTCCTGAGAAGAATATAACAACTGGGGACAAGCAAAAGGCAAATTTATCACTGGCACGTGCATCCCATCCAGGTGATGGTCACACTTGGTCAACTGTTACTCTCAAAAATAGATTCAGAGAAATTAACTTGCAGTGATGATTGTTTTTCCCTTTATTGCTATTGGTAGTAAAAGAGCTGTGAAACAAAAAGCATTTATTCAGCTTTTTGAAGAACCTCTCCAGATAAACAAATGAAAAAAACAGAACCAGGAAAATTAAATTGATACCATCCTCAGTGGAGAGTCAGAGTGTTGATTGTTTGGAACAGAAACTGTTAAATACAGAAAAGAAAAATACTGAAACTGCTACTGAACCATGGTTTAAAACATTTCTTTCAGCCAGAGTGTCTGACACATCTTTACATTCTGACCTTGCACAAGAGGACCCTGATGTTCTCCTCAGAAAAGAGACTGCAAACCCAAAACAGTCAAAGACAGTAAGAATTTCTTACCTTTGTTTCTTCCACTAGCATTTAAGAGAATTGTCCAGTTTTCAGTGTTTCAGAACTGGTGGGTTTACTGTCATGCAAGGGAAAATGGTTTTCAAATGAATGTAATTTAATCCATTAGGAGACATTTAATGAAGTTTAGGGGGTGTTTAGGAACATGAAGTTCTATTTGTAGCTTTGTTCTTCTGTTGGATGTTGAGTTTTAAACTGTTTTTATAGAAACCAAAGTCTAAAGAAATGGCAGATGCAGCCAAATCGCTGATCAGTAAAATCAGTGACAGATACAGAGACAAGAGTGACGAGAGGAGCAAAGCAAGAGATTCCCTGGGCTTTAACAGGTACAATGTGAACTACTTCCCTTTGTGCTGAGTTTTTGTGTGCCTCTGGCTGTCTCTGTGATGTGCCCATGAATGCTGATAAATGAAAGGGGCTGGGCTCTTTTAATCCATCTTTTAATTGATGTTGTATTTAAATGCATGAGTAAATTTACTGGGTTTGATGAGATTTTTTTATATAGGCACTATTCTAATTAGCATTTAACTAAATGTATCTTTATTTTTAGGACACATTTAAATAAATCCTGGATCTCCAAGGTAACACATCAGTGCTTTTGTTGGAATTGTTTTTAATATGTAAATACTGGAAGTGGAAGTCAATAGGTGTAAAGGGAAAGTTCATAAATACCATAGGATATTAAGTATCTGTAGATGTTAATTATGCATTGACTGCAGATATGTTTTGCCATATTGAACTGTTGGTAATCAGCCTGATTATCTTCATGATGAAGAGGTTGCTTTTTGAGATGACAGTGTCTATGAATGCACAGTCCAGATTTGACAGAGGAGCTAACTTTTCATTTATGGATAGGAAGAAGTTCAGGACAGGACCCTAAAAACTGCTTCCTTTCTTAATATTACTGCTGGTCACATTTTGTAAGTAGTTACATTTTCAAACACAATTTATGATTACGCACACCTAAGTGTCAAATTTTCATTAATTCAGTCATAAAATTGATCTCTCTCTGTTTGGCAGGGATGATGTCTACAACTTTAACATCAGTGGGTTTGATGAGCCTACAATCAAGCTTGGAGTAAGAAATAATGAAATTTATATGTTATGAATAGAATAGAAAGGAAATCAGTCAAATGTTTTACTGAAAGTATAACTAAGATCTGAAAATTCAAATTATCTCAGTGAACTAAGTGGAGGAGAAAGTTTGCCTTGTAAATACCTCCAGCATTCTCAAATATTGAACAATGTACTCTCTCTTAAGATTCTGGCCACTTCAGGCTATGATTATGTTTTTCCTGAATTAAGAATTAAACAGTGTGTTAGGAGTATCTTTATTTTAAATTATCCTGAAAACATTACTGGCATCTTTCTAATCCCCATTTTAAAGACATCTTTGTGCAGATGTTTGAGCAAAAAGAAAGTAAAAGATGATGATAAAGAAAGATGATAAAAGATAGTTTTGCTTCTTGTGGCTCAGAGGAGTGAATTGGGGAAGGTTGTGAAGCAGGTGGGTGGGAGCTCTTTTATTGCTTTGACATCCTGAAAGCTTCAGTCAGTTGCTGTTGGTTTTAACTGTCAGCTCTATTAAATAAATTGTAAGATAGAAATTAATGACCCTTAATTACTGAGTGTAATAACTAAGGAAAAAAAACTCCTTAGCAGTTACTGGCTGGTAGCCTGTTTAATTTTGTACAGATTCTATAACCACAGAAAATCTTCCTTTGTTTCTTCTCTATTTGCATTTTTAGATCCAAGAATTGCGTGTGACTGAACTGAGTGTTCATACAGAGCCAGACAAAAAAGGGTAGGATGTTCTGTTTGGATTGCTGATTATCCTAGCACAGCCTGCACTCTCCAGCAGGCAGTCACAATATTCCAGGGAATGCTGCATGACCAGAATGTCTTGGCTCTGTTGGTGTTTTTAAGCAATAAACTCTGCTGTGTTCTTCTAGGCTGTTCCTTGATGGTCCTTTGGGAAGGTGATAAAAAGGAAGGGATGTGTTCCATGAAGGAAATAGTTCTCCTCATGGAATACTACAGGGAGAGAAACTGCTGAAAAGAGGGGGATGGTTTTTGGTTAATGATCCTCCTGGAAAGGGCTTTGTTTTTGCTGTGTGCTCCTACTGATAATTGGGAAACAAACACAGCCTTTAGGGTTTAAGGTGAACAGGTAATCCCAAAATCATGTGGAAGCAAAAGTAGGTACCTTTGTTTGAATCCTCAATCCAGATATCATAGGAATAGTAGAAAGCTTTAGAACAACTATTTTTAAATGTATTGTTTAAAGATGGGTTTTATTTCTCTAATTAAGGAGCACAACCATCAATAAACCCAGCACAGAAGGGAAGGGAGGAAAAAAGGTAAGGCTCAGATTTTTATGGATCAGCACAGCTTGTCCTCCTGCCTTTCAATTCCAGTTATGTAAGTGGGCTATGTGTAAAAATTAATAACTTAGGAACTTTTTTGGGTTTTGTAGACTAGAAACAATCGAGACAAGAAGCATCTCTTCAGTGACTCAGACACAGAAAACAGAGGGGATGACAGCAAGACAGAGATTAGCTGGCTGCAGGAATCCAAGAGGAAACCTAAAGCCCAGATAATTGATTACAGTAGAAGTAAAAAATCAGGGAAACCAATGAGCACAGACAAAAGTAAGAACTTTTTTTCATATTTCTGAAGAATGTTGCAGTAATTTGTCCATAGATATGAAGTGCACAGCATGGCATGTGCTGTGTTGCAAATGTCATATATTTTTGTTGTCATGTTTCCAAGCATAAAGAATTTTCAAGTTAGTTCTAATAATTTATAGAGATCAATTTACATAAATTCTGTATTTTAATGTGGAAAACTGTGGAAGGATGGGACAGGTATAAGTTCTTGACAATTAAAAAATGTCTTTTTCAAAATAATGGGCTGAAAGCAGTTACTGAATCAATCAATTTGTGGGCATGAAAGTGATTCTGTTATTTTACAGCTGAAACTAATGTCAAACATTTGAATATTTTCCTGATTTTTCAACCTTTTTATATTGTAGCAGCAAAAAAATCCTTGAAACCTGCTTGCCAGATGGAAAAAGCTAAAGGCAAAAATACAAATAAGAAAACGGTAAACATAAATTTGTAACTAGAATTTTAATGTGGATTAAAAATCTCTTTGTTCCCCCCAGAAACTGTTTTAAAATAATTTTTCATAAATATGTGATACTTCTCCCAGATCATTTGTTAAATACAGTTTATTCTTTCCAAATACTGTATTCTTTTCATGCAATATTTAGCTGGTTTTTCAGTCAGGAGTGAGTTAGAATGATTTTCTGCATTGGGTGCTGTTTTCGTAGACTGATGGTTGGATTCTCTGAGCTTTGGTAAAAAGCTTTTTAAACTTTTTAGTTTCAAGTAATTAAACCCAGTTATCTGCCATTTTATCTCATGTATGTATTAATCATTCTTGTTAACTGAAGATGGTTTTATTCTTCCAAAGATAAACAAATGTAAACCCCAGAACTCAAAAATGGATGAAATGATGGTAAAATCCACCAGGCAAAAACTCCCTCGAAGAGCAGCAGCAACAAAAAATTATAAAGAGCCTTCCAGTTCTGAGTCTGAGAGTGAAGAAAGCATTCCAGCATGCACCTCCAAGGAGGAGAAATCCAAAATACAGGTGGGCAGTTCCACTGGATTTTTAAAAATCCATTCCTGCCATGTTTTGCAAAGCAAATTCTGCTCTGCTTTGTACTTGGTACTCCTGAATTTTAAGTGCCCAACAGAAGCAAATTAAAGTTAATTTATTTTTTTTTAATAATTCCCCTTTTTTAATGGTGAATATTGATCTGCTAAGAAAATCAGTCCTCAATAATCTTCTTAGTCATAATAGATTTTTGTTTCCATTTATGAGATTTATTCTGCAGCAGAGAACTACTGTGTGCTGTATTTTGAAAATGTGACAATATTTTGAAAATGTCTTTAAATGGGAGGGTTTAGTGAGCCAAATCTGTTGAGTTGATGTAATGTTGTGTCAATACATTTGCTGAATATCCAAATGGATTTTTAGTAAAGGAACACTGGTTGCTGAAACATTTTCATTGTTTTAGCATAACATGTCAATATATATGAAAATGTTTATAAACTTTATTCATTAAATCCTGAAACAGTGATTGCCTCCAGCAGTTAAGTAGTTCATAAGAATAGAAATTTGTATTGAGTTAAAGAAATTCAGTGTTTATTAATATTGGAAAACCTGATCTGCTTATTGATTTAAGTACTTCTGTTGATGCTCCTTCTGCTTGATCAACGGTATATAGATAATCAATCCTATCTCTCTTTGTCAGCTTTTATGGACACTGTGGTTACAAAGATGTTTATGTAACTTTGGTATTTTGATAGAAACACGTGAATGGGCCAAACAAGGATTACAAGCAGCCAAAGGTACTGCAGGCTGTACCTGTGGAGCCAAAGAGGCTGGACAGCTATGTGCAGAAAGCACTGGCTGCATCCAGGAATTCTGCAGAGCAGGAGGAGCTGGAAATGCCTTCAGCTGAGAGCCCTGCCTCCCTTGAGACAATGAGATGTAGGTGTTTTCACTTTTAATTTCTAGCAGTACTGAAACAAGAGGTGGGGGTTAATTGAGGGTTATCACAGCAGTAGAATTTAACATTTATTTCATGCTTTTAAAATGAGATATCCCATAATTCCAGTTGTTCCACATAATTGAAGGAGTTGTATTAATATGTCACTAACACTTCTGTAGGTTGGTGCAGGTATTTGACATCGGGGTAATACAGAAACACATTATGTCAGTGCTAGAACAGATCTGACACTGCTGAAACTGCCAGGGGAGAAAGGGCAAGGGTGGCAAGGCTGTGCCAAATTCCACACATCTGAGACTTGGGAATTGCCAGGGCTGGAGCAGGGAGCAGTGTGGGGCTTTGGCTGCCCTTGTGTAGGTCCCAGTGCTGGTGCTGACAGTGCAGGAACTGTTCCCCAGGTGCTGAGAGAGTGTCAGGAGATGCCAGTCCAGAGCCCAGCTCCAGTGAGAGGTCGCTTGGTCTGCAGGAGTCATCACCAGAGGACAGGGAAATGCTGAACTCTGAGAAAGGAACCTCTCCCAGTAATTTCTGTCCACAAAACAAGACTATGCAAAGTCTGGGTGTAACTGAGTCCCCTGAGACAGCAGTTACAAAGTTGACATTTGGGAGGAAAAGCTTCTCACCAGTTTTAACTGAAGCATCTTTGGTAAGAGCATTAACCTTTCTCTAGAGTTGTTTGAACTGAAATTGTTCATTTGGCTGCCAACTGCTTTTTGCTTCTCCTCTCAATAATGTTTGGGGTTTTTTGTTCATGTGCAGCTCAGCTTAACTGCATATAAAACTGTCAGTGGCAAAAACTCCAAGGGAGCTGCAGCAGAAACCTGTAATGATAATGAAGATTCAAGTTTCCAACGTTGCATTTCAGACACATTTTCTGTTAAAGGAAAGCTTCAGGATATCACTAAACCTATCCCCCAAAATAAGGAAGAGGTATGTGCCTGAGTTCTTTGCTCTTCAGAAGAGACCTGCAGCTTTTTGCTTTATCAGTTTACAAGTGAGGTTTAAAGGACACCTCCTTTCATTAATGATTTTTTTTTTTATTTTAATGTGTAGCTCAGCTTAACAGCATATAAAGGGACCTGCAGCTTTTTGCTTTATCAGTTTACAGGTGGTGAGGTTTAAGGGACACCTCCTTTCATTAATGATTTTTTTTTTTTTAATGTGTAGCTCAGCTTAACAGCGTATAAAGCTGACAGTGGAAAACATGCAAAGGGAGCTGTGCTGGAAACAGGGAATAACAACGAGGATTCAAGTCCCCAGTCTTGCTTTTCAGACATTTGTGCTAAAGGCAAACTCCAGGATCCCACCAAACCTCCGACTAAAAGTAAAGAGGTGAGTTAGTGCATTCCTTGCTCTCCAGAAGAGAGCTGCAGCTTGGCTTCTCTCTTATCTCCTTTCCAGGTGCTGGGCTTTAAGGGAAATGCATCTCAGTATTTAACACAGATCTTGGGACCTGCTAATAGTTAATTTTTAAATATTGGGGTTAAACTAGATAATTCTTTATCATCTGGATACAGTGAAAGAATTATATCCCAACAAGATCAGTTGCAATTCATACTTTAAAAAAATAACGGAGTAAATATTTTCTTAGTGACTTCCAATAAAAAATGAATTATTTTTCACAACATAAATGTGAGTCTCTGACAGACACTTCTCAAAGCAATTTAATTTTTAAGCTAATAAATGAATCTTTTCTTTTAGGACTGTGTAGCACCATCCCCACTGGCTGCTTCCAGCAGGAGTAGAGTACAGTCTTGGATTAGAGAACCTTATTCCCCCATGAATGAGTCAGGTACAGACATTTTAATTTGAAGCAAAAGACTTCCTGTGTGTCTCCATAAGGTTAAGAAAAATGTTTTATTTGCATAATAATATGGTCACAGCTTTTTAATCTTCTTATATTTTATATATTTTCAGTATTATTCCATTTTTTACTCCTTTTCTCATTTTCTTTGCTGTTTTAATTATCCCCAAAAAAATGAAAATCAGGCTCCAAAATGCAGCTTTAGTAAAGAGTTAGTTATGCTCCAGATAAAAAGTTAGAGACATTCCTACTGATACTGGGAAAAAAATGGGGATAATGGTTTTACCAGAAAAAATCCCAGACTTGCTCCTCAGTCAGAGCTCAGTTGAACATGCCCTCTGTAAATGTAATGGTTATTAATTTCTATATAATTCTCATGTTTTAAAACCAAGATACATCCTCCTAGAGTTTGCATCCAATCTGTCAATAAAATGTTGTTCATCCTCTCATCTCATTGTTCTAAATAATGCTAAAATTCAGCATTGTTTCCATGTTTATTGAAGGACCAAGTGTGCCAGCATTCCTCAAACGAACTTACCACAGTGCCACAGAAGGCAGCTCTGATGAGGCAGAAACAAGCAAAGAGGAGGAGAAGAAAGGAAGGAGAAGAATAAGTTTACAGCCCAAAAAATTATTTAAAAGAGATGATGCTGCTGCTTGCAGAGGTTGGTCATGGACTGACAGTGCATAGTTCTAAAATAAAGTGACAAATTCAAGTTTTAACAAGGAAATAGAATATCCCTAAAAAGGCATTTTAGGTGTTAAAGCAAAGAATAAAAATGCTAGATATTTAGAGACTGGATCCATATAAAAAGTCAGAAAATTGATATGCAAATAGAAATTGGTTTCTAATCTAATTGGTGACATTAATTTATATAGAACAAAAGCTGTCCTAGGCCCTGTGCTAACTTCAGACTGGGGACTTTATAATACTGAATTTGACATTCTTTTGTTCTCTTCAGTGTCTGAAAGTGCCTCCACTCAATCTGTAAATGACCTGTCTGGTTTGGATGGGGAGTTCTGGAAGCCTGATTGCTCAACCATCAGCATTTGTCAGCAGCTCCAGAAAGAATTTACCAAGAAAATGGAGGCAAGACCCTCTGTGTGCATCACTTGGGGGGGAGTACATGAGCACATGGGTGACAGCTTGGCTTGCACCACACCATTACATTTTCTAAAGGGGTTTGCTGTGATACTGAGCAGTTACAGTACTGAGCATATTACAGGGTTTGGGTTTGGTTTTTCTAAAGTGCAAATAATCTGAATTTCATGTTAAAACATCCTCTTAGAACCGCTCCCGGAAAATGGATAATTTTAATAAGCAAACACTGAGAGCTGCCCATCAGCACTTGGCCACAATGAGTTGCCAGCTCCATGAATGCAGGTCAGTAATGGCAGATTTCTGTTATAATACCCTTAAAATGCAGTGAATACCTTCTGCAAGTAACCTGGTTTGTTTTGGTAGGATCAGGCAGCTGGACAAATTTCATTTTACTCTCACTGAGGAGCTTGAGAAGTTTGAAAAGGATTCTCAGTCCCTGAAAATCATGGAAAAAGAATTCTCGGTTTGTATTTTAGTTGTTTGATCATGGGCAAAAGGGAATTCTTTGGAATCTGTAGATCATTCACATCATCTTTAATTTAATATCATTAATTTTGATTTTCAAAACCTGTACATTTTTACTTCTAGTTGGGTCAAATTTCAGATGATGCATTTGGGATGTCAGGGTTCTCTTAAAATCTGCAGGTCACTCTGTGTTTTCCTACATGTATCCACTGTATGAACTCCTGTAGGTTTTTCCTCCTTCAATAAACTCCTACAAGTGCTTTAATGGGCTGGGTTTTTCCAGCTCCTGAGGGGCTGTGTAACTCCTGCCCCTTCTGTGCTCAGTCTGTGGCTGTCATTTTGCTCCCATTAGAAATTAATGACTTTTAGTTTGGAAAATCAGTTCCCATTGATTAATATCTCTTAATATTTTTCTTTCCAGACCTTTTGGAAAAAGCATTCCCACACTTTTAGTACGTTCATGAAAAATGAGCAGCAGAGGTCAGTAGGGTTCACTAATCCTGGGATGAGATTTGTGTTCTGCTCACTGGAGGGAGATCAGCACAACTTCTCTCTGCAACTTCTTCTGTAAAAGAGAGAAGGTTGATGAGAAAATGAGATTAAAATGTTCATGTCATTATTCTCCAGTTAAACTTCTCCACATAGCCGAGGGACTGTTCCAGCAGTAACAATGATGGGGATATTTATCCGTGCTTTAAATGCAAATAGACTCCCAACAATGGGATGTCTTTGTGCTCTTTGTAGGAAGTTCTTATGTAGCAAAGCTGTTTGAACTGCCTTTATTTCTTTAGAATTCAGATTCTTAAAACTTCATTTGAAAAGAATATCTACCATTCTGTTGGCTGTGAAGAAAATGTTTTTACTTCAGAGGTATAGTGAATTTCTTGCTCATTTTAATAATTCCTCAATTGTGCCCACAGATAGAGATATTGACTTTTTTCCTGAAGATTTTATCCTCAGCGTTATATTAATGGTCTATAATAGTTTTTTTAGCTTTTGCCGTAAAATGTCCCTTAATTTTACAATATTCAGTGTTTATGCCTAGATTTCACCCATTGCAAAGTGTGTGCAGTTATCAGGACTTACCTTGGATTCTGTGACTTTGTTTTCTGGTGTTACTCATCCAAGAAATAAAAAATTTAAAACATCCTTTTCCATAGGCAGGTGCATCTGTATCTCTTGGTTATGTCACGTTTAGGGATGTCATTGTTGAAAATGTGGTGGTAGTGTGAGCAGAGGAGATGCATTCAGTGTCTTTTTGCAGATGCATCTGTTGAAAGAAGACATAAAAGGACTCCAAGAGAAATTTCTAAAAGAAATGGTAAATAAATTTATCTTGTCCTCATTTTTATTTATTTTGCAGGTTGAACACTAAATTACTAACGTTTTGATTTCTAGTGCCCTGTCAAAAATAAAAATTAGTCAGAATGCAAATGTCACTGACTTACTGTATTTAAAACCTTACCTGAGGGATGGGAGCCACGGGGAGATGTGAATGGACTCGTTTAGTTCTGTCTTAATGATGGAAAGTATCCTCTTTGATAGACTAAGCAGCATGTACAGTGCACCAGGATTGCAATACATAAAATAAAATCTGCTTTTTTTCAAAAGCATGTGACAAATGTGATAAAAGTGATAAATGAATTTTTTTTTGTACAGCAAGAAGAGGAGCTGTGTAACGTTCGCAGGGGACTGCAGACCTTGTTTCAATCAAAGGCAGAATTCTGAAGTGATTTTTCAGATTCCTTCCTGAAATTTGAGGTGAATATAAACACTTTTGTAATGGAAAATTTGGTAACTTTTTTTTTGGTCTCACTCAAGGACACTACTGTAATGAAAGCATATTTTCCTTAATAATATTAAAATCTGTGTGGACAAGACTGACCCACTCACCTGTGAGATTTGGAATTATTTTACTGAGTCTGCTAAAATGTAATGTGCCATTTTATTTTTAGCAGATGCTACTTTTACATAAGTCATTAACAATTTTTACAGATTACTTAACTGACTTTCAGAGAAATCACTTTGAATTTCACTTTGAATCTATGTTTTGGGTCTGATCCAGAATACAAGCCAGGAATTATTTAGGGACCAAACCACCTGGTTTGATCTCAGTCCTGTTAGTCTGTGGTGTTAAACTTCAGTAGGATTTTCTGAGAACACTCTCAACACTTGTGTTGGAATTGTTGCAAATAATTCTATTAAACAAGTCAAGAAAACCAGACGCTGTCTGTTGGGTTTTTTACTCAATGTCATTGTTATTTTCCTCTAAATCAGTAAGAAGTCAGATAAAGCTGCTGTGCAAATATTTTGGGTCAGAATTTTAAAGCCACAAGGCTGTGCTGTCTCTCTGGAAATAATTACACTGAAATTTCCAATAAATAATTTGGTCCACTCATCCCATTTACATCAGTGTACAAATGTTTTCTATCTTACGGTTTTTGTGTGGTTTGGGGTTTTGTTTACTCAATGTCATTGTTATTTTCCTCTAAATCAGTAAGAAGTCAGATAAAGCTGCTGTGCAAATATTTTGGGTCAGAATTTTAAAGCCACAAGGCTGTGCTGTCTCTCTGGAAATAATTACACTGAAATTTCCAATAAATAATTTGGTCCACTCATCCCATTTACACCAGTGTATAAATGTTTTCTGATCTTACGGTTTTGGTGTGGTTTGGGGTTTTTTTGGGCCTGTGCTCACTGTGATCTCCACTAGATGGACTCCTTGAGATGTTAAACTGTTCTTTCCACTGCTCTGATTGAATTTCATCTGAATGAAACAGGACTTCTCTCTAAACTGTACAAGGCTTTAAAAGTGCACTGCAAGGCCCAAAATCTCTCTTACAATGAGGCCACGTGGGAAAAATAATACTCCTGTCTTGTTTTTAGTTACTGCCAGGAATTGTGCACTGTGCACTGCCGGCCTGTTTCCCTTTCCCTCCCTGAGCCGAATGTGCCCTCTGAGGTGTGATCCCAAATTCCAGCAGGAGCTGAGCACATCCACGGCCCAGGGAGTGTCCAGACAGCCCCACAGCCCCCCAGCAGTGCTGAGTGCCAGGGCTCCGTGGCTCTGGAGCTGTCACAGGCTGTGCCTCCCCAGGAGCAGAGCAGAGGCTGGGCTGGCTGAGGAAGGATCAGAGCACGGAGAGGATGGAGCCACTCAGAGCTTCAGGTGCAGCAGTGACAGCTCAGGGACACTGTTTGGCATTTAAAACCTGCTCTTAAGTTAGCCTTGCTAACTTGTTTTTATTATGTTTTTCAATATAATATTCATGTGTTTTGTATCATATTTATTGCCAGTGGAAGTGGGCATCCCTGCTAAACAGGACATGCTGTACATGGGTTATTAGCCAGGTTTAGTTTGTAGTTAACAGTGGCTCATCTCAAACTGAAAATGCTTCTTCTGCTGATGAAACTTTGCTCTCCTTTCTGTTCAGCCCTTTTGTACATTGCACCTGGACTATCATTGTATTGTTGTTAAGAATTACTCCTATATTATTAATAATAAAATGATAGATATGTGTATGTTAAAAGGCTAGTTATGATGTTGCATATTTCTGTGAAAAGTCAGCAAGTTAAAAAATTACAATAAAGAGAAAAAAACCACATCTTTGGACCAAGTGATGGGGTCATTCAAGCCTTCAGCTGATAGTCAAATTAAAATGTTGACACCACCTCTCCCAGGAGTCCTTAGTTCCTTCTCCCACTGCACTGACCCAGATTTTGGGTTGCACTGTGTCCTTACCTTCCACTCCTGCCTGGCAGTTTCTCCAGGAGCAGCTCCAGTTCCTGTGATTCCATCCCAGCCTGCCAGAACTGACACTGTGTGGGGGCTGTTCCCCACCTCACAGCAATTCAGTTGTAGTCTATACAAGCACTTTGACAAACTGCATTTTATTATTTTCACACTTCATGGAGATCATCTCAATGAAGCTACAGGACCAAGAATGCCTTTTTCAAGTTTTTAACATTGCATGACTGCCTGGAATGGCAGCACTTCAGAGTCTTGCAGAGAAATGTTTGTCTGGTGAGTGGATTCACCCTTTTTTGTCTCATCACATGTGATTCCCAGCTATCAATGTGTTATTTTTCTCACAAGTTTTTTTTTTTTTAGTAGCATTGAGTAACTCCTCAGGTGCTTCTCCATGTCAGGCATTATTAAAATGCCTGGCTTTACATTTTTCTCAACCAGTTCCATTTGCCTTGTTATTAGCATTTAGTAACTTTTTTCTTCTTACTGTCAAGAAAGCATTAAAACCATTTGTTTGCTCAACATCAAAGTACATTGTTACATTTCTGCCTCTGGTTGTTCCAATTTAGTAATTTGGAATAACAGTGAACCAAATTGTCATTTTTAGAGGGTCAGAGCCTCAGCTGGTGCAGAGTGACAACCAGCTTATGGAAAACCTTAGTTGAGATCATCCTTTTGCAGACCCTGTGTTGATGAAGAAGTCAAATGGTTTGGTGCACAATAATTATCATCTCTTCCCAATTATCCCTGGGGAAAAAAAGAGCTTTAGGAAACATGTTCATTTCCTGCAATAAGTAGTCATTTAATTAAAGAACAAAAGTAACAGGAATCAAAAATGCTTGCAGCTGTGATTCTGTTAGACAGTATATAAAAAAGAATGAAATTATAATACATTAAATTAGTTTTTAGAACATGAACTCAGGTGTTTTACAAACTAATTGTGGTAAGTTCAAAATGTCTTGTCAACGTAATACTGGATGACAGAGTGTCATGTCCATTTATGTCAGAGGCCTTGGAATGGTGAAGCCTGTACATGCACAACATCTCCTTTTCCAAGGCAGCCTGCAAACAGTTCCACTCAGGTGGGAAAGGAGAGGAGGAGGCTCTCCCAAGTAGCTTCATTCAGTCTTTTCCAGCAGCTTGTCCCACTCCACAGGCCAGACTCTTCTGCCTCCAGAGCTCGGGGCTGGCGTCCTGTCCCCAAGTGCTGCAGAGGCTTCACTGCAGAGTCCTTCTGTCACATCAACGTCCAGGGAGCCTGCACTGAACTCAGGGAAAGGCGTCAGCGTTCCCTGATGTGTGTCCAGCAGCAATATCAAAAAGTAAAGACAGATTCTTCTCAGAAGAAAATTTCTATGGCCTGTGAAATCTAGGAGAAAAGAGAGACATTTTTCAAACCACTTTGCAATAGAATTCAATTATTTTTTATTCAATTATTTTATTTTAGATTACCAACATTTTTAAAAGCCCACAGAAGTATTGATTTTGTTCAAAGGTACAGTGACAGTGCTGATGAATATTAGCAACTCTTAATTTTCCCCAGCACATTCCCAGCCCTGTGCCACGACTGCAGTGCAGGTACAGTCCTCAGGGCCAGTGTACCTTGTCTGCATTTCTTTGGGAATGCAATTGCAAATCCAGGTATGTAGTTGATGTGGGTTTTTTCTTTTAGTAAATGAAGCCACAGTTTGTCACTGGTAGCAATATTCTTCACTGTGCAGTGATCTTGTTTTTTTTAAGAGTTAAGCAATGTTGAAATGCTTCGTGAAGAATGAGGAGATACTGTTGGTGAAATGTGTGATAGTCTTGTGAGCCTAGAATAAATATTCTTCTTGCTCTGGAGGCTTGTTCTTTTGGCTGAGATCCATAATTAAAACCCCAATCATATGTAATGCCCTAGCACTAATTGTAAATTGGAAGCCTGTTTACTCCTAATATCCTGAACAAATTTCCAAATCTCTCATTATCATGTACTCAAAATCCCCAGGTAGCTCCAATTAGGAAATGTGTAGCTCACTGCCAGACTGAAGCTGCAGCCACCCCTTTTCCCTTCCCACCTTCATTCCATCAATGCAGTGAAGCTGCTTTGCCTTTCATGATGCCTTTTTGCAAATACCAGTGGCTGTGCAATCAGCCTCTCATGTTGTTCCTCCTCTTGAAGAAGGGAAATGAATGTTTTAATCTGTGTTTGAACACAGTCCCTGGCACCAGGGCTGGCACATGGAGCAGGCACTGCCCTGACCAGGCTCCCAGTGGAATCTCCAGTCACGTGGAGAGTGACACCAGCCCAGCCCTGTTCTCTCTCCTGACCTCCTCCTGCCAGGGAGTTAAGTGTCATTAATTTACCTGGGGCTCCTTCCAATAGCAACTGCACTGACAGGGAATACTGAAATCCCCAGGCTGAATCCTTTAGAACAAATCCAATTAGAACAAAGGCATTACCCCTGGGCCTGTTATGGTCAGTGCAGTTCTGTATTTCTGAGCAGGGAATTTTCAGTGTTTGTGATAAGGCTGCAGACTCAAGTACATTTCATTCAGAGATCTTTAAACAGTGTATTAAGTTGTTCTACTTTAAAAAATTCATATTGTTTTCTGTGTTACATACTTTATTTCTTTTTTGTCCTATCTTTGGTGCAATGAATGCCAGCTGAGGGATGCTCTGGAGAATGTCTGCAGGTTTCTTGGAATGTGCTAATAAAACCCCTCCAAAAAATCAGAAAATTGGGTTCTCTTCAGGAAAAGAAACGCTCCCATTTTCTTTCAATATTAACCTCCCTCTGCCTATTCTCCCACACCCAGCATGTAAGAGTGAAATCCACAGGTTCAGGAGTCAAGCAGAGTTTTTAGGAAGCAGCAGAAATAAACAGGTGGAAAACTGACCTTGTCAAATGTTTGCTCGATGCATGAACCTCCATTTCATTGCTTTTGTATTCATTCAGCTCCTTCCGAATTGCTGCCTAGGAATCAAAAAGAGAAAAACATGAACAAATTATGTTGTGTTTGTGATTAAAATCCCAGACCTGTGGGGCAGAACAGTTTTCTGGGGTAGAAAAACCAAGGATTGGGTATAGCAGAGCACTCTGTGCTGGTATAAATGCTGAATGTTTGGGTTGTATGGATTGGTGACACAATACTTCTCATTTGATATTGATTGCTGACAGGGTCACTGCTGTCTAGAAGCAATTCTGACAGAATAACACCTCAGAGCTGGTTGTCTCACATCTAATAAGATTCCAGTTAAAATTTATTAAGGATTAGGAGAAGCTGCCAAGAAATTGATCCATTTTTCAGTCACAAATGCAAAGGTACAGCTCTGACCCTGACTTCCTGATGTGTGCCACCAGGATGAGCAGAACTGTCACTTTCTTCAACCTGCCTTGTTAATTGAAACGTGAACACTGACACAGTACAACCAGGAAAAGTCTAATTGTAATAAAAGTACATACAAGGAAAATATAAAACCCTTATTCTGTTGATTACTATGGAATAGCTTATTCACCATTTTAGAGAGTTTGGGAGAGCAGCTACAGGAGCAGAAGTGCTCTGTTCCTTTTCTGTGAGTCCTCTAAACCCATTTTTGCCTTACTGGGGGGACACTGGGATGGAAACCAAAGTGTTTGATATCTCAGCACAAAGCCACGTTAACAGTCCTGTGTTTGCCATTTTCCAGCCATTGTCTCAGCATCCTGCTCCTTCTGCTCCCTGCAGCCCTGAAACTTCCCAGTGTTCTGGCTGGAATCATGGTGAGCTATTCTTACTGCTCAAGCCTCTAAATGTGACACTTAAATTGGGCTGTGAATCAGCTGCGTGGCAGGTATGTGATGGGACAAAATGAGAGCTCAGGCTCGGGAGAATGTGGGTCCAGTGCCTCCTGGAGCATTCACAGGAAACAGGAGAGGAAATCTTTGCATGTTTGGGACAAAACTTCCAGTCTGAGAATAAAGGTTAATACTCTATCGGCTGGAAATGGTTTTGATTTGGAGCCCAAATATTGTATCCACCTTTCTGGGTGTGTGGGTAGAAGCCTTTCAAGTACTAAATAGGCTTTCTTATGACATTGGTATGATTGCAACATAAAAAATCATGGTAAAGTTTACAGAGATGAAATGTTGCAGAGGTTCAAGTCTGTTGAGAATGGGATGTATCATTACAAAGCACGGAGAAAGCAGAACTTTGTGGTTTGCCAGTACCTTGTCTGCTGCTGACAGTCGTGTCCATGGTTTGTCTGCTCTCCTGTCGTAGTCCTGTGCTTTTGCCACTTCCACATAATCACTGAATCGAATCAGGATCTTTCTGTCTCTCAGTTCATCAACTGTAGGTCTCTGGTTAAGCTGTATTCAGAATTTTTGTGAAATAAAACCAGGGTTAATAACAAATGAATCAGTAAAAAATTCAATATTTGCTTCTTTTCATCTTGGCTCAGTGTGCATTTACAAATATGGAAAACCATCCAGCCCCTGGAAACTCCAGGGAAATATTTCACCATTTGGAGAACTGCTAGGAGAGTAATAATGGTTTAAATGGAGTTACAGCACAGTGCCTTTATCATGGACAAAAGTAGAAAATATTTTAACCCAGATATTGCTAAAATATATTTTCAACATGTAAAGGAATCATGATGGATTTTTTATGATCTCTGGACAATTCTGGATGCTGGAGGATGTTCTACTACAGGCAGAGGCAGATTGTCTGTGTGAGATTCTCAGCACTAGATCTACTGTAAGAATTTCAGTCTAGCCTGAACAAGTTATCAGCATGTTTGGTCTGTAATTCCATTAGGGATTCTAAGAACAGAACAACAAGATCTCGTCCTTATTCTGAGAATATTTTAAATGCAAAAAGAAATGTACTATGGGAGCAGACCTGGTGTTCAGCAGGGAGTCAGCTCTGCTACAATGAAAAAGTCCTTTACCAGCAATGGAGCTGACAAATATGCCATAATACCCATTTTCTGAGTAAGTTTGTATCTAAATATTCTAGTAAATCTCATCTAGCTGAGATATGTATGTCTATAATTGATATTACCAGACACTGCTACCAGACACTGCTGAGGAGGATGCATATTAAGGGAGGTTCTGTGTAATAATAACCTCCATGGCTAGGTGATATTATAGTAATTTTACTAAATTTCTAAAAGCTGATAGGAGGTATTGCAAGGTTTTACCTTTCTTGTCAGTCTCTGCTTGATTTCCCTCCTCTCCTCCTGTTCCGTTTGATCATTTCGTTCTGCAGAGAATATAAAAAAGAAGATGACTTTCCTCATGAGGAAGTTTGGTGTTTTCCCAGGTTCCAGGCAATAATGAGCACAGCCCAAGGAGCAGCTGGAAGTTGTGTGTTTTGGTAACTCAGTGCATCTCTGGTGTGAGCTGGAGCACGGAGTCACCTCTCCGTGAGGACACGGTGCCAGTGTCAGCTCCGAACTCCGCGGGGATTTAATGAAACAGCCACACCAACGCTCCACTGGGATAAACCTCAGAAGGAAAATCAACACACTCCATAGCTGATCAATCATCCTTTTTTACTCCCCATCATATTGCTGGAGCCATTCATGCTGTCAGATGCTCAGAATCATTGCAGCAGCTCCAGGGAGAGCCCGTTCTGTCCCCAGCGCTGCTCTACCAGGCTGCATCACTCCTGGCACTGGCTGGCACCTTGGCTTTCCCTGACATGAGACCCCTTCCTCCTGCCAGGACTCCTGTGCAGAGCTCTGAGCTCAGCCCCTGTCTTTGTGTGTTGTGCCTATTAACATTCCAGCCGTGAGAACTCCTACACACTGCCTCTAAAAATAGCCCAGAGTGCTGTAACGCTGAGAAATAGATCCCCTGCCTTAGGAAAGGAGTTAATGGCGTTTCTATTCCCAGTACTATCTGTTACTAAATTAAGGCGTGAGCCCGTGACCTGAACAAAGCTGCAGAGCCAGAGAAAAAGGTTTAACCATTCAGGGATTCTCTGGGTACTACTCTGAGGCTGATTATACTGCTTGCATTAGATATTTCCAGTGTTAAAGCACACACGTGATTTCTACTATGCCTCCAAAACCCACTAGCACTGCAGATGGATTTCCAAGATATTTTTAACAATGAAGCATTTCTCTCGCTGATTTTTTCACTCATTAGATGACACTGGGATGCAATCAAATCTATTTAAAATAACATAGAAGCGCACAGCTCCACCTGGCAGAATTGGGAATCAAATGAATTTAAAATGCTATAATGTGCTGCATTACAGTTCAGTGGCAAGGCACAAAATGTAAAGAGAACAGGTCAGCTAAAATTAGTGCTGTGTCAGGGATGAGCAGCTATTTCAGTCTGCAATGTGTAAAAGAACAGGCTTTCAAAAGTAGAGGGTATTCTTAGATATAGAGACACCTGCAAGAAGCTATTCATTCAGATTTAATTCACCCATTTTACAGTAGATATTCCTATTTTGTAATTTTTTAAAATTAAAAATAGATAATTTTCTGTGGTGTAGTGTCTTTTAAAGATACGATGTGATATGCAGTGAAAGAACTGTCCAGAGAAGCTGTGGCTGCTCCGTCCCTGAAAGCCTTTGAGGCAGACTGGATGGGGCTTGGAGCAACCTGGACCTGTGGAAAGGGTGCCTGCCCATGGCAGAGGCTGAAACAAGATGATTTTTAAGGTCTCTTCCAATCCAAACCTTTCAGTGATTCTATGACTGTAATTCCTGAAGAAAAGCCCAAAATACACATTTCTGATGAAAAAATACTTTTCTAAATATATTAAATTATTCACTTGAGTTCAGTGCTTATTTCAAGCTCCAAGGGGTAAAAGAAATAGTTCTTTTACAAAAAAAAATAACCTGAGATTTGACATGAAATGCTGGCAAGGGATTCTAGAACTCAGGCATTATTACTCAGGCAGCCCAGAGAGGCTTTTCCCATCACCATCCTTCTGCCCACACAGATCCATTCACTGCTGAGGGCTGGTTTTGTAAATCTCAGCAGAGATGCTCCCAGTGCTGAGGGGGCCTGTGTAGATCTGGAACTCATTCTGTGTGACACTAAAGCATCTCCTTGGGCTCACAATGAAGCAGGGACTGCACAGTGGGGCTCAAGAGATGCCTCCTTGGCTCTGGGTTCAGCGTTCTGCTCAGCAAGGACACATCTGACACCTGGGCTGTGATTTTAGTTCATTTGCTTTTCATGCTTGGTGGGAAGCCAGCAGTGTTTCTGTGGTTAAAGGACTTGGAAAATCAACAAAATTGTAAGAAAGTGCTGGCTTTAAGTTTGCTCTTTAAGTGTTACTTTTATCTCAGAAACAACTCCCTAAAGGAGGTAAGAAATCATTTTTTCAAATCTTGCTGAGATTTGCTTTAAAGGGCAGTAGTTGTACTTTGCAATACGTTTTTCTTTTACCAGAGTTGTACAAATGTGAATTCTGAGTCCACAAAAGAACTTCTGTCAGCAGTACCAATTATGGACATTAAAGATGGTGGGAAATGCACATCTTAAACTTGCACAGACCCTTATTACACCTGGAGGAGGTTGTGGGGATTTCACTGAAGGGCTTTTATACTGCTACAGCTATACAGGATACTCAACTTTTATTATAATGGCAGAGGTAGATAAAATGGAAGTGGTTCTGATCCCAGCTGAACCTGTATAAAGCCTGAGCAACTCAACAGAAGTCAATACATCTGCTCCATGCTGGGAGCTCTATAAATGAGATACAAATCTAGACCAGTATGTTTAGCTGGTATGCAGGAAGTATCTTTAATTCTGCTTTATCTTCTTTCTGCTTTATCTCTCTCTAAGCTCATTATATGAATGTATTCAAACTTTTTTATTATTAAAACTGGTCAGTTTAACCCAGATTAAGGATGTAACCAACACACTTCAAAAAGTAAACATAAAGGAACAGATTTTTTCAGTGGAGATCAGCTTTTCCTTAGCCAGGGAAAAAACCCAAAGAAACAGATTTTCAGAGATCTTGGTTACTGACTCTTAAAAATCTGTCTCCATATAGTTCAGGATCTTGGGTTATTGAATTTTCCTGCCTCTCTGGTACATGACAGATGAAGTTTGGCCAAGTTCACCCACCCATGTTGCAAAGAGGTTTCCTTTCCTCCTCAAGCTGTGCACATGCAAAATAGAGCTCATTTTACTGTGTGTGATCTGTGCATTGGAACTGTACAGAAAACACTGCTAAATACAGGCTGCTTGTGGAACCCCTTTGTGTGAAAACTGAAATAAAATCCCCAATAACTTCAATGGCAAGAGCATAAGGTTTTTCCCTAGAAATCACTAAGAAAGTTTCAAGACACAAAATTGTAGGTAATGCAATGCTGATGACTTTTTTCCCTAGTGAATTACAATCTCATGATTAAATACAAATCAAACAGTGTAGGTAGGCAGCACTGCTTGTGTGACAGTTTTATGCTTGTTTAATGAGAATCTATAGTTCACATCATTCTGGGTTTTGTCTTTCAGAGCTAAAGAGACTCAATAGCAGAGGGATTTCTCCTTTTGAGATCCATAGTGGAGACAATTTCAAAGCTGGCTCTCACCTTCCCCTAATTCAGCAGTTTTAAGGGAAGGGATTATGTCCATCACTTGTTTGATCCCTTGGAAACACTTAGGAAAAAAGTTGCAAGTTTTGCCTTGTGAATTTGAGAGCTGCTGAGAACACTCCTCTGTGACAGTGCCTGTAACAGGCCTGGGACTGGCCCTCCAATAATTCTGGTATCTCAGGCTGATCTGTGACTTGGCTTTGGAAGATCTCCAGTGACATGAGCAAAAAGATCTGGACAGAATCACATCTCTGCAAGGATGCTTCCCCCAGCCACTCTATTGACAGTGCTTGCCCTGAAAATCCATATCTTGAAAAATGTCACTCCAATTCTCAGGGAACTGTGACACTCAGATTGTATTCCCCTCTTGGACACCAGTAACAGTGGAATCAGAATGAAAATTATTTGAAAGCCTGAACCTGAACAGTTCTTTTTGTCCTCAAATTGCAAGTCTTTGTGAAAAATAAAAAACTTTTAGGTACAGAAAATTATCCCAGTGAATTAATTTGTCTATTTCAAAATAATATGTTCTGGACATGCAATCACTAATTTCAACAGACATACATAAAATACTTTAGGAAAAAGAAGTACTCACGTTTCAGTATATTCCTTCTTTCTAGCTCCTCAACAGCGGGTCTTTGGCTGAGTCGCCTGCGGAAAAACACCAAAATCACATTTTGAACCATGCCTGTTCTTTGGAAAGTCTGTAGAATTCTGACTTCTGGTTGGTGTTTTCCTCAGGAGGGGACTACAAAATCTCTCTCCAGGACTCGTGAAGAAGGAAAAAAAAAAAAAAAAAAAATCCTGGCAGAGAATTCTTTCTTATTTTTCCCAAGTGCCAGGAATGCAGGTAAAAGTTCTCCTCTAGTTTGCTCTGCTGTCAGTGAAATGCTTCCTTGGAATCCACATCCTTTTCATCTGACTTTCCAGACAGTCAGCACTCTCCAGAGGTAAAATTCACTCTCAAGGTGGTTATCAAAGGAGTTTCACAGAGATCTTCTGCCTCTATCACTGCCTTCACCTTTTCATCACACACAGCAGCGCGTTTCCTTTTCCCTACTCACACCAGCGGCGCATCCTGACAAGGGGCAGGCTGGGCAGAAACAAAGCTCTGCTGTGATTTTCATCCAGCAGCCTGATCCCCCAGCTCTGCTCCTGCCTGCTGAGTGCAATTCGTGTGCTGCTCACAGCCCGGCTGTCTGAGCGGAGTGTCTTGGTTCCACCTCCCCTTCTCAGTAGTGCTGCCTCAGGATTGACTCTCCCAATCATATGATCGGTGCCACAGCGATTTTATTGCGCATACTAAATGAGACTCCCCCACCAGGCACTGGGTATCTGCAGAGGATCTCAGGTAATTGGAGCCCTCCCCTAGGCAGGCAGACACACACACAGAGGCTGCATTTGCTGGCTTTCGTGTCAGAATGCAGCCAGCAGATCGGACAGAGCTCCCGATGCTGCCTGGCCTGCGCTCTGGCGGCGCTGAGCATTCTCATCGCCTGCTCCCAGCAGATGTTGCCAAGCCCGAGATGAAGTTACAGACACAAAGAGGCACTCAGAGCAGGGACCACACTGCAAACTGCTGCAGTTGTTCCTCTGCCGGGTATAGAAATGAATTATTATAAAGTCATGCTGTAACGGGATCTACATTTTATCAAATATGGAAAAATTAAGTAATTGTTAACACAGTGCAAAAAAACCCCAGTAAAATCACCTAATTCTAGTTTTTCCTTGTTTTGTAAGCCCCACCCAATATACTTTCTAAATCAACTCTGTGGTCATACGTTGTCAGACCAACAACTCCTCACCCTTTGTTAATTAAGCTCTCTGGACTTTAATTAAAACTCTCATCTTTGGCAACAGGAATCACCACAACTACTGCACCAAATTCACACCAACAGAAACCTTAGATAGAAGAGCTCTTGTGCAGCAACACCTACAGCCTAACTCACTCTCCCTTCTTAATGCTTTGTATCACCTAAGGCTTTTCTCCTGACCTCTGGGTCAGATACTCCAGCAGCAGAAGCTGCAATAATCCCAACTGGAACAGGAATGATGCTGAAACTAAAGGCTTTAAACATGTATTTTAAATTCCTGTTACCCTTTGACTCCTCCCTGCATGTCTTGGAAATTACACAAGTCCAGCTAGGTTTTGTTTGAAACAGATAAAGTGCATTTTGTAATATAAATCAGGGAAGAATGCCTTGCTTGGAGAGCTCCTCTGCAGATGAAAGGTCCACCTGACCTGCTGCTCATATGCTTCTCTCAGCCATTCTTAATTATAGCCCTGACATGCGAGATTAATAGATTCTCACAAATCTGTATATTAGATTTCAGAGGCCCCTTTAAACTGGGAGATTAAAAGCCTAATAGAATAATTAGAACAGTATGAGAATGGAAATGTATATGAATATTCTTTGATTCTGCGTGAATGCTCTGTATTTATATACAATATGTATGATGATTGATTATTTAAACCCCATTTCCCTTCTGGCTTTGATAAATACATGTAAGTGCTCGTTTTTCTGAGCACACCCTCAGCTTTACCTTCAGCAGAAGGCAAAGGTGCAGACAGACACAGGAATATGTGCACATGAGAGCATTGCAGGGGTTTATTCTGGCCTTTTCAGAGATACAGACCACACTTCCAAACTTTGCGTCACAGTCACAAGACTTTGGACTTTGGTTAAAAATAAATTTCTAACAGGGTTTCAGGAAGGTGGGGATAGAGTGAAAACAGCAAGGACAGGGAGAGTCACAATCAAACGAGAAGTGGCAAAAACCTCTGACAATGTTGCTATCAAGGTCTGGGGACATTTCGGGACTATTTGTTATTTCTGCTGTTCAGGAGAAGCCTCTCTGTGCCCAGAAACAACTTTCACTTCCTTCCCGAGCTGCTGTGGGGTGGCTGGGCCTGGGCAGCTGCTGAAGGTGAAGGGCTCCAGGTGCCCTGGCAGTGCTGGGTCACAGGGGCTGGAGCTCAGCCCGGGCTCTGCTGAGCTGGCCCGGGGGGATTTGGGGCTCCAGACCCCCTTTCTGCAGGACTTCACTGCAGGCACCCAGTTTGGGGTCAGTGGGATGAGGCTGTGTGTGGCACAGTTTGGGGTCATTGGGGTGGGGTTCTGTTTGTAGCACACAGTTTGGGGTCACTGGGGTGGGCTGTGTGTGGCACAGTTTGGGGTCATTGGGGTGGGGCTGTGTGTGGCACAATTTGGGGTCATTGGATGGGGCTGTGCAGGCACACAGTTTTTGATGATTGGGGTGGGGCTGTGTGTGGCACAGTCTGTGGTGACTGGGAACAGGGCTGTATGTGGCACAGTTTGGGGTCACTGGATGGGGTTGTGGCCCAGCCCCATCCCCAGTGGGCACAGCTGTGAGAAGCAGGTGAGCAGCACTGACAGCAACGAGCCATGGAGCGTGTGCTGACCAATCACCAAGAGAGGGAACAGAGGGCACATGGGCACAGTGCATCCACATAAGGGGTATGAAAGGGTGGGCTGAAGAACAAGAAGGGCAGACACTTGCACCCTCCTGGAGTGGTGTTGCTGTGTATGGGTGGAAGCCTTCTGGGATTGTACAGGGATGCTCTGAGAATTGTGGCCATCTCAACTGTGACACGTGCTGTACACTTTATCACGTGTGAAGTGACTCCACGGCCTTGTCTGGTCACCTCTCAGAGCCAGACGCCCGTGGCTGCTGCAGGGCAGAGCGCGCCCTGCCCGAGCTCCTCCATGAGGGCACCTCACCCCCACAGCGGGGTCTGGCAGCCCCAGGAGCACCTTCAGGACCCACCTGCAGGCAGCACAGGTCACCCCTGTCAAAATCCACACCCCTCCTGAAGGAGCTTCAATGTAAGAAACCATTTTGGGTGAGTTTGTGCCTCTGCCTGGGTGAGCCGGCCTCTGGGTGCTGCAGGCTCAGAGCACCAGGTGCTCTGTTCTCAATATTTATTTCATGTTTTCCCTGAAGCTGATACATGTGGAATCCTGTCTCTGGCAGAAGCAGAAACACCCCTGTGTGCTGAGCTCAGTGAGTTTCGTGAGAAGGGACTGTCCATCCCTGGGAGGAGCCGTGGCCTCAGGAACGCGCCACACCTCAGGGACACCGGGCCTGGGGACATGGCCCCGGCTGCCCTCACACCACAGGGAGCACAGCCAGAACGGGGCATGGAGAGCCTGAGGAGCCAGAGAGGGGATGCTCAAATCCCAGATTTAAAGGAAACAAACTCCAGCTGAATAACAATTACTAGCAGACTGCAGAGCAGGGGAGAATCACTCTGGTGTGAGGTTCTGGAGGATGAAACAGGCACCTGCCCTGAAGGAGCCTTTGGGAAGGCTAAAACCTGAGCCCTCAGTGACTATGGATGGTCCTCACAGGCTTTGCAGAGAGGGGATTTTGTGTAAGGCAGGTGATTTTTAATCAGTCCTGCCTCATTTCCAGTGAAGTCCCTGCCCCTGGGTGAGGAGGGCTCACCTGGGCCAGCCTGGCTCCTGTGTGCCCAGCAGCCATGGCTGGAGCTGCCATGTGAAGGTCTGAGGTGGACAGGAGGCTCCAGCACTGCTGCAACACAGCATGGTCACGGCTGGTGAGTCTTGTGCTTTTCATTTCTATTCTTTTTTCACCCAGGGACTCAGCCCCACGTGGACTCACCTCAGCAAGGTGACTGTGAGCTCCATGGGGAGCACTCACATAGTCCAACACTTCTGTTGTGTGACAGTAATGATTTCCTTTCAGCTGATTTGGATATCTATTTCTTGCTTCTGGGAAAAACAGCCAATTAATGCTCTTCTGTTCTTGGGTGTTATGAAAAACACCCAAGAAAACCTAGGTTGTGAAACCTTGTTGTGAAAACCTAGGTTTGGGTATTTCTGTGCTGTCTGGTGAGGCAGGAGTGTTCTCTGAGCACCTGTGGGGCCAGCTCTTTTGGGAAAGGTCTTGAACCTTTCTTGAAAATGCTTAAGTTACTTGCAGGCTGCTCCTACCTCTGTCCAGCTTCCCCCAGTGTCACTGGAATTGCCATGGTCTCATATTAAGAGTGCTCAGCCCAGGACTTTGCTCCTCTGGTAGTTTAAACCAAGGGATGCCAAGAGATCAGTGAGGGGAGCTGGACTGGCAGCACCTCAGAGGTGACTGCAGCTGCCTCTGGGGAACTGAACACAACTGGAGGCACCAGAGCCACTGTGCTGCAAGTGGTGTCTGGTACAGATCAGAGATTGCTGCACACGTGTCAGAGATGCTCCAAGCTTGGACAGACACCAACATTTCCTCATAATACTAAAGTAGTCACCATAAGTGTGTGTGGGTAAAAGGGGATGGACACACAGTATGTTATGTGCAGCTATTTCTCATGTTCAGAAAAATTGCAAAGACTTTGTGTTACTGTTGTTCTGTGCAAAGTGAGCATAAACCTTCAAGCAGCAGGTATTCTTCAGTGGTGTGAAGCTTGGGAAGTGTTCTGGGTGTATTTTCAGGCTACTTTTCGAATGTTTTCTCCAGTAATTTGAGCTCAGAGAGATGATAACATATATTTATTATAATCTCTAAGAAGCCAAAGACTTTGCTTGCTCTCATGTTCTCCCAGTGCTCCTCCTGGGGGTGAGAGGAGCAGGTCATTGCAAGTTAGCTCAGTCACCTGTGGCTCTCCCCAGAGCACCCTGCAGGTACAGCCAGCTGCTCTCAAGGCACCTCAGGTGCTCTGTTTGCTCATGGCCTCGAGGTATTTGTTTTCCCAGTGCAAGGAGCACATGGGAATCCTGTGATGTCCATGAGCTCCCTCTGCTCTCAGAGGGGCAGGGGAGCTGTGGGCCTGGTTTGTTCCCTTGGTGAGCATGTGTGGTGTATAATTGCAGCAAAACATCCCTCCCTCTGCCATCAGAGCCCTGCCAGGATCCTGCTGGACACCAGCACGAGTGCAGATGTGGATTTGGGGGGAAAGCCACAAATGGCTCGTCCCCTCTGGAGCAGGGTCACGTTTGTGAAGGCAGCGACTCGCACATGTGCCTCTGCCTGCTGATCAGAGATCAATATTTGCTTCACACTGCCAGGTTGGCTCCTTCTCATTGAAGGGAATGAATGTCTTGGGAGCACTGTTACACAAGGCTGATCATACTGGACAATCACAGGTGACTGAGTGCTCAGCAGGCCGAGGATCTGCTTGTCACCAGCACCCAGGGCTGCTGCCAGAGGGCAATGCAGCGATGTGTCCTGGGAGCAGGGGCTGCTGCCACGTCCTCTGCCCTCACAATTACCCTCAGCAGAGTCTGCTTTGTCCCTTGTGGGAGCTGCATCCCAGCAAAGGCACAGGTGGCAGGTGTGGGCTGGTGTGAGCCCAGTTTGGGACAGGTACAGGCCCCTGTGTGCCTGTGGGGCTGTGCTGACTTCCCACACCTCAGACAATCCTTCCTTTCTTCCTCTCCTCTTATTAGTCTGTATCTCACCTCCCTGCAGACTCAAGCAAGCATTCAAGCAGAATCCTGAAAAACAGCTCAGGTTTCTGTGGTTTCTTATCTGTCCCCAAAATGTGTTCCTGTTTCCCAAATATATTTTTTCACAGAATCTGTTGCACATTATCTGTGTGTAGAATTGCCACAAAACTGAATTTCTTTTGGATTTGTAGCTGAAACTGAAAGTTCTACTTTGGAATCCTGTTGCTGGTGTTACTGAGATCCATGTGATTCTGCTGATCCTCTCCAAAGGGAGGAGTGAACTGGGTAGACTTGGACACGTGCATGTGCCTGTGGACCCTGGACTGACAAGGGAGCAATCAATCCAGCCATCAGTAAATGAGCTGTAGCCAGCAGCAACTGCATTGATTGTTCCTCATGTCAGGTGGTTTTGCAGATGAGCTGGGAAGGGAGGTGGTGGGAAGGATCCCTCTCAGAGCCCAGGCAAAGGGAGGAGAAATGGGAGTGCCCTGCTTTTGCTTCTCATGAAGCTGCTTGTTTCTGCTGCCCATCAGGAGGCAGAGGCTCTGCCTCTTAAATAGGCAGCTCTGTTGCCAGAACATCATGTTCAATTCAACAAGAAGTTTATTTTCATCCTTCCTATAAGTAGCTGTGAAGAGGATGTGTGCCAGGGCTTTGAGTCACCCACGCACTGCACTGTGCCTGCTTGCAATGTACAATTATGGGTAGTAGTAAATCCATGGTGGGAGGGACTTCTCTGTTACTGTCTGTACAAAATTAGAAGGCAGACACCGAGACACAGACTTGTTTTTACCCCAAGGTAATTCTGGATCGTGTAAAAAGTGGGAATTGATGTGCCAGCATTTCCCATAACAAGAAAATCATAGAATCGGGATAGTTTGAGCTGGAAAGAACCTTTAAAGGCATCCTGTCCAACGCCCCTGTGATGAGCAGGGACATCTTCAAGCAGATCTGGTTGTTCAGAGCCTCATCCAACCTGACACTGAATGTTTCCAGGAATGGGACATCCACCACCTCTCTGAGTAACCTGTTCTAGTGTTTTACCACCCTCACTATAAAAATATTCTTTCTCTCATCTAATCTAACCCAACCTTCCTTCAGTCTAAAACCATTCCCCCTGACCTATCACTATCTGCCCATGTAAAAGGTTGCTCTCCCTCTTAGAACCTCCTTTAATCCCTGGGAGCCCCAACATTGTCTCCTTAGAAGCTTCTTGTCCTTAGCCTGAACAACCCCAAGGCAGAGGTTCTCCAGCCCTTGGAGCATCATCCTAAGAGCAGTTGCTGAGCTTCTCAGCAGTAGGGAGCTCAGAGCAGTGTGAAAAGGGTGAGCTGCTCTGGTAAATGCTGTGAGTTGCCTTCTTTAAAGTTCCCTGATATTTGTGTCTCTATGCCACCAAGTACTATTTTTTGCACTCAAATAACAAAACTGCAGATCAACACAGAGGCTATAAATATTGCCTTAATCACATGTGTTATTTATTTGTTTGGCCTTTAGTTCTGTCTGGATTTTCAAAGCTGCAAATCAGCACGAGTTCAGTTAATTATGTTGTCACTCATCTACCACGCAATTACAGCTGTCCATCACTATAATTTCTGTGATAGGAGCCCTGCAAAGAGTTCAGATTTCAGCTGAAATAGAAACCACACACTTGCCCAGCATGACCCTTGTATCATAACCCATTGTCCCTGGAGGACCTGCCCTGTGACAGGTTTGTTATTGCACAGGGCTGTGAGCACTGTGTGGGCTGAAACAACAACACAGCCAGGATCTAACTGTGTCAGAGGATTCAGGTGGAGAAGGCTGGAGGGTAATCACTGCTCTCACCACCTCTGAAAGCCCTGCTGCATTTGACCTTTGGGTGTCTAATTTTCCCAAGGTGTGAGGAAGAAGAGCCAGGCACAGCTGGGAGCAGATCAGGGCCCAGTTCAAAGCTCTGCTGCAAAGCTCAGTGCAGCTGCTGAGCATCCCTCCTCCACCTCCAGCAGGCTTTTGCTTTCATACCTCTCTCCACACTCAGACAAGGACTCTTGGAGGATGCTGTTGCATGCTGTGGGACCAACATAACACAACAGCTTTAAATTTCATCTGAGTTATTAGTTAATATGCAAGAACTAGCATGCTGACATGGGGTTTAAATGTAGTAACTGCTTATTCAGAGCAGCAGCTTCCTCATCTCCCTTCCACTTGCTTCCCCACTCTGTGGTTTAGCAGAGCTGCTGAATAGTGGATCTGTCCTGTTTAGAATTACAATATTTAGTTATCTGGGTGACAAAAGTACAAAGGGTTGTTCAGCCAAAGACATGTCCCTGTCTGTAGTTTGATGAGTGTCTTGTTCAGCAGCCATATCAGTGTGAGCAGCCCTGTTCTCACCAACAGCAGCTTGTTCTCACTTCTGCTCTGCTTTGCAGCTGGGCAAAGAGCTGGTTTGGGGAATACTTTCAAGCTAAAAATAGCTCAGCAAGGCAAAGTGCTAAAAGAACACACTCTTCAAATAACAGAGCGAGTGGTGCAGCTCCCAGTGCCCCTCCTCTGCTGAAGGCTGAGGAGAGCTTCAGGCTGGGTATAAAATGGGTTTTGGAGGGTCTTCCAGCAGAAAGAAACCAAGTGCTGAGTATGACCTGGTCACATTGTGCAGGTCACTGAAAATGGTTAATAACATTTCATTGTAAAGCAAGAGATTTTCTTTCTTTTTTCCCCCCTTTCTTTTTTCTCCTGAAACAGGAATGGAACCCTGTGTTCCCACAGAACAAAAAAGCAAAAAGCAGTGCTACATATCTTCTGCTGAAGTGATACTAAAATCTACTCTGATAGCAACTTCATGAGCAGCAGGAGGGAGTCTGAAATAAGCAGCAGACAGAGACAAATTTCAGCTCAGTGAGAGACTTTCCTGTCCTAGTGACAGTTGCATACTCCTGGGTGCTTACTGGGTTATGATTAAAAAAAGAAGAAAAGGGGGGGGCGGGGGGGAAGGTAAGAAAATAAAAAAATTACATTTTGACTTCACTGTCTGACCAATACCTAATTCAATGTTTGTGCCTGTTCTCCTCCAGGGAGGCTGGAACTGGCTTGTCAGCCACCTTAGTGCCCTGCACAAAATGAAATGTCTCTATGTTCGTGACTCAATTTCCTGGGAAGGCAGGAGTGCAGTTCCAGCCATGGCAGTCAGTGGGGACAGGGACAGGATGACAGAGACATGTCACTTCTGTCTGTAGCCATTTCAGAGTTATTGTCCACGGATGGAAGTGTCCCAGTGTGTCCTGGCCTCAGCTGGGATGCTCAGGGCTGCACTAAGATCCTGCAGTACCGTGCACTTAATCCATAAACAGTTGCCCCCACAACAGATGCCACTGCAATGTGCAGCTGTGGGATTTGGGTCACTGGAAGAAACCACAGCTGGATTTGCAGAGAGCAGACAAAGTATTGGTGTGTGTGGGCTGTCAGCTGTGTGTCAATCTTCCTCCCCCCTTCACTGGATGCACAAGGATTTGTGAGTGGCCCTTCTTGCCATGGGTGGGAGCTGCTGGGAATTTCCCCACGAGGTGTCAACTCTGGAGAACATCCTTCCCTGCCACCTGGAGGTGCATACCACCAATTGGCTAACAATTGGCTAGGTCTGGGAGGTGACAAATAAACCTCTGCAAGGTGTCTTTGCAGTGAGGATTTACCCCAGAGCTGGGGGTATGGAGCTATGAACCTCCTAACCCAGCAGCTCCAGGCAGGAGGGAACATGCTGTGACACTTCTTGCAAACCCTTGGTAGTGACAGGTTTGCTGCCAAGGAGCAGCTTTCTGAATTACTGAAGTAAATCAAGGCAAATGCAGCACTCTCTGAGTACTTGGTGTAATCCCTGAAGGAAAAACCTAAATGACAGCAATTTGTGGAGCTGCAGCTGCTGCTGGGACAGCCAGGCCCTGCTGGGAGCTGTGTGCGGCTGCACAGCTGCTCCCAGGCTGCAGGAACCTGGCTGGGAACGCTCCCCTGGCAAGGCAAGCACCTTCCAGTTCTCGCCTGTCACTCACCCACACAGCTCTGCAAAGGATGGGATATCCCTGCCTGCAGACAGCATTTCACCATCTGCTGTACTACTTCTTGTTCCTCTCGTGCACACTTTTGCTGGCCCAGCATTTTCCAGGGCAGTCAGACCAACAGCTTGGCCTCACGCTGTCGCCAACCTTGGCTGGCCAGAGCCACAGCAGCCTTTGCCCACAGCAGGCTCTGAATCCTGCTCCTTACTGCACTCTTATTTGCTTTTAATATTTTGCCTCTTTCAAAATTTCTCTTGAGGTTATCTGTTGGTTTTTCAACGCAAAGAGTGTTCCTGCTCTCAGTGCAGAGTGAAATGAGAAATTCCATTGACAGTTCAAATGCGTGGCCCAGAAAGTCTGTAGGAGTCCCCTGGTCTCAATAATCATCAGTTTTGTCGTGCTTTCACCAGCAGCTCTCACAGTGCTCTGCAAAGCTGGTCTGTGTGGTTATATCTGTTGTACAGATTAGGAGAATGTGACAAACTGTCTTGTCTGAAAAACCAGATTTGCACCCCCTCTGGGAATTTTTTCACTTCCCTCTGCAAGTGGTATTTCAGTAATTCTGTTTTCCTTTGTTTTTTAAATTGGACAGGATGAGGAGTATGACTTGTCACTTGATGCCACTTCAACACTGAGCACTGCAGACAGGCTAATTTACAGGAAAATACAGGCAGGATTTGAGAATTAAAATGTCATCCTCATATTCTGCCTGCTTTTCCCCAGAGCCTTCTGGGACCCTCCTTAACTTCGTTTAGGATCCTGTGTTTAGCTATGGTCACGAAAATCCAAATAGAATTTGCTGGCAAATTTCATGTGGAACAAAATATTCTGATCTTCTGAAAACTGAATAAAATGTAAGAATTCAATTATGTAACGTCATGTTTGGAAGTTACAGCCGTGATTTGTTGTGGTACAACACGAACTGTCACTGCCAAGGCTCAAGGCTGCCACACAAAACCTTTGGGAGTGCTCTCAGGGAAGGATCCCCTGGTGCCACCTCCGTGATTGTCCTCAGAGCTGTTCCCTGCCTGAGGAGGGACTGCAGGTGGGGAAGGGCAGGCAGAGCTGTGGGAGCTGGCAGTGCCTCCCAAGCTCAGACAGGCCCTGGCTCTGTGCACACACCTCCCTCAGAGCCATTTTCCTGCCTTTTGCAGCTGCTCCTGTCCCTGCATTGCAGGGCTGGGTCTCTCCCCCACCAAAACTCCCAGCTGACCCCGAGCCTCCTGCTCCCATCACCCTGGACCTGAGCTTGGCATTTCCACACACATCATTCATTCATTCATTCATTGCCTGTTACCTTTTTCCTTCATGGTGTAAACAGGCTGATAAAGGGATTTCTGTAAGCTTAACTGCACAACGCCCATAAATAAAACTTCCCTTACCACATCAGTCCTGGTTTGTTTAACCTTCTCTTGAGAAGGAGGATTTTTTCCCCAGCTGGGTGGTATTTGGAAGTGCTGCAGCCACTCCCAGGGATGATTATAACAAGGCTGCAGTGTAGCCTGGCCAGAATATGGCTTTTGCAGACACCCTCAAATTAGGCTGATCTCTGTGCAACAGGCCAGCTGCTTTCTGCAGAGACTGCCGAGAGGGCCTGGCTTTAATTTTTTTTTAACATAATTTTTGAAAAACTAATGAAGTATTAATTCATTCAGAATTTAATTTGCTTAATGAATATGATCATCTCAAGCAAATGACACTGGTGGTTGAGCTGTGAGCCATGTTGGTTTTGAGAGGTTTTTTTCCTGCAGTGAGGCACTCAGGTTTTATTCTGCTCTTTGTTTCTTGCCCGTATGCTGTATAGCTTTATGAAAGCAAAGTGACTGGCACATCTTTGCAGAACAATGGACTAACTAGATTGCAGTACCTATTTCTAATGTGATTTAAGAGTCAGATTTTGTCAACTTGCTGGTTCTTGTTTCCCAGTTGCCTTGATACCCTCTGCATAAGTGGACTTTGAACAGGAGGAGGTTCTCAACCTCCAAAGGTGTGGTCCATTTCTTCTTAATTTAACTGGATAAAACCATGAGCATGGATTGATAAACCTAGGACTGCTTGGTTTTGTTTGTTTGTTTTCTGGTGTGTTGTATGTGAGAGCTAAAAGAAAAGATAAAAAATAAGAGTGCTTTCCAGGAAAAAAAAAAAAACACTCTCCAGAGTCTGGGGAGGTCAAGGAAGTGTGCTGGCCACTTGGATGAGTTAATTATCCTGAAAAACAGATACTGAAGGAAGCTTGCAGTACTCTGGCTGACTCAAATAGCTCTCAAGACCTGGTTATACAGCTGCAGCTTTCCAGCTGGGTACAGGCAATGGAATCAGTGATTTAGCTAGAGCCATGCTTTAATAATTGATACAATTGCACATCATCTATTGAGGAAAATCAGTGACCTTCTGTTCTGACCTGTTTTCTCTCCTTCCCCCACTTCCTGTTTTCTAAATATTTATTTCTTTCATTTTTCTCCCCCCTCACCTTCTCTGAAGTTATTTCAAAAACACAGGAACTGTGCTAGACTGACCCAGTTTTTTCCATATGAAAGCAGCAAGCCCAAGCCTGTGATTCCTGGAGGAACTGAGATCCTGAATGAACCAGGCTACAGAAGTTGTGCTCAGAGCTGCAGGAGGAGGGAACTGTAGTAACTCACAGAATCTGGTGAACCAGAAACTGCAGGGTATGAATTACAGTTTCCTTGGATCACATGTGCTGAGACACAGTTTTCTTGGAAGAGAGCCCAAAAATATGATCAAGTTCTTCCTGGGAAAGCACAGGTGATTCATAGGAGAACCCTCCCCATAAAGCAGGGATAGCTCAGTGCTGTGCCCAGGGACAGTGAGTGCAGCTGTGGCTCTGCACACTAAGGAGCTTTTTCTTCTCCAAACCAAGCCACATTTCAGATTTTGTGGGAGAAATACCCATTTAGGTATTCTGCAGGCAATCCACTGCAACAGTCATGGTGACACTCACTGATGTCCAGTCTGCCTATAAATTTGGTTTTATAAATTCAAAAGGCAAGTGGGAGGAGAACCAACACAACATTCAAACTTTACCTCTCTCTTTAAAATTAAAAAAAAAAATTAAATCTCTTTACTCCTCTTTCTAAAATATAAAAATTTGGTTTTATAAATTTAAAAGGCAAGTGAGAGGAGAACCAACACAACATCCAAACTTCACCCCTCTCTTTTGTTCTCAAATGCTTTGAAGTGGCACATCTGAAATGGATGTGTTATAAAAAAAAGCAGCCAAACCCCTTTCTGGCTGAGACTGTGCTTATACAGTTCACAGCCTTTCAGATACACACTGTCCATCCCATCTGGCTTCTGTTCCAGCTAAGTGAAGTAAGGGCTTGGCTTTAAGTACGAAAACATTTTTCCTGAATTTCATTAATAGATCTAACCCAAAAAAAACCCGTAATCCTAAATGCTCTCAGTGACACAGTGACCATGCCATACAAAGTGAGGGCTGGCACTGTGAATGCCTGAACCCCTCCCTGCCCAACCCTTGGGTTATCAGGAGCTCACAAGTGTTCCAGCACCTTGTTCAGGTCAGCTTTTCATCCCACAACAGCACAAATCACTGTGACAACCAGAGCAGCTTACTTTGGTGTCTATCGATTAAGCTCTGCAAATTAAATTAAAGTAATTTCTTTCTGTAATTACTTTTACTGCAGACTCACATGAGCTCAAGGACCTGAATCATAATCCAGTGTAAGGTGAAGCATTACAGAGCATTACTGGCATTTTATGCATTTCCTCTTTGCTTTATGACTGCTTGTCTTACCACGGGGGTAGAGCTCAGATCTTCAGGCGTGGGGAGGTGCCCAATTTCTGGGAAAGGAGCTGAGCTGAGCATGAGCTGCTGGTAGTGGGTGGGCTGGCAGGGCAAAACAAGTGCACTGCTTTCTTCCCAAAAAAGGCTTTTTCCTTATTCAATAACACTTGCTTAAGCAGTTTTTCTGCAAGTTTATTTATGTGATTATGCTCCTCTGTGATACTTACAGCTCTCTGCACTGTGATTTTTTTATTTCTAGTTTCACTTGTGCCACTTATGTCAGATCTATTCGAGGAATTGACTCTGTGTCCCAGAAAAGGCCCTGTATATTCCTGTCTGTGTTTCCCCCTGCTGCTCTGCTCTTCTCTTGCCTGCTGTGCTCTGACCTGCTGCCCTTGCCTTCACTGTGCTGTGGAAAACAGGTTTGATTAGGAATTCCCAGCACTGGAGCCAAGCAAGTAGAAGAGAGCAGTGGAAGGAGATAGTGTCTTCCCAGAAGACAATCTTTAATCAGCTGTGCCCTGGGAATTTGGAACTTCATGTTGTTGCCTGGCAGAATTTACTGCCTCTGCAGTGACATTGCCTCGTGTTTGCACAAATACTCCCCATTTTCAGCAGGAGGTGAATGCTGAATCCTCAGCAACACAGGCCTGCACTGGGGGCACCTCTGGGATGTGTGCTTGTGCTCAAACCAGGAAATAACCCAGGACAGAGGCAACCATGGTTCAACCCTTTATAAATGAATTAGTGTGTTCAACAATTCTTGCCAGACGAGCTGTGGGCTGGTCTGAGACAGCAAATTGCTCATTCTGGTTCAGCTGCAGATCAAGTCTCTTGCCCAGAGCTGGCTGGGTGCTTCATAATTAATTGTACAAGTGCTGCTGAAGCAAGGAAGCACCTCTGGTTCAAGAGCTGCTGTCCAGAGGGGCTGGTATGATTACACACTCAGGGAGCTCGGCAAGTAAACCCGACCAAGGGATTGGTGTTAGTGAGGCTGGTTCTATTCTTGGAGTTCAATAGCTGAAAGGGAACAAACCTTTCTCAGCCCTTTAGACAAGAGCATAGCATCGTCAAGGTACAGCATGTACAGATGCACTCAAACCTCTCCAATGTTTTATTTGAACTGCACTGCATCTCCCCTGGACTTGAAAAGCCATGTAAACAGGAGGCTGAACTTACTCATTGCTTGGAGACCTTAATGACAATTTAGTCTTCTCCCTCTCCTCCTGATTTTTACCCTTGAAGGCTGTCTCAGGAACTCTGGCAGCAGGCACTAACCCCCAGCCCCTGGCCAGGCCAGTGCTGTCACTGTGTTAACAGCAGGGTTTCCAGCTGTGTGCCACTGCCTGACACCAAGGAAGAGCATAGGGAATATTCAGGCCTTGGAGTTTGGACTTCTTAATCCTGGAGGCAGCACCAAAAAAAAAAAATATCTCAGCTTCACTGGTACCTCCTCCATTCTTCCTTCTGCTCCCCCCTCCATCCCTCCCAACATCTTTCTTTTCCATAGCCTCACAACCAGAGTCTGTAACTGAAAAGGGCCAATGCATTAAAAAAATCCCAAATCCTCCCCGAGCACTTGAGTGCTGTGCACACTTCTAGTAAAATCCTGCAGCCATGAGCAGGTCTGACAGCAGCCTCCAGCTGCATCACATCTTGCTGGAGCAGAGTGAGGAGACAGGAGACTCCCTTGGCTCCCCACGCCCACAGAATTCAATTGTGATTCTATATTTAGCTCCTGTCTGCTGTGAGGAGCTGAGCCTTGCACACACGCCCACGCTGAGCCCACTGGGTTATTTTTAGCATCAGCGAGATGCTTACCTGGATGGTTCCTGCCCAGTAATGAAATGCATTAAATTGTACACAGCTAATTAGTGTTGACAGCTGATCTGTTCTTTGTACCTGCCCCCCTGCCTTCCTGTCTCTGGAATGAATCTGTGTCAAGTCTTCCCAGCCTTCTGAAATTAGGGCAGTTCCCTGGTTTTTAGTGCAGTGACTGGGATCTGGAGCACAGCTGGAGAGTCATCAAAAAAACCTTGCTAATCCCCAGGTGAGCTTAGGTTTGGCATCTCCTAAACTTCTGCATTAGGACTACCAGTAGTCTGTACATGTACCTACTTACCACTTTTTTTGGTCAATCTAAACAAAATGTTCCCCAAAGTTCTGTGCCTTCAGCCCAGTTCCCTGCTGAGTGTCTCAGTCTGAAGGGCTGATGGCTTTTCAGTGAACAAAGCTGCCCTGAGACATTTCTGTGGAGAAGTGGCACTGGATGTGCTGTCCTTGGAAAACATGGCACAGCTTTTGTGCTGTCAGTAGGTGAAACTCTCTTTGTGAGTGCTCTGTGCTAAGCCGTGGTGATGTTTTGCTTTTAGGCTGCCAGTCTGAAGTGCTTTTTGCTTGGCATTGTTCTGTTTCCAGCAGCACTGTGAACTTCACAATCTGTTACCTGAGGGACAAACCAGGGTCTCATCTGGGTGTGCTTTTAGCTACATCTGCAGTTCCTGGGTGAGTCAACTCGAAAATGCTTCTCCAGGAACCTCAGGGCAGCGCCACACCTACAGATTCCAGATGTAGGAACAACTGAATAAAGATGCCTCCTCTTCACTTCTTGTTGCCAGGAAACCTGGCCACAAGAAGTTGCCAGGTCCAGCATCATCCACTTCCCCAAGCCAATGTTTTCAATGTGGTAAAGATCAGCTTTAGGTGCTCAAGTTTTGGTTCCTCTCTGTGTTCAAAAACCCTTTGTTCTTCCTGTCTGACTCCTCTGCCCACATTTCTGTATTTAATTCCTGTCCCCATCATCTTCTAAGTGCCACTTCATGCATCGTGTGTACTTGTACAAATACAAGAGCAGGCGAAGCAGTACATGAAATGAATATTACAACTATAATCTTTTCAAGGAATTTGTATTTTCATTGAGACATTAAGTTATACTGGAGTGTCTTTAACTGTGGTTACATTCTCAAGAAGCACAAGCCACCCAGGCACTTCAAGCATCAACTTTCTAAACATCCAGATATCAAATTTAATTAAACAACCTTTTCCTGAGTCACCCTTCAGTCTAGCAAGTGTTTCACTCCCCCAGGTTTCAGATGAAACCCCTTCTAGAACAAAGCATGTCTGTGAGACAGGAAGCAGATATTGCAAACAATCGTACTTGCAAATGTCTTTTCTGCCTCGTGACACAAAGAGCTCTCAATTCACTGAATCCCACTGAGTGTTTATTATCTGTGCTCTGAACACACAATAAGGGAACCAGGACCTGTTGGGAGCCCTGTTGCCAAATGCACAGTAGAGTATTCCAAGAGTTCACCATGCTCTGGGGCACTGGGGATGTGTGCATTAGTAAGAGAAGCACTACAGCATAGGGAAAACTGGAATACTGCCATTTTGGAGGGAAGGAGGAGGGAAAAGTGCATGTTTCCACGGCAACAAGTGGTAGATGAAATTGGCTGCGAGCACGAAATACAGGAAATACACTTTTCAGAAGCAGCGATGCACATAAATGAATCCTGGAATCTCTCTTCACGCCACTCTCAGTCAATAATAAATCTGAAGTTGGTAGATTTGCACTGCTGTAAAAGTAGAATTTGTCTCAAATACAGAATTTCCCAGTCTCTCTTTTGAGATGGAAGGAGTGGGAAGGTGAAGGAAAATAGGGGTTTTAGCTTTGACTTCATAAACTCCCATCAGAGTGATAGCAGAGTAGCTTTTCTCAGCAGGTACACAGCTGCTGTTGAAGTGTGTTACAACCAGAACCACTTAAGTAATACAGTGGTTTTGAGAGGATGCTCTTCTTTTGTCTCCCCATTTTTAAAGCTACATAAACACCATTATTTGGTGTATTTTGCACATTATCCATGTCAGTACATCTTTCCCTGCAGAGTACAGAGCAAGGCTGTGTTAGCTGTGGGGCTGAGGCAATTTGCTAGACAGCTACAGACCATCAAACACCTGCAACTGTGCTGAAAAATATCGACCCTGTTAACAACTGCCTGGTTATGTGCCATTCTTATGCAGTCAGCCATTGAATAACCACTTGCTAATCTGTCCAGAGATCATTCTTTGTGCTAAACACAGATCTATAGCCTGATGGTACACGTGGATTTGCTGTTATCTAAGTGCTGCTATCACAGCAGCAGTGCTGCTCTTTTCTGCACAGGTAGTAGCAAAGCCCTAGAGAGAACAGACATTTCTACTGGATCCCATCTCCCAGACACTTCCCACCCCAGCACTACCTTCCTTAGCTATAAACCTCCAAGTTGTCACACAGAGACTGTGCTGCACAAGTACCAGTGAAATGAATGAATGCAAACACCTCAAAAGCTCATCCAAGAATTTCACTCTTCCCAGTCTGGTTTCATTCCCACACCACAGCCAAGCTCTGCTCTGTGTGAGCTCTTTGTGGGGTGAGTCCTAGTCAGAAACTCCAAAGGGATGTCTTGAGGGCTTTGGCTCTTTGGTCTTTGCCAGAATTCACTTTTACTTTGTTGGCTGGCTATTGGGTTTTTTGGACACCCACTTGCTTTTCCTGGTGTAAATATTTTCTTGCATTCATCCACCACCTGAAGTTGTTTGCACGATCATGTTCTATTCTGGTGGATGAGTTAAGAGCTGAGCTGAGCTCTGCCAGCACATATGTGCTGGAAGTTGTGTGGGAGACTGCTCCCAATCTGTTTTGCCTTTTTTCCTGGCTATTCCAGCAATCTCCGTGCCGTCTGTTCCCCGAAATGCGCTCAATCCTCCACGTTCCAGGAAGAAGGAACCAAATTAAGGCCTGACTTCCAACACTTGGAACAAAGATGGCTTTTAGCCATCCTCTAGACATCACCAGTGACACTGATGGCTGCACCCCAGATTGCTGCATGAGATCACAGCAGGCAGGGGAGGCTCCCTTAGCTGCATTCACTTACACAGAGCAAATTTCCTGCTCCCTGGTGGTGGCCAGCCCCCGTCACCTGTCCAGCAGTGTCCTCTGCAAGTCCTTGTACTGACATTTGACTCTAGGGGTGCATCCCTCACAGCATTTCTGCTCCCTGGTGGTGGCCAGCCCCCGTCACCTGTCCAGCAGTGTCCTCTGCAAGTCCTTGTACTGACATTTGACTCTAGGGGTGCATTCCTCACATTGCTTTAGTCTCAATATTAAGCAAGACAAATGGTAAATGAAAATAAGAGATAAAGGCTGTAGTTACAGCACCTGAAGCTGCAATTCCATCAGACCTTTCACACTAAGAGAAGTCAGGCAGGGCTGAAAAGAGATGTGACCTTGCAGGCATTTCAGCAGTAGGAGATGGGGCTGGGTATGAAAATCTTCTCATTCAGTGAATATTTTGTGATGGTTGAATTGGTTTTAGGGATGTAGTAGGGTGGAAACCATTTTTTGTGTATTTTAAAGCAATCAAATTAGGCTCTTGATGTATTAAGAGATCTCATGAGTTATCAAATGGCTGAAATAATGGAATTAATAATATTGAGCTGCAATGTGAAGTATTTCCCTGAAGTGCATGCACAAAGCTTGCAAGGTCAGGATGATCAAGGCCCATCTTTTCTTCCTTAAGTGATGAGTGTTAATAGGACACACCTCTGATCTGCTCTGCCTGTAACTCTTGGGACTCAGTGTGCATTGGAGGGGGATCTTTTCTGCTTGTCTGGATGTACATGTTTTCTGTGGCAGGGTGTGCCACCTGCACTGAGTTGTGCAGCCCCTGGCACAAAGCACTGCTCCCCTTTGGGTGCCAAGTCCTGCTGTGCAGTCACTGGGACTGGAGGGACCATAACTCCATCTCTGCTGTCGCAGGGGCACCATGAAGGGCACCCAAACTCTCCTCTGTGCTCCCTCAGCAGCTGCTTCCTTAGCTGAGGGCAGCAGTGGTGAAGGCAGAGATGTTCTCCTCCATAAACTCTGGTCCATTAGGACTCGTGCTCTGATCCACACATTTGTTCTCATTCCCTGTCCCCGGAGGTAAAGTTTAATCAAAAGCATGCACATGAATGAGTTAGTCTAAATATCAATAAATGTTTCTTTCAGGAGAGGCTTGAGATATTTAATATTTAATAAGCCTTGAAAATGAATTTCTGTTCATGTTTCCTAATTTGATTCCAAGCATTTTGGCGGTGAGCAGCGCTCGCTGTCCCTGTGTGGGCAGCACAGCACAGATTATTTAACAATCCACTTTGTCTCCTCTAAAATATTCATGTTTGCAGATATCCAAATGCAGCCCTTAAAAAAGCACACACAAAACCCAAATGGTGCAGTCTGAGCCTCCCAGTTACCTTGAGCCTTTGCTTTAGGCTGCACACCACAGTGATGCTGTTTCTCTCACAGCTCTCCCCTGTTGCCCTGGTTACTGATCAAGCCAGAGCATCCCTGCTGTGCCTGCAGCTGGACTCACACAGGCACCTTCCCCACGTGAGGGCAATGCTGCTTCCCCCTGAAGGCACCAGTGCAGCCACCAGTGCAGCAGCTTTCCCTTGGGCAAGTCAATGTGCAGCTCTAACAATTGCTTTATGCTCACATTCAGTCGAGCTGACAAAGCCAAATCTGGTTGATAAATAATTATACTACTATTTTTGTTAAAGCACTGGGTTTTCTGGAGGACCTCCAAATCTCGACTGCAGCAGCAGAGCTGCAGGTAGATTTGGCAGGATTTTGTCTCCCAAATTGACTTCTGTCTTGTTTTCCCTTGAAATCCAGGCAATCCTGACTGAAGGGGGAGTTAATATTTTTTTCTCCTGCAGCTGATTGACAGCAGAGAATGTGCTGGATTAGTTTGTGGGGGGTTCCCTGCAGGCAAAGGACCTGGGGGTGGGTGGCAGTGCCTCTGACAGGGCTCAGAGGATGCTCCATTGTAAAGGGAGGCTCCTCCCTCTTCTCATTCACAACACTTACTTTGAGAGTTTCATTTCAATTTGCTGCCGGATTTCCTGTCTTTCCTCATCTGTTCTCCTTGGGAAGATATTCCTGTCTTCCAGCTCCTGCTTACTTGGTCTGTTCCGTAGCTTCACTGCCAGCAGTTCTTTCTTGCATTTTCTTGGCAAAGTACCTGGGAAATGCATTGAAAGGAAAGTTATTAGAAAGGCAGCTCCTGGGGATGGATCAGGAACTTCTGGAGAGCAGGAATGGCACAGAGTGACAGTGATCTGTGTGGTGCTGTGCAAGGAGCAGTTGTACGCATTATTGTCACAAAGCAGCTGAGAAGGGCTCAGACACAAAACTACTGCAAATGCAGAGGGAAAATATTCCTCAGAGCATGCAGGAACTGCAGTTAAATCTTTGTTTCATCTTGGGAGCACGGTGTGTAATAGGAGGTTAATTTGTTTTGGTTCCTTTTTGCTTTAAAGGGTTTGGGTTTTTTTAAAATTTAATGCTTCACCTTTTCTAGAGAAGGTCACCTCATCTTTAAAGAAAATGACATTTAATTGGTATTTTTGTTTGGCATTTGAGATAGGATTAAAGTATATTTTGTAAAGGATGCTCTGGAGGTTGGCAAGATTCTAAATCCTAAATAGGTTCTCATTCCCAGATACTGGGGTTTTATTTGCTAGGGATCTGTGGACCTCCTTTTTTATTATCACTACTGATCTCAAATTTCTTTATGCAGAGGGAGGAGTCTGTACAGCCTCTTTTCCACATTTACCTGTTGAAAAGAGTGGAGCAGAGTAATTTTGGTCTCCCTGTGTGAGCAGTGAAAAATCTCTTGGTAGTTGCATTGATCTAAAGTTAAACTTTTCAGAAACCATAATCAGCTCAAAGCCCCTTTCTGAAGCCTAAAAAGCTGTGCCCTTATTTAGCACCTTCCTTGAAACGCTCTCACAGTCTGTTACAAGCATTAATTAAATTAAACCACACAGCCCTGTCTGAAATAGCAGATATACATTTAACAGATGGGTAGGGAAGTGAAATGATTTGGCTGCTAGCACACAGAGCCTTCTGCTAACTGAATATCTGACTCCATCGGGAGCACTTGGCTCACAAAGCCACAGACTTGGGACTCTGACAGGGTTTCTCACCACGCTGGGAGTGGGTGCAGAGGAACCAACAGAATTCCTGCTGGAAATAACCTGAAAGACATTTGGGGCTAGAAAACTCCTGGGAATCCCTGCACGCATTCCCAGCTTCACTTGAGTATGTCAGAGAAGTCACAGGAGGAGTTTGGCCATGTCAGGAGGTTTCTGTGACAAGGAGCTCTGTGTGCCCACGGGAGCTGCAGCACTGGCCAGTGCAGAGTGTCCAGGGCAGGGCACCTTGGGGCCCCCACAAGTGATATAATCAATAGGATTTCTGTCATTGACTTCAAAGGAAGTGGGGTGAAAATCCTAATTAACAGTGTCAGCTCCCTCTGTCAATCAAAGGTGAAGTGTTGATAATGAAACATCATTTACAATCAAAGGTGGAGTGTTGATAATGAAACATCATTTACCAGAACAGGTTAAAATGCATGTATACATGCAAAATGTATATTTTAAAAAACAATAAGTGCACATGAATAAAACAAAACTAGAGAACAAAGAGAAAATAAAGCCCCAAGCTATACTTCTCCACATCCATTTTCAGCACCCTGAGACAAATTCCTTCCTGATCACTACCTCAGTAGAAACTGAACCTGCCAACACTCTTATTTAAGTATTCTTTTTCTAAGGGTTCTTTTTCTTAGTCAGTCAGGCACATTCAGTGACAGTCTGCCCCCTGACCATCTATCTCAGGCAGTACCTTGGCTGGATTGTTTCGTGATTTATCACACCTCAGCTAGGTCAAAAAGGAATGCTTGGGAAATTCACACCCTTTTCATGTTCAGGTTGCAGGTTCCTGCAAAAACCCCCTGTTTCAATTCAGTTGAATCATTTAATTTCCTGTATGTTTACTGTTCTTTTTATCATATTCACTGTTCTATCAATCAAAAAGCAAATCCTAACACTGCCTGATGTTGGACAAACCTTGATTGCACCAGTTATCAGTTGTGAGCTATGTTCTAGTAATGTTGTTTTTTAAGGCCATCTTGCATTTTGTTTTCAGAGGTTTCAAATAATGATTTATTGAGTAGGAATAGAAAACCAAAGCATAATTCCCCACTTTTTCCAGACTTATGTGACCTGTCTGTACCTCCCTACAGCCCCAGGGCTGTGCACTGTGCCCCGTGGTGGTGGCAGTGACAAGACTAGGAACAGGACAGGGATTGTAAAGCAGCTCAGCATTAATGGATAGTTTTACTCCCTAACTTGGAAACCAGCCCAGATTTCTTCAAACCAGAAGGAATCTGGAGATGTTTAGGGAATTATTCTGGTGCTGTCCCTGGGAACACTGGCACCAGGAGTGCCTCCACACCAGAAATGGCTTGGGAATGTCCCAGCTTGCTCTGGGACATCAGGGAGAGCTCAGCATCCTCTGTGCCAAGCAGCACTGCTGCTGCAGCCACAATAATGCCAAAATATCTTTAAATGGGTTTTTCTCATAGGTTTTAGGGTTTAATAGGTTTTTCTCAGGTGAACTCAGCCACTCCCAGTACACCAGCACTATCCTTCAACTGCAGGAATTTTCCAAAACTCGAGCACTTATTGTGGAAAGCCCAGAGCTGCTTCTAGATATCACTGAAACTTGTACAATATCCAGTGCCCTCCTATCATCATAACAATGAATAATTATTTCTTAAATATAGAGAGATTTACCTTCAACAGTTAAATATTCAGATTTGGTTTTGCTCGTTGGGGATAATGTGTGGGTTTTTGCCTGTCTGCCTTTAGCTCTTAGGATTTTTATCAAAAGAGGCCACTTTTACACACAGCCAGAAAAAAAACAGAACTTAAAAGGTGTTTGTCATGTTTTCAGCTATCCCTAAATGCACAGCAATTAGGCAAGGGACTCTTTTCTTTTGCCTTACCTCAGGAGTCTGTTCTGTTACTTGATGTCTTAAGACACAGCAGCAGAACTCATGTCCTGTCTGCTGGCTCATGCTTTCAAAGACACCTTTTAAAATTCATCTTTCATCTGCTATAACAATTTTTTTTGATAAATTGTTCTCTGCCTGCCTTCTTTTAATGCATTCATGAAGAGAGTGAAGGATTCATTTCAGATTGAATCTGTCTTGCTAACATGGAAAACATTAAAAGCCTTGAATGAGAAATTTTCTAACGAGAGCTGATTATTTTGCCAAAGCTCACTTAAATAATTGCACAGGATTATAAAATGCATTCCCCATATGCCTCAAGAACGGGTGAAATGGACCAGATGGAGAGAAACTTTATTCTTTAAGACATTTTCTCTACATGTTTGTCCTTCCTAGATTGATTGGCCTCTATCACTTTTCCATGTACCATCACTGCATGGAATGATAGTCCTGAAATTCCAGCCATGCCAGCATTGGCACAGGGTGTGCAGAAAGCTCTGGCTGCTCACAGGGGGTGTCTGGGAGTGCTGCTGTTCATACAGAGCAGCCCAAGGGTGCACCAGTAACTGAGAGGGTAAAGCACAGTGATGCAGCTCAGTGTGCAACACCAGGACAGTCACAATCACTGTGACTCCAATTTAACTTCAGCTTTTCACCAGGGTTCCTTCAAAAAGCTGATGTGACAGTAGAGGAATTTACCCTTCCCAATATTTTCTGCTGCCTTTAGAGCATTCCCTTGTTTGTGAGAGTGTATCTTTGTAACACAGCGACTGTGCTTACCAGAAATAACAGAGTCGTTCAGAACTTCCTCATCCTGATAAAAAACAGACTCTTCCTTGAGCTCTGAGTTCATGATCATGTTTTCTTTGTTCTCATCTGACTCTTTAACTGAGTTCCTCTTGTTTTCTGAGTCACTGCCATAACTCAGCGAGTTCTCCCTCTCTTTGTTGCGCTCCATGCTTGACGTTCTCGAGGGACGGACATCCACCCTTTTTTTTGGAGAGCCTTTGCTTTCTCTTCCATGGAAGCTATGGGTGGAAGAAGCACAGCCCAGATTTTACCAAGATTGTTTTATTGCTGCAGTAGAAACTTACATGAGAATGACAAAAACGTCCTGTAGCTCATAAAGGGCAGGGCAGGGAGTTCAGCATGGACCAACACAGGATGGCATTTTCAAGTTGAGAATGGCTAATGTGGATCTACTTTCCTGTCTGCCATTAAAATAAGACATGGAGGAGTGGTGAATAATGTTTTTCTTTGACATATGGTCACAAGATACACTGCAGTGATTAAAAACCCCACAACAACACGTCCTTCTAATGTAAAACATGCATGGCATGAAATATGACCATTCATATGATATTGTATGATCATGACAGCGGTTTAACAGGGCCTGGAAATTACATCATGTGAGTCTGTTCCCTGGGGCAGTAGTTTTTAGGGAACTGAGAAATGCTACCAACTTTACTCCCAAGCTCTGGGATGGCAGAGGTTATCTCTGTCCTCCTCAGACACACAGGATAATGAAACCCAGATTCAGCACCCAGTGTACTCCCACAAACACATCTGTATTAAAAATGGATCTTGTATGTGCTCCTGTGTCAGCCAAGGGACACAGAAATTGCATCACTTCTCATGTGTAGAGAGTACTTGGAGCAGGATTTGCCTTTGCTACTCTAACTTGGTATCTTGTGGGACAGATTTTCTTTTGCAGTAGATCAAGGATTATCGCCTGATTCTACCTGTTTGGAAACGTATTCCTGCACCACAGCAGCCTCCTTATAAAGGAAGAACATACAATGAAATAGCTGCCAAATGAGTCACTTTAACCAGGGATGTTTGTTCCAAGCAGTGACACCACGAGGAAGGCAAACCCAAGCTGCAGCAGCAATTAAAACACTAACAACAGGAATAGGAAGAACATTTTCCAAGAAAAATGAAGCGGTGGGATGAGTGTCCTCATGCAGCCCTGTGCCTGCAGGCTGTAGGTACCTGTCCTGCCGGTGTTTGGTGGCCAGAGCCCTGTGGAGTTCTTCAATGACTCTGCTGGGAGGTAAAGGCAGATGAACGGCAGCCAGGTGAGGGGAACCGGTGGGCGTTGTTACCTGGCCTCTGCCATGGGGCTCGCAGCTTTTCTGGCCAGAGGGGTGGAAAAGGGCAGCTTGTCCTGAGATTTGGGAGGAACCCACAATGACATAGTTCTTCAGGATGGTGGAAGGAGGAGATTTCATGGCTGGATCGTCCATTTCGCTTCCTGCATCAAAACACAAGAGGGGAAGAAGTTGTGCAATGCTTTTTTGGTACAGTTTTTTTTTTGCACAGCGTCTGCACTGAACTTAATTTGTTGTATTGAACAGAGGATAAATGGTGATGTTTTGCTCTTGCTGTGAGGTAACTGGCTGAGTAACTGAGTTCAAAAGGCTCTTGCTGCACCACTCCAGATCTTTAATCTAGCAAAACAGATGCCTCTTCACTTCTCCTCTTTCTCACAGGATCAGATTCTCCTTTTTCCCAGCCCACCACTGCATTTTTGGTTGCACACTGTTGCTCCTCTCCACCAAAAGCTTGGGCTGTGGTGGCTTTCCAATCTAGCATTTTCTCTGCTGGACTCTGGCAGACTGTATTAAAATTTATGCCCTATGGTTCTGAGTCTGGACAAAATGTACCAGTGTCTATTAGCTGCTCCTCTGTGATTGCTGCACAGCCCAGACCTCTGTCTTTCATATGCCCGTGGAGAAAATGCCAAAATCATTATAATATGAGGATAATGTTTGCATAACAAAACTTGTAAGCAAATGACATCCAAATGAAAAATGGGGTACTGAGCACTAACAAGAAAGAAAGAAGGGTGTGGCAATCTAATCTCATTTTAGCCCCAGATTCAGCTGTTTTCTATGCAATGTAAGCCTTTTGTCTGAAATTAGAGTTACACATTTAGACTGATTTATACATTTCCTAGTATTTGAGTCTGAGGCACAGCGGACATTTCCCTGGTTGTAAATTTGGTGTCTTCACACAACATCCCTTAGGATAACTGAACATCTGCCCTGAAAAAGATGCTGATTTGTTTTTCTGTTCTCCTCTTCCCCTTTCCCCCTCCCCTGTATCCGTGTCCCACGCCTCTGGCACATGCAGATGTTTACACCATGTGGGTGGATAAAGGCAATTCGAGCTCCTCATCCCAGAGTATTTCTTGTCCCTTGTTGCCACCTAGTGCTTCACACAGGAATTTAAACTGGTACAGCTTGCTCAGCTTTGGTACAAATGCTTTCACAGGAGATTTTTCCCTTTTTTCCTCCTCTTACTTTTGAGATAAATCCTTCAATTCCTAGCAGAGAAAAACTTCTGCTCAGGCCACGATTATCCTGTAACAAGGACTTGGTTCCAGTTAGCGGGGAAAACTTGCTAGAAAACTGGAGAGGGCAAAAAATACTAACTTCAGTTATGAAATATTTCCTCTCTGAACCAGCATCCTGCATAAGGGTTACCAAAAACATGCATTTTCTTAATTTTGCTTAAGAAGAGCTCCTGAAATCATAACCAAAGTCAAACACTGAAAATCTGAGTGTGGCAACACTAAGCCTGTTCTCTTTTTGTGTTTGTGGGGTGAGGAGGAGAGCATCCTTCAGTGAGGAGAGCTGCATCCACAATAAAATCTCTCTTGTTGTAAGGAAAGTCTAACATTACTTTTCATCTCTGGAGGTGTTTGTGCACATTTGTGTCCCTCCAGCCCAGGACCCTTTAGCAATGTCATTGTTCATTTCTATTCAGACTAGCCCAGAACTTACCCTGTTTAAAATCTGGGAAATCTGAAGGCTCAGGGGCTGCAAGAGCCAGTGCCTGATGTGCAATGTGTGAGGCACCTTCCCAGCCCAGAGCTCCTCCTGCTCTGATCAGGGTGCTGCTCCCACCAGGAGACAGCCAAACTCTGCTGAGCAAAGCTGGGCTTGGCATTCAGGGAGGGTTTGATTCTGTGCTGCTGTAGAGATGGACAGATCATAAATCATAAATTGATTTCTGAGCAATTGCTGCCCACTGAATCATGGCCTGAGGGGGTGGACAAAGCCACCTCCTGAGCCACTTTATCTCTGCACACAGAGAGGATGTCTGTGTTTCCTCAGAGCAAGAAGCAGGGCTCAGCTCAACCTCAAAGCAGAGAAAGAGAAGACTTTGTTTTGTCTTTACACCAGCTTGTTCCTGGAACAGGTCAAGGGCCAATTTCATCCTCATTGCAGCTTTGGACAATATTGAGAATTTCCTGAGATCACACCTTATTTGTCCTAATGGCAGATGTTCAGTGAATAATCTTGCAAAGTGATGTCTTGGCACCTTGCCCTGTTCCTCCTCTCTCTGATTAATTGGTGCTTGATTTACTCCTCACTCCTCTGCTGACAGCATCCCTAGCATTGTTAAGGGAGGGGAAAAAACTAAACACAAAAGAGCTTTTCAGCCTCTTCATCTTCCTTTTCTTTCATAATTGCCCTTTCTCTCTCCCCACACTTTTGTATTTCCTCTCACTCATTGACGGTATTTGTTTAATTTTAACTTAGCACTGCCCCCACATCCCCACAAAAATAAACATGTATAATCACTACTGGAAAAGGGTCTAGAATTACTGGAGTCATTGAGAAAATTAAAAGTTGTTCTTGTGGAAGATGTAAATGAGAATTGAATAACAAAACTCAAAATATCTCAGATGCTACAGGAAATACTTAGGTTAAGCAGCAAAATATCTGAACTCTAAATGCTCTAAGTGCTTGGTGGAGGTGTAATCTCTATACCCTGCGTGGGTCAGGTTTCCAAATACGTCTGATGCCAAGCATGGCCTTCTCTTCAGCTGAGCAAAGGCAGGGGGCCCTGGGGCTGCCTGTTCCTCTTGCAGGGGGGAAGAGGAGGCTCGAGCCTCACCCACAGCACAGGACAGTGAAATAACCTGAACAGCAGCTCCTGAGGAGCACTAAAACACCATTTTGAATCCAGCTCCCACTTGAGTTATTACAGCTTTTAAGCACAAAGTATGAATTGTTTCCATGGGAAACAAATACTTGTAATTTTCTTCAAAGAGACTGAAAACCTCAATATTTTCTCTAAGCCCCAGTGGTCAGGTCACAGAACCCCTCTGATGTTTTGTTTCCTGGTGACTTTGAAAACCTTGCTCATTGTGCCAGATGATGAGTGTGGATGCAAATCAGGGCTCACATAATGGCTGTCATTTAAAAGTCTAAATATCCAACAGGTCTGACATTTAGATGTCAGGACTTGATTTTCATTTGCAATAAGACCCTTTTAACTGCTTCTACCATATGTAGGGGCCCTGAAATTGGAACCAACTAAAATAATTCTCATTTTAGCACCCTTTCTGCAGTGCCAGAATGTTGAGAAATGTAACAACATTGGCAATACATTAGAAAACCAGGCCCAGGGGAATTGCTTTTGGAAACGTTCAATAAAGTCTGGCACAGAGGATTGCCAGGTGTATCACTCTTCAGAGCAGATTTCATAGCTCTAGTTTAGACCTGCCCTAGAGAAAACCCTTCAGACAGAAACCTCTGCAGAACCTTTGACTTGAACTAGATTTTGGCTGCTGTCCTGCTCTCCAGTGGGAGTCCAGGTAATGAAAACATTTAAATCTTCCTTGTGTTTTATGGCATATCAATATGAGCATGAGATTCAGCAGATGTTTGCAGTTGGTTTAGAGGATTGCCAGGTGTATCACTCTTCAGAGCAGATTTCATAGCTCTAGTTTAGACCTGCCCTAGAGAAAACCCTTCAGACAGAAACCTCTGCAGAACCTTTGACTTGAACTAGATTTTGGCTGCTGTCCTGCTCTCCAGTGGGAGTCCAGGTAATGAAAACATTTAAATCTTCCTTGTGTTTTATGGCATATCAATATGAGCATGAGATTCAGCAGATGTTTGCAGTTTGCAGTTCGATTTGTTTTATGTGTGTTTAGTGCTACAGACTCACAACAAATAACCCCCTGAGAGCTGCAGATAAATATGTGAAGTACAGATATCAGTGCATTGTTATCAGGCAGCCAGACATGGTCACTGCTCCCTCAGTATAACTGAGTGATTCTCAGCAGTTTGGGGCATCAAAAAGGCATGAGAAAAGGATTTGACAGTGCTGTGGAGGTGAACAACACATCAAGGATGGGGAAGTCTTTACCGAGCAGTGATGACTGACCTGTTATGCTCTTGGTGATTTTGGAGATTGCCTTAGGTGGTGGAGCTGGGAGCAATGGAGGGCTGGGAAGCTGTGCTGGGTTTCTGTCTGTCTGCTTCTGGGGGGAATCTGTGGATTCAGGTACAAGTAAGGCTTGTGGACTGTCTTCAGATGCTGGCAGGCTGGCATCTTCCAGTTCTTCCGTGGGTGCTGAAGGTTTCTTGGCTAGTGGGAAGATGAGTAAGATTAATGGAACACGAAGTTAATAATGATAGGCCAGGGGACAATGCCAGGAACATTCAGAAAAACTGAACACATGGCACACAGCTAGAAACACTTCTTTTCCACTGTGAAAGTAACTGTGTGAAACAGCCAACCAGCCAGGGCAGGTGAAGAATAAAACATACAAGGATGCTGAGGACATGTTAGTTTTGATGTTTCTGAGAAAACTGCTGTGCTTCCTTTACTTCCCTAAAGCCTTTTTGCCCCCTTTTTTTTAATAACAAGGATAGCAAGGCAAAGCAACTTTTGAGAACTGCAATGAATTTTCTTAGAGCACACAACTGTGGTGAAACAGTTCCTGGGTGAGCACTCTTCTGTCTAGGAACACACAGCCAAAGGGCAAGGAGTATCAAACCCAGAATACCACCTAAAAACTGACTTTCCAATAGTTGATGTGTGTTTTTATTTTCCTAATATAATTTTTATCTTATTTAATACATGATTTCAACTTGGTTCCTGAGTCTTCTGTACCTGATTCCAGAGCTGTTGAGCATTTCCTGAGGTTAAAGTTGATAACCAAAAAGACCCTGCCACAAAAAAAGATTTTCAATTGGATCTGAGCAGTTAGAGTGGAACAGGCAATTGGTGAAGTACTTAAGAAAATAAATCAGTTTCCAAGACCCTGGTTTGAGATGGTGAAGCACTGCTCATTTCAGGACTGTCTCTGCAAGGATGGCAAAAGCACTTAGCTGTGAAAGTTAGTGCAGGCTGAATCACTGAGCAGTTCATCAAATTGACCAGGCTGTGATGAGGGCACAGGGGAATGGATCCAGAAAGGCATGAAGCTGAAGCAGGACACAGGTAGAATTTCAGTGATGAAGTCCAAATTTAGCATCCTTGAATTCTGCTCAGATACAGCTGCCCTGGCAGTGCCCAGACTCCCACAGAGCCTCTCTGCTGGGCTCTCACTGTCACACGTCCTGATCCCTGCCTGGGCAGCTGAGGGACCCACGGGAGCCCGCAGGCTGACTCTGATCCAGCCACGGCCAGGCTCCCTCCAAAGTGCATTTCCAGCCACTCTGGGCTCAGCTGTAGCCATGAGGGTTATTTTTCCTACCCCAGAGGGGGAAGCACTCATCAAAATGGGGAGATCAGTGTTTAAATATCTCAGAATCATAGGATAGTTTGTGTTGGAAGGAACCTTTAAAGGTATTTAGTCCAATCCCCTGAAAGGAGCAGGGACATCTTCAACAAGATCAAATTGCTCAGAGTCCCATCCAACCGGACCTTGAATGTTTCCAGGGATGAACATCTACCACCTCTTTGGGCAGTGTGTTCCAGTGTTTTACCACCCTTATTACAAAAAGACTCTTCCTTGTATTTAGCCTGAATCTTCCTTCTTTCATTTTAAAAACACTGCCCTGTGTTCTATCACAACAGGTCCTACCAAAAACTTTGTCTTCATCTATTTTATAAGCTCCCTTCAAGTACTGAAAGGCTGCAACAAGATCTCCCTGGAGCCTTCTTTTCTCCAGTCTGGCTGACCCCAGATCTCTCAGGAGAGGTGTTCCACACCTCTCATCCTTTTGGTGGCCCTCTGGACCTCCAACAGCTCCACGTCTTCCTGTGCTGGGGATCCAGAGCTGGGGTCATGCAGAACATGAGAGGGGTCCCCAAACTCCTGGGCAAATCCCACTCCTTTGGGCACTCTGGATTGTCTGACCAGAGCACCTTTCCCTCCAAACCATTCTAGGCCATCTCCTAAAATCTCACTGCAGTGGCACCCACAGCTGCTGCATCACAAATCTTTTCTTGGCTCAGTTTTGTCTTGTTGGGAATTCAAACTCTCTGTATTAATGAACATCCAGCAGCCTCGTGCTCAAGAGTGCGTGGGGAGGCACCAAGGCACTCAGGCAGTTGGAAACAATAGCATTGGCAAGATAATGACATTTAATTTATTGACAAACAGATTAATGAGTGTGCCTAGAAGGGGAGGAATGAGTATTTATCATTCAAAAGAGACAGGAAAGAATAAATATGCATCATTACCAGGGCTCTTGTGAAATTTGTCATGACAGGAGAGCTGCTGTATGGGATAGTTATGTGAATTACAGAAGGAAATAATTTTTTCAAAATGCACTTACAGGGTAATGCCTTGTTCCAGGGTGACATCACTTGGGTGTTTGTGCCCATTGCACAGGAGACAAAATGTGTAATAGAGGAAGGGAAAAACAGAGTCACTAATAGGTTACATTAGTGAAAGATCAAGAGCCCCAATAGATGTTAGGAGCTGGAGAGGAAAATGAGTCAGATTTGAGTGCATTCCCCTGAGAGGAGCAATGCTTTCCCTGGCAGTGGCTCCCCTGGAATCAGTGGCTGTCCCTGGGACAGGAGGGGCTGCTTGGCACAGCCACAGTGGCACCCCTGCTGCAGAGCAGGTGGGTCCCAAAGGCTCCCAGCCCCAGCCCGACTTTGTGGGTCCTGAACTCCACCCTGCTCTGAGCGTGGTGTCAGGCAGATCTGAGTCCTGAGCACACAAAACCATTAACAGATTTCATACTGCAGAGTGAATATTATCCTGCTGAAAGTATTCCAAGTGCTCAGCACTAGAATTATTCATGGAGTGCCACTTGTCAAAATGCCATCTCATTACCAGGTAGAAATCCTCCCCTTGGGACTGTCCCCCAGCCCACTGGCAAGGTTAGGTGAGGAAAACTGCCCTCTTTGTGCCCTGGCTGTTCTTTTGCTGTGTATTAACATGAACATGAAGTCTGCAAATTGTGTTTTCTCCTCTTCCCCTCCTTGGCCTTTATCCCACATCCTTAGGATGACATAGAACATGTTGGGTATAAAGCAAATCCCTTTTGTTTTTAGCTGGTCACTTATTGATGTGAATCTCTGGAAAGCCACCCACTGCATTAGGCCTAGATTGAGCCCAAGGGCAAATGTTATAAAAAAATAGACATTATAATAAATTTAGCAGCATACTGTCAATTTTGAAGAGCTTTCCCACCCAATTAATTCCTTCAGGTGCACTCACTATAGACAGGAATTCTAGGATGTACAGACAGGGATAAATAAGCACATAAAACTAGATCAGCAATTATTATTTTGAAAGCCAGAGGCCACCAATAGGAGAGGCAGAAAGACTTCCTACAAATTGGAGTCTCTCAGACAGGAGACAGGAGAATGTAATCCCACTGTTATTTTTTGTGGAACCTGGGAAAATGACACCTCAAAAAATGGAGGAAAAGAAATACAGAGGACAGGAGAGATTGTTTCAGGGAGACAATAAAAGGAACTAGGATTAGGGGAAAAGACCTAAGAAATTTGGATGATTCTGAAAGCTTCAATACACGATTTTGAACACACTGTAAGGTGAATTTGAAATTGCACTATGAGTTTATGCAGAGCCATAAGGTTCAACAGATGACATCTTATTAGTGTCATCCTTCCATGACAGTACGTCCCAATGGTAAGAATTACAAGTTCAGAAAGAAATTTCTTTAGTGATACAGAATTAAATGCTCTAGAGTAGAGAAAGAAGAAAAGAAACCTGTAATCTGGTCAAGATTCAATCTGGTTGTTGTAAGAACAGGAAGATGAGTGGGTTTTGCCTCAGCTGATGAGGGACTGATTTCCATTCTGAGGGTGGAAGCAACCAGGGGCTGGGACCCCCAGGAAAGCAGGGCCTGAAGGGGTGGGACAGAGAACAAAAGGCAGCCAGGGCAGATGGAGAAAGTGTAAAGATTGCTCAGAGGGCAGGAAGATCCATAATCACCACATGACAGTCCTCACAAACCAGGATAAAGCATTATCTCTGCAGCTTTGCATTTCTTGGTGGTCAGGAGGTGACTGGAGCCCTCCAGCTGCGGGGCTGTGCCTGGCTGCTCCCGTCCCCAGGCAGGGCTGCCATGGACGAGCTCAGCAGAGCTGCACCAAAGGAGCCTGGCTTAGCTGATCTCTGCTCCTGGAATCAAAATTCACTGGTGGTTGCAGCATGCTGAGGACAGAGTGGTGACATGGACAGTGTGGGCTGTGTATTGGCATTGCTCTCCCGAGCCAGGACTAATAAATTCAGGCTTGGCACAGAAGTTTAAGAAATCTTTTCAAGAGAAGCTTATTTCATCTTCACAGCAGCTGCTGCTGATACCAAAGGGGCACCATGCCAAGACTGGATCATCTCATAATTCAACTAATCCAATCATGCCAAGCTTTGTGTAGTTCCTCAGCTTGGTAGAAGTCTCAAAAATCACTATTAAACACCAATTGCTAACATAGTGTGGGGCTGGGCTGAACAAGGTGCTTTGACCTTTAATGCACTAATAAAGTAGACTCCTCAGCACAAATATTTTTATAACTCTTCATAGTTTTTTGAAAACATTTTATATCCAATACCTGTATCTTCTTTCAGCTCATCCAAGTGCAGCTCCTCACCAAAGGAGGTCACATTCGTTGTGGCTGCTGTTGTGGTGTCCTGCTGCTCCTCCTCTGAGGTGAGTGCCTGGCACACGGCTGCTGGAGCCTCGCTCTGCGTCACCCTCGTGCCATCGTCACCAGTGCAGGCTTTGCCCTCAGTATCTGAAACAAATAATTTAATCTTAGCTAAATCATGAGCAGTGAAAGCTGAGCCCTCCTCCTGCTATTCTCTTGAGAAGAGGGAGTCTTAAAGCTGCTTGTGCTCAGGAGACTGAGACTTTTCTTAGAGCAGCACCTGATCTCTGTGTTAACCACCTGTGATGCAAATCCTGTGGGCACCAGCCCACCTGGCACAAAAACCCACTCAGGTTTCTCAAGGAGAAACCTAATTATGTGGGCATCCAGCTGCCTCAGCAAGTGGCCACTGTGCTCTGGAAGCAGCTGCCACATGGAGACGAGCAATGGGCAATCAGAGGTCTCCAGGAGGAGGCAATTCCTTCCTTGCATGAGCAGAGCCTGTGGTGCAGCACATTCCCAGGTGGGTCTGACATGTCTGGGCTGTGCCAGGCTCTGTGCATGACCTGCTGCCATCCAGCCATGCTGGAGGAAGGAAAGGCTGCTCATATTCCTACCAAACTGCAGGATTTTAGCACAGTTTTAGTTACTCAGCTTTGTAAAGTATATCCTGTGTGATTGAGCTGATCAGAAATTCAAATCCTTCCTCATGCAGACCTAGAAACTGCTCTCTTTGCTTACTCTGAAAGATTTTTGTGCCAGTGATCCCTGCAGCTGTACGCATCTTGATGACTGAAGCTTTTCTAGTATTCTCTTATTCAGGCAAGAGTCTTCAGAATACAAACTACTCTTTTACTCCCTCAGAATTTACAAGATCTACATCACTGTTGCAAACCACAGAAAGCAACCACTTCCCTCCCTGGGCAGCTCTCCATGCTGATGGATGCTCCTGCTGTCCACCCTTCACCTCCCAGCTGGTACTTCTCAGCCCTGGACACTCCCTTCTGGAAGCTCCTCACAGGGCTGTGTTTTCTTGCAGTTCTATCACTACAAGTTCCTTGAGCATTGATTTAAAACTGCAACATTCACAGTTATCTCTTCTTGATGCTATTTGGACAATCTGCAGGGTAATTTCTTGTGCTTTTGGGTGAGGGTATCAGATTTTGGCCCAGAGATGCTGCGGAAGGGATGCAGTATTTTTGCACACTGAGCTCACTCAGTCTGCCTCATAATCACGTTTGGTGAAAAGTTACTGTTCTTAAAATAGCCCTTGCAGTAGCACAGTTGCTATGATACAGAGAAGGGGAGGGGGAAAAAGTTCATTGCCTACATTTCAGCTCCTTGTGAAGGCAGCCTGTACATAATCATGGGTGTGTGAACCACTGCCCCGAGCTGTAAGCACAGATAAACCTGATCAGCTTCGTGCTCACCAAGGGGACAAACATTGAGGGGGGAGCTCCCTAAACATGTTCAAGGTAACTCTGCTCTGCACCTTCCTCACACCCTTGGGAAAGGCAGCTGGGCCACAATGGATCTGCACCAGACACTCCTTCAGGGCTCCCTCAGGTCCAGCCCCTGGCAGGGCAGGGGCTAATGAAGGGATGGCAGGCAGAAGATGTTCCTCTTGAAGCATTTCTGAGACTCACAACAGCGATGTTCTGGGACAGGAAGGATCAGCTGGTGCTTAGATCAAAGTGGGTGTGCTGCTTTGGGTGCCAGTGGGTCCTAACATCGTATTTTAGAGATGATCTGGGGACAGGACAAAGCACAGGCCTCAGATCCAGGGGGAAGGAGGACCCCAGCCCTCAGCACTGCATGGTAACCAGGAGCAGGGCTGGGACTTGGCTGGGAATTAACCCTGCTGAGTGCCAGACCCAGGCCATCTCTCAGGGAGCTCAGCTGGTTCCCCAGAGTGAAGCTGCATTTCAGGAGTTTTCCAGGCTGGCATCTGCCCTGTGTGAGCAGAGCCACAGAGGAGCAGGGGACAGAGGTGGCCCAGGCCATGCTGTCAGTGGCCAGCCAGGACTGGGGGCTGTGTGAGGAGACAGGGGGACACAACCTGCCAGGGTGACTGGCCACCCACACAGGGACAGTGGGCTGCTCCCAGGGCACTGCAGGTCCTGCACCAGCCCTGTGCAGAGCTCAGAGCCACATGGGCCACTGCCAGGGCCACTGCCAGTGCCAGTGCCAGTGCCAGGGCCAGGGCCAGTGCCAGTGCCCAACACTGCTCCAGGCCTTGTGCTGTGGGTCTGAGTGGCACCTGCTGCAAATGCATGAGGCTTCTCAGGCTGCAGCATCCTCCCAGATGGGCTGTTTATGAAAGTGAGCAGGAATCAGCTCCCTGGAAGTGGAGTAGAGCCCGATGGAATAGAGGGATTTGAGGATTTACTGTAGTCTTTTAGCACAGTTTTGCTGCTTTGACAATTGCAACTTAACTGCATGAACAAGGACTTAGCCTTGAAACTGCTGCCACTTCAGCTCAGTCCAAGTAGGGCACTAATCATTTACTGAGAATTATTTGGGTCAGTTTTTATTCCAGTTAATAAGCTGCTTCTACTAATATAATAAAATAACCCTGGAGATTCACAACACTGTAAAGAAAAATAACTTGCAGGCAGCTGCAATGTCCTTCAGCTGACTGTGATCCATTCTTCCCTTTCTGGGCACAGGGAGGCACTGGAAATTTGTGTGATGTTTATAGGAGCTCCAGGCAACTCTCCTGCAGACAGGTAAGCAGTCTGTTTGCAGCTGTCTAGTTAAAAGCACAGCTTGTCCTCACACCTCACTGGACTATATTTATTTGAACTATTTTAATTTTATTAAAATTATCTTGCTGTTTGGCACCACCTTTTCCTCCCAACCGTTCTTTATGCATGCAAGAGGTTTATTGATTCCTCATTATTGCCTCTTAATATGCTCCACAGAAGTTCTATTTTACTGTTTTTTTGCAGAGCATGACTTCAAATTCATGGATTATAGGGAACTTTCCTGCTCCTAGTGGAGATCATGTACATACAGTAATGCTAATATGCTAATAGGACAAGTAATTATCTAGAATTATGAGAGACACAAAGACTTCAATGGACAGGAATTAAAAATGAACTTTCTAAGAACTTCCATTTTAGAATAAATGAATGGTTTGATAGATTATTTAATATAAAGTCTAAAATATATCAAACAGAATAGTATTAAAATTGCTTTACTCTCGTGGGAAAAAATCCTATTTAAAATGCTCTTTTCTGACTCTTCAGTTGCTCAGTTTCACTCCAGCTTGGCATCACTGAGTATTGTCCCAGGGGTTATTTACAGACACAGCATTTGTCTTATACAAAAGAAACTCAATTACTACTTTCCAAGAACATAACTTCTATCTGTGAGATTAATCAAACTCAAAAGGCCAGTCCTCTTTCATGACCGTACTTTCTGCTATGATGTTTTCAAAGATGGATTTGTGGTGTTTATCTCTGTTTAGGTGGAAATGGCAATTGGGAAGTTGTCCACAACACTGGGAGCTCAGTTAATCTCACAGAACAGTCACCCAGATCTGTGTCTCCCTGGAGCATCTGTCGGGGCTTTGGAGCACAAGAACCATGTCCTTTGTGAGTGTTTCTGACACTTTATCAACTTTCCTTCCATGACTTCTGGTTTGTACTCAGGAAAGCTTTAAAATTACTCCACTAAATGCTTCACTTTTCCATGGGAATGAAAAGCAGGCAGACTGGCAACGTGTTACATCACAAACTTGGAAACACAGCTGAAAAAGTCAGATTAGGATCATTTGACAGGATCTGGACCCATAGGTTGTTCATGTTAGCTGACTGCATCTGTATGTTGAAGTTTATATTTATCCAGCTTGAGCTGGATTTCTTGGCAGAGGGATTTAGCTGGCTTTAGAGCAATTATATAAAACATACATACCAGCTCGGGCTGCACCACGTGTAAACCACGGGAACACAGAGGAGCATTCAAGATGGGACAGCACCAAACACTAAACTGTATGGACTGATTGCAGCAGGGAGGAGCTTGAAGGATGACAAGCCTTAAATTCAGACATTGAGTTTTCCTCTCTGTTTGGATTGAAGGTTTTTATTCATTTCCTTGTTTATTCTGCTTTTGCAAGTATGTTTCCTACTGTCCTGAAAGAGCCTCTGATAAAAAAAAAAATTAAGAATTTTTACTTACCTTGTTCCATCATCTCCAGAAGGCCTTTCTTAATGAGTTCATCCCTCCCTTGCCGTGCTGTCATCTTCTTCTCCAGCACTGCACAAAGTAGTGGCACAACACAGCACCAGTTACCAACAGAGCAGTCATGTAACGGGGTGAGAAAGAGGCAACATGGAAATTCCCTCTAGTCTCAACTCCTGGAAAGGACTGCAAGGATTTTGTTTTGGGGAGCATAGATTGGTCAGCTGTTTGTGCCTCTTCCTTTGTTAAAATGACCCCACGTAAAGCTGAGGTTTATGATGTCAGGTGCTGTCAGACCACTCTGAGTGCAGAGCCACGGGGATTTCAGAGCCTCCCTGCTGTTTCCTGTGGCACCTTGGAGCTGCCTTGGACAGTGTCCTCCCCTGGGACACTCCCACAGGATACAGCAGCAAATGGAGGGAACTGCACTGTCCCATCTTAGGAAAATGCAAGTGAGTTTGTCTCCATACTGATCCCTGGAGACCAGTGAGAGGATGCTGTGCTGTGTGCTGGGTTCCTTCCCCTCAGAGACAGCTGCTTGAGGGAAGGCATTTCACATGCTGCAGCTCCCTCCTGTCACTTCTCATCATGTCACTGTGACCTACATAAACTTCACCCCAAATAAAAGGGGTGACAATACTTGGGGCCATAAATGTAGCATAAATGTGTGGAGAAGGGACAGCCCATGGAAAGCAGTCTGGGGGCAAGGCTTGTGATTCACTCTCATATTTTAACCTTTTCCTCTATATTGTGTTATACAGGAAGTCAGCCTGTATGGGCCCCTCCAAGCCTTAAACAATATTAATCTGTTGAATGCTGGAATCTCTGAATGGGGTTTGGCTCAGGTGACCTTTAACATGACCCATGAAAGCTTTGTTGTGCAGCATCCCTCTCCTGTTCTCAGCCTACCTGCAGATGTCTGCTTTAGCTTCTCATTTTTCTTTTTCCGCCACTTCCACGGTTTGAAGATCCTGCCCAGTGTTGCCAGTTTGCTGTTCCTCCTCACTGGTGGAGTTCTAATCCCTGAGACCAAGTAGTCAGAACGCACTGCAGGGGACTGCTCCATCTCATCTGAGAGGGGAAGAGAGGAAAATCCTGTTAGACAAAACCCCACAGTGACTTGCAAAGGGCAGGCAAAGGTGCTCACCAAGGCACTGGTGCCACTGTCCCCCCAAAAGCTGCAGGGAGCTGTCACAGCCTCCTGAAACTGGGAGAGCTGAGAGCTCCCCATGGCTTTAACAGGAGCAGTGGAAGTTCAACACATCTGTAAATCAGGCTCACGTGGCCTCCAGTTAATCACATAAATGTAATGCTCATTTAAAAACTGCAGACCTTTATGAAAAGCTGAGAGGAAGTGTGAGAGAGCTCAGATCCCTTTGGAATCCCCAGATTCCAGCTCTGTTCCTGGGTCACAGGATATTGCTGCCTTTTAAATGAACTCTTCACATGAGCTAACACAGAACACACTGACTTTTGTGAGCTAATGTAAATCTTATATAAAAGAAGAGTTTGTTTGATATGCTATGTAAGTAAAATCTCAGAACTACTGTGACAATTTATTCCTTGAGAAAGCTACAGGGAAAATTCTTTCCTTTTTGTCCAGCCAAGCCACAGGAATTCAGAGATAATGCTTCAGCTGGAAAATCAATTTAGGTATTTTTAATAATTTTCCTTGAAAATGCACCACAGGTTTTGCTTATAGACAAGTGTTGCATGAAACAATACCCACTGAGCATTCACAGCTGTGTGCCAGCCAGTGCCATGGAGGACAGCAGGACAGTCCCCTAAATGGGGTTATTGATGTCTTTACTGAGATCTGTATTACAGCACCAGTACAGTAATTGTTGAAAGAGAAGCTGCCATCAGACCTGTTACAGAAATAAAAACTGAGCAGCAATTTGTATTTTTTTTCCTAACAACCAGCTATGATTTAAATTGGGAATGTGAAGCTATGAACATATGTACATTACCAAGTGATTTTTCTCTGGAACAGCAACATTTATCATAAATTGCTTTATGACTGCAAGATCATACATATCCAGCATCTTCTAGGCTTTGTTTTTAAGTTAACAGGGTGAAAATGCCTAAATCACAGCATGGAGGTGGGGATTTCCAAGTAAACAGGAAACAATTTTTGGGAGATTATTAAACACAGCAGGGGAATAAACACATTCCTCCTCTTCCATTTAATTTTGAAAATACTGGTAATAGAGATGAATCACTCAGTGGAGACAAACTAAAAACTTGGCTATGTGAGCTATTAGAGCAGAGAAAAGCTCTAACAATTCCCCACACACATCATGCATGCCCAGTGAAATTCTCTTTCTTTGTATTGAATTTAGAGCACCTTTTCCTCATTCCACTGAGTTTATCTAGGGGTTTAATTTACAAGAGATTTAAAGTAATATTTTTTTTTTCCTTTGAACACATGGTGCTTACCCAAGGTGATATTTATAATCTACAATTTGGAGGTCAGTATTAAGTTGAAAGCAGAAAACAGCAATGAGCCTTGGACAGAAGGAAGGCAGTAGCCTACAGACCACAGCTGGAGTGCCAAGATATTCTGCTTCTTTCCTAACAGTGTATTCAAAAATGAGAAGTACCACAGAAATAAGCTTTGAAGAATTAGAGCTGCTCTTGATTACAGCAATAGCAACAAGAATGGAAAATGGCAGAGTAGATCTCCTATTAACTTGCTATTATGAACACTTTAAAGCTGTAATAGAAGCCTCAGGAAATAGCATTTGGTCATTTCTTGTGACACCTCTTGAGTGGAAATAGAAATGTTCATGAAATTAGCTCATCTCCAAGTAGCTGTGGATGAGGCTGTGAATCAGAGCCCTGGGAGCCGCAGTGGAGAGGGACAAGCTCAGCTCAGCTGTCCCTGCTCCTTGTCACACTGCACTGCTGCTCCTCCCAGGCCACGAGTTTCTCAAGCACGGAAGTGAGGATTAAACACGAAGCTGATTTACTGTGTTTCCTTTGGGATGGAGGTGTCTGCAAAGTGGGTCAGACATCCCCCACAGGTTTTGTTTAATATTGGTAGCATAAGGCCATTTGAAGTTTTTTGCAGGTAGGGGATACACAAAGAACCAGGAAATCATTTGAACCCAAACCTGTGGGTCTCCAGCAATGCTCATGGTCCCAGACAGTGCCCTAACAAGGGGAATGGGGAGATTTTAAAGGACACTGAGGTTTCCCTGGGTGTTTCTGTGGTTTACACCAGCCCTGCCAACTGTGTTTCTTCCCCCGCTTTCTGCCCTCTTCGTTATGGAAACGCAAAGACTTTGATTGCAGATGAAACACAGGTACAAATCCAATGTCAAAGAAGGAATAGCAGCTAAAACACATGTTCTAGTGGAGATTTTTGTGGGCTTTTTTACTTTGTTGATGTTTCTCATATGGTACATGCAGTCCTTCTCACCATATGCAGTTTCTATACTGTGCATTGGGAGAGATGGACACAGAAATAGACAGACACACAGCAAGACAGACATCCTGAAGTCCTAAATAACAAGGAAGTGGTCTCACTGGCAATGAGAGTCACAAGAGAGCCCTTGGAGCACCTCATTTCCAGTCAGTTCATTTTCTCCTGGTTGTGGGTTGGCTGCCTGGGAGATCAGAAGTTGACAGCCCAAAAAGCAGTTCCCACGTACAGCAGTGACTGCTGGAGGAGAAGGCACTCCTAAATATCAGCCAGCTCCTGCAGCCAACAAGCTGCCAAGGCTTGCCAACCCTCCAACCACTCTGTGAAACATTCAGCACATTTTTTTTAATCTGCAGTCAATATTTTAATTATGCTAACTGTTCTGTGGAATAATGTGGTTATTTCTCCCAGAGCCTGACAGCCTGGGGCCAGGCCATGCAATTACACAGGGGATGTCTGCAAAATACAAACAGCCAAGAGCCAAACCGTGACTCTCCAAATCAGCAGGGGGAAGCAAGCAGCAGCTTAACTGGCTGCGTATTGTGGAAGGATGAGGGACAGTCACTATCAGGTCCAGAGAACACCAATTTAACCCCAGCACATCCAGGCCAGCCTGCTGGCCCTCACTGCCCCACAAGCAGGCAATCCTCAGCCCTGTGGGGCACAGGATTTTGCTCTAGCTGAAGCTTATTGGCTGTTTATGCCAAAATCACTTTAAATTCCTTGCTGTACACATTTGAGAGCAAAGACTCCTGTGCTGGAGCTTCAGCCCCAGAACAAACCCCTCTCATAACACAAACTCCTCACAAGTGTGCCAAAGGGGTGGAAAGCAACGTGGCTGTGCCCCTGCTGATGATGTGGGCATGTTCTTCTCACAATGGTAACTGGGTAATTTCTAGAGTTCCTAGCAGTGGTGCAGTGTGAGTGGGTTAATCTCTGAGACATTCCCAGTCAGAGGAGGGGAGAGGTTCCAAAGTGACAGGAACTGCTCTGCAGTGCAGCTCTGGGCTGCAGAATCAACCAGGCAACAAAGAAGAAGCAAACAAACCATAATATTCATTACATTTGGCTCCAGGGCCTGACCCCTCAGAAAGTCTGAGCATCTGCAGCTTCTGTTCACATCAGCAGCAGTCGTGGTGAAAAACACTCCCTTGCTTTCTTCTTTAAAACACTGTGGTGCCATAAATAGAGCACTCTTCCTGCAGTTCCCCTCTCTGTGGGAATTGTGCACTGATTGTGAAGGTTTTCTGCTATAGAAGCTCCAGACCCTGCCTCCATCCCAGGCAGCCTCCCACAGAGGAGGGTTTGCTGGGATGGAATTCTGTGAATTGTGTGGTGGGAGAGTGCCCTGAGCTGCCACAGCCCTCATCCCTGCCACAGCTGGCTCTGGTGCTGAGGTGACATGTCTGGGTGACAACAACACTGTTAAACTGAGCGCTGGGCTCACTGAGTTGGGTTCATCTTCTCTGGTTTTTGCAGTGTGTAGCTGGATGCCTGCTGATTACAGCAACTGCAGGATGCATTCCACAGGCTGAGGAAGGGCAGCTGGGAACATCAGGGATGCAGGGCTGACTCACACTGACCTTGCCATGCAGGCAGGCTGCAGGGGACACGGGATGTCCTCCCGTGAATGCCGCAAGAAGTTTGTGGGAAGATGAAGGATGCTGAATTTTAATGTGCTGGGTATTCTGGTAACTCAAATTCACAGTAATGAAAGTTGTGCCTTGCTAAATCCTGTGTGCACATTAGTAGGAGAAGGACCACTGAAAAATCTGCAACCTGCAGGCAGTTTAAAAATAACACAGCAGACAAGAGCTGCAGGCAAATTTGTAAGGCAGGCGTGCTCTGTTTGCTGATGAATTGGTTTGGGATGCAGCTCTGCATGTTTTCCCCTTTACTGTCATTGCATCTCTCTCTGCAACTCAGGTATTGAGCTAAAAAAAGGAAATAAAAGTTCCCTTTGGTCCACTGCAGAGGGTAGAGACAGTGAGTGGAATCAAAATGACCTTTCTGGCTTTTGGAATAGAGGTGCCTTTACCACCAGTAACTTTCAGTGCTGCCTGGAATTCAGGAGTTCCTCTGGAAAGGAGGTGAGGGAGGATGACACAGGGGAGCTGAGCTTTTAAAGGGTTCCTGTGTCCCCCTGGCCACTCCCAAACTGAGCCAGCACTTCCCTCAAGGAAGTGAGAGGAGCCTGCAGGGCAGGGAAGGCAGAAAGGTGTTGCTCTCAGAGTAAAGATTATCCTGAGCTTTGTGAAAGAGAATTAGCAGCAGGAACAATCCCCCTTTTCTTTAGTTTAGCATCCTGAAAAATAAAGACCTGACCACAGTGACTGAACATGCAGGACAGGGGTAAGCTGCTCGTGTCTGGAAGCCTTTGAATGCTTCTGTCTTATGTTCCAGAGAAGCAGAATTCAAACTGAAGAGTTTTTTTATTGCACCAGTTAGATGTTTCCTGTGATGGAGCTCTTCCTTGTTCTAAAAATGTTTTCTGTCACCTGCATTTCTGCAGACATGCTCTCTTGCTTGACTCTCTTTGAAAGAGAGAGCAGCAGAATGTTCCAGTTTGAAGTTTCCATTTCAGTTTTTTGAACATAGAGAGTATTTTTATTTTTGCAGTTTTGAATGACTGTTAGAAACTAGAACTGAAAATTATAAAAGAGAAAATAAGTTTTTTATGAACCTGAAATTTATTTAATTTTTGAAGGACTTTGTATTTGAAGCTGTGAATGTTTCAGTAGGGTTTGGGACTAGTTTGGAAAAAACTTATACAGAATCCTTTGTAAAAGAGAAAACCTAGTTCTTAACAGTTAGATATTTAGAAAGGCAAGGTACCTGTAGTAAATATTGAATATAATCATGAGCTGATTTTGGATGCACAGCTGCTTATGTGACATAGACTGCTGCTCTGACACATCTTATTTGTTAGACCAAAAAAATACTGAAATAAAGTAGGGAAAACTACAGGTTTCAGGTGCAAATTCTGGCATTTACCTATCCAAATTTTTAGGTTTGTATGGTCAACAGTGTAAGGAAAAAAATGGCTTGAATTCTTCTCTTATTGCAACCCTTTATGTTCCTGATTTCCCGCCATGGATTTCATCTCTCCGAGAGCTGAACCTCCCAAGGAGCAGATGGAGAGTGGGCCAGGTTTATCCACATGGCATCCACGTCATCCCCCGAGTTACCTTGGGGGCAAAATCTGGCACAGGAAATTTGTGCAGGCTGCAGACTCACAGAGATCCGTGAAGGCAGGGTGAAAAGCAAAGATAAACAGAGGGGAAATACAGAGAATGCAGGGAAATACAGCTCTGAATTCAGCTTCCCCTCAGTAAAGGCTGTGCTTGGCATCAATCACTTTTCCTTTTACTGAGTGATATAAATCCTGATTAAGTTTTTGTAATTCTCTGCGTGGAAATGCAAGTTTACTATGTGGTCTCCAAAGTCTGAACTTCCATTTTTACTTCAGACTCAAAAGGTTTGCCATTTGTCCTTGTTCTATAATTTCCACTGCTCTTTAGTATGTTAAATTATGATTTAACATTTTTCTCTAATGGAAGGAAATAAAATAAAAACCCCAAAGCAAAACTTGTGGGTGGTAGGAGAGGGCTGTGCTTGCCAGGGAAGTTTATTTCCATTTTGTCATGCTGAGACTCCTTCAAAGTATTTGGATTTTAAAACCAGGTTACCCTGACATGAATGGGGAAACAGATTATGCTTATCAAAGGAAAGGGAGCAGGGAAGTGGCAACTCCAGCTAAATGTCTTAGATAAAAATGTGCTTTGTATGCTTCAGACTTGTGACTTCTTCCAGAAAACGTTCCTTTGGAAAGTTGACATATCACCTACCAACATTACCACCAAGTGAGCCAAGGTGTAAAGAAATTAATTAGGAACTCTTCATGCTTTTGGATCATTGTGTCAAGCTCCAACACCACTTGCTGTGATTTACAATGCACGGTTTGACATTAGCAGTTCATTAGCAAAATAGGTTTGTCAGCGTTTGCATAAAGGAACCCACAACAGCCTTACCTGGGTAAGAAAGAGCTCAGTAACAATGAGAAAATGAGCCTGATGAAGGATTGCTGTGTAATCAATGTTAATTCAGTTACCTGAGCCTGTACAATGTCTTTGGAGAGGGCAAAGCCTCTCCCCCAGTGAGAGCTGGCTCAGGCAGCAGAGCAGCATCTCCCAGATCCACAAAAAATCCATTCAAATGAAATAAAAATCCTTTCAAATGGGCACAGCCTCTGCAGAGGGCCAGGGGGCTGTGCCAAGTCTGTCCCTCTGCAGCTGCAGGGGGTTTGTGCCACACACCTTACAAATCCCCAGGGCTGGCCAGTTTCCCCAGGCTCCTGGGGGATGCTGTGCTGCAGGACACAGGCAGCACAGGGATGTTTTGGATGATGCCCTCAGAGCAGTAAAGCTGCTGTCTGCACTGCAGGACCAGCCTTTCATCACCTGCAGTTGTTTAATTAGCTGTAGCCTTGCTGCAAACCTGTTGAAAGGATGTTTTTTATAGCATCCTCAGGGAGTCTGCAGACTGAAACACACCCTGGGCTGTCTCCAAGAGGCACCTTCAAATCCCTTCCTCTGCAGTTATCCCTGACAGCAGCTGCCTTTGGAGGGACATGGAACACCCAGGGAAGCCATTGGTGTAAGGGCACTGTGTTTGCCAGCAGGGACTTCTTTTCTGGGATTCTGGATTCTTTTCTGGGATTCTGGATTCTTTTCTGAGATTCATGGCCCAGGACTGACCTGTTTAGAGTTTCTCCAGCTTATGGGAGTCTGTATCTGTAAGACACACAGTCAACTCTCACTTTACATCTATCCCAAACTTGTCTATTCAAGAATTAATCAAATCCTCATGTCCTAGGCACTTTCATGCCCTTGTAATTCCATGCATAATTTCCCTCTTTGCTCAAACACATCACAGCTCTCAGTTGGTGCTGTCACTGTTCAGTGCCACTGCTGCAGATGGAAAACACTCTTTGTGCTCTGTGAAATGCAGGCGCATCTCCCTTTGTTTTGTTTTCTCCTTTATCACTTCTGCTGCTTCACACTCCTGCTTTCCTCACCCCCACTGGCAACAAACACACCTCAGCAGTCTGGTGCTCACTCCAGGCCTGCTCCAGAGAACAGGACAGGATCTGGGAGAAGGAATACTGAGACAACAAAACTCTGACATAAACCAGAGCAGCTGCAGGGAAAGGTAGATAGAAAACAGGCCCAGTGACCGAATTCAACTTTTGTTTAAGGCTGTGCATCCAGTGTGGCTCCTTGTAAAACTGTTCTAAAGCTACCAGTGATTTATACACCTGGTTGGTATGGAAATTGTAATGAAACCCTTCTTGGGAGGTCATTTCACCTGAATGGATGTTAAATACTTTCTAGGGATGGTTTGCTCTGCTGTATGTATTATTCTGTAAGTATGAGACACATGTAGGAAGTACTTAAAGGAGAACATTGTTTTTAAATAATAATTTATTCCACTGTCTACTGGTGCCTCTCACCAAGGCAATTATACTAAACACTCAGCAGTTCTCCAAAGCAAGGTACCACAAACCTCCAGGACCTTTGAAAAGCCACATCTGTGCTTAAACACAGAGCAGAGTCAGATGCTACCAAGTCCCCAAGGGGGGTGGCACTTGTCACCAGTTGAATCCTGCATTAAACATCATCCTTGGCATAGAACTTTCTCAAAGCTCATGTAAGGTTTTAAAGTACTGGTCTAACCAAACTGCAGCATGCCTTCTAAAATTCAATTCTTCACTGGTCGAGGGCCAAGAGAAATAACTGCTTATCAAATTTACTGTAGTGATTATCAGTGTTTGCCTGAACCAAGACCACAATCTAGTCCTAATGGAAATGGCAGAATCTTCAGAGCAAGAATAAACATGGAAATTACTCTAAACATATGAAGCTGTCTCCTCTGCAGCTCTTGGAATTACTCCATTCCAGGTTGTTTCCTTCTTCTATTATAGGAACTGGGAAAAACAAGCTACTGAGTTGTAATCCTTGGCCTGTGTAAGAAACAGCAAAACAGAGACAATGTCCCACATGGCAATTACAAAATGAGAATTTTGGCAGGAGAACGGCAATGTCTGTCCATTAACTCTCTGTGTCACCGAGCAGCCAAGCAGGGAGAACTATGGAAGTCACTGCAATTCCTCTTGCTAATGTGATTTATTGGCTGTGTCTGCATTAGCAAGAAATGCAGTGTTAGAAGTGGGGCTGTGAGCAGCTGGTGCTGAGGACTCAACACCTCCTGGCTGCATTTGTTAAGTAGCAGTGGTGTGATCTTGTGACTCCAACTCGACAGTGAACGAGCTCTTTCCTCACAAAGTGCAAAGGAAACAAGATTCTTCTTGATAATAAAAATACCAGCCAAACTAAACAAGCAGCCTTCCAAAAATAAACCAAGAGTGCCTGTGTTTTCTTCCCAGAGGATGGATGAAGATCATTATTTGTCTTACTAAATTGAAAAATTCAAAAGCCCCTAATCACACATGTAAATTCATAAGACTTGTTGGTACCAAAATTCACCAACTTTCATCAAGACATTGACTCCTAAATTTTTGGTAAAGCAGACGTTCCCTTGTGTTGCATTTTTCCATTATAAATACCTGTGTCCAGAGTGGCAGGTACCTTCCCAGGGTCTTCCAGCAACACATTTTATCACATTAATGAAACTGCTATGCATAAATTAACAATGGCAAGTTCAAAATTCCTAGAATTTTGAGGTCATGAAGGAAAAAGCAAATTTAATGCACAGATGGATGACTCCAAACCCTCTCTGCACCATGTCCCACAAACAGACATTGCTGTTCGTCTGTTCATTGTGAATCACCATGTGTTTTGGAAAATTTAAATTTGAGTTTGAATTTACAAAGTCCTGCCGTGCACACTTTGTCTGAACACATAAGATTACTCCAGTTCTATGTTTAGAGACTTAATTTATAATGTAATGGTGTAAAAAAAAATGTGGAGAATCTACAATTTTGAGAAGTGTTCACGTGATTGCAGTTCTGTTATTCTGGTCAGGACTTAAGCAAAAGTACAAAATGTAACAACCACTTCCCAAACCAAAGCATGACAGGAGGCTCTCTGTTTGTACAGAGACAAATTTTGTTAATTTTACTGGCCACAAGTTTTAAATTCACATTTTTTTAAACCAACAATCCCAGACAGCTCCTTGGTTTCCAGCTCTTGCTTTTCATTCGGGACATGTTTTCGAGACAGAAACCTCTAATGAGTGTTTTTCTAACATTTGCCTTTCATCAGCAGGAATATTTGACTTTCTTTTCTTGCTTTCTTCTCCTATTTTTTTAGTTCTTAATTTATTACTTTTTACACAAAAGGAATAACCAGCTCTGTGACAAAACTATCATTTTATAACCGCCACAGAATATGAACTGAATTTCTGTTTCAGTGCAAGAGGTTTTTATTAAACAAGTAAATAATAGTCTTGTTAATTTCAGCCATATCCTGGGCCTGTTTTTATGTCTCACAAAGCCCAAACAGCTTGGAAGGAAAACCAGCATGGAATATTTTTACCCTGTCTGACCTAAATTTATGTATGGTTTAGTTCTTCCAAGAGAAAGAGAAGTGGAATAACTACTCCCTCTTCTCAGTTTCTTTTCAGCACTCATATTTTAACTGTGTTCTCAGCTGCCTGCATGAGTCACAGAGAGCTGGAAACAAGAACCCCCCACAATATTGTAATAACTGCTTCCTCAGGAGGGAGCCTCTGTGTGTTTTGGGGGGTACCACTAAAAAGCCACAAAAATCTCCTGCAAGCTTCCTTTTACCAGAAACCTCCATGGGAACCAACAGAGGAAGTGACAATATCTTAGCTGCAAAAAGAGATAATTTATGAGTGTAATAATAACAAAGACACCTGAGGATTTCCATACAACTCTCTTGAAATTCATGTAACTGTTCTCCAGCATCTGCAGAGATTTCAGACTGCTGTTGACTTTGTGGATTGTTTTGTGTAATGATAGTATTGCATTTCACTGGTCTAGGCATAATTTGGATTTGGTCCTGCGATGTTCCAAGAAACTCTGAAATCCACAGACTTTTATAAGAACTGGGAGGGTGTTCAGTGCTTGCCACACTGCTCCACACTGTTCCAAGAAAATAAGTTCATCCAATGTCCCTTCCTGTACAGTGTAAGTTACATCCAAACTAAATCTGTTTCAAACTGCCTAAGAAATATTTAGAAACAATGGGGGAAAACCATCCTTCATTCTGAAATGCCATGATTATAAACTTATTGAGAAGAAGCCAGACCTCTCTTCCTTTGGTTCATGTCTGGACTGAGCAGGGCAGAGCAAAGCAGGTCAAGGATCTTGTGCAGTGAGAGGAAAAAGAAAAAAAGGTCAACTTAATCATGAACCAAATTCACTGAGGGGTCAAATGGATTCAAAGAGCAAACACACAAGAGTAAAAAGATGTTGTGAAACATTAACAGAGGCTCTTGCTATCAAATGTATCAGCTGTACATCATTTATAGGCCTGTGTGATTGTGCCTTAGCGTGCCCTGGCTCAGTCCTGTTGGCTGGACTCTGAGTCCCTCTAACACAGAGATTCACTCCTAAATTCCTGCCCATAGACAAGGAGTTGGTCACACTGAAATCACATCTCCCTATCAAAGACTCTTCCCTTCCTCACTGGGCTACCCTTCCTCTTCTCCACAGCCATTCTGCTTTCACAGTCTTTTTCTGCTGTCTTTTCACCTCTGCACAGCCCTGACTGCTCATCCCGCAGCCTCCCCTCCCTGCTCAGTGCAGTTTGCTGAGCCTCTGCACAGGGACAGCCTGACTTTAATCAAACCTATGCAGGAACAATCCTTCTTCTCTGAGAGAGCTTTTAGACATTACAAGTATTCAGGGTTCACTTACAACACTGGGTAATGAAGCAGAGCTAAAAATACCAGATGTACCTTTGACATTGCCCATTCATTGCTATAAATGACTGGAATTTCGGTGACTGCAGAACAAAACATGTTTTATGGTTTTGCTTTTAAATGAAGCTGTGTATAAAGCTCTTTGCCACTTGGAATATCTCAGTGTTTTACATAAGAGGATAACAAAGTTTATTTGGGAAAGGCGGCGAAGCCTGCAGCTTGTTTTCCTCTCATTTTCTTTAATGAATGAGGAGAGATCTTAGAATGTGTGATCACAGGAGTGGAACTGGCTGAATTTTCTCAGTTATGAGAAAATACAGTGAGGAATTTATTGAGTCTGCCCCCCAGAACATCACCTCTGATTGGCAATTCAGTGCACTGGATGAGCAGAAATCTTTTCAATCAGCTCCAAGCCTCCTCTGCAATCTGTGTAAATCTATTTCAACAACAGAATGAGATTATCAAAGCATGACAGAGAACTGACACATAGGGCCAGATTGTTTGAAGATATTTATTTTAAGTCATTTCACATAATCTTATTCACTATATTTGTTTTTGTAACTCAGAGAAGGAGAATTTTTTTTCCCTAGTAATTAAAACTCTGAAGGCGGACACTCTTGCCTGCACAATAAAAGAACTTAAAATATTTTAGAAAGTATTAAAAAAAACCCTATAAAAACCCTCAACTAATTTCTTCCTTTCAAGTGCTGAAATGATCTAATGCTATTAATAGAAGATTCTTTCTCTGTGGAAAATTTATTCTTCTATTTAAAGCTACTTTAAATAGGGGAAAAGCTTGAAAGAACAAAAAATTATGATTCTGCCATCTGGCTATCAATATAGCCTTTGCATAATGAGTTCAGATAGTGGCTTTAGAATGCACACATTTATTTGGAAAGAAGGCAGGATGATAGACAAGGCACCATTTGCATCCCATGGCTACTACGCCCCTGCTAGAATCCCACCCACCTTGTCCCTTAGTGCTGGGGGAAGCAAACTGGGGTATCCCTGATTGACAGCCCTGAAAACCACAGATTTTCCTTCATGCCCAAAACCAGGCAGAGCTAATGCAGCAGCAGAAGCTCCCCAGGTGCTGCTCAGCCAAGCCTGAGCCTAACCCAGATGCCCCAAGATGAGCAGAGCAGGTGTTGCTCTGTCCCCATGATCTCCCTGCAGAGGGATGAAATTGATACCAGAGCTGGGATGACATTTCATGTGGGCAAAGGATGAGAATTCCTGTCACAATAAATCAGCAAACAGAACACCTCCCCAGGAGTTTAAAGGGACATTTTATACTCAATAGCTCATATCCTGCTTCCAGGCACCTGATCCATTAGGCTTCACTTCCTTGACATGTGCTAGGACTTGGAAATTTCTTCACATGCTGACTCTGCACCCAGGTGCCATTCTAGGCATCCACTCCAGAGTTATGAGTTATGTGTCTTGTGCATTCCTGGTGGGATCATGCAGAGATCACACTCACAAAAACACTGGGGTGTGTTGTCCAAAACATGTGATTCAAAATAAACACAGTGAAACCTGAATAGAAGGCTTAAAGCTGAAAATCAAATACTTCTTTGGATTTTGTTCTTGCTTTAATAAGGAAATGGAGGCAAAGGATTTGTAAAGTGAACACTGTGCTAGAGATCTCTGAGTAACCCAAACCCAGTTCTATCTCTGCAGCATCTGCATGGCTGAGCTCTAAAATGGAGAGCCAAGCAGCATTCCCCATTAGCAGGCTGCTGGATGGGAGGAATTATGTATTTCCATGATGTATGCATGGCATGGGATTAGATACAGCAGCTCAGACCCCCTAATACAATTTTTCTTCCACAAGCCTATGTATCTTCTTTCCTTAGAAGATACAGACATGTCAAGCAGGTCTTGGTTTAGACACTCTTGGGCTGGTATCCAATAAATTGAGTTTTAGGGCATTCAGTAACAGATCAAAATGACCACAATTCCAATGGTACAAAGTGCAGATCCAATAGAAATTCATTTTTACCTCTAAGATTGTTTAAAATACATTGATTAGTCCACACTGGATCGGGTATCATTTCTCTGCACCATTTGCACTTTGTGCCATTACAAGAATTGTCTGTCATCCCCCAGGTGGCATCAGTCTGGCATAAAAGCACAGAGCTGGCATAAAGTGTAACACAGCTCTGGCTGATTTGGCAGAAATATGGTCATTTGCCCATGGCTGCTCTGCAGGAACCTGTGCTGCTGTTAAAAGCCCTCGTGCACAGACCTGGTGTCAACATCAGCCTCTCGTAGGACGGCAGAGCCTGGACGTGCCAGAAGTGATGGGAAACTCAGGGAACATCCCTGCCTGTGCCCCAGCCCTGAGCTTGGGGGGGCAAAAATGAGACACCCCATGGTGGCTCCAGCCCCTGTGCACTTCACTGTGCTCAGTGACCTCAACTCTCAGCAGCAGCTCCTGCCACAAGAGCAGCAAGGAGAGGATTTTTGCAGGGCGTGAGCCTGTGCTGTGCAGCTGCAGCCAGGAAGGGGGATGCAGAACAACTCTGTTTCCAGAGCAGAACAGATGCCCTTCCCTCATGTTTGCTCTTCCTGGCTTTGGGCTTCTGGCTTAAGCACAGGTTCAGTAGCTATTCTGCAGTCTGTATCTATATATCTATACTGTATATGGGTATGCACACAGCATTACACGTTATATTACGTAACTACATGTTGAAAATCTAAAAAGAGACATCAAGGAGTCTGCTGATAATATGGACTTGATTACAAATAGCTGCTTCTCATGGAGGTCAGGGTGAGAGAGGGTTTGGGAGCTTGATTTTAGAGTGGCACAGTCAGCACAACAGACCCTGTAAACCCAACCCAGCTCCCCAGTGCTCAGCCTGCCTCGCTCAGCCAGGCTGCTCCTAACCCCTCCTCAATAACGCATCTCATTCATCTGAGTAGCATGCATGATGACTTTCAAATAAAACAAGATAAGGCATGAGTTAGAAGTTAGATTTTGGCATCTATTACAGCGCTGTCTTACATGTTCATATTTATAATGCACGAGTGCCCAAATGCACAGTGAAAGGGCTGTAAACAAGAGTTAACTGCAGCTCCATTAAAGGGTTCTTTGGGTCTCCTCATCCCTCCTGGCTTTTCTTTCCTCTGATTCTTCTCTTTACTCTTTTTTTTTTTCTGTTTCCCCACCCCTGGCCCCCAGAGCTGGCAGAAGGGCAAGGGGAGAAGGGCAGTGCTACTTTGTATTTAGGCAATATTAAAAGTGAAAGGCTTTGACATCTCCCAAGCCAAAACTGGCAAATCCAGCTGAAAAAACCCAAACGGTTGTGTTCCAAATTGCCAACTTTTCTTATTTGTTGAAAGCATTCCAGGGTGGCTTCAGGCTATGCTGAGCTAGCCTAAAGGCAGGTTTAACTTATGTTTTGACCATTTAAGAAGCAAAACAACTCTTTTCTTCCATGATGCTCTTTGGCACTCAGTAAATAAATTTTATCATAGCAACTGCAAAGCCACTTGAGGCTTGAAGACACAAATTTTAAATTAAAGTGGTCCTTGACATCTTGTTCTACAAACTAACCTGGGCACTCTACAGTCATTAAGAATAAAAAGCCCACATGAAGTAGCTTAGTATCATGAATTAGTGTCATGTTTTCCAGTTGTTCAACATAACAGCTGAGTCTTACATAATCCTGTTTTGTAATTATATACCCAAGTGCTTTACAGAGGAAGAAAGCTAAAATGTGTAGTGGGACCTGAGTCAGGTTGATCCAGTGCTGGAAAGAGAAACTTGATCTCTGAATGTTGCTCCAGAACTCTGCCTGTTAGCTTCTTTAGCTAAATCCTGGAGCCCAGCAATTTTGGAATGGTCACAGCCTGGGGAAGTTCCCCAGAGCTGTCCTGTGATATGATACCTTATCCTGCTCTGAACACGGCAGAATTCAGAGTTTGTGAGGTCTGAGGGGGCACAAACGGATAATGTAACTGTTTTGTTGGGGTTTTTTTACCAAACCTGAATGCTGTGCAGAATGACTGCACTGACTGCCACAGAAAAATATTTCCAATGACTGCAGCGTGCAGCTGTACATGAAGCATGTGCATATTTAGACCTAATTTGAGACCTAGCTGCCACAGCTGGAGGTTTGAATCACATAATGGCTGTGGGTTTGGGCTGCTCTGATGTGGATCCCCTCAGCTGCACAAGCAGAGGCAGGGATTGGCAATCCACGCCTTCCTGCAGGCTCAGTTCATCATCCCCTCCTTGACACCATGCCCTGGCATTCCCTGCAAACAGAGGACAACTTCACAGGGCTCACAGCCTCCACAGCCAGACCTCTGCACCAGCAGAACTTCTTGCCATGATTCTTCTCAAAACAGATTCATCTTTGTAGAAAATGAGAGCTAATGAGGGTGGAGGCAAAGATGGAATGGCACCAGCAGCTACTTCCTACAAACACAGCAAAGTAACAGTTTCTAGCAGGACACTTAATAAAACCAAACTCTACCAGGATGCACAGCTACAGGGGAATTCAGTTTGGAGTCAAATCTGATGCTAACTGGTTTTCTTCAGTGAAATACATGACACCTGGTCTACTTATCTCACCTTATCAATTTAATCACATTTTTAATGAGCAGAAATAGAAAAAGTAAACATTTTGTTTCTCTTCTTACAATACCAATTTTCTTTCTATGCTGCTTACTTTGAATAATGAGAGTTCATTTTTAGATCCCTGTTCAATATTTCATTCCAAGGATTTCACAAGCATCTTTGAAATGCTATTTTGAATCTTCACCAATGTTTAATGCAAATTTCCTGGGATTTTCCCCCCTCTCAAACTGGACTCTGTCTTTCAGAGTGGGGGAAGAGCTGTTTCACGGTTTGCTTATGAATCCAGCTCCATTCCCACCTGAGAGAGAAGTGAGAACTCTGTAAAGCAGGATACAGATGAACTGTGGGCAATTTCTGTAGTATCCCCCTATCTTTAGATGGTCCAAAAAAATCTAAATGTCATTCAGGGGTGTGTCATTTTCCATTATCAATTCTGAATAAGGAATCATTAAATACTCCCCCCAGAAAAAGTACCTCAGTGGGATAAACATCAGTGTTTCAGCAGTTATGGAATGACAGATATGTTTGTGTCTTGATACATGTGCAAATAACAGTAACTGGCATTGATAATGATATTTGGGAAGCTGCTGTGCAATTTTACACTCAGAAGAAAATAATCTGATGTGTCATTTGGCAGAAATTGCCTCCTCTGGATTTGCAGATCACCACAGTTCTCTCCCATTTTAACTGGGTTTCACTGTGCTAATTTCTCTGGATTATTGCATTTATCACCTTCCAGATGATTGCTAAATCCTATATTGAAAAGGAATTATCACCTATCTTTCATCTTCCAGATAAGAAAAAAAAAAGAAAAACTGGGAGAAGTTTTCATTATCTGGAGTAAAGGGAGAGGTGAGAGGATCCTGCTGCTTTTCTCTAATTTGGGCAGTGTTTTTAGCTGACTGCCAGCAGCAGTGCAGGTGTAACACACCAGGGAAAGTCTCCATAGGGCACTGTGCCTGTGCCACAAAATAGGCCCAGTTTTATTTGTCTGGCACTGAAAACAAGGGAGCAGACTTTTGACTTTGCAGACATGGGGAGAGAAACAATCCTTTGGCTTTATTACCATTGCCAGGGGTGTGAATTACACCCCCTTGAAAATTGCATATATCCCCCTCCCCTTTTTTTATTTTAAGAGTGGGAGGGGGGGAAGAGAAAGGGATGGATCTCCTTGGCCATCTGGTTTTTGAACCAGCAGAGTGCACGTGGATTAAATTTTCAAGGCTTATTCCCCAAAAGTGAAAATCAGAAATTTATATTCTGAATGTCTGATACTTGGATGTGTTTGTCCATCTTTCCAAGTGCTGCTGAGAAAGTGGTGCCTGGTGATCGTGTCTGGATAATCTTGCAAGAGACTGAGATCTAATTTTGGCAAAAAATATAGTGCTGCAAAAATAGCATTAGGGTCTGATAGCTCACTTTTCTGTGACTGACAGAGCTTATTTCTTCTTGAAAAGCATTAATAGATTTTGCAGATAGACAATAGAAATAAATTAAATTTTCTGGCCCACATGGTTATTCAGCAGAGCTTGGTAAAGTGAGTCATAAGGGCTCAATAGCCCATGGTTTAATTTAAGTTACATGACTTCTAAAAAAATCTTGAGATTTTTGGGGGAGGGAGATGAACTTTTTATAGAAAGAATTAAAGAACAAGGAAAGACCAGGGAATAAAACTGAAGGAATTTGGTGCACAAAGTTGGCTCAAGCAGCCTCAGTGGAAGACAGGATAGAGAGACCCATCCTTCACATGTAATAATCCTGACCTTTGCTTTAGTTTTAAAGGAATACTTGGTAGCCAAATTATATAAAATAGATTACCCAGAAACAGAAGGTTGAGAGAGGGCTGAATTAAATATTCCAGTAACTGTCAGATCAGCCACGTGTGGCATTCTCCTCCTCAGCCACTGCACAAGGGGGGAAGTCAGGAATTTGCTGTACAATTAACAAAACATGGAATATTCAAATAAATCAGTGCTTTCATCAGCTTCTACCATTTCATGACATTACTTCTTAAATTGATTTTATATTTTAGGCCTATATATTCCTTGAAATATGTTTCTCTGCATATGTGGAGCATGAAAAATTAATCCATTAACAGGTATTACTTAACTAGGTCTCGAGAGTGCTGTGAGCCTGAATTATGCTGCATTTTCCAGTATCTTTTTAATTTTGCATGTTCTAGATAAAAAACAGTTTCCTTTAAAAATGGTCGCTCTCTTCTCTGTAATGACAGGAGGGGAAGAGGATATTGAAAAGTTCCTCATCAGCATAAATAAATTAAAGTCCCCACTTCAGAGAAGCCAGGAGGAATGAAGGTCCATTAAATGTTTTAAGAAGCTGGAGGCAGAGATGACCAAAATGAAGCTCCCCAGTCTAAATATATTAGCAACTCTCTCCACACTTGGATTTTTAAATGTCACACAATCTATTAAAACTGAAATACCTTTGAAGGTAGCACAGTCAGAGGAGGGATTGTGCTACCGCATATTTAAATAATGGAGTATCACATTTGCAGGTTTTAAACCTGTATTTGCAGGTTAAAATTCAGCTTTCTGCTAACAGGGCCAGTCTTGTATTTCTGCCTCTCCCCAGGCTCCTCCTCTCTTTGTCATCCCTTTCTCTGCTGCCTGATGATGCCTCCTTTTGCAGGATTTCAAAGATTTGCAAAAATTTCACAGCAGTAATCCTGTCATTCAGCCAGGGAGATCTATGTACACTATTTATAAACTGATACAGTTCCACTGGCTGCACAATAGCAAATTCATGATTAATTAGATATTATTTTAGGGAGCTTCTCTCACACAGCCAGTGTCGTCAGCTCAGGATTCAACCCCGGGTTTTATGGTATTTTTGTTCAGTGTGGTTTTTTTCAGGCAGATATTGATAAATGGGACGATATTTACATTTCTTGTGTCACTTTTCATAAAGAATGTCTTGTGCATGAGTCAAGATACCCCAAACCTGGAAGATCTGTTGATTTTTTCTTTGTACAGTCCTACCACTGACTTGCCTGTTGGCCTTGAGCAACCTTTCCCTTCCCTCTGGGTTTCATTTATCCTCTTTGAGTAAAAGGGATACAAGGAATTTAATTTACTTTGAAAGGTATGATTACCACTTGCAATGTCCTCTGGAGTCTTCGGATAAGGGATGGATGTGTGTTTAATAGAGAGGACATTCCTGGCAGTGGCTTTGGCAGGAGGATCCTTCCCTGTGACAGCAGCACCATTTCAGAGCTCAGGAGGGGGAAGGAGAAATGTGCCCAGAGTTTCTGAGGTGATCCTCCTCCATCCCTTCTGGAAAACTTTAATTTTTGAATACCAACCTTCTCCCTGCGGTATCTCCTTAATTTTTCCACTGCCGTTTATTGTGTTTTATGACAGTTCTATCTTGAGTTATGGGCATATTTTTCACCTGGGTTTCAAACATAGTATGTTTTTATCAACTTAGAGTCATTCTGTAGGCATCTTGCTTTCTGGACTGTTCATTTTAGAGTTTTCTTTTTTTCCTGCTCACCTCATTTTCACATGGGCCCCTTCCTAGAAATTAAGCACCTGGAGGCACTAGGCCTCTTATCTCCCCCCCAGAATAAATCTGTATTTTGGCTCTTACTCCTTCAAATCTTTAGAACTGAGCCCTGAGCACCACTCAAGATGAAATTCAGAATTCATTTCTTTGGGTGCTAAAACTGCTGTTGGATAGAGCAGTGTTTACTGTGTCCAAAATTATTCATCCCCCTTGTCTTGAAGAGAAAAGGATCCAGGCAGTAAGAGAGGAACCTTCTACCATTGATACTATCTGCAATTTACAGCTTTTCCTCATTATCTTTTTTTTTTTCACTGAAAACTGAAAATTCCAAAGTCCCATTTAAGTCTCTTTTATCCACTTGACATGTTTTCTTTCACTGAGATGGTTTTGCAAATATTAACAACCTCTGTAAACAAGACCAAACCACACAGGGGAAACTCCTCCTTAACCTGGTCCCTGAAGAGCCATTTGGAACAAATGGCTTTGCATAATCCAGCTTTTTCTAATTAGCATCTCTGGCAAAAAGCCACTTGGGTATATTTGATATGCTTTTATCTTAATATTAAATTTACATTTGCTGCTAGGTAGCTCTGACATCTTCATTCTTGTTTTAGATCTCTGTCATAACATGATTATTGTGTGATCACTACTCACAGCAAACCAGACCCTGTTTGTAAATGGCTCAGGCTCACCCACAGTGGTGGGCTCTACAGTCCTGCCAAATATGAATTTGGGGGGGATTTTTGCAACTCAGAATTGAAAACCTATTGCTGTAAAAGCTGCAGGGCAGGTTTAGAATATTTTTGGTGCCATGTAACAATTCCAAGAAATAAGATGGAAAAACAACCAAGAAAATAATTGATAAATAAGAATGTTATTTTGAGGAGATTGCAATTTAAATATTCTGAAGAAGGCTAGACAGACCGTGGCACAGATTTTAAAGAATTTTCCAAAGACCTGAAGAACTGAATAAAGAACAGATCCTTTTCTTAATCCAGTTTTCTACCACAAAACCTTTTCCTACCACAGACAACTAAGCACTTTGGAATATAATTTTTCAAGGGCAGATCCACTATCAGCACTATAAATTGTTCCAGCTCTTATGAAATCAGTTGATCTACTACTGATTATATCAACTGAGGATGTGCCACAGGACTCTCCAGTACCAAATAAGTTAAACAATATAAATCAAAGGAAAGTGCTTTCATAAACACTAGAAATATTCACAAAATTTCTTGTGCCATGAAAAAATCCATAACTTAAAAAAAAAATTATGTTTAAATGGATTTTTTTTCCAATGCTTGGAAACAAAGAGAAAGTTCTCTGGTCACAGTAGAAACTGTGTAAATCTGACCAGTCATTAATCTAATTTATTTTAGGAAGTTTCACTATTCACTAAGGTTCCCTACAGCTGCTTTAGTGAGAGTCTTTATTGTAAATTGCCAAAAAGGATGGAAAATATCCTACCATGCAAAGTCACCTCTCCTAGACATCCCTTTCTGAGATTAGAAACAGAAAAATCAAACTGCAGTGCAAAGGTAAAGTGTCTGCCACAAATCAAACAGGAATCTAATTCTGTTCACCACACAGGCCTTTGGGATTTTCATAACTTCTGTGCTTAATCAGATTCCATTTGATGGCCATTCATTAAGGAAAACATTCCTATTTCCCCAGGTAAGCAGATTTCTTCCTCCCAACAGCTTTGTGCTCCTCTCTCTCTTTACCACATGAGTCTGTTGAGTGTTCAAGTCAAAACCACAGAGTAGGAAAACACTAATGCAGAACTGGAAATCCTTTACCTGTTCTCATTTGAGGTTTGTTCACCTCAAACACCACCAGGAGAGGGAGGGAAAGTGCTCCAGTCACACAAGTCTGAGGTTGCACTGGGCACTTTTTACTAAGACCATGCTGAAATAAATACCCATGAGGTCTACTATAAATCAGTTCCTTTTCAACCTATTAAAAACTGTATAAATCACATTCTGTTAGCTCAGGGCTGCTTTATAATTGCAAAATAGTGCCAGATCTCCAGCAGAAACTTTCCAGAAGGGCTTGGCGGTGGACAAGATTCGAGCTCCATAAATTAATCAAGTATAATTTACCCACTCATAATATCAATAATCATAGAGCACTCATAGCATGCTCTTATGTCCAACATTTCATGCTTGCAGCATAGCCATTATAGATTATTATGCTATGAAGGCCACCACTACTAGAAATTACACATTACAGATTCAATCTATTGACTAATACTAAAAATCCAATGGCAAAAAAACCCACACTGTTCATTTCAATGGAGATTAAAATATTCTTTCTAGGCTCACTTTAAAAAGAAACACTGAAAATATCTTTAACCCTTTAATGTGCATTATTTAACTTCTTTTTTAAATAAGTAACCAGGGTTATTTCAATGCTACATTTCACAGCATTGCCTCAGAAACCACTGAGTGGGCAAAACTGAGGACAAGGAGCTGAGTGCCGGACGATGGACTGCAAGTGGGAAAGGAAACAAACAGCTAAAAGCAGAACCACTTCTTGATTGGCCTGGCCTTCAAAGCACATCCTAAAACTCTGTCCCAGACTTAGAATTAAGAGAAGAAAGATCGTGCCTTGGAATGGTAAAGTGTAGGATTAGAAATACAAAAGAGAGGAAGAAAATTTCAAGAGAGAGAAAATTCAGCTGGAGAGATCTAAAGGAAATTAAACAAGATGAATTCAAAGCACACTATCCTCCAGAGGCTCAAATGGAATCCAATATTTCAGGCACAGTTTCTCTCTTGGGAAATACCTGATGGGTGCTGGGGAAGGCTCCCCCTCGGGTCAGTTTGTCACCTTAAGCCCCTGCAGCAGCTCTGCTGACCAAACACTGGTGCTGAACTCTGTGGCAGAAGGTCTGGGGCTGTTTTAATTGATATTCTCAAGTCTTTACTAGAGCTCTTACATGCCTGCTGTTAGCTACATCATCTTATGCAATATTCTACAGTCATTCCCTGAGAAATTGTATGATGGCTTGGCTGCAAAAGTTGTGGATGGGTCAGGGAACTGTGGAAAAAGGAAGACGGAGAAGACCCTGGAGATCTGGGTTCTTTTTCCTGCTAGACTGCCAGGGGGAAAGAGTAAATCATTTAAACAAGGTGCTCATCTTCACAGCACAGCTGACATGTAAATCTTCAGGTTGTTGAGAATCCACAACAGAACTTAGTGAGACATTATTCTCTAAGCATGTAAAAAGCTGCCTTATCTAATGGGTCTGGAAAATCACAGGTACACATCTCAAGTGAGGCAGTCAAAATCAGCATTTCCAAATCTCTCTCTGCTGCTCTGCACAGCCCTCAAATCTGTGAGGTGGACACTCCGCCCCACACTGCTCAGGGCTTTTGTGCAGCAGGTACTGTAGTGACAGGCACTACATAAAAGCTTCTGAATACATTAATAACTTCTGCCTTCACAGAGTACTGGAGAAAAATGTTTGTGATGTGCACTTTAAGGCTGCATCACAATGCATATGCACAAGAAACCAAGGGAAGATTGCAGAGGCAACCATAATTCTGGCACTTCCTAAGTTTTTATTGCCTGCTTTTAAAATCTTCACAATGTGCTTTTAACATAGCAGCTTTCTGGTATATAACATGTGATTATCTGAAATTACGTATATATTTTCACAGTATCTGGAGAACATTTTGTTTTGTGCTTTAGAAGGATCCCGAAAATAATCGTTATTTAACTAAATCATCCCTGGCTTTCTTTTCCCTTTGCTTTTATGTGGAAGCCACAGAACAGCTTTTCACATACCAGATGAATAATGTGTAGGAAGAGTGAGAGAGGAAAGGAATTGATGGCTTCTTTTTAAGTATGTGAACTTAATTTCACCAGGCACTTTAATCATAATGCAGATCCAAATTTACAAGGAAAAAAAAATCTCCTGAATGCTCCTATATGTTGGTTCATATACATGACTGAAAAAGTTAATGTTCTAGAAAAGAATACATTTCTTTCCTTATTTTTTTAGCTGGTGTTTGAAAATGAATATACATCAATATCTAAAGTACTAGGCAGCATAAAAACCTTCTGCATCTTCAAAGTACAGCAAAATGCAGTCAGAGGCTTGCTGGACAACTGTTAGATTACCTGACCAGATTTAGAGGTTTCACAGACAGAAATTTTCTTGCACTGTTGAATTTTTTTTGCAAAACTCTTTTTCTCATCAGTGCCAAGAAGAAAGAAACAAGCTATCCAACACAGCCCTAAATTCAAAAGTACTATGACACTTGCAGTGAGAAAAATTCCTTTTTTCCTGCCCCCATTCCCTCCAGCTTCTCTGCAACATAACTGCAGACATAAATCCCTCTTCCTATTGGAAAAGTGTATCTATTGATCCTGAAATAAGCACGTGTAACAGTTATGCAATTGATCTGCCAGCACCATCCCCAGCTCCCAGTTTGGGAGGAAAACATTCCTGGTTATGGAATGGAGGATTTTCAGAGCCCAAAGTATGAAAGAATAATCCTACTTGTTTAGGTAAAAGAGAGCCAATGGAATTTTTTCCTCTATTCCCAATGATCACAGAAATAACACTTTCTTGCATATTTTATCACAAGCAAAAGATCCGAGAAATCCTAATTCCTTCATGTGAAAAGCCCACAGCATTCCCTCAATACAGAACCCCAGAAATACATTTAAAACATCCGAAGCTTCAATGCCCACTCACCTCAGCTACAACTCCCAGCAAACAAATCAGTTAGAGAAAATAAGGCATCTTAGAAGGCAGGAAGGAAATATTTATCCATCTTTCTCTTCATTTCTTTTACCCCTCGCTACTCACCTCCAAGAGCTGCTGTTGCTCGGAGCACACAGAAGGCAGCAGCTCAATCCGAGCAAGAAAAAGATATTTCCTTCCACCCTCTGTTACTGCTCTCCCTTGAAACTCCTTCACTTTCTCTTTCAAGCTGCACAGAAACACGAGGATGGACCCTTTGGGCTCTCTCCAGGTCTGTGTGTATTATGTAAAGCAGATGAATGCATTTCCTACTTTCACCACGAAAAGCATGTCTGCTCTGACAGGCGCCGGGATCATTAATGGTGACTGTGTGCAACAGTGCAAGCCACGGAATGCTCAGAGCTGGGCTCAGCTCTCTAAACGCAGAACCAGAGGAAAATCTACAAATCAACTTCTCTTTGTTGCAAAAGTTTCTCTTTTTCTCTCCTGCAGCAGAAAATCTCTGTTTAACCAGTACATTTCACTGGAAATGCTGGAGCAGAGCTCTAGACTTGGTGTAACACCAGAAACAAACACACTGGGGATGTTCTGGCCATTAAAATGCCTCCAACCCCAGAGTAACTTTCGGTCAGCAAACCTGTGATTCCTTTCTCCCAAGACAATTTTGTCTTGCAGCACTGTCAGCAAACTGCTCCAGCACCACTTGAAAGGATTCCAGCCCAAATTACAGTTGTGAAAGCCTGTTCTGGCCTCTTCCCTTACTATTTTTTTCTGGAATATTTACATTTCATATTATTCCCCACCCAGTCTTAGTGATAGTTCCAGAATGCAGGAAAACGGTCTTTCCTTCCTGCAATCCTAAATGCCTTCATTAGGGAGACTTAATGCTGAAGTGTTTGGGAAGGCAGATGCTCTGGATTTAAAAGAAACAGGAGAGGGCTCAGTGAACAGCTGCATTGCTCTCAGCTTCCACAGAGCCATATTTCAGAATGGTTTTCTGCATTATTTTGTCAGTGGGAACATATTATTACCATCTATATTTAAAAATACTGGCTTTCCTGCACGAAGGCAACAGCAGACTTAAAACCACAATGACTGTTCTGTGGAAGTATTCTGTGCCAATGATGCAGAAAATGAGATCCAAGTGAAAAACAAAGTGGTTTAGAAGGTCTTTGCTTGCAAGGTGTCTGTACAGAACTGGCCAAAAACCACTGGTACAGGAATTCTTGTACACTTTAATCAATATTCACAGCTCTTTGTTGAAATTTCACTGACTGCTCAGTAATACTTTGTCTTTACTAATGAACACCATTTTATTACATCTGTAGTACATTGAAATGCTGGAAATGAAATCCATGTTCCAAAATTAACGTTCTTCTCTGCTAAAAGAAAATATTTTTCAAGTAAACTGAGCACTGTCTGTTTCTGTAGATATTAGATCATGTAATTCCTGAAAGAGTCTGGCAAACAATTCCACTCTGGAGCCCTGAGCATAGACTAGAGAACTGCTAAAACCTAGGGAGAAAATCTAAATGCGTTTTCGATAAAATCTTATGAATTTAAAGTAAATCACAGTCCTTTTTTTTCCCCAGGAAATAGATATTAACAGGTTTTTTCTCTTATTGAGTCTTCTTATGCATCATCTACAACCACCCACGTTTATTTTCCAGAATAGTTTAGGCAGTGACTAAAGGATCCACTGCAGCTCAGGTAAATTGCTTCTTCTGAAAAAAGTGCACTAATCATGTGCATAATATCAAATTGATTTGGTTTAATTCAATGCACATATGAAAAACAGAGCTTTCAGTCATAAGTAGAACTTCAGTGGACAGCCCATTGTTTATTCCCTAAGGGATACTTTAGGGAATAAGTTTAATGAAGTACTGTTTCAACAACTTATTATCATTGGGAGTCCTTTAATTAATGTCAGTGGCAGTTACTTTAAAAAAAAAAATACAGTGTCCATCTCCCACCATTCTGTGCACAGAAATCATTCCCTTCTGCTTACTGAAGTTCTGGAAAAAGCTATGACAAACAAAAACTGAACTTCAAATGTAAATAAAAATGTTAAGCAAAATCTCTATTAAAAATTAAAGAGTCTTAAAGCAGAGTTCCCAAACGTGTGCTTCAATTCAAGAACTTAGTCTTTACAAGGTTAATAGGATTCATTTGTCATGGAGATGCCTTATGCCAAACAGGCTTCTTTGAGTTTTAAAACCCATGTTTGCTAAGCTTCTAAATACTTGAAATTTGGGCACACAAGTTTGAAAATCTGGGAAAAGCTTCTTAAATGCAAGTGAGAAATAAACAAATCTATCCTGGTGCAGAAGTTGCTATGAATCATCACTCTTCAGGCCTAGAGAAGTTACCCAATGCAGGAGCTGTGTCACAGCCACAGCAGCAGCCAAGCCAAGAGGAAATTTTGGATATGGGAAAACAAATGAATAAACATCTTGAGGAAGCTGATGCTTTGTATTCTTGCTGATGGGCAAAATTCCCCAAAAGCCTAGAATGGCTTAACTTCAGATTTTTCAATGCCATAAATAAAATTTTGCTCCCTTAACAGGACTCAGACTTAATCTTCCCTTTCTGCATGAGACTCAGAACTCTCATTTTTCCACTTCCAGATATGAAGCACCTCTGGGTACTTACACTGCAGGAATAAATCATCTCTACAGTGCATACAGACCCTTTTAAAGTATCTCTTAGAATCTGAGCTTCATTCATACACTTTGTATTCTCCACGGAATGGAATTCTCCATTTCTTAGGGGAAACTAAGTTTTAGTCAAGATTTTCTTAGCAAACATGCTTCAAATATGTGAATTTCATAAAGCATCCCAAATGTCTCATGTAAAATTCTGTGAATGTGGCAATAGCTTTGGATAATAGTTTACATTTCAGCTGCCAATGTATTTCTGTGTTAGAAGACATTCATTTATTTATGAGATTCATAGATCCTTGGATTATAGCTAAAATATAAGACAGTCTTTGCTGGTAATAAATTGTGACTCCTTTTACTGAAGCTGGCCAACATTCCATCTTCCAATGCCTTACTGAGCAACTTCTTTAGAAGTCTTCCAGTAAAAAGAGATTAAATTGTCAAAGTTACCAGGTAATGGCTTGGGCAGTTGACAGAGCACAAACTTTGCACACAAAGCATGTGTGGCTCTTGAAAATCTTGTTTCCTCACTGAGGAAGGGGCCACTGGATGCAAATGGGGTAGGTCACCTCTTGAAAATCCAAGGTGGATTTTCTGTTTCTTTTAATACCTGTTTTCCAAGAAAAAAATGATAATGAGAAAAATCTGTCTGTGTGTCAGAATGCTGAGTGCTAATTTTAGAACTCTTCATATAGAATCAGAAGACTCTCTGAGACACTCACAATGAAGAAAAATTGGTATTTGAGGAATCGTTCTTAACAGGTTTTAAATTAGGTGAAATTAGGCCTACAACATTCAGTATTTCTTAAATACTCATAAATTTTGTTTGGATTCAATTTTGAGACTTTTTTCTAATTAGACTTAATGAATACCTATAGAAAGGCATACTTCTAAAAATTGGAAACAGCTACTCTTTAAAGCAAAAACTTTAATATTAGATTTAGAAATACTGTAGAATGAGGCAATTGTTCTCTTGTTGTCATGAACCCAAAGAAATCTCTCTTATTTTAAAGTCCTTTTCATTTGAATACATTCAACATGTTTGGAGTACTTTGTCACTACTGCAGTAATTAACATTTCCAACCTTTGGAGTTGGATTTGAAATTAATGTTACATTTCGTAGAAAAAGAGAGACCAGAGATTGCGATATATTCCTGGAAGTACCTTCATCATGTCCTAACAATTAAACTTAAAAGCTAGAAAATTCATATACTACTATCAATGTGTGTCTTGCTCCATCTTAATTAGGATATTTGGGGGTTTTAAATGCAGCAACAAATTCCTTCCATTTTCTCAAGAAGGCCTTTTTTCAATTTTTATTTTCATCATCTGTCACAGATTCTGTTGTATGTGTAAGCAATTTAATGGTTCAGTGAAAGGTTGTTATGCAACTGAGTTGTATAAAGCCCTGTCCAAGCCCAGAAATTACTGTAAGGGGGAGACACTGAAATGGTGAAGGGCTGAGCATTTAAATATGTTTTCTGTTGGTATTTCTATCTTTTGTCAGTGGGTTTGTAGAGCTCCTGTGAGGGCAAGAGGGAAAAGATCACCTAATGTTGGGATGTCAGGGATAAAAAGCTGCTGCCCAGGCAAGAGTCTGGAGCCAAGGGGAGTCAGCAGTGCCATACCTGCCTTGCTGAGGTCTCAGGTGATTATTCCAGCACAGAGCTTTCCAAACAGAAGCCACTCAGTGCAAGGCTGAGCTATGATTAAAATCATTAAGCCTGGATTTATCAGTGCGGGTGATGAATGATTAAATGCATCATTAAGTGCACCAGGGTCAGGACTTGAGGGCTTTCTATCAATACATGTTTCTAATCCTGTAAATGAATACAGTGGATGGGAAATTTTATCAGCTGGTGAAGATGGCACTGAGGCAGCTTCTGAGCCCCTGTGACAGCAGGTACAGCTATTTCCAGAGCGAGGATCAGGGTGTAATTAATGCAAATTACAGACCCTGCCAGCATTCCTCAGGTCACTGGATCAGTTCTATTGCTGTTGACCACTGTGTGATTAGCCAGAGCAAAGCACTGCCCTGTGAGTGAGGGATGGATAATGGGGCCCTTTACTGATTACACCTAAGTACTACTCCAAAAGCAGTGAGAGACCCAACACTGGGGTTTTTATTTCACCAACACTGATTTCTACAGGAATAAGAGCTCTTCTTAAGGTATATGACAGAACAATGTAATATCATCATGCTGTACCCTTGTTTCTGCAGTAACAAGATATTCAGTAACTTCACAATTCAGTTTGTTTTCCAGCCACAGCATCCTCTGAGAAACTAGAAACTCTTCCTTGCAAAGAACCTTTGTATTGGACTGGATGATGTCCTGTGATCCCTGCCAGCCTGAATCACTGTGTGATCCTGTGATCTGCTTATGTAACCCCCACAAATAAAATACACGTCCACATCCATCAATTATTTACCAATATTTCTACAGATGCCCCAAATATATGTTTTTGACCTTCAGGCAGAAACACTGAAGCACAGTAGAAAATTCCACTTGGCCAAAGCTGGAAAAGCTTAGAAGCCTGTAAATTATCCACTCTTCTGGAGAGCAAGAGTACCTTTGGTAAAGCAGGAAACAGTAAATCAGGTTCATTTTGTACAAAAAATACAAAAGTGAGACAGTTGTTGATAACCAGCACCACGCCTTGGGATGAATTTCTCTTTTGCAATTGAAATTCCTAGTTTGAGCACTAAATAAATTTTTAAGGGAAGCTTTACAGACATTACCTAACATCACACACAAAATGTATTTCTCTTCTCCCTTGTTAAAATAAGACTTTTGTAGCTTCTAACATTTGTCACACAAAGCATATAATTTGAAACAGGGATGACCATTTTTCACCAGCCAACATCAAATAAAGTGAAAAGAGTGATGTCAAAAAGCAGTAGCACTCAACTGTAATCCCTGCAGGATTTTCTCTTATCACTTCCCACATTCTATGAGCATTCCTCACAATCTCTCCTGCCTTTTCACTTGAAGCTGTGATGGTTTTTCCAGAGAATAATCAGTGAAAAGGCAATTTCTGCACTGTGCAAAAGTAAATAGCTTGTTTCTAGTCAGTTCTGAAAACACTGACTCTCCTTCCTATATGGGATAAATCATGAAACAACTGAATATGAGGACAGTGTAGGTCTTAGAACCATATTTCCCTTCCTTGGAAGATTAAAACTGGATAAAGTTTTCATCCATACCCACAGATCCAAATCAGCACATCAGGAATTGTTGATTTTCCTGTAATGCTTTCATGGACTGTTGTTTTGGGCCTCTCTTCATCAGCCTTCCTCCAAAATTACTGCAAGAATTTGATACTGGCTCTACATGAATCAGCTAATAAGAGCAGGATATCCCAACATGCTATTTATATAAAGTCACAGCTGTCTCTCACCCTGGGAGTTCAGGGATGTGGGAATGAGGACCAGGGAGGGCCACACCAGAGTTCAGCACCAAGGCCAGCTCAGGACTATGCACAGCCAATAGAAAAGGACCTTGATGCACTAAAAAGTCAAAACTTCATCAAAACCACAGAGAAATCTCAACACTTGCTGAACAGAAATAGAGAAGATTTTTTTTTTAATCTAAACCTTATATTTTATTCATCAACTGCATTCTTTATAGACCATTCTACGAGGAATATAATGCAAATAGATTTGAGATAGCACATTGTTATCACTATTTGTAACACTATTTACTTTCAGTGCTGCACAATGCAGCTGCACTGGAGGAAAATCCAGATGAATTGAGCACTTGCACTTGCATGTACTTTTCTTTGAACTCTTTATGTACAATATATGAGTTCAATCGTGCCTTTAGGCAGAGGCTTGAACAAAGATCATAAGCTGAACAATCTCCAAAGACATAATATTGTAGCACAACTCCCTCTTGGCTTCATGATAGGCCAGCCACAAATGAGGTTTCGTGGGAGCATTCAGCAGCCTGTGAGCAACATCCTGGACACGCTCACCCACCAGGGCAGGGCACTGACCCCTGAAAAACCTACTGCTCCCTCCACTTCTTGTCTGCTCCTCAGCTACACCCCCCAGAATGTGTGCCCCGCGCATGCAGACTGAGGCAGACACACATTTTCAGTCCCTTCAGTGGATGGATGGCTCTAGAGATTGGTTCTGTGTAGGTTTAGCTGATTTTTATTCCCTCCGAGTGTGGAAAGCCTGGAGATGCATTGGGTAGATTGAGATTAATCTATTCCTGACTTAAACTGATCTAGGTGTGTGTGAGATGCTCATTCAGAAGGCATCTTAATGTATTTTAGACATGGAAAAAGGCAAATGAGGTCCTACTGTATTTATTACGTATCCAGCAAATGAGAGCTTTAATATTTAGAGAAAAGATTGTTGTAGGTTCTGAACAAGTTCTTTAACAATTTACTACAACAAAGCTGGCCTGGGAGTCCAAAATTTCCACAACTTTCAAGTGTTGTGGGTGTAAAAAATTTTGGTATATACTTCCCAAAACCCCAACTGCAGTAAGGGTAGAAAATCTTCCTGATTAAGTTACCTGGAATGTGTACAGACTAGAGAGAACATGGCAAAAATGCACATGGGAGATCCCAGAACAAAGAGAAAAATCAATCACTGCATGTTTACTTAAGTGGCCAGACTGATACATCACTGCACACAAAGACATTTCAGCCCAGAAGTTGTCCTTTCCATGAATCCTACAGGCTTTTTTACATGGAAATGCTTACAAAATCTAATCCAATTTACCTAAGTGCACGTGCTTGAAAGTAGCTTAATTAAACCACAGTATATTTGCATGAATAGTCTCTCCTAGAATTAAAGTAATCTTAATTCAATTTAGGTTCATTTACTTTGGAACAGAATAAAGCTAAATTAAATTGAGTTCCCTTTAATTCTCAACATGAGTGTCCACACAGATTTTAATAGTTAATTAATCCACTGTACTTTCGTAAGTGAACCTGCCTGGATTTTCATAGGCTGTGTTTATGTAAACAAGCTCTAAACACGCTCTTATTTTATTTCAAGGCTGTTCTATTTTCTGTTACACTCCATATGGGCTAAATTAACAGTCACTAGGAGGAGCCAAGTATTAGCAGATTGTTCTTAACCAAGACTGTATTTTCCATCACTGGATATAAAAGACAATTTTTTATATATTCTCTGAATGACAGGCCTCAATGCAGCCCTTTAGGCCTTAAAATCTACTGATGACAAACAAAAGCCAGATATGATTTCTTAGAAAAAAGTCTTTAAATTTCATGTCTAAAAATTACATACTTAAAGATGTTCCTTTGCAAAATAGATTATAGAATAGGAATTGGATTTTCCAGATAACAGATGCACTAAAACCACAATTTGTAACAATTTTTGGACTCTGTCCCAGCATAAATCAATCATATGGATTCTGAAAATGCTAAGACAGATCTTGAAATGGTAATTAATTTGACATCACAATTTTGATGTCAAAGAAGAAACTCTGATTTATGGCTGTAAAGGCTCTAACTCAGCAATTAAAAACCATGTTTTTCTAAGTTTAACTGTTTCCAAAGTTCTTGGGTCCCCTCATTAGTTTAAGTTTTTAAAATGTTCTTCTGTTCATGGGGTGAGAAACTCTATCTTTGGCTGCAACTCCTTTCAAATCACAGCTTGCTGGGCAAGGCTCATGTTAGCTGTGATTGCAGTTGGCAGGGCACTAGATTAGCTGTTGATATCAAGCCAACATTTAATTTTGTTTTCTTGAGTCATCTGTTGCCAGTTCCCATGACAACTGCTCTTCTAGCCTTCAGATTTACTAGAGAAAACCATTAAAATGGCCAGGAGTACAGAAAGAGATCCTTTGATGTAGATGGAAGTTCAACTGTTTCCTTCAATGGAAACAGAAAGATCTTTTCAGTTATTACTTCAGCACCACGTAACTTCTGCTCAGGAAAACACGGATGTCCTTGTACTAGAAAAAGAGAGTGAACAGTGGTTTTTAACAAGAAAACTGCTTTAGCATCTTTCTACTACAGGATGAAGGTCTTTGTGTCTAAAAAATCATGTCGTGCAGAGGATGGGGAAAAAGTATTTTTCTATTCTTGCATAGTAGTAACAAGATGAAATGTAAGATATGGATTGTTTTGATCTTCACTAGAGTCCCTGTACATTTCCCTTCCTTGTCTCACAAATGTGTCACTTAGGTAAAGGATGTATCTCAGGAAGACATCATTACTGTGCTGAGTCAGCCCAGAGGTTGAACCCGACCAAAGGAAAAGGCCAATTCCAATCCTCTGGGAGCGTCTGGAAGCAAAAGTACCTTTGCCTAAAAATACTTGTCAGTGTATATAAAATATGTACAACCCATAAACCCCCTGGTTATGAAAGCATAAGAAGAAATTGAATACCATACCGGATTACAAGCAGTCCTTGTAGTAGAATGGTAACACTCAGGTTTTCTAAACCCATCTCCTGTTGATTTTCACAGGTCCTCCCAAAGTCTGAATTCCACACTCCCCTTACTCACTGTGTTCAAAGCACTGCAAAGCACCAAGCACCCCCAAATCCCTTTGAAAGAAAAGGAAGCACAAATAGAACAGAAAAAGGTGCACAAGTGGTTTCAACACAGACAAAGTCGCAGGTAGTCTCTGTATCTCTTCATTAGGTAAAGTTTTTACCTCCAGCATATGGAAACACAAGCAGCTACACAATTCTTTCATGGATATTTCCCACTGCCCAGGAGCTTGTTCTAACAAGCATTATTTGCAGGAGGATGTTGAATTCCCCCAGATTTGCACAAAAAGGGCAGCACATGGCAGTGCTTGCAAGCTCAGGTGAGGATCCAATACTGTATTTTACAGAATGAATGGCCCTCTGTTAGGCAATACCCTAGAGATTTTAATGCACCCCATTTAGTTTATGTTTCATTATAAACATCTGGGTGACTTTTCCAGGCTGGTTTTTCAACAGCAATTCAAGACTGCTTTCCCAAATGTGAGGACACATAAGCCTACCCTCTTGACTAAACTGGAGAGATCAAGGAGATTACCCTGACAAAAACCCATCCTGCCTCTCCTCTCCTCCTCTGCCCAGTAGAAGCAGTTAAAACATTATAAAGATAATGGGGGTGTATGTGGGCGAAAGTGAAAGATAAGGAGAGAGAACACTCCAGTTCCCCAGCTTGAGTTAACTCTCCCAATCCCACCGGAGAATCGTCTTCCACCAGCTGGGAATCCAGAGATCTCAGGGGTTGGGTATGTTTGGTACCAGTCCCAGTGCAGGGGCTGTCCCCCAGTTTGGGTGTAAAGCCACCCTTGGCACTGATTGTTGGGGCTGGTGTGAATCAGTGACAAAGGAAACACCATGGCCAGGACGTGTCACTGCCACCTCCCAGTGCTACACTGGAGATGGAGCAGCCACATCCACTAAAGCTGGCAGTGCTTATGTAATGGTCTGGGCTGTGAATTCAGGCTCTGTGGGATTGCTTCAGAATGCACTTGCCTCGTGAATGCCATTGATGCAGACGCCCGCATACGTTCAAAATGCTGTGTTTCATGTTTTGCTTTTATCTTTAAATATATTTGAGTAGGTTTTCCTCTCTTCTAAAACAGCTCATATAATAGGTAGAACTAAAAATGATCTAATAGCTTCAGTGCCTTAGAGCTACTGCCATGCATGAAATTCAAACTGTGACTATAAAAAGAAGCAAGGACTTTCTCTCCAATTCACATTTTTAGCTACTTCTCTATTTTTTGAGAAGGACAAAACCTGTTCATGTTTCAGGTCAGAATCAGTTAAATAAAATGCAATCTGAAAGTTATTGGAGATCATCTGGGGAACTGGAGGCAAAAGTCTGGTGGTTTTTGACTGGTGGAGAAGGCAATAAGCTTAGTAAGATTGGTAGTTACTAATTAAGGTGGTAGCGTGACCCAAATTTGCTTTCACAGCCCTTACTGATTTAGTCAGATGCAATGACATCCATTATAGCTGAGCAAATAGTTCCTGATGAGTAATATATCTGCACCTCCTAATTTTCTATCTGCATATTCCCTTGATTGTGTCACAGTTTTCGTGTCACCATCACCAGCCTGTACGTGCTGGATTGTTTCTGCAGTGTGTGAAATGTGTATTGTCTGCACGCAGCAGCCAAACACAAGTGGCACTGCTCAGTCCTAGTCCAATACCTTATGTCAGTCACTCTGTGACTGAGTGCAACTCTTAATTAAGTTTATTAGCATGTGTGCAAAACATATGCTTGGCTATTCAAACTTTGCTTTGCACAGATGCTGCCTAATTTTGTTAAATGGGAGAGACCACTATAATTTTTAGGAGAAATTAGCCAAATTAGAATAGATGGAACCATTTGACTGTGTTCCCAGACTAAGATGACTATTTGGTACCTTGCTTGTCAGAATTTAAACATTATCTGTTTCCAAATCCTCTGAAATAAGAATTGGTGATTTTATTAAGCATGGGGGCTGTTCCAGGGTTTCATTTCCAGCTTCACTCCAGCACAGGCTGAGACTCTCAGTTCTGAGCTATAAGCACACTGAGACTCTCCTGCAGGGTGTACATTGAGATACTCCTGGAGACTGATTTTAGGTTGAATCATAACCCTTATGACTTTGGACGAGCCCACAGAGGAAGCTCACTGTGGGGAGCTGGTCTGTCTGCTGGAGCATGCCTTAATTGTGTCATCAGAGCCCTGGGTCATACTGTGAAGAGGTAGACAATGTCATATCCTCTAAACATGTTCTAACCACTCAGGCATTTAATCAGAGACTGACATATTTATTATGAATAAAAGGAACAGGAGGATACCATGAATTTCTTTAGAGCCACTTAATTGACAGTGCATTGGGTAATGAATGACCAATTAATAAAATGAAAGCAGAATATAATGGATTTGTACTTTGTTTGTACACAACACGCATCATTAGGACTCTTCAGCCATCATTAACTCTGTCTCCTCTGCACTGAGTCATTCTGCTCCCTGGAAGAAGTCTGGGCTGCATTACAGAACTGCCAAACCATTCCACTGATAGAGCTACAGCTACAGGATTGTCCTCCTGTGCAAGCTGGTTCCCTGAATTTAGGGATTCTTTCCCATTTCTATTTTTTTTCCCGTTTCATGATGAAATTGGTTATGCAGAGAGCTGAAGGCTGATCTCATCAGAATTTTCCAAAAGCAAAGATGTACAAAGAAAAACCCTTACTCTACCAAGCAAGGAGCCTGGGCTCTTGGAGGACTCTGCTTGGGTCACCTGGAAAGGAACTGGGTGTGGAGAAACCAGGAGCAAGAAAAAGTGAATAACCTTAATGACTTGTAGCAGCATGAATTTTTCACTCTCAAAAACATAAAAAAGAAACATTGAAGTAATGAAACAAAACCAAAGGAAGAAGAGCAGTCTGGCAGATTCTGCCCTCTGTGCTATCAACTCTCGTGAAGTTCTTTCACTGGTAGATTCTCAAGAAAATCCCCAAAGGGATTTTCTCAAAGTTCAGTTAAAATTTTTGTATTTCTAGTACAAAATACAACCCTTGATCTACCAGAGAACTAGTCAGACATATAAGAATCAACCTTTGATTAAAAAAATAAGCATTATTCATGCAACCTGGTTAAGCAGTCAGTCAATTATAACACACATATCAGTGGTAGGTGTGTGCTTGAATTCTTTGAATGTTTAGTTTAATATCCTGTGCTAAAAAAAATAGGCATGGCAACAACATATAAAAGAGTTCTTTTACATACAATGAAGAAACTTTGTACAAAATCTACAAATGATTTGCATGCACAAAAATCCCATGAGTGCATATGCAAAACACTTCATTATGTCTGTTAGTTATTTTAATTGCCATTAACTTGTGCAATTACTTGCTCTGCATCACAATTCCAGGTGAATGGTTAAATCAGCCTCAAAATTATGAATAGCTGAAAAATCCCGTTTCAAACCCCAAGCCATTTCATTAAATCTCTTGTTGCATAGTAAACAAAGTGCATATCACAAACCAACAAACTGAAAGCTGTATTATTTTCTGAAGTGACTGCAGTATTCCCAGGAGAACTGAGGTTGTTGTTTATGGAACAAGAATTCCCCATGCAACGGCAGTGAAATTGTTCTTTCCATCAGGACTCAGCCACACCATCAGGATGGGTTATTTGGGCCCTGTCAAACCTTGGCTGTTCTGCTAGGGCTGTTAAACACTTTTTTAAATGCTGTAATTTGAGTATTTGAACACTTTCTGCATAAACCCATTAGCAATAACTTAGTTACAGACATACATAATTGCCTGGCTTCTCTCTTTTTTAGGTGACCAAACTTTGGGTGGGGTTGGGTTTTCTGGAGTCTTTTTCAAGGAGAGGAGGACTGGAATATTACAGCTGTAAATGTAATTTTGGATATTTATTTTTGGAAAATGAGGATGGTTCTGTAGCACTTAAAGACTACCACAGTAGATTTGTCCAAGCGCTCCTACAGGTGATATTCATTTTTGGAAAATGAGGATGGTTCTGTAGCACTTCTTAAAGACTACCAGAGTAGATTTATCCAGGCACTCCTACAGGACTATTCCACACTTAAATCCTCTTGGATCTAAAAGCTTTGTTCTCATTTCTTTTCATGACTAAATGCCTTAATATCTGGCTCTACATTTTCTGGGAGAAAGAGCTCTCATAGTGGTATTGCATCAGCTGAAATCCAGTCCTAAATATAGCTGAAGTTTGAGCAACCTCTTCCATATGGATATCAGGGGCAGAACGGGTGCTCGAGGCTGGCCTCTTGGAAGCTCTCTCCAGGCTGCTGTGAGGCTGTGGCTGCAGGCCTGATGGATCTGCAGTGGCATGAGCCATGAAGAAAGAAAATGTCAAAAATCCAGATACCCTTGGGTTGTGCTTTTCACACGATATGCTGACAGGAAAACACAAAAAATACAAAGGTAAACAGGTGATAGCTGCCATCCCCTCCTTACTTCTTTTCTCACTTCCCTCCACCAATGAAAGCTGCAATTGTTTGGGGGTTTTTTTCAGCAACAGTGGTGAAAAATGAAAAATTAAAACCTGATAGCTACTCTCTCTCATCCTGGAGATTATCCTATAGCCTGACCATAGCTGCAGTGCAGAAAAATCTGGGCCCATATTTTTAAAATTCAGATTTGAGCAACAACATCAACAACAGCAAATCCCCAAACCCCACCCCCCTGCCCCCTGCCAGGCCCTGGACCACACATAGACTGTAATTACCAGAGTTATTGCTGAGGAGAGAACATCCAGAATGCAATTATGCTATTAGGGAAGGGTAATCAGAATAACTTGCTTATTAGAGAAAACCATATACTTGTCCTAGGCTATTATTTTCACTTCTATAAAATAGCCTCCTTAGGAGATATGACAATTAAACAGTGATTATGCATGTCAAATCAATTTTCAATGGATATGGATTATATGATAGCATAGGACCTGAAAGGGAATCACAGTTTAGTGTCCAGGCATTTAAATTGTGCAAATAGTTTTGCAGTGATGCACTGGATTAGATGTGCAACTGTGAGTTCCCATTATCCTCAGTCCAACAAACTGATGGTCAGTGATAGCAAACAGATGTGAAATGCCCAGCAAAAATGCATTAAAACTGTTACATTTCAGACAAGACCCTAAAAATATATATAATTGCTATTCAGAAATCAATGTTATTGGAATCTGATTCTTAATCCACTTGGAATTTGCTGATTTGAATGAAATACTTGGGATCCCAAAGCTGCTGACAATTTATGGAAATGATACTTTCTACATCTTTGGGATACAATTGCTGTAAATAACCCATCTGTCACAGGAAACATCCTAAATAACCAGGCTCTCACCTGAAGCAAACTTAGATGTGGCAGTGGAATAGATAAAGCCTTCTTCACATCTCAGAAGGCAGAGTACATTTTGGGCAGAAAATGGATGAAATAAAACAGTTTCTTAAAACCACTCCAGACACACTATTTCTACTTTGAAGTCATATCTTCTGAAAGCCACCCAAATGACAAGATGAGAGCGGGAGCACTGGCTCAGTCACGCTTGCTGCAGTGGTGAAATGCCTGCAGTGGAACCTCTGTGCTTCTTCTGGAGCTTTAAAATCATCCCAGCTAGCAACAGTTTTGGTTTGTGCACAGGTGGATGCTCCAAGGGAAATCAGGGAACACAAATGTGGGCTTTAGAAGGTGTAACTAAAAATTTCACAGCAACAGTCATGAATCTGAAGTTTGGAACATGTGTTGGATGTTTAATGAAGTGGAAGAACTTCATTTCAATGGTTCCCCTGAAGATGGGATTGCTGATTTCTGGTGTAGAGGGACGGTAAGATCTGACTTGAGGCTGTAGGGCAGGAAATCAGCACTGCCATGGGAAATTTGGCAGATTTCAGTATGTAACAGTTGTTATCCTCAGGATAGTCTTGCAGCACCAGCTTTTTGACTACTTTTTCACTAATTCCTTTACTTGCAAGACCTGAGCACGCCTGAACTTTGGCTCTCTAGCCCTTGCCCTTGTTCTGAGCTTATCACAGTCTGCCAGGTTATCAGCTGAGGGACTCAGTGCTCTGATGCTCCAAGAGACAGCAGCCCTTGGAGCAGTCACCCAAAACGTTCGTGACTCAAAAGCCAACACCTGTAGGGCTCCTTGGAAAAGCTTTTCAGAGCTGTTATAACAGAAAAGCAGGATTGATGCGGTAAAACAGCTCCCAAAAAGCTGCCGACCACAGCAAAGTGAAGGGAAAAGGCAGCCACTTACTCCAGCTAAACAGACCTTGCTGCAGCCCTGCTTTCAGCAGCTCGAGATGCAATTACACATCTATTCACCACCACTGCAGGTGCAAGCTGAGCAAAGCATGAGTATCAATGTGTGTGGGTGTGCAAACGCCTCATTACGGTGATTTGCTAGCACAGTGAGCGATGCTTTGTGTCCCATGAATGTGTAAATTAGGTGCTCCGCTCACTTGAGTGAAAAACGTTTAACTTTGCCTCCCTGGCCCATCCCTCTGACAGACACTGGAGAAGGAAGTACTCAGATTCCTTGTCAAAGTAGCAGCTTCCATCTAAAATCTAAGCCAGCTCTCTTGTGCTCTCCCTGGGTTTCTAACAATGGAGAGAAGTGAATCTTGAGGAATTAGTCGTGTTCAGTCATATCTTAATCACATGCATGATGTGCTCTTATGCAGCATTAGAGTAAGAGGCGTCACGTCTTGTGTTGTCATTTCTGGGACAGAAAACTGGGGCTGTTGGCTGGCTTTAAATCATTTCTGGCATTAACGAGATTCTGACCAGAGGCTTTATTTCGTGTTCAGGATCTGCGCTGCATTATTTCCTATTAGATCACAATACTTTGCAAAGGAACAGCTAAGTTACCAAGACTAATCCTTTAAGTCTTTCTTTCTTTACAATGTCAGACAAAATAAGACTATGCCATATTTCTGTAATCTCTCTTGTATTATGAGAATATTATGATCTATAACAACAAAATCTCTAAACTGCACGATTCCCGTCGGCTCTGATATGCTTAGTCTTGTCCCTTTCTGTCAGCAAAGATATTTCTAAATCTCTGTGATTTCATTTTAACAGACAGTATCTGGTTAAAAATCAGATTATTATTGTAAAGCAGGAAAAAGAAGTTTCCTTGTGTTTAAAAAATGAGTATTTCTGAAAAACCATGATGTAACACCCGAAGTTCTCCTCTTTCTTCAAAAAACTACTTAAAATGAAAGTTAGCTTTCAAGCTACTGCCACTTTTTCCCTACTTGGATATGTACATTTAGAATAATCTGTTGAAAAGTAGATTTTGTTCCCAGACAACTTTACAGCAGCTACCAAGGTCTAAAAAAGATTTCTGCAATGCTCTGCTGGCAAATTTCAGGGGAATTTCTTAAGACAGGGAGGGGAATTTGAATTAAAAACTAATTAAATAAACCCACCAGAATTAGCTTTCCATTTCTTTTAATAGAATGAGAAAATAAATTTTAAAATATATATGAAGTGTATCCATCTTCTGAGAGATCTGTCCTTTTGGATAGAGAGAAAACCTCATCCCATACTTTCTATTCAGAAAGTTTGGGTTTATTTCTCTGCTGGTATTTTATGATGTCTAATCCACTAGAAGTATATTCAGTAATTTAAATATTTTATAATTATTTCATTAGAGCAGCCAAGCAAATCATGATCTGAAAATTCATAAGTTCATGGCAGTGCCAAGTGTTTGGGTTGGACAGGTTGGGATTTCTTTACAGTTGGGTTTTTTTAAAAAGTTATTGCAAAATATGTCTAAAACCCAGGTTAATCAACAAATACTAAACTCCAGGGTGCAAAGCAGAATAGATATTCTGCAGGTGCAGGACTCAAATAGCTGATTATATAAAATATTATCTCCCAAATAAGAGAGATGAGTAATGCCCCAGGTCACAGTGCAGCTTTTTCAGAAAAGGTTGGTAGAACCAGAGAGCCTCGATGTGTTGGAATAAAGCCTAGAAGTTGTGTTGTGAGAGCAAGAGTGAGAAAAATATAAATGGAGCAAGTTATTGAAAACAACTTCCCCTGCTTTTTTGCTCCTGGGTTCTTCTTTCACAAACAAGGGTTGTTTAACCCCTTCATCTCCTGCCACCCACAATGACTTTGGAGCTCACTGACAACTTTCAACCAAGGATGGAGTTGATGAAAAATGACACCAGTGACCCTGGAAAGTGCTGCCTGCAGGCAGAGCCTGGGTGTGAGGTCAGCTTTGGTTCCACACCAAAGCAGCCACAGGAGAGCTGCTGCTGGGAGGCCCTTGAGGGAAGAGGGTTCACCCAGCCTGACTCTCCATCGGACAACAGAGGAGCCAATCTGAAGACCTCGGTGATAAATGGGATTTTTAGCAGTTTAAGATCACAGTGAGGGCTGAAAATGCTGGATCTGGAGGGAGGCAGGCTTTGCTGGCTGCTCTGCTGGTACAGCAGTAACACCCATTCTATTTCTCCATCTGGGAGAAGGGCCCCTGGAACAGGAGCTGCTGAGTTTGCTAAGACAGGAGAGCTAACTACTAGAATGAACTCAGACTGGATGGCAGAAAAGTCAAAAAACTGTAGACAAAAGAGATTGAGAAATAAAAAGAGTTGCAAGAAGCTCTACCCTGTCACATGAGAACAAGAGAATGGAAGGAGGCACCAACCCAGTGAGACAGAAGGAATGCCAGTCTTCCAGACCAGCCTGTGCTTCAGTGATACCTCCCTGGACTAAGAAGAGAGATACAGGATAAATTTCTATCAGTTAGGGTTCCTTCTTAAAACATTTTCATTCATGCACAATATCCTGGATTTTTGAAGGACGCTCCTTTGTACTTCTACATGTTAAAATTATCTTTTACTTGGCTTCCTTTCAGTTTGTTCTTCTGGTTGAATTGCAGCAGCAAATGTACACCACAACACTAAGAAGTCTCTCTGCTATCCATCTTGACAGCTGTAGTTCACATTCCCTACGTTTGCCTTAAGAAAATCCACATCTGATCATGTCATCTGTTAAGTTCACCACTGCTGCAGGGGTTCGAGGCACCAGCCTGGGGCAGTGGCTGATATTTGCTCCCACTATAAATCAAACAGAATCAAGGGTTTAGTGAGGATACACAGTTTTTGTGTCACGCCATTCCATCCTGAATTGGCATCAGCAGTTCACAGTAAAACAGCACATTCTCAGGAACCTCTGTTTTGCTCCTAAATTTGGGGATTCCCAGGTGGCAGGAGCTCACTTATGTTCCTCACTTGCAGGAAGATGTGTTATTAAGTTATCTGCAGTTAAGTATCTCCTGTGAAATCTGAAGTGATACTCACACTTTATCTCAGTTCTGATTTTTCCATTATTTTTTTTGAGTTAAACAAGAAACAAGGCATTTAAAACTTATGCTGGACAAGTAGAGAATTTGTATGAGTCCAAGACTCCATTTTCTTTTTTCTAGAGCTTTCTCTGCATAGTTGGTAGTCTAATGTGAGTACATATTCTCTCCTTCTAGGCACTATAACATTGAGCAAAGTCAAATGAGCGACTGTCATGGAAGGAAACATTTAAGCTGAAGTTAAGTTGATGTGCTGTGTCTGAAAATAGGATGTTTTTTCTCCTTGAAACCTCTGCAATCCCAGAAAGCTGCTACCCAGTCTACACAGCTGCTATAACTAAAAAAAAAAAAAAAAAAAAAAAAAAGAAGAAAGAAATTACATTTTTTCTTCTATCCTTAATGCAGAGCTTACAAAATTACAGAAGTCCCATCTGCAAAGCATAAACTTCAGAGAAACCCAATTAAGTCAGTGTTGCATACACTATCACGTTCGCTCTATTTAAATATTCCACACAGATCCATCTCATTCATGATGGAACAATCACAAATGAACTTGCAGGAGCCAAGAACCTCTCTTGGAGGCTGATTTCCACTCAGGTTCTGTCTGAGCTCCCCAAGACAGCAGGATTTGTTCGAGATGCTGAGCAGAGCTGCCCAAAGCATCAGCCCCTGTGGCTGTTGTTTGAAGGCAGCACAGGAGACTGACCCTGAGGATTTCATGTGGAATTTATGGATGTTCCTCCAGCCACCCTTCCCTTTGCTCCCAGCCTGTCCTGAGCTTCCAGCCCCCATCAAGAACAGTCCCAGGCTGGACACACCTCAGTCCTGAGCCAGGGCAGAATTTCTTATGTTCTTTTAATGATAAAAGCCCAAGTCTTGGTGCAGTCAAGGCTGTTTAGTTGAGAGATGCAGAGTTCTGAGAGCAGCTGAATGAGAAGTGACAGCCATTCCCAGCAGATCAATATGGACAAGGCACAGGGAAGGCTGCCTGGCCTGAGGGATGGAGCAGCCCTCAGAAAACAGGGAAGGCTTCACTGGGTGGATGTAATGCAGTGATCTATGTCCACTTGCTGGTTATGCAGCAGCTGAACAGTGCGAGGATGTTTAAAAAAAATTGCATTAAGGAAATTAACACACAAACTGTCTCTTCATTATAAGAACAGTTCTGAAGTGCTTTATGCACAAGACAAGCTTTCCTTCAGCTGAAACCACAGGCCCACACTGCTGACCCAGAGTATTAGTGTACTACAGAAAACAAGAGAAGACCCCTTTGATTCAGATATTTCACTGAAATATTTATGCAGACTCAAGCACGGAGCTATTGACCTGCCTCAAGTCGCTGTATGAGGTTCTCTCTGGGGCATGTATAAATTGTGTATATGTTAGGCCATAAATCAACTTGAATTTCAAACAAAAGCGTGGGATTTAATGGGCACAAAGAATCCATTGTATTAGCATCCAAACTGGCTACATTTTGAAGCAAAATCAAGGTATCATATTTAGTTTTACTTATTCTTGGTATTTATAGACTTGACCTGCTTAGAGAAGCAAGGGCAATTAATTCTACATATTAAATTTTAAAAATACAAAGACATAAATTTGATTTTAAAACCCCATTTTATAAATAAATAAATTGTGTAGCCCATTCATGACAGCACGACTTGGGCAGTCTCGAAAGAGAATTCCCAAATTAAATATTTTGAGGAAAATTAACACTGTTACTTAACTACTCACTAAAATACAGTTACATTTCCAGATAAACATGACTCCCAGCATTATGTAACTCATTCCATTCTCAAAGTCTGGTGCAAACATTAACTGAATGAATAATCCTAAACCACCTTCATTCATAGCTAAAGTGTGAAGATCTTTTATTATTTAACAGACAGGAGTTTCTCTTATTTGCACAGAGAAGCAACTATTTGTGTGCACAAGTTATTAGGTGTGTAAATTAGGTCTGAGTTCTTTTACTTAAGGTATGCAATCAAATCTAGGGTTTACTTTTATTAAAAAAAAAAACAAACCCTGAATTAAACAGACAAAGGTAAACATAAAAAAGAAAGCCTGAATTAAAGAGACAAAGATGAACATAAAAACACACCAGGTTATTTCCAATATGATGACCTCACTCTCATAAATCCAGTCTAGGTTTTAATGGTGTATAATCAGTATTTCCACTTCTTGGATAAAGACGTTTTAATGGTTTAAGTGTCTTTTCAGCAACATTCAGACTACCTGCCAACTTGGGATTTAGAAGAAAAGACAACTTTAAAACACTTTTTTCCCCACTAAAGCCCTGCATTTCCTTTACAGAACTCTAAAGTTTGGCTAAATACAAATCTCCAAACACTGGGAACACTCAAACCCTGGAAAAGCCTAAATCCTACCCTTGGCATGGATAGCATACTTATTAACTGACCTCATTTAATTCCTGCAAAAGTAGCATTAAAACATAACTTCATAAGCTCTTGATTCCCAAAATAAACTGAGTATCAGTAGGTAAAATACTCGGGCAAGAGCAAAAAGCAGTTTGTGTTAAGAGTGCATCATGTTGAGCAACGTAATGATACCCCAGCACTGACACAAATTATATGTGCAGGACCAAAATTCTGCATTTGGAGCAAGAGAATCCATGCTCAGGAAGTGCCACCTCTGCAGCTTCCCCAGCACTGTGCCCATCCTCCTCTCCAGAGGTGGAGAGATCCTTCTCCCCTCCTGGAAAATGCAGGAGCAGGGCTGCCATGGGGGAGATGAGTCAGGTGCCAGGGCAAGGGCTGCTGGGGAAAGAGGAGATTCTCTGCTGCAGGACAGAGAAAAAGAGACATCTGTGCTTCCAGTGGAGTTTCCTGCATCACAGGGACTTGGGGTCCAAACAAGAAGGGACTGGGAATTTGAGGAGAAACAAAAAGGCTTTCTCAAAAGCACAGTGGATCGTTTCTTAAAATAAAACTCCCATCGTAGTACGTGGTAATATGGTGATGATTTTTCAGGTGCTGTGTCAGAAAAAACTCTTAACTCTATATTCACACAAATAGCAAATGTTCTGGGAAGCTTTATAGAATTCAATTGGGATTTCAATGGAAAGGCAAATGGGATATTAACTAATAACCTGCGTGTTTCTAGTCAGTACTGAGTATTCCTGAGTACAGCCCCCATTAGGTGTGGAACAGCAACTTTCTTCCCTTTGGTTAGGAATAGGAACTTCTGAGTGGGAGAATATCACTAACTTCCACATAAATAAATCATAGGGTTCAGTTATAAACTGGAGCAAAAGCACTGATTCAATCATTTTGTCCATAAATTAATAAAGGAAAGGATGTAGGAGACCTGGTAAAATTCTATTTCAGAAGAAATATAATGTAGGTGAAACAAACTCACTTAACAGAACAGACTTGTTGATAGAGAAAGATGAAATGGAAACCAAAATCTTTCTGGTGAAAAAACAAAACAAAACAAAACCCAAACAACTTTTTTAATGTGTCCTGGCTCAAGCATTAGGATCAAATTTGAAAATTCATTCAACAGCTAAAGACATCATGGATAAGCCTTTAAGTCCCTGATTGAAGTTATGGTGATGTAAATGACTGCAGAAGGATGGAGCAGCCCAGCTGACAGGCAGGGCACTCACAGCATCTCCCTGTCCTCTCTCTGCCATCAATTTCCTTCCATCCAAAGCACACGTTGGAAGTTAAGCACACACTCAGAAGATTTTCTGAATTATGGGCCTGGCATGAATAGATTTGCAGCAAGAATGACTCGAGCAGATCCAGAGAGCTGGCACCAATGTGTGTGCACTCCAGCTGAATTCCTGCTTGTCTTTGCCTTCCTTTTGCTCCATGCCAGCACCTGCAACCCAAACCTACCACATTTTATTTTCAATCTGGTTTTGGGTTTCCAAACATCCCCTGCCAGTAGCTTCCAACATCTCTGAGGTTCCCAGTGTCCAGGTTAAGGGGGCAGCACAGCTTTCCAGTGGCTCACAGGCTCCCTAGGACTGCTTGAGACTCAGACTGAGCAAACTTGTCCAAGGAACAAATACAGCAGAAACAGGAATCAATTAAAATCTTTATAAGCTAAATCAACCCAAAAATGTTAAGAGAAGACAATGACAGATATGGAGTGGCACAGTCCATCCATGGGAGGTTACAGCTTCAAAACAGAAGACAAGAAAGAAAAAGCCATATTAGAGAGTATTCCCACACCTGCTGTTTACTGCATCATGACTTTCCCTGGCTGTTACTCAGATGGCTGATGTCCTTCCTCACACTGCCTGGGAGGCCCTGCTGGGCTCCAGGTCAGCCTCCAGCCCAAAAAAAGATGATGTAAAACATCATAGCAGTTCAATTCTCATCTCAGCATCTCTTCTTAGCATCCTAGAAGAATACTAACAAGAATGCTGCCTGCTTCAGAACGTCTGAATTATGAAAACTAGAAACAGTGATGGAGGACCTTCTAAGTCTTATGCAGTTGTTCTCCCCTGGAGTTAATTCAGAGCTCAGTGCTGCTGATGACACATGGTATCAATAGAAATAAAAAGGGAATTAGTGTCTGGTGAAGACATAATCATGTATCTCTGGAACAGCTACTCTGCAGTAGCTTTAACTTGTCAGGTCTTGAAGCACACCACACCAGAGGAGAGGCTGAGGAGCCCCCCTTCACCAGGCAGTAAGAAATTATGATGACAGAGCTGTTAACAGCATCTAACACCACTGCCTGCAGCACAGCAGCTCCCTACCTCAACACAGATCCTTCACTGAAGGACAAGGAACACATGGTGGACCACTGGCAAGGTCTGCTGGAGAGCTCAGTAATGCCCATCCTGAAGATTTTCTTTAATTGTGTGGTGCCAGGAAGGAAAGGCAGCAGCACAGAGAGCAAAACATGATGGCATCAATGTGTACTTATACAAATTCAAATGGATTATCCCAAAATTAAGGGGGGAAGGGGGGTGACATTTTCACACATTGTCATGGTTGTCTGTATCTCCTCAAGTAATACAGAGTTTTGACATGGTGTGTTCTTCTCCAGTCTGTGCACCCCTCCCTTTTTTGATACAAATCAAATGAGATTGTCAATCTTCCCTCTGCCCTGTGACTGCTGGAGGGATATAATGAGAGCAATATTTTGGCTTCCTGCAACTGTCTCTCAATTAGATGGTGATACTGAAATCTGTTCTCTTTAGACTTTCCTTCCTTTCTTGTTCCTTATCTGGAAAGGTGAAGGAGGGAAAGGCATAAAAGATAAGGAGATTCTTGACATCCCTGAAGTGTTCAAGGCCAGGCTGGATGGGGCTTGGAGCAACCTGATCCAATCAGGTCAGGAAGGTGCCATGGCTGTGGCAGGGAGCTGGAACCAGATGATCTCTAAGGGTCCTTCCAACCCAATTCATTCCCTGATTCTGTGAATGAGATGAAATTCACTTTCTTAACAACAGCCTGGCCTAGAGACAGTCTACAGTTAAGCAAGACATGAGTATTTTGATGTCTGTTTCCCAAACTAAGGACATCCTCCTATTTCAAGGCTTGCTCACTCAGCGTGACAGTGAACTTAAACAGACTCGAACATGAAGCCCAGTGTTTGTTGTACTACAGCAATTCTCATAAAATACTGCTCAGTGGCCATAAAATACTTCACTCAAATACAGGCTGAAATGCATGATTTTATCTTAAAGGAGAAAATAAACAACTGATCCAATTAAAGCAAAAAAACACTGTTTCCAGTAATCTCTGCATTACCAATAGGACCTCTATGCACCATTTAAATGCTGGAGAAAATCATCTTTCTGTCAGCAGAGCCTGAACTAAAGTCCATCTTTTCTTCTTAGACTGTGACATCTTTACTGATCACTGTGAGGAGCTGCTGTTTTAATTTAAGTTGCACATGAAGGACCTGAATGAGAGAATTTGTATTTCTGTTTTGGAATAAATAGCTATTAACTGTCCCTAGTTTAGTTTACTGAACATCTTGTTTATCTGACTTATTACAGGAATATTTGTAAGATTGTAGTGGCATGTGGTAATTTTCTAAGTTTTTTACATGTGATAAAATTCACTGTAGTCTGTAAAGATTACAGCTCTTCCAAATCAAGGTTATAAAACAGCTTTTCATTTCTGCAGTGAATGCTTTGTGAGGAAAGGCACACTAGATAAGAGGCTTTATCATGAAGCCTTTATTGTTCAAGGCTTGGAATAATTGCAGCTTCTGCTGGCATTAGTCAGGACTGTGAGTGTGCAGGACTTCTCAAAAATCAGCAGCTAAGGCTACTTGATCCAGCCAGTTACTGAGTTATCCCATGCTCTGGCTGGATGAAAACAGAATCCTCTTTAAAATGAACAAAACACAACAAAAACCTCACAAACAAACAACCAACTTCAGCTCTGCTCTCACATGGGGAAACTCCCTTTAACACTTCACCCAAGCAACAGTTCATCAAACAACTGTAAATGAAGCACTGGGAAGGGGAACCAACATCTGCATCTGCAGCGTGCTCATCCCAAATTCCTTGGGTCTGATGCTCACATTGCTCAGGGTCAGCTAAAAAGGGGTGATTTGGTCCAGTGGGAGCAGATTCTGAGACAGCCAGCAAGGCTCAAACCCTGCTGGGATAGGTCAGTTCTACTGGTTAAACTGGTGTTTCAGGAGGGGAAGGGAAATGAAGCATTGCATCACAGGATTTCCTTTGGGAAGTACGTGAAAATCTTTATGCTGCCAGCTCTACACTCTCAGCCATGGCACTGTAACATCCTGCATAAAGCTGGGCTAAACCAAAAAATCCTGTAATTGTACAGGTCAAGAAGATGAATAAAAATATGTCTTTAAACCAAAAAACCACCAGGAAAATTTTCAGAGTCCAGGCTGCCTTCATCTATTCCTACATTGCCCACCCCAGTAGCCTTTCCTCAGCAGGCACATCCAAATGAGTTGGTGCAGAATAACCCCCGACCACATCACACAGCCAAAAACTGCTCCAAAACAAGATGGGATACGGCATCACTCAAAGGCCAGGTAAAGCAGGAATGGTTTTTGTAGGGATCCTACATCCTATTATACTCAGATTTTGGTATAATTTTGGTCTGTTTGTCTGTAATCTAAACATGTAACTTAAATGATAATAACATTAATTTTTAGATTAAGGAAGAATCTTACATGTTCACACTTCCCTACATGCTTTGTCTGTGAGCAGAGTTGGGATGTAAACACAAACTTTGGACACATCATTTCCCACTCCTAAGACTGTCTTTTGACTTAGAGTACATAGATGATTATGCTGGTATAATGACAATGATACAATTATTTTCCAGGACAGTAAAATAATATAAACTGCTATTACATCATCTAGCATTCATAATTCTTAAAATAATATAAATTGTATTCCAGATTTTTAAGTAGCCAAATGTATGAAATTGCTCATAATGATTACTCACACTGCAGAATAAAATTTTATCTAAATTAAGCAATTTAGGTTCATTTTATTATCATGTGGAAGCATACAGATGTTGAATACTATTTGATGAATGAATTTAAAACCTGAAAATCTTACCAAACATGCTCATCCTACCACTGACTATTCACACCTACCAGGACAAAAACCATATGTATTTAACACCTTTGTTTGTCTCCACACATTGCACGAATGACAGAATACATACAAAACACCTTCTCTTGCATTTTAGTGGAGCTCCTGCCGTGCACTGGGACACTGGTTTGTCCGATGGGGTCTGTATTAGGGGAAAAATGCTCCTTGGTATTGACAGCTCCTTCTCCCAACAAAAAGCACAATAATGTTTATATCTTTGTCTACTTGTCGGACATGTTGTGTACTTTCTTTGTTGTGTATCTCACAAAGGCCGAAAGAATTAATTAGCAGAAAGCAATCTAGAGGAATTAAAACGGAGGTTGCACACGCCTTCCTTTCATTAGTCACTTCTGCTTCCAGAAATCAAATGGCAGAAACATACATTCCTCTTTCAGCCAAGATTGCCCCTTTGGGAGTGAGTCGAGCAGTTCATGTTAGAAGAGTCCTTTGTTCCCTTCACTTAGGGCATCAGAACAGTTGGTAATCAGAGATAAATCATCCACTGTTTGCCTTAATTCAATTTGTATTTCACTCCAGACCAGTGTGCTCACAATTGCTCGATAAGGCAAATAAATAGAAGAACTTAAATTAGATACAAATATTAATATCCTCATTGGCTCAGAAGGAAGCAATATAGCAGGTGTATGAATAGAGCCTGGAATATTTTGTTTACTCAGCAATCTGAGAAAGGGAGCAAAGTTCAACCTGAAATTGCATCCAGGGACTGTCTCCTGGCTGATAGTGCCTGACCCAACACCTAAACCCATCTCTAGGCTTAGGAATCAGGAGTGGGTAGTGATGATCAACACCCCATTCATTGTCTTTACACTGTTTTGATAACTTCTTTTCTCATAAAGAAACCTGACAGCTCTTGTGTGTCCTCCATCTATTCAGGGAAACTGACAGTAAACTGGCTCTTACCCTTTCCTTCCAGCTTGTTGTTGTGCCTTTCCGTGCAATCACATCTCATCAAAGTGATGTAGCTATTTGTTTCTTTTTTTTTCTAAAGGTCTCAACCCTGCTTAGATTCTGACTATCTGAAATTACTGAGTCACCACCAACAGACATTTAGAATTACTCCTCAAAGTGAAGATGAAAACACCAATTGCCATTGTTAAAAAAAAATATCTAATCACAATATTCTATTTGTGCACTAACGACTGGGCTGTGTCCCCTCAGCACCACCCTCTAAGCCCACACTCCACAAGGAGATTACGCTTCTCCCTGTGAAGTGAAAATTACCTTCTTGTGGGCAGAGAGTGTTTAATTATGACTCTGCTTCCCTTGTCTCCATGGCGATCCCATGCAAACAGCCTGCTTTATTAGCGCTCATTTCCCCTCCCCACGAAGTCCTGAGCGAGCTCTGCGGGCGCGGGGCCCGAGCGCTGCCGGCGGCCCCGGAGCCGCGGCCGGGACGCGAAGCCGCTCCGGCAGAGCCGCGCTCGCCCCGATCCCGTGGGCAGCTCAGCCGCTGCACCATCAATTCGGCACTCCCTGCGGGAAATGTGCTCCCAATTCCTGCCCGCGGGCGGGCTCCCCACAAAGTGGCGGATGCTCCCGAGCGCCGCCGGCCAGAGCGGGGCGGTTACCTGGGTGCTCCCCGGGGTCCGTGAGGATGCTGGGGTCACTCTGCGACCTGCCTCGCGGGAGAAAGCAGCCGGTCCCTTCTTCCGATGCAGCCATGAGGTGGAGGGCGGGAAGCTCAGAGGAGGAGGGAGGAGGAGGCGCTCATGGAGCCGGAGGCGGCCGGGGGACAATGGGGACGGGGGTGCGGCGGCGGCGGCGGGGCCGGGGCGTCAGCCGGGCAGGACCAGCCGCGGCAGCATCTTCCCCGGCGCCGTCGGCACGGCTGCGGCGCGGCGCTCCGGGCGCTCAGGGGGCAGCTCCGGGCCCCCGCCGCCGCCGCCCCCTGCCGGGACTCCCCCCCGAGCGCCGCTGCCGGAGTCGCCTCAAGCCGCCGCGCTGCTGAGCGCATCCGTTGGAAAACATTGGGATTCTCCCATGGTGCCCCGCGAGCGCCCGCCTGACGTCACGGGGGTGGGGTGGGCGCCGCACCTGCACTGCACAAAGGCGGGGGCTCCGCAGGTGCGCGGGACCCGCCCGCGGCCCCGCAGCCGTCCCGGGGCTGTCCCGGGGCTTGCCCGGCCGGCCGGGCGCTTTGCACCGCGGGAGGGACCGGCGCGATGCCCCGGACCGGGGCAGCCGCGGGGCTCGGTGTCCGCCGCGCCCCTCGCCCCGGGGATGGCAGGGGTGGGTGTCCCGCCGGGGTGGGTGTCCCGCGGGGGCGGGTGTCCCGCAGGAGTGGGTGTCCCGCGGGGGTTCCCTCGGCAGGACGAGCGGAGACCCGCTCCGCGCCCGCGGAACCCCGCGCAGCTCGCCCGGAGCTGCGGCAAAGGTGCCGCACGGGGACCCCGCAGAAACGGGATGCTCCGACTCTGCTGAGCAAATTCTCTGGGGACTTGTTTAAAGGCAATAACTGCTTTTATGGATTTTAGGGTTTTTTTGCTCCTCCTGTGCAGCGCCGGCAGAGGGGCTGCTGGTCTGTAGCCGGTGATGCAGGTCAGGTCTTCTTGAAGTTTTGACATGTATAAAACAAGGATGCTTTTTAATCACTCTCCCACTAAAGTCCTGTGGAATGCTCGCTCAGCACTTGCTGAGATTGTTGGGATTTTCATCTCATGTCTGCCTTAAACTCTGTTTTTGTCTCTGCATGGAGCCAGTGCTGAGGAATGCACTCACCTACAAGTCGATTTCTTTGTGACTCAAGAGCAGTGGTTGTACACGCAGCTAACCAAGTTCCTGTTGTGAGACAGGTGCATGTTTGCAAAATTTTAGTGATGAACCTTTATCAGACAATTTCCCATCAATGCAGTCTTTCATTCCCGTGCACAGAAGCACAGGTTGAGGTGGAAGGAACCACAGTGGGCTCACCTGGTCCAACCTCCCTGCTCAGGCAGGGTCATCCCAGAGCAGAGGGCACAGGATTGTGTCCAGACACGTCTGGAATATTTCCAGTGGAGGGATACTCCACAGCCTCACCTGCACAGCAAAGAAGTCCTTCCTCATGTTCAGGTGGAACTTTCTAAGATCGTTTTTTACCACTGCCTCTTGTTCTATTACATGGCACCACTGAGAAGAGCCTGGCTCTGTTTTTACATTAATATGTGGAAAACACTTTGCTATTCTTAAATAAAGAAAATGGGGTTTGGCCATTTCTGAAAGCAGAGGCAAACACAACAGTTATGTTGGATTTGTTGTGGTTTGGGGGGATTTAACCCAAATTTATCACACTGAGATGTGTGCTTGCAGCTTTTCTTCAAGCAGGAATTTCAGAGGTAAATGTGCATACACCTAATTTGGGAGTTACTTTTGGGCTGTGTGTCCCTGAGAGTCAGTTATCCTACTGACCTTTGGGGGAAAGAAAAAAGTGTGGGCGTGGATTTAATGGTGGAGCTCAATGAGAAAATTCATCCAAGCTTCCATTTGAGGGAGGCTGTTGGGGTGGCATCCACCCATGGCTGGGGTGAGCTGCTGCATCCAACAGGGAATATTGTCCTGAGAACAGAACCCAAAAAGGGTTTAAAGTAAAATATCAAAGAGTCTCTGGTTCAATGAGCACTGCCCCTCCTTGGGGTGTTTAAGGTAGATCCTAAGGAAAAAGCAGCATGTGGAGGTTTAATCTGAGCTGTGCCATCGTGCCATGGAATACATTAAGGTGCCAAGTGAGATAATGAGCCAAATCTATTTTTAGTCCTAAAAGGAGAGGAAGCAGCAAGTTCTAAATGGTTTTTCTCTATATAGCTTTTAGGTCATGCTAGAAAATGCTGATGGTTTCTAGTGAATTCTGTGAAAGTCTGTTTGCACTAATCAATAGCTGCCTTCTGAGATGAAGAATGATACTGATTTCATGTTTAAAATGTAGGGTTGAGAAGTTTCATATCAGATTTAAGCATTTGTATAAGACCGAATATTCAAATATTTTCAACCCAAGAAAATATCTCCAAGACATCTTTAATAGCTGTAGAAGCTCACAGGATGAGAGGGATGTATTTTTAACCAGCTCCCATACTGATTGCCTCTGTAGAGGACATTTTATAGGATTCCTTTGGATTTAAAATATTGCCTGGTACAAAACAGTCAAACAGGGCTGGAATCTGCCTTGCTGCTTTCACTTAAAGAGCATTTTCTCTCATCCCTGACAAACCAAGCACCAAGAGCTCAATCTGGGGATAAATCCCTGGTGTGGTTTGTGGCAGCTGATGGAGCTGCCCTGGACCTTGTTCTTTCCAAAATCAACCATCATCATGGTTGGGAGAGGAGGTACCAAAAAAAAAAAAAAGTGTTGAATTATTCAAACTTATGTTGCTGAATAATGTCTCTTGTGTTAAAATTAGGATTGTCTGCATGTCTTTTACTTTCAAATGTCAGAGGTGATGATGCATCTGTGGCACTTCCTACTTCCTTACCCTAAATCAGGCTCTGCATTCCTTCTGGGGCAGGGCTTTAGAGAGGGAAAGATAAATGTGAGCAAAGTCCTGTCTTCGTGTTGAAAGACCAACACCAAACAGGAATGGAGCCTTTCCTCAGAGCTCAATAAAGCTGATGGAGGCAGGCACTAACTAATATATTCCAAGAGTATTGATTTGTAAATCCCTCTGCAATTTGAATGAAATTGGAGTGAAACTAAGCCTGGTTCTACCTGTGGGTACAAAGCACCTGAAAAATTGTCCTCAATTTTCCATTCACTACTTCATGTGATTCTGTAGGTGTCACAAACAAAGCTGTTTGCAGGATCAGAATGGCTATTAGTAGAAACATGACTCCCCTTTTGTTTGGTTTATTTTCTCACTATAGGAGTCTTGTGGTAAACAAGTTTTCAGCATTTTCCCAGAGTTCAATGATCTGATCTGTTTAGTTATCTCTCAGAGGATTTCTAGCCTTTTATATTTATGATGAAAAGTTATGATGAATTTTTTTTAGCTTAGTAGCAAATATCTCTGCAATTGGCATCCATTCAGTTGCAGGAAAATACTTCTTGAAATGAAATATCCACAGAAGGAACACAGAAGAGAAATTTATTTTTTTTTATGCATAGTCCACAGCCAAACCAATGCATGTCCATTTGCTATGACTTTCCTTGATATTTTTTTTAATGCAACTATATAAATTGTATGGATGATTTGATTAGTTTGTTTTCTCTCTGACAGGCAGCTGAATGTCTGTTGTATGAGCTGGTTATATAAAGAGAAATCCAAGCTTGTGTTAGAAAGGAATGGTTCTCTGGGGAAAAAGGAAAGAGGTGAGTCATGTCAGGGCTGTTTTTCTCGAATCAGCAGAATATTAAACAACCTCATTTTCCTTAATCTGAAGCCTACATGTGATCTCTGAGCACCACAGATGTGGGGGTTTTGTGTTGTTATTTAGAAAAATGAATTCAGGGTACATTTGGATTGACAGAATCAGCTTTCGTGTTCAAATTGTTCTGATGACCAAGGCACAAATAGCCTTGCTAGGAGCAGTTTTCTTAGATGCAGCAACAGAAAGCATTTGTTCTGCTGCTTGTGAGTCTTAACCTAGTTTTTAAGATTTTTATGCCAGCTTGTTGTAGCTCAGCATGCTCACCATAACAGAGATGAGCATTCCCATGCTCAAAAAGCTCCTGTCTCTATTTACTTTGTTGGGGTTCTTTCCCCTCACATGCTTTCTTTGTAAAGAGGACACAGAGCCTATTTTGAGCCTTTGTTTGTCAAGACCATAAATGCATGTCACCAGGAAGAGATAAATATCAGCCAGCAGTCACAACTTTGTAAGTACAAAGACTTGAAACACGTCTTCTCCAAAGCACTACTACAGAAAGCAAATAAAAAATGAATAAGCATCAACGGCTTGTTTATTGGGGGCCTCGTGTGCACATTGAGAATTTCTGATACTCAGGAGCTATTCTGGCAATGGCCCATCTGATTTTCATGTTTGCTTTCCTTCCCAGCTCCACTGCTCACTCCCATTCTACAGGAGAAGGAACAGGAAAAAGAGGCTGGGAAAAATGTGGAGGATCCTCAGCTCAACTCCCTGCCCTGACACCCAGCTCTACTCACATCCTTCCATGCTGAGATGATGGGAAGGGGAACCTCTACTCTTATTTCAAATTTTGCAGCTTATAACAGCAACAGCCCCACGTGTGGGGAGAGAACTCCTGTCTGCAGCATGCCAAGGCCAGCAGGGAGCTGCAGGGTGTGCTCACTGAGCACTGTCACTGTGCAGGAGGAGCAGGGAAAAGTTCTCTCTGGGGAGCTCTGGGGACTCCTGAGGTGTGTCCAAGCCAGCGAGGTTCCAGCTGATGTGCCACAGAAATGTTGTTTGAAGGGATGAATCTCATCATCCTCTCTGGTTTTTTGAGCCCCTTAGCCCCTCAGGATGTCTGAGGAGAAGGGATGTACATATAAATTCCATTGCAGGTCCAAATCTCCTTCCTTTGCAAGAAGATTATTAATTCCTTTTGGGGAATTAATATTCTTGTATATCTTGGTTTTTTACAGGACTGTGTTCTTAAGAAGGCACATGGCTGGAAGTTCCTTATTCTCATTTCCATCCTCAAAGTATTCCACGATCTCAAATACTCAAAACTACAAAAAAAACCTGCAGCAATGTGAGGGCTCTGAAAGCCATTTTTGGTGTAATTGAGACCCTGCAAGTTCTATTAATTATTACAGAAAAACCCAGTGAACTGTTTCTTGTTACATTTGTAACATCAGTCCTGCAGGTTCCCCAATTCAGGACAGTAGAAATAGCCCCAAGAAACTGGTGTTGGTTCCAATTATAAAAGAATACAGTGTAAGATCCCAGACTTTTTAAATAACTATTTGGAGCACTGAAATTCTATTAAGAAACAAAATATATCTGAAAAAGAAGAACTTCTGATTCACTTGTGCTTTGCAAGTCTTTGTGTTTTAGAAGCAGTGCAGCTCATTTTTGCCTCACAGATAAGTCTGGATATCTTGTAGCCTGATCAGAGATGTCATTTCTTCTTATTATGTATTGCATTCAGACAGTACATTCTGATTCAGGTCTCATCTTGTTGCCAAATCTGGAATAATTTTGACGTATATATTTTTCAAATTAATTCCAACAGTGAAGATCATTCACTTGTCAGCAGAAGTGGAAAGGGAAAAGTGGTGCTCTGTGCTAATTAGACAAGAGCTGACGAGTCTTTGATGTAGAGTGCAGGACAAAATCCTGATTCCACTCATGCTAGTACCTTTCAACATTTACTTCAATGGAATTTTGTTATTGTCACTTCATTTCTTGGGTAACTCAGGACTTCTGCTGGTATTTCACACTCAGACCATAATACACAAGAAATTCAGTTGTTGTAGAGTTAAAATACTTCAGGGGCCAGTGAGACATGAAACTAGTGGCAGAGCTCCTTCAGTAGGTCCCAGTTTGCAGTTCTTTGGGACCTGAAATCCAGTGAAGACCATAATAATCAGGATTTATGAGCATCTCTCTGAAGATACAACCTCAGCTGGGCTTCAGTTCATGGAAGGAAATACAGGAAGCCTAGAGATAATCAGCAGCTAAGACAAGAGAATGAAAGCTCAAATTGATTGGAACTCCCAGTGAGCAAGGTCCAGGATAGTTTCTGTTCTGAGACTGAAGCTGTGCATTGCATGAGAGCCCAGAAGTCACAGCCAGCCCTTCCAGGTCTCATTCTCAGGGAGCTGCAGTGTGAGAACTGATTTAAAGCTCCAGGTTTGAGCTTTCCCAGGCAGAAATGCTGTGGTGGCTTTATGCTACACCTTCATTCTTCTCTGAGCGCTCCCGTGGGTTGGATTTATGTCTGGCTGGAACAGACTCATCTTTGGGCTGCTTCCATCTATTCAATTTCCTGCTCACCAACTCCAAGCAAGACTTGGGAAGGGAAGCAGAACAGCTACCAATAAATTTTTGGAATTTCTAGTTTATTTTTAAGTGAAAATAGGGCTTCATAGCATTCCTACATAGTGAAGTTACTGCTTCCTCAGAGCTGAAGGGTTTAGTTTGCATCCTCATCTAGGCAGAATGAGGATGTGCAGCAAGATCTCTGCTAGGGAGGTTGTGCTTTGCTCTTTTGCAGATGCAGTGAGTCATCTGAGAAACCATTCCTCAGCAAAACCCAGCTAACTTGGCTTACTTTTTAAATATGGGTTTTTACAGCTGTGGAGGTTGCCGTGGCAGCAGGAGATGGGGGCCATCCCCTCCCCTCGGGGCTGCAGCTCTGTGTGCTCTTTTAATGCCATCTTGCTGTGAGCTGGGGAAGGCCAGGCTGCTCAGCAGCTCCATCACAGCTCCCTTCATGCACACATGCAGTGGTTCTTTTTTCGAGGATCAGCCCTAACAGCAAACTTTTAACCTGCAAAGTCAGCCCAGGACAGAATCAGGTGGATCTTCTATTCCATGATGTCAAGGCTGGAGATGGAGGCTGTCATAAGCAAGGTCAGAACAATGTAATCATGGAATTTTCTGTGCTGTTCTGTTGTAAAAAACTCTCTTTTCCAGCCTTGCTTCCAACCAGCCTAAACTGTAATGACAGGAACACCTCCAGACCCAGCAGCTGGGATCTCAAGTGTTTTGGAAATAAATCCTTTAACATCTTTATCCAACAAGTAAAGTGCAGACTTCTCCTGGTAAATTCTTCCAGTCAAGTCAGAGATGGTTGCCACAGAGTCCCTTTGTTTTCACTTGTCCCTGAAATGTGCCTCTTGCTGTTACACAAATGTATCTTTTTAGGTCTAGACACAAAAAAATGCTTTGCAAAGGAATTCCTAACATCAGTTTGATATAATCTGTGAACCACACAGATACTTTATACCTCTCTCTCCCACAAATAATTCTGCAAGACCAAGTCCTTCAAATTTTAAGGTTCAGTTGCAGAACTAGATTTTTTTAAATTACTAACATGTAGTTTAAAAATGTTTTATTCTAACCCATGTGAAATACAGAGATGGGAACACAAATTTTTGCTAAATATGCAATTCATTGTGTACATGAATGACTGCTTAGCTTGTCATTTGTAAGCCTGTGTATGGAGGTGGAGGTTCATGCAGCTAAGGATTGCATGACCTGTGGTATTTATAATTAGGTAATTATACCCTTGCTTAATGAACTAGTAAACAGGTTTTTTGCTGATGTTGTTTTTTCCCCTCTCCTAGAAAGTGGAAATAAATCCAATTAGATCAGTCAAGGAAGATGCCAATAGGTCTGCTTCTTCCAAATCATTCAGAAGTCATGAATTATTTTAACATTTAGGCTTCTTTCTCCCTTGGCTTCGTGGCTGTTGCAAAAATTCTGTTTATTAATGCATTACAAACTGAAGGTGTCAAAATCAATCTGTGTCTCCATTTGTAAGGGTGTTCTGTGTGTGCAGCTGAAGGTGCAGTGTGTGCTTGTGAAATTCTCATTTCATGGGCTCTGACCGGATTTCCTGGGTAGAAGTTCAGCTGACACCACAGGAATGTCACAGCCTGTGCATTCTACCCAGGGCAAGTGTCATCTACATGCTGTTTACAGAGATATTTCCAGTTCTAAAAATTGCAGTAACCAGGACCAGGTTTGGATCCATTTTCTATTTTCTATTCCATTTTCTCTTGTGTTTTAACCTGCATTTTCCTATCCAGAGCAATGAGGAGCTCTGCTTAAGACCATAGGGAGCTCTATTTAATTATAATTGGCAGCCTGCAATCCTTTGTGCTGTCAAGGAAATCCTGGAGCTAATGGATGATACTGCAAACCCTTGGTAGTGGTTTTACACTCAGTAATTTGTTCTTTATTTAGCTGAATAAATGTCTGGTGGAGCTGAGAGAATCCACTGAGGAAACACTGTTGGACAGGAAATTCTTGGTGTGCCAACCCTAGGAATTAATTTATTATCTGAAAGGGTAATTTTGCCATCTAGGCTTTATTTAGGCATCTGAATTAATAAATATCAATGTATAATTTATTAGTAATAAGACAATTTACAAGAACAGTGTAACCTGACAATGGTTATGAAATGTGTCACTAACTGTGGGCAGAGGATAATTGTCTGGTTTTATACAGCACTGATGGCTCAGGCTTGGTTTATGAATTGTGTTTTAAGCACAGTGAGAGAGTTTCAATAGCCCAAAGTAGGCACCCATTTTGCAACGTGGCTGTCTCAACTGCAAAGTCCAGATCAAGCAGAAGGAAATGGTTTTCCCTTCACCATTTACAGGCTCAGGAAGAAATCTGGCACAGCTGGAGTTTGTGGGAGTCAAAAGGTGCCACGTTTTGATACCAAATTCCGAGACACCTCACACACTTCATCATCATCATCATCAAATGTGTTAAATTTGTTCTGTGCCATTTCAGGCACACCAATATTTGCAGTTCTGTGGTGGAATGGAGCCCTGCAGGAAGAGCAAGCCCGGGCAGTGCAGGGCACTGATGCCAACACTGATTGCTCTGTCCCTGGGCAGTCGTGGCTGACTACAGGGGCAACCGAATATTTTGGTAATTCTGTGTATTTTTAAACTTGGCAGTGCAGCCTGCCGAGGTTTTTTGACTGGCAGCCACTAGAGAGCACTACGGGATTGTCTCTTTTCCAAAGCAGGGTGTGGTGAGCTACAGTGTGAAAGGCTTTTTTCCACATTTCTGAAGAGTCCTATTGTGTTCTGTACAAAACAGAGGATATTAAACCAAGATTTTAGCACCTCTGACATCTTGCTTTACATAATTATTATGCATGGTGGCTTTTTTCATCAACATGTAATTCTCCCTCAGTGGGGTTTCACTGAGTCCTCTGTAGTATTTAATGTACAGACTATTTTTACTGTAAGGCTGAATGATGATGCTTTGCTGCCTGCTGCACAGATAACCTTGGGAGAATCTAGTTGTGCTTTAGCTTATCCTTAGAAAAACCTTCTGCCTCAAATCATTCTCAAATCAGCAAACAATAAATGGAGTGTGTCTATGTGAAATATATAAACTCAGAGAAATGGTGATTTAAAGGGAAAATGCTGTGTGAATTAACCTGTTAGTCTCTCCTGATCCAAGTATTTGATGTTTCCTTATCTGACTGGCACTGCATTTTTTAGATCTCATGGCCTATCTCTCATATTCCCCCAGGAAAAAAAATGCATTATTTGCTTTTGAAGTGCCTGTGCCAAGGTTTTTTTTTCTCTTTTAATACATCCTTCTGAAATCAGCTGGACCTTTAATGTTTACACTTTGCCCTTTTAAAGCTTCTGTGTGCTTTTTGGGAGGACTTTCTCACTGAAATCATTGGTATCTTTCAGCTTATTTTATGAGCAGAATGTTGTAGCTTAAAACTTGGCAGTGCCTATGAAGAAAACACATTCTCAGAAGATAATGAGGAGCTCAGAATTCCAAAGTTTTCCTCCCCAGGTCTGCAGCTCTGCTTCCAGCGAGTGGTGAGTGCAGCTGTGGTCAGCAAAGGAATTGTTACAGAACTGTGTTTCCTTCCTTCCTGCAGAAATTGGTGCTGAGGGGCAGAGCCACTTGTTCTACTGAAGTGAAATTTTTCTGTCAGCATTATTGAGTCAGAGCAGATGGAGGGGAGTAAACTGGATCCTGGTGAGATTAAATGTTTGGGCCAGCTGTGTAAGTGGAGTATGTGGTGATGTGAGACCCCTCCCATAACAATGGCATTCATCAGATCATCCTAAATAGACCAGACCTAGGAAAAAACCTCCCTTGAGCTGCAGATCCCAAAATTAGTTTGCCAATCTGTTTATGTCAGTGTTAAACTTGAAATCCTAATTAGCAGGATTGGTTTGGAGCACTTGGTGACAAAGCCCACGTTGCTTCTCTGACAGTTGAACCAAACTGCTGAAAATAATAACTCACAGGTGTCCCTGTGGATTTGTTTGGTTTGTTTGGAGCTTTTTTTGTAGCTCTTCTCCACAAATAATGAAGAAACTTCATAAGAGAGACTCCAATTCTATTCACCTTTCCAGTAGCAGAGTGCTCAGCTGAGAAGTGATTTGAACATATGGAAAGTGTTACTGGCTTTAAATCAAGGGATGAAATGTAAAAGTTACTCAAACAATTTGTTTAAGCAACTTAAAATAAACAACATTCAATATATGGTATTTTTAAAAATTCTGATGCCTATAAACCTTTTAGGAATATTTGGGGTTTTTTAGGAGTTTTCCTGGACATCCTGGACCAGGATTCTTCCCAGGAATCTCTAGATTGAGACCTCTGTTATGATTTACTGTACTGAGAAATTTTCAAAGAATTTCCTATCATTTTCTGGGAATTAATTGATCTAAATATTTTCTGGTTTTCCTGGGCTTTGCAAGTATTCCTGAATGTGTGATTTTTCCAGGAATTCCTGGACAGAGACTTTTTTTAGAGTTTCTGGACCTACAACATTTCTTGGCCTTTTCTCACTTTTTATAGGGATTCCTGGATCTAGAACCTGAAGTAGTTCCTGTGCTGTTCAAGGAATTTCCCATCCTAGATTTAGACCCTTCCAAAGAATTTTCCCAGGTTTTCCAGGAAATCTTGGATCTAAACTCTTTCCAGGAATTGCCTCCAGAAGTCCTTACAGGAATTGCAGTAGCTCCTCACATCCCATATGCCCTGATTTTGTTTCAAGGCCTGGAAATAGCTGTTCCCATTTTTTTGCTGTCAGAGATAAGAATCAGTCTGTGCAGAGCTGAGGAGCTGGAGGCATCCTGCAAAGAAACTGCTTGAATTCCTGTTTTAAAATCAGTTACCACAAAAGTGATTTTTTTTTAATCTGAAAACACACTACTGAACCCACTGCCCCCAGGAGTGATGATAAATCAGCTTTGAGTGCAATCTGCATTCCCTCCACTCTCTGATTCCCCTGTCCCTCTCACAAAGTCAAAAATCACTCAGAGGGACCTTGTTAGTTAATACATGAACTCCTCATAGCACCATCCATGCAAAGGCATGTCATAAAATGTTTACTCTTCTCCTTCTGCCAAATGCTCAGAGCCAAAGCCTTAATTGGACTTGAAAAATATGCTTATATATTTTCCTTTAGGGCACTGCAGTTTTAAACTGCTGCCTGGCTGTTGTCCTCAGTCCTGAGGTAACTTTCATGGTCTAGGTGAAAGTAAATCCAATCTTCCCACAATGGTCTGTTGCAAAGGTGATTTTGTTTTTCTGAGGAGCAGAAACACAGGGGCAGTGTGGTGGTGTGTGATCGAGGCACTCTGATCTGTCAGAGCTACCTGAAAAATTCTTATCTTGCTGGCTTTCTTCTAGCATAAAAAGGAAAAAAGAAAAGAAAAGAAAAAAGGAGAATTCATAAATATGTAAATGCTTCCTTGCAGGTCTCTTCCTAAGCAAGGAGTGATCTCCAGCTACACGGGTTCAGCACCAGGAGGTGCCAGTCCCTTATGAGCCCAGTAAAAAAGGCACTGAGCTGCTCTAAAGTCTCACTTTATATTTATTAGAGCTGACACTATAAGGAAAGAGTAGTACATGTTATGTCCCAAAAGAGATAGGATCTGGGGCTTGAATTTTTGTGGATTCAGAAACAGAAGTTGTAGTTTCTCCATTCCCTTCCTTCCTTTTCACATCCCTTTGTGTTACATCAGTTTAGGAAAATGAGCCAAAGCACCCATTTCTGTACCATCACTGAAATGAAGCAGGTGTGGAACCATTTGTTATTTGTCACTCTTGGAATAGAACTGTATTTTTGGAAGTGACAGCAGAGAGAACAGTCTACATGAGCCAGTTGTTAAAGCTTCATCCTGTTGTGAGTTCAGTGCAAGACTTTGCATTTTTCTGTCCTAATGTTGTGTTGAACTTACCTTGCTTTCCACTAAGCATGAATCATTCTCCTTGATTAATCCTGATAATAAAATTACATACTGGAAGCCCTGTAGGATGAGAAATAATTAGTGAGGCACTGTAGGAATGAGGGAGCCAGCTGCCTTTGTGGAGTACCCTTTAGAAACTCTAAAATGCCTCTTTCATAATCATTGCACAATATGAGTTGCCAAAAAGCAGCATTTGAGAAGAGCTTGAACTGCAAAACTGGCGTGACAAGTTAGAGAAACCACTTTTTTGTGCCTCCTGGTGTAATGTTACACTGAATGGCTGCTGTGTCAAGAGAATTACTACAATCAGAAACATGAAGAATTTAAAATTAAGAACTAAATGCCACTGACTTTATAATGCCTGTAGATGATGTTACTCAAAGTAGCTGGCTTTCATCAAAACTGGAGTTAATTTAGTCAAATTACCAACACATTTCTTTTCACTGCTTCTTTCAAGCCAACTCTAATTATAACCTTAAAATAGCATCTTTACTGGCAAAAAAAAAAAAAGCCCCAAGACATGGGTCAGCAATCTGTTTCCCTTAGCTAAGATATCTTATTTAAGTTTTTTGTATTCATTTTCCCCAAGAAAAGCACATGTTAGCTGAAGTAGATTTTTCAAATGGGTGCTTTTTAAATGGGAGCTTTTTGCAACTTCTTTGGGTAGGTTAAGATATAAAAGTTACAGTACATTAAAAAAACAGTTCTTTTTTTTTTCCCCCTGTTTTTTCACCTAATTTTCTCATTTACTTGTTGCAATCAGGCAATATCTACCAGCAAACTGGCAATTAAGATTTTAGAACTCTCTTTCTTCCTTTACATGAGCTGTTTGGACATGTCCTGAAGTAAACAAGTAAAACTAAAAGGCCAAGCAAAACCTCTCCAGAAAGATATCTGCCCATATATATTATAAAGGATGGAAATATTAAAACTGGAAAGTCCTCTCCTCTTTTTGATGTGGAATTTTTAACCAAACACTAATGGTGCTGGGAATTCCATATTGCAGCTGAGGGGAGCTGATCAGTCCCGCTGTTACCCTCAGCTCTGGGTATCTGCTGCAGCATCACTTTCCTTGCAAGTATTGAATTTTTCATCTTCAAAGCTGACACAGATGGTTTTCCATAATGCACTTGGGAAAATGCTCTTGGGGACAGAGATTTGTCCCAAAAAATGCTCTTTTTTTTCCACTTAGGAATGGCCAGTGGCTACATTTACTTTTCCCAGTACCTGGAACAAGGGCTTTGCTGTGAGTTGCACTTTTGTTCTCTCTCAGGTATGAGGTGCCTGACCACCAAAGGAATAAAAATTGTGCTCAGAACTTTGCTTCTCTGGGCAACCTGTTCCAGGGCCTGCCCACCCTCAGGGGGAGGAATCCCTTCCCAATACCCCATCCATCCCTGCCCTCTGGCAGTGGGAAACATTCCCTGTCCCAGTCCCTCTGCAGCTCTCCTGGACTCCTTTAGGTCCTGCAAGGGGCTCTGAGCTCTCCCTGGAGCCTTCTCCTCTCCAGGTGAGCACCCCATGCTGGCCCCACAATGGATGCACAGGTCTGTCCTGGCTTTGTCACTGAGCTGGGATAACTCCCTTTGGCCAGGGACACCTAACAAGTTATTTCAGGCTGTAAATAGTTCAAACCATTGTGTGAACTTGAAATGCATCAGCTTCTAGGCAGGGCTGCCAAACAGACAAGATAATCCACCCCCATCCACCTCCTCAGGTAAGACAAGAATTTATCCCCTTCTGAAATAACTGCTTTTTAGGATAGGGATGTGCATGTATCTATTTCTCATGGAATAACTGGAGCTCTTCAGGCTTATCCCCTTGCTTGCCCTGCAGAAAATTCTTTGTGTATTCCAATCCTCTGCATCTTTTTTGTGGGCATCAAGAAGAAATAATGGTTTTAATAGTTCTGTTGAGTAGTGTAAGATCTCCAGATAAAAGTGTAATACTTCCTATTTTACATATTATATAAATTATTTGACCGAGGATTAGGAATCAGAACAGCACAGGAGGTTGGATTATTTATGGGCTTGGGTTGTTTTAACTAAGGCTGTGGGAATGGGAAGATCAGAAATCAAAACTCTTTCCTGTGTGCTTACATTAGAGGCCCCCACAATTTTTTGCCATAAATCGTTGTGCAGATTTACTCCTGAAGGTAATTTTTCTAAAAACTAGTTTCAATAGCACTTCAAAAAATATTTTTTCCCCTCACATAATTTCCTCAAATGAGTGCAGATTCTTCAATAATTCAGTGAACTGAACTTTATTATCTCATTCTGTTCTATTTCAGAAGGTGAAGATTAGCTCTTTTGGCTGAAACTAGGTGTTAATTGATGTAGCAGTGTCATGGAACTGCACCTTTGGTTTCTCCACTCGAGAGAAAAAATGCATTATTTAAAATCTGAGATTTGTAGACTGAATACCTTCTGCTCATTCTGACCCAGGCACAGACACTCTTTACAGATAAGTACAGATGTAAACCATGACCTGAGCGTTTGAGGTTCCAATTCTGTATGACAGCTGAATATTAAAGGTTTTGTACAGAATTTGGTGCTTATTTCTCCAACTGCTAAAATGCCAGGCAGGCTTGCAAAACATCCTGGTGCAGGAACTGGTGCAGCCACATCCACCCAACAACCTCTGTGCCTTTATTGATACTTGTTTTATTCGTGTTCTCAGAGAGCCTTTGTTGGTTTGGTGCTGCCATTTGGGTGAATTTCAGGACAAAATGTTAATGAAAGATCCCAGAAGTCATCCCTGTTTCTATCCAGGGGGAATCCACTGCCTTCAGTGGTCCTGGCCTGGACCTGGCCGGGCTCTATAGCCTTGAGGTCAGGGGATTAATAAGAACAGGAACGTTCTTATGTTTGCTCCATGGAAATGTGTCTTTTGGGCACAAATTCCGTGCCTGGCACTTTCAAAATTTGCTGCTACATTAAAATATTCTTCTGCACCAAGTAAATGTTATGGAGATATGTGAATGAAGATAAAATCTAGAGTAATCAGGTATGGTTTGGATACCACGGAAATGCTTCATAGTCCCACCAGCACAAAGTTATCTTTTCCTCTGTGTGAAATAATGTGTCTTTGTTTCTACCTAATAATTTTAATCCTTTCAGTCTACATATAAAGAGAGGAAAATATGTTTTCAGCAGGGTAAAGCTGTCAACCAGCTCAGATTTCATGTTACACCTGATCACTGATTGCTTGGCCTGACATATTGTTACCCTGGTGGGTCTACACAACTTTCTCCCTGCCTTTTCCAGGGGGAAAAAAGGTTATGTTCCTGAGGAACCCGGTGGCAGAGCCTGAACTCTGTTCTGAACTGATCTTAATTGGTTATTTTCTGTAAAAGGGAGAAGCTGCAAAACAGGAAATCAGTGGAAACTTCTAAGGCGTTTCTGCAAGCATAAATCTTCCTTGATTGCCTGGCTTGGTTTTAAAGACATGTAAATTTTCAGCTTACCCAGGGATCTCATAGAAAACCTAGTTCCTGAAGTTTCTTTTTTCTCCCAGTTTTTTCATCCACATCCTATGTACAGAGTAGATTTATTGATATTTTTCAAGAGTATCATGGACAAACAGTGGCTTTGTTGTTTGTGCTCATTCTAGTGGAGCAGCAAGAAAACAATTTCACCTGTCAGGCAAAAATGAATTTTGCAATTGGAAGCCTGAGGGCACAACTAATTACCCTGGGGGGTGGAGCTTGCTGGGACAGCCTGAGTAAATTGGGGTGCTGAAAGAAATACGGGGGGAAAAAGAGGTTGGTTTTCCTTTTTTCTTCCTCCTGGCCACTGCCCTCAGGAGGCTTGGAGCCCTTCCTCAGGGACAAAAGCTGCCCTCTGGGTTCTGCAGGAATCTGGTCCAGGGGAGGTGGGACAGTCCCCTCCAGGGCCTGTTTTGGTGTCCCAGGCAGGAGATGCTGCTCCTGTACTGAGAGCCCTTCCTGGCAAGAGGATTGTGCACGTGGAAATGGTGAGGAGCTGGCAGACCTGTGGCAGAAAACCAAGCTGGCAGGGAGAAGTTTTATTCAAGCCTGCCATGCATGGCTGCTCCTAATTCCTGAGGCAGGGAGAGGGAGAACAAGCAGTTCATAATCTCACTGCAGTGATTCCACACCAAGCTAGAGACTGTTATCACAGTGTAAAGGGTTTGGGGTGATCCCTGTGAAAACAGAAGTAGGAATGCCATCATTCCATCTAAATGCTTCACCAAATGCTAAATCTTAAATTTAAGGCAGGGTTAAGATTATTTGTCCCTGATTTTAAATGAGGATGCGTCCCAGTGCTGCCCTGTGAATGGGACCAGCTCAGAGATGGGGTTCCAGTGGCACCTGGAGCCAGCAATTAAACCCTCACACCAAGCCCCTGGCACACGGTGCTGCTGTACAACACAGGAGGAGCAGATGAAGAACGTGTCCTGCAGAGCCAGCTTGGAAACACCTTGGGAGAGAGCTCTGAAAGATTTAATGCCCAACCTAAAGCAGCACCTGCCAGGGATGGCTCTGCTGGCCCCAGGCGTGCCTGGTGCCTGCCATGGAGCATTTCCCTGCAGCCCAGCTCGGGGCTGAGTTAATGTGAGGCCCAGCTAAGCTCCACACAAAGCTTGGAAAAGATTGTGAGGTATTTTTTACATTTTTTTTAATATGTTTTCACTTCATTGTGGTTGGTGTTTTTGCTCTCGCCTTTTGATTCTCTGCATGATTAAGCACCTAAATGCTTGCTGTCTTTGTGGGTTGTTTGTTCCATTTGAAGTTTGTCTGTTTGGGTTTGGTTTCCATTTGTAACAAATGAAAATTAATAATTATATGCTTGTAAATAACTGGGGCAAGATTTAAAACCAAAAAAGGAGAGGTTTTCCTTCTGTTTCCATGTGTCCAGCTCCTTTAGGAAATTTTGTTTTCCATTATAAATTCTCAGTGCTTTTTTGTAATTTGGAAGCTCTGGCTTTAGTAAGGTTGACTGCCCAGAAATCAACCTGCAGAAGCAGAGTTTGGAGAGAGAGTCAGTTTTTTCCAGTTACTGTTAAAAGGTGTATCTTTGCCAAAGAAACTGTGGTCATTTCTCTTAAAGTTAAAAGAAAAAAAATGGGGTATTTTATTTTTTCATTTATCTAGTCTTATATTTGTTCCTGCCTACATTATCAAGTCTTCATTGCTACGATTGAGCAGCAGAAATGATCTCTAAATTGGTTTGTCTTTTGAGGGCAACGAATAATTAAATCTCCTGCAGTCTGTACTGTTTATAGGCAATGGAAGTCATTACTGAGTTTGAAAAAATACACTAATTTGGAAAACGTTTGAAAATGTCTCAAATATAATGGAGCTACAAGCCAGTAAGGGGTTATTGGTCTAAACAACATAACCATGGCATTTCATTTAGCTCCACAAACTGTTTAGATTACTGTCTGAGCAAGGCTTCTGTTCATCACTTTTTAATTTGATTTTACTGTACAGCAAAACTGGCATTTTAGCTTGTTTTTTTTAAATTGCTGTTGTCAAGGTTATGAACTTGGTTACCACCCTTAGCTTAGATGGGAGTTTTTTAGGAGAAGTGTTTATCAAACTTCTTCCTTCCCCTGGTGTCCAGAATTATGTGATATAAGTGGAATTTTTTCTCCTCTGTATTTTTTCTTTAAGTTGTATTTTCTTTCTTGTTCCATGAGGTTCCCTTACCCAGCTGGTAGGGTCTAGTTCCTCACAGCTCTCATCTGTCTCTATATGTTCTTCTTAAAACAATAAAATTCTCACTGTCAAAAACTTTCTATTTGAAGTGGGATGGTAACATTCCTTTTTAATGTCTGCTCTCTGTGTTCCAACATGGCTTGCCTCTGGCTGGAGTTCTTACATGTCTCCAAGGATATTACTAATCCACTTTGGAAAAGAATGGAAAATCTGTTTTACAAAGGTTTTAAGTCTTTTAAACTGCTTTTGTTTCAAAATGAGTCCACTCCTTCCAAATTTAAATTCTTTTATTGAAAGAAAATATTTTTGGTTTTCATTCTTATAGGAAAAAAACTGCAGAATAAAATCCATATCAAGATTAATGGTGATGTTCTTAATTATTTTTGAATGAAACAATGTGTTTTTTTTATATAATACTGGAATTAGTGGTAAGATTATGTTTTCCTCACTTGGAAAAGTGAGGTGAGAGAAGTCAGTAACATTTTGTCTATTACTTTAAATTTAACAAAATTACAGGAATTACTAAAGAATTATTCCAAGTGGGTTATTTAACCTTGGTTTAGTTACCCAACCCTTTTTCTCATTTGTTATCCAGTTATATACTTGCAATGTTATTCTGCTTCATTCCAGCCCACTCTAAGCCACTTCATTGCATCTTTTTTTCAAAGCACAACATTTTTCATGTGTGCTCCAGTGTGACTAATTTTTTTTGCTTTTTCTACTTGGTTGAGAAACATTCTTCTTTCTACTTTTTTTTTTTTCCTTCTATTTTTTCTGGCTGTGAAAGCCATATAGATTGGATCTTAACCCTCAAGGAAAATATTCCAGATACTTCCTCCCAGGTATACCTGTCAGTGGCTCATCTGCTTTATCTTAGAAATAAATGCCTTGGAGGAGAAAAAAATTCATCAAAACAATTCTTGAATTGGGATACTGCAGTGATCTGCACTGGCTAATGATCCATCCCCAAATGTGTGGTGTGAATCTGCTCTCTCCCTTTCAGTCTTGAAATATTAAACTTGCTTTATTTTGAGGCAATTACTGTATATTCTTCTTATTTAAATGCATACATGTATGAGTGCACTGGCAAATATTTCTTTTTCATAGTATTTGTAGTTAATTTTTTCAAAAGAATGTTCCCTGTTCACTTTTAGGTAGAGGTGAAGATGTCTTTATTTACAGTAACTTTTATTGATGGATCTTAATTACTTTTTGAGCTGATTTCCATGAATCACTGAGGTTCAGGTTTCTGCAGACTCACCCTGGAGGCTCCGTTTGTGCTTTCCTACTCCTCCCACCAAACAGGGGAGCCAGGGGCAGAGGCCACATTGCATGCACCACTTCTTGGATTTTCTTCCCTCTGGTTCATAGAGGAAGAAAATCAGTCAGGATTCCCATGTTTTGGTGTGATGCTGGGGCTCCTCTGCATGAGAAAGAAAGAAGTGAAGGCTGAGCTGCTGCAGGCCGAGCCCTGAAATCCTGGCCCTGCTGAGCCACTGCCTGAAGTTCATCCTGGTTTCCCCCTGTCCTCAGGGAACACTTTGCATCTTACATGTTCTGCAATGTTCCCTCTTTGTAGCCGAGCCTGGACATGTTGGCTGTCCCTAATTAAAGTAATCTAGGAAATGTAAACAGCTGAGCTTAAAAGTTAGCCTTGAAATGTATGTTGGATTCATATAACAAATCTCCTCTAATACCAATTTAAATATTTGCCAGGAGTGATGCTGTCTGAAATCATTTGAAGAATATATTCTTCTCTTAAGACCATAGATTTTCTTGTCTATTTTTTTTAACAAAGTGAAAACTATTGCATGTACTCTTCCATAAAGCAAAACCTCTGTCTCTTATTTCTCAGCTCTCTAGGGGAAGGACATAAGATTACAGTCATTCTGGGGAGAATGGACACAGCATGTGGGGTAAAGGAGTTATTGTCTATATAAGAGAAAAATTATTTTTCTCTGTGTGATACAGTGGTAGGAGTTCTGTCCTCTTGCCTTGAGTGGCAGAAGGTGACAGTGAAAGAGAAATATTGTTCTAATAATAATGGAACTTCCTTTTAGTCAAAGAGGTAAGAGGGCTATGGGTAATGTGCATGTTTTTTTAAGCAGAAACAGAATCTTTAGATTTTTTTCCCCATTATCACTAGACATGTCTAAAAATCCTTGGTTAAAAAATTATAAAGCCAGTAACAGCTTTATTTTTCACTCTTGAATATGTTACATGCTACAGTAAGCAATTAATATTTCATAACAGTGTGAAGTTGTATCATGCAGGTGTCATCAAATGCAATAATTAAACCTCAGCAGAGTGGTTCAAACATGCTGTTACTGGTGTGACCAGTTAGTGCTGGGAGAGAGAGGCTGATGGGGGAGCCCGGAGGCAACGGGGCTAAAAGACCAATGTCAGCAGCACCTTAACGAGCTGAGAAAGGGCTTCGTGCCCAGCATGCTGCTTCTTGTGCTTTAATACCGCTCCCTCTGCCAAGCAAGCCTGTATAAAGGTGATAAAAACATGAACCGGGAGTAACATACCTGAGCCTCAGTTTGGGAGGTTTTTCCTCCTGCTTTGAGAGGCTGGTGATAAAATCAGCTGCATCACTGAGCTACAGAGGACCAGGATCGACCCCTCGTGTGAGAATATTGGTTTTATAACATGCATTCCTCTCTTTTAGGGAGCATCCAAGAACAGTTATTCAACTCAAAAGATTAAAAAGCCAAGTTTTGTCCTCTCTGGGTTTGTCAGAATCTCTCTTATCTTAAAATCACTGGCAACATTTATCTGTAAGAAGTGAGTACATGTGAATGCTGGGCCATGATTGTGGACTGTGGATTCAGGAGAGAGGCAAAAGTAATATGTGAACACCTAAAGATTCAAATTTGTACTGGATATCAGGAACTTAGCTTAAGAATTTCTCAACCATCACCCCTAGATATAAAGGACTGAATTGTACTCTTTATAGACTTGATTTTGTTTTTATTGGGCACAGTCCTCCAGAATGACCTTTAAATCGTGTCTTACTAATTTAGCTAGAGAGTGGGAAAATAAAAGCAAAGAAACACCCTCAAAACCAAACCAAAAAAAATCTAAAAATTAAGAGGCTGAGTAGAGAATGGTAAACCAAAAAAAGATTGCTTCTGAATTGGCAAGGGAATTTCTATATTATGCCAGGTATCTCCTCTAGTGAGATGAGTTTAGATTTGGAGAGTAGGAGATGAGAGCCTTAGGACAGACTGGAATATGGAGAGCAAGGCAGCTGGGAGTTTTGGAGGGTTCCTGTTCCAGGTGGAAGGGGTTGTCTGTAAAATGCAAGTGAAGCCTCACAGGTGAGGGAGGCAGCAAACATCTGGCAGAGCACAGCACTCAAAGTGGGCAAAAATAGAGAACAGGCTGAGGTGACCACTGGGAAATTCCTCTGCAGAGTTTCTGTTCCTGTTTGTGAGGAGGTGCCATCATCTGTTTTGTGACACCTGGAGAAAATACTTCCTGCCTGTAAGTAACATTTGGGTTTGGATTTGTAGTGTGAATGTATCAGTGCTGGTTCTTTGGAACACACCTGGGCCAGTTGAGTTCTCACTGGGAGCCCAGCTCAGTGGGAGCTGCTGTGAAACTGCAGAAACCTTTCTGTGGGGGAGTTGGAAGCAAAGATACTTGTGATACAGCAGGACTGTGATATTCTGGGTAGGTAGCTTGGAAATGTTTAAATCAAAGACTGATTTTATTTGAAAAATTCTGTCTAGGTGAAGCAAAAGTTGTACCAATTCCAGCTCACTTTGACAGATCATTAGTGAAACCTGCCTGGTTAGCTCATAGGGGGCTAAAAATTGTAGATTTTCAGTATTTGCAGCTTCTTGGCCAGAGCAGTGTAACTATTCCATAATCCTGCTTCTGAAAATGAAATGAGAGAGCAAATAACCCATCCTGGGTGAAGGCCCTGCTGGTGCCTGCCAGGCATTCCAAGCCTGATAACTTTGCTTGGCCTGGCACCCTGAGGATGGGGATGTTGGGGTTTTGTGCTCCCTGACAGCACTTGCCCTACCTTTAAGAGGACTTTATGGAATGCCCTTATCTTTCCTGGAGCAGCTGAGGCTGTTGCCAGAATTAGGACTGGCACGTGCAGTTACTTGGAGCCAGAGCAGTTTCTATCTGCTTTTATTCACAGGGCAGCAGGGGCAAAAGTTGTTTAAAATATTTAGACTTTTTTTTAAAACCATTTCTCATGCTGAATTTGTTAGGGGGTTGTTGGGGTTTTTTTTTGAATGTGGGTTTGTGGGGTGTCCTGTCTCAGAGAGGGATGATACTGCTGATTCAAATTTCTTTCCTAATGGAAGGTACAAGTTTACTCAACAGTCCTGGCTATTAAGATAGAATTGTGCATCCAAAGTTGATGGGGTTTCCTCAAGCCACCAGACAACCACTGCTGCCTTCAAGTGCTTCTTGTTTATTCAGTAATAATGTAAGGACAAGTGCAAAAATATTGCTAAATATATCCCAGTGGAATTTGCTTTTTGTTATGGCAGAACCTGGTGCACTCTGCTGGGATTACTGGTGCTTCACCAGAACAGTGTGTGCTCTTACCTGCTTTATTAATTACGTTGTTTTCCAGCTGCTGCTTTTGTCTTGTTTAAAATATCTGCTCAATCATCTGCAACTCTGCTCCTTTTTAGAAAGCAACAAAACCCTATGAGCTGTTCTTTGGATGGAGTTAGTCCTGTTCGTGTGTAGCTGACAGGCTGAGACCTCATGCTGTGATATTTAAATAAACATCTTTGCCTTGCATCAGTTTCTCGTAAATCCTATACTTATGTAACTACATGTGGGTTTTTTTTGGGAAAATGACATCTTGGTAAGTAATGTTGGCTTCGTTGATTTTTGTGGCACAGTCACAAGATCTAAATATGCAAACAGAGAGGGTTTTTGGGTTCAGGTCCCATAGAGCAGAAATACAGGAGGGTCAACTTCAAATCATGAAATTGAGCAACTCTTTTCTTTTGTGCTGTTGCACACAGCTGAGTTAGAGGTTGTTAATTCAATGTCTTCTGGAAAAATCACAATACAACAATATTTGGGTTTGTGAATTGCTCTGCAAATGTAATTACATAAGTGTAATATATTGTGGGATTTTTTCCCTAGCTCTTATTCTTGGGGTTGGGTTGCTGCTTTTATATTTGGTTTACACTGTACAATAATATATAATTCAGTATTTATTAAAGCTTCATCTGCAATGGCATCTTTCCACAGTCCAAGCTTCATTTGTGGTAGTTGTTTTGGATAAAATATAATTGTACAGTAAACTAATTGTGGTTCAATACAGAAATGCTGCTAGGGAAAAAAATGCAAACATCTACTGACCTGTTCAGTCTCTCCTCCCTCTTGAGACTATCTAAGACAGGAGAAATGAAAAGCCAAACTGTCCCCATGCCAGTTGCATTACAAGCTGACAAAATATTTAGAAAAGTTTGTTCCTAATATGTAGACTAGGAAATCAGATGGGTGTGTGATGGATCTGATAATTAACACAAATTAGGACCCCAAATTGCTGAAGGCAGTTAAACAACCTTGGTGCCAAAAGAGCTGCAGCATGTTTGGACACAGTGGATTGAAATTGTCTGGAGTCTTTTCCCCCAACACACCTTTCAGCCACACAGGCTGACTGGGGCCACTCATCCATTCCCTGTAAATCAAAGGTTTCTGTATTTTCTGCTGTTGTCACTCATGGCAAAAGAACTCTTCTTGATTCTATCTTAATATTGCTTTGTCTGCTAGAGATTTTATTCTTTTCTTTAGAAAGAGGTGAAACTGGCAAATATCCTGTATTCTCACATCTCTTTTGTGAGGTGATTTTTTCCATATGCACTGAGAAATGAAATAAGTGACCAGTTTCAAAAAGGAAGTTTTTCTATGTTGAATCTTATTCCAGTGTTCTCATTACCACCAATGTGAGTATTTCCCACAAACCTCATTTTCCTCACTGGTAAAATGCAATTCACTTTCTTCTGGGGAGACAACGATGAGCAATAGACGTGAATCAGAGAAGGCAGAGATGAGAAATAGGATTAAAAACAACAATGCAAGGGGGAATATGTTGCTAGCATTATCTTGGATTTAATGGTGTGACTCAGTCATAAAATGTTAGTTGGCTATTGCCACTCCTGTAGAGCTGAAGAAAAGATCAAAGAAGACTCCCTACATCTACACAGAAAAGCCTGGAGGGGCTGCAGAGTATTGCCAAGGTGAATCCTCTAGGGAGTAATGAAATTGGAATTGCTTTAGCCACGGTTGAAAGGTTAATGTCCTTGTGATGAATGATATGACAGCACATCAATTACTCTGCTTACTTCTCAGTGTTGGGTGTTTCATTGTCTAAATTGGCCATGCAGCCTAAGTTTATTCATTTTTTTGTTTACTGGTAAATGCAGAATTGTTTGGATCTCTGTTGTCAATGCCTAGGCCTGGCCTTAGTGTCTGTTTAAAAAAGCAAGACAAACAAAAACAACCCACAAATTGCAAACCTGCATAAGGAAAAGCAAGAAAATACTGTCTTACCTAAATTGGAAAGAATAAGGTTTAATTTAATGGGCTATGCACAGGTAATAAACTTGCTTTGTAAAGCTCAGAATTTCTTTGCTGAAGTTGCATTCTGAGATCTGAAGGCCTTAGCAGTCAGTGACCTTCATTTCTCTACCACATCTCCAGTTCTGTGCATTAGACCTCGTGCTGCAGAGCTGATTTTCCTTGCTCTGGTGGCATTTGCCCAGCCTGCAGCTCAGACCATGGAGGGTGAACAGGAGCAGGGAATTGCTCCCAGAACAGCAGCACTGCTGCAGCCCAGTGTCTTGCAGAATCCCACTCCATTCCCATAACTGCTCTCTTGGCATTACCCAGTCTCTGGCCTCTCTTTATCAAATGCTTTTTGCTTCGGTGACCAAACCCCTCCTGTTTTCTATGCTTACCCACATAATGTCCCCACTCGATCCACAACTCCCTCTCAAATTCCCAAACCAACAGTTGGGCAATAGGCACTCACTGCTCTGTTGCATTCCACACTGCTTTTAGTCTCACTGAGCTGCAGATACTGAAGTGTTCTCCTTCAGGCCAAGACAGCACCAGTTTCTGGCACCTATGATCTGTTCTGCAAATTTTTATAAATTAATATTAAAAAAGAATTCTCTAGCGCTTCATTCATTTGGCTGAAGTTGGCCAGAAAAATCAAAGGTTGTTTGTGATGTGTATGGACAGCAGGATTGGGTAGCTCTTTGAAAAGCAGCTTCAAGTTTGTTTCATTCTTTTATGTTTAAACTTTACAACAGTGGCTGGCAATGAGTTCCTTCTGATGGAGAATGTTATCAGTGTTGTGGTTGTTTTGAGTTAACAGTATGATCTATCTTCCTTTGCCTTCTTTTAGCTCTGACATTCCCTGCTGTGTTCTCTGCTGTCGAGTGTTTGTCCCCTTCTCTGCTCACAGTGGGATTTCCCCAGTTTGCTGGGCCTGCCTGGAGGCTTTTGTGAAGCGAGAGGTGGCCCTGGCTTTGTGAAGTGCATCTCACTGTTCTTTTCTATGCTGCTCCCTTGCTTCCATCTGGGCAGTAGGAAAGCAGTCCCAGGAATAAACTGACACTAACATTTAGTGACTCTCTCAAAGCATGGGACACTTAACAATGTTTATATATCCTGCAGAACAATTATCTGGAAAAGTTTATCTGTGAAGTTGAACTAATTTTCTTTTTTTTTTTTTTAAATAGGGGTTTTTGTTTTGTTTCAGTCTTTTGGTTATGACGAATGGTACAGAAAGTTTCCAGTATTAGGTATGTCCTACACCATGGTGCTAAATTTCCATGTTACTGTGGTGTTCCAGAATGGAGAAACATCTGTATTAGCAGTGCTTTTAGCAGTGTTTTTTGGCACAGTAACTATCCAAATCTCACTGATTTCCTGTGCCACATACCAGCAATAACCCTTTAAGTTCTGATTACCTAACCACAGCTACTTACCTCATGCAGAGAAAACACTTGAGTTTAGGAACCAAAGTGTAATGAAAATAAACCTGTTGAACTAATGAGCTTTGTGTAGCTCAGTCTCAGCAAGTCGTTGACCTGATGAATGTAAACATTGTAAATGGGCTGCTGAGTAACGAGTTTGGCTTTTAGACAAATGAAGAGTTTGTGTGGAAAACAGCGACACATTAGCACGTTAATAAAAAAATATCCTCTAAATTTGCTCTCAGAGACTGAACTTAGGTCAGTTGTAATTATGAAGAAATCTAGAACACTGATGCCTTCTGCTTTCGTGTAGTGCCTTTCTCTATTTATGCGTTGTGCCCTTTTGCCCTGAAAACTCATGTGGAAGAGTAAAGAAAATAAATGTTCTGCAGGTGTTCTAATAATTGCAATCCAATTTTTGTTAGTGCAAAATAAAAGAGGGAGAGTGAATCCACAACACAATCTGCATGCCTGGTGTTTGCAGCAGCTCCCTTGTCCTGGTGATAAGAAATGGAATATACTCTTCTCTCTGTGCCCCGATTATAAATTACTGTTTGCATGTGGCCAAGAACATCAGTGTTTGTCCATCCTGGCAGCATCTGTTGTGCTGAAACAATGCTGCCACCTCTACATAGAACTGCAAGAACATCCTCTGTGCCTAAAATGACAATACAATGCTTTGAAAAAATACTGTCAGTTATGTAAAGGAATGGTTAAGAGGTCACTTGTAATTTCTTATTCTTAAAATACACTGTGTTTTGAAAGAATTTTGGTGATTATTTACCTATAAAGAAGTATGCTTGGTCAGTCTAAGTTCACATACAGTGAAGGGCTCTGTGTTTTAATTGGCTCTCATTAGTTGTCTGAAATGTAAAAGCAGCAATGTTACAATTGCGTTTCAAGGATCTCTTGTATATATTTTTTTTAATTTAAATCTAATCTCTGTTTAGAAATCACAGAACCCTACAAACATTTAGGCTGGAAGGGATTTGTGGAGGTTATCCAGGCCTTGATCTTCCTGCTCAAAGCAGGGCCCTCTTGTTAAGTTAAATCAGGTTACTCGGGACCATGTCCAGTCATGATTTGAAAATCTCTGATGATGGAGATTCCAGTCTCCTGAGCAACTTGCTTCAGTGCTTAATTGTTGTACTTCTGAATATTTTTTTCCATAAAACCAATCAAAATTTCCCTTACTATGACCTTTGTCCTGTCCTTTCCCCATGGACCTATAAAAAGAGTTACCTCCAGCTTCTCTGTATCACACTTCAGGCAGAGAAAGACGCCAGTCGTTCCTCAGCCTCCCTTGTCCCAGGCTGCCTGAAGCCACTTCCATGGCCTTGGTGTGCCCCAGTCCCCTCGCTGTGTGGTGGCCTCTGCTGCCCTGGCTGGGTTCAGGACCCTCGTGGGTGTTCCAAGCCTGGAGATGCTATTCCAGAACCAGAGGAGCCTCACGTGTGCCGTGAGAGGGGAGCAGTGGTTTCCCTGAGCTGCTGCTCTGTGTCCTGGTGCAGCTGTCCTTTGCCCCTGGGCAAGGGCTCCCTGGTGCCTCCAGTGCCACCAGGACCCAAAACTGCTCTGCAGAGCTGCTGCTCGGCCCTTCAGTGCCCAGCCTGTCCTTGAGCTGCTCCTGCAGTTCCGAAATCCCCTCTCAGTCCCTTCTCAGCTCTTGCATCTCAGTGAAATCAGTGCTGAGGGGTGCAGGTCAGCTTTTTGTAAAAGACTGCTGGGAAAAGACATTCCCCATAACTGGGGCCAAACATTCATTCAGCATGGGGTGCCACTGGTGGCGGAGCAGCAAAACCAGAGTTTGTCACGTGCACAGTGACTTTGTTCCTGCCCTGCTCAGCCTATGGATTTCAGCTCTGGTGTTATGGGCTGTGCCAAGAAAACATGCAAGCACTGAGACAGTTGTTTTACTTTCAAGTCTCTGATTAATCAAAATCATCTTTAGAGTTATGGCTTGTCTCAAACACAGGCAAAGAGGCTGTTTCTAATGGATGTGGGGTTTTAGGGCAAAGGCCAAGAAGTTTAGTGTGTGTTTAGTTTTCTTCATTTTATGTGCTGTATTAAGAATATTAAAGCACCAGAAATAACAAGAAAATTAAAGCTAATAGGATGTTAATATTTGCTTTTTCAACTAAAACTCCAATCTGCTAATTAACAGATGGAGTCCAGACTCTGTGCATTAAGTATTTTAAAAGTCATTTGACATTTAAACAGCAATTGGATCTCTTCAAAGAACACACACAAGAAATGAGGGCTTTAAGAATAATTACCTTTTAGGTGATACATAGCTTTTCAGTCTGAGGTACAGCTCATGTAGCTTCAGTCCATCCTTGACAAATAAAAGGACCCACCAATTAGAAGTCACGTCCTACATAGGTCTCAAAGTGTTTTGTCATGTTGTCATATCAGCATCCCCATTTTGGCTGGAGTAACTGTGAAATAACTTCCCAATGTTCTCCAGCAGGAGACTAATGATTACAAAATATACACTCCTGAGTAGGATTGTAATGTAGTTGATGCTAACTAGATACAATTGCTAAGTGTCAGTTGCATCCACTCTTCATCTGTTTAGAAATTAACATAAACCAATGCCTCTGAAGCAATTAGGATCCTAATGGAAGAACTGTGAAAATATATTGATTTTAAATACCAGCCAGCAGAATATTTATAGGAGCTGAAAAGTGACTGAAACCCTTTGTCCATGTGTCTCATTCTTCTTAAAAAAAAGAAGAACCGAACACAAACCCCTATAAAAACAAAGCCCCTCTAATTTTTCCATTTACTCCCAAAATGCAGTTCTCTGTCTGGTAAGAAGTTCAGTCCTCAGCAAAAATCCTTTGCTGGTTTTGGACTGAGTTTATTTATATTTGTTTTATACATGTTTATCCTTGGGGTGAGCCCATCAGTGAGGAGAATTCCAGACTTTGTAGAACAAAATGCATTTCATAACTGGACAAAGCAAAGCCAGGAAGAGAAGGGGCTGCTCGCATGCAATTTTAAGCACCCTGGTACACATTTGTTCAAAGCCCTCATGATCTTTGCTATATTTGTCATCTTTAGTGTTAAGCCTTCCATTTTGAGATGACAAAAATGTGAATAACTGAGTGCACTGAGTTATTTGGGGGACTTGACCACTGTGGGCTCACTGCCCAAAAGGAAAGATGAATTTGTTTATTCCTTAGCCAGCGTGAAATTTTTTCATAAGAATTCTTGAGAATTTAATAATAATTTTTTTTATCATTTTGGTAAATTGCATGGTTATCTTATGCCAATCTTACATATTATGTTGGCATTTAAAAACAAATGTTTTTAAATATTCTACACAACTTCTGTGTGTTACAATGGTAAAATGGTAAAGAATTAGGAAGGACCTCACAGTTATGCAAGACTATTGGGTTTCCTATTAAAAATGCTTCTAGGAATGATTTTTAAACATACAGAGAATGGAGTGTTGTATTCAGAGAAGGAGAAAATAGACTATAAAGTACTTCATTAGATGTACCTTTTGGGCTTAAGAACTGTGACCAAATGTAAATTCATTAGCAAACATTCTTGTCTGTAACACTCAAGCTTGCAGAAGTCTTCAGAGTGTTGATACACAGTTCCAGGAATGCTGAAAAATAAGGATCAGTGGTGGCCTTACTGTGAAAAGTCAGCAATTATAGTCTGTAACACAGACAGAGGAAAAGCCAGACTAAGCCAGAGAAGGTCTATCATGAGCTGTTGTTATTGGCATTCAGCTGCTCTCAGGCTTAACTGAGAATATTCAGAGTTCTTCTTGCTCCACTATGTTCCCAAATTAATCCAGACCTTGGTAATCAAGGTAATGGCTGAGGAGTGATTTGTTATGGGGTGGGGTTCTGCTCTTTTCTCCCTTCTTTTTACAATCTGAAGAAAATCTTATACTGAAATTTTCTTACAGAGCTGAAAAGTTTTCAGAGTCAAGCAAGGTGTTCTGCTGCTTTTTAAAGTTTGGAAATGAAAATTAGGGGTTGAGGGAGAGCTGAGATTTCAGAAAAGGGGCCTGGAACTCCAAAATATAAATGTATATACATTATATTTTTGTCCAACTTTATGATTTTCTGTTTCCCATTCATTTTACATCAGCTCATTTCAGGAGGCTCAGAAATCTCCCTTTCCTCTGTCCATTCTCCCTGGCTGCAGTAATGAAAATGTGACTTGGAGTAGGTTTTCTCTTGGGGAATGAAAGAGCAAGCAGCCTTGCACTGCACAGAGCTGCTGACCTGCAGTGGTTTTGTGTTGGACTACATGGTAAATTTGTCATTTTGTATCAGAATTTTATATGCCAAGATTACAGCCCAGTCAGAAAACTGTGTTTCCAATCTTGCTTTGTAATCTTATTTACATTTACTTGTGCTCATGAGTAATCTCTCTGAAGTCAATGGTATGAATCCAGTCATAATGAAATTATTTGTTGTTTATTTTTTCTCATCTGGTAATTATACTTTGCTATCTGATTGTTTTGTGACCCTTGAAGCAAGAGACTCAAGAACAGAAATAAAAACCTTCTTAGCTTCTGCCTTGGAGCCAGTTCTGAAGAAATGAAAAATTCTTGCATTCTATTCTCAAAAGCAACACACAATCTGGCAAGGAGTGTTCATATGGTGTTTGGAAGGTGGCTGATATATTTCAGATTCTTAAATATAGATAGCACTGTGTGATAAAGCTCTTTTGGACAAATGATAAGGATCTAAAATTGTAACCAGTTGCATCTGCAGTAAGCCTGAAAATCTTATTTCAGGGGAGTTATTACACACACAAAAAGACAAGATCAATAGCAAAACCAGGCAGCTAATATTCAAGTCTAGGAATAAAGCCCAATAACAGTTGTATTCTGTGAGTAAGAAATAGATAATGTTTATCATGTATTTTACTCTTGCTACTCAAAAGCAGCAAGTCAACTTTGAAATAATTTAATCAACAGAAATGAAATCAGCATGGAGAAAAAAATTGTGAATTTTTAAGCATAGCTTTCTTTTTTGCAGAATTGCCTCTTCACATTCTGTATGAAATTTCACAGAGGATGGTGATAAAGTTTATTTTCTGAGGCACAAGAAGGGCTCTGCCTTCTTCCCATCCTATTCATATTGCAAATTTTACATATTTTTTTTGTTTTGTGCCAGTGATCAGAAAACATTTTCTGACGTTTTCCACATTTTTCAAACTCTGACTTTTCATCCGTAATTTTGCAAAGTATTTTTCTCAAGATGTTTCAAAGACCAAGGTCCCAGCTTCATTTAAACAATTTCATAAAATTAAATTATGATTTGTATAGTCATGACATTAAACAATTACTTGTATAGTCACTTTATTCAGTGCTTTGTTCATCCAGTCTGGTACAAAATGCTTGTTTCTGATTGAAGCTTAAATTGGAGGACAAAAAAAAAAAACCTCAGGAACATTATAATATAATTTTTTGTGGTTTTCTCTCCCATGGGGTTTGGTCAGTGGTGTTTGAACAGTTCTGTGTTGGAGATTTTGTTGGGAATTTTGGGGGGTTTATTGTTTGATTTGGTTTTTAATCTTTGCTATGAAGGAATTGTGAGAGGTTTGGTCAGTTCTTGTCCTGCAGACCAAGCAGTGCCTATTGTTTGTGATATTAATCTGTGGCATTTGGAGTAGTTTATTTTTAAATGATCCTAAACTATGCAGTAGGCCAGAATACTTTATTGCGGGCAATATAGAGAATTTGGAGTGTTTTTCACTTGAGCACATTATATCAAAGTTTTAGAATTCTAAATTCTAATAAAAGATAACAAACTTTAAAAAAAAGTTTTTAAATTTTAAAATGCTGCATGCAAGGGAAAAGTTGATCCAGATAATTCCCTTACACTTAAGATGTGACCTGTATCTCTTCCTGGTCCATGATAAGTTTGTTCCACAGACAGATGAGACTGACACGTTTGTAACATAGGGATTAATCCTTACAAAGCTTTTCTTTAAAGATGTCCAAGTGGAAATGCCGATTTGTGGAATAGAATCTGTCTTTTAAGTCTTCCAATTTTTTACATTTGCCACACACCAAACTGAATATCGAGTCAGATATTTATAACCAATGCAGGTTGGTTCTGGAGCATTTTGCCCACTGAAAATAGAATGTTGTTTATTCAGGACAGCCATCCCATGGGAGGGCCGCTGTCCCTCTCCCGGGCTCTGGGATTGTCCCTCTCCCGAGCTCTGGGACTGTCCCTCTCCCGGGCTCTGGGACTGTCCCTCTCCCGGGCTCTGGGGTTGTCCCTCTCCCGGGCTCTGGGACTGTCCCTCTCCCGAGCTCTGGGATTGTCCCTCTCCCGAGCTCTGGGATTGTCCCTCTCCCGGGCTCTGGGGTTGTCCCCGCGGGCTCTGGGATTGTCCCTCTCCCGTGCTCCGGGATTGTCCCCGCAGGCTCTGGGATTGTCCCTCTCCCGGGCTCTGGGACTGTCCCTCTCCCGGGCTCTGGGATTGTCCCCGCGGGCTCCGGCCGCGGTTCGGGCCCCTCAGGGGGCGGCTCCGCGCCGCCAGGTGGCGCTATGCGGTCGCCTTAGCCCTCAGCGGAATGGCGCGGCAATGGTTTGGAATCCCAGGATGGATTAAACACATTCCGTCCTTAATAAGTAGATCTTTAAAAATTTTTTTTGCCATTCCAGTACTGACAAATTTCCACCTTGCTCTGACGGGCATCTTTCTTTTACTGTGTCTGCGGATGTGCCCTGTGTGTTCTCATCGCTCAGGTCCTGAAGAGCTGCCAAGTTGTTTGAGGTCAGGTCACCTTCGATGGCAAAGTCACCTCTGTGAAAGCTAAACTCACACTTTAAAACTCACGCTTCAAAAGCTGTGCTGAGTTGAGATGTAAGTCTTGGCCTAAACTCTTGTAGAGTCACCCATTGCTTTAATTGAGTTTGGGCAGTTCCTTAATCATGTGGCAGCTGTGGCCACAATGATCCAAGGGCTGGGGAACCTCTACGAGGAAAGGCTGAGAGAGCTGTTGGGAAAAGGCTGATGGGAGACCTTGTCATGGTCCAGTGTTTAAAGGGTGGCTAAAAAAAAGGTGGAGAGTCCCTTTTTACCAGGAGTCATATGGAGAAAATGAAGGATGACAGGTACAAGTGACTTCTGGGGAGATTTCAGCTGGAAACAACAATTACAAATTTCCACAAGGAGAGCAATCAGCCACTGAAATATTTCCAGTTCTCATTCTCAATCGAATTCTCAATTCAATTTCTATTTTCAATGACACTTGACTTTTGCCTCAGTGCCCCTTCTTGGCCAGCAGGAGGTCATTTTCAGGAGACACTGGTGGCTCTCTTCGGAGTTCTTCCCACAGCCACGGAGCAGCTGGAGCTGTTCCATGGCTCTGGAGGTAATTGCTGGGTGACAGGCAGAGTTTGACATGTTTGAACTGCCTGCAGGGATGAGCTGACTCTGAAGAACTGCAAAAGTTACAAAACTCAGTAAGCAAACAGGGCCTGGCCCCCAGCCTACATTTCAAAGAGGTGTTGTGACCCATCAGCCAGAGCAAGGACTCAGCCTGGGAATTCTTGGATTTTACAAAAGGACAGAATTAGGAAGGCATGCATCCAATGAGGATACCCAGAGGGGACACACTTATTGCAGAAACTCCATGTATCATCAACAAAATATGGGGAAAAAACCAACTGGCTGCTTTCCTGGCCACCTGGCAGCCAGGTATTCAGAAAGTGGGAACTCCTTTAATGAATAATGAATTTTGTGTGCTAAAAGCACTGCACACACATGGTACCTTTGGCCTGAGTTGCAGACATGGGGTGTCTGCCTAGACCAACACAATGCACAAGAGCAGGATGTGTAATCACTCACAACTTGCAGCTTTTATTTGCCACAGAGGTTGCTCATCCAGACTTTGTGACGTGGCCACATCCATTCACTGTAGAAATCCATCAGAGTGAGAAGAATGATATTAGAGGAAAGAGTTGGGCCTGAAGAAAGCAAACAAGAGGGTTTGTTATTAAAATTAAGGGAAGAGAGTTTAAAAATAAATATCAGAATGCTCTGGAAACACATTTCCCAGAGCAACAAGCTTTGTAGGGCAATTTCACAAGCCCCTGCCCCCAGCTACTGTTTGTGTGCTGCAAACCCCATCCTCTCTAGGCAGATTTCTTACAGGTATGGATTGCCAAAGGTAAAACAGCAGGAATATTCCCAGCACTGCCATAATTTAGAGCATTTACCTTCAAAGAAAATATTCAGATGTCAGAAATCTCATTATCTGAGCAGAATGTGGGGGGGAAAAGAAAACAAAAATCAGGCTAATAAACTGTGAATATTTAATTAGTCATGAAGAATTTTTCTTAGGACTGTTTAAAGAAAAAGGTGAGGAAATATTCGGATGTGAAGTGATGAGAAAAGATAACACAATTAACAAGCTTGGCCAAAAGAAGGCTGTATTAAAGACATTAAACTTGCAAGAAATTCCTTTCCAGACTTGCCTCAACACAAAAAAAAAAAAAAAAAAGATAAATTTTTTGTAAAAGCAGATATGAAACACAAGAATGGAGAACAAACTGTTAAGATTTGGTTGGAATGATAGCTGAATTTTTTGGTTTTTATTATTTATAATTGCTATCCTCACGAAAGGTTGAAGCACGGATTTTTAAAAAATTGATTGAAGCTAAACACAATAAACACCAACTAATTTCCCCTTGCTCTCTACCACTAAAATCTATTGAAGGATTTTTTTGGGCGAGGCACTCATTTCATATTCTCAAAAGAAAATAATTTTGTGGATTGTGCAATTTTTGGGTCATGGTCCAGATGCTCTAGAAAATTCTGATTAATGTTGTGTAGACATTGTTTTTGGGGAAGGTGAGGGGAGTCTCTCCAAGGCGTCTCAGAGAGATTTAAAAAATAGTTGAATTCTCTAGCACTGATTCTGAATTTTCACAGCTTTAATCAGATTTCTCTGGCCAGTTGTTTGTCCTTGAATCCACATGCCAAGCGTTAGCCTGCATCAAGTACATCATTCTTAAATATTCCCACAGCATAAACCAAACCTATTTTGTTTAAATGCAAATAAGCCACTGGATTTCATTACGTAACAAATTTTGCCTTGAGGTTGTGTGTAGTCTTTGAAAGTGACTGTAATGTATTCCAAGCTTTTCATATTCCTGTCTAATGTTTCTTTTTTGTTTTTATACTCTTTTTTGTTTGTCTGAAGTGGAAGAGATTATCTGTACTCTAACATAAGCCTCCACAATATCCCACCATACAAAGGTTATGGGACTGAGCCCTGGTTTCTCCACAAAATAAATAACTTGTGAACAAAAGGCCCCACTGTGCTGTCAGCCAGAGCCTCCTTCCCTGCACTGCTGCTGAGCTGCACTGGGGACGTTACCTTCAGTAGCCACAGAGAAGGAGGCAGCTGCAGACACAGCCAAAAGTATTGGATTAAGTAACTAAAAATTCTGCGCTTGGCCAAGCAAATTATTTTCTTGTAGCAGTGGGAACAGCAGGTCTCTCAGAGAAGCAGCTCCCAAATCTTTGGCAAAATTAGGATTCTGAAAGCAGTTACAGAGCAGGTTCCAAGAGCAGCGTGACTCAGGGTCTCCATGAGGATGGAAGTTCTGTTTAAATGTGGCAGCCTCATAAAAGGACTTTTTGGTTTTTATCTCCCAGTAAATTCACTGATAAACTCCTTGAGTGTTTGTTTAGGTCCCATCTGTACAAATAACTTAATTGGGATGGAGTTTACAGGACAACATTCTCTTTTCTTGTTCTATTATAATTTTCTGACCCTAATTTCCTGTTTTGTCATTTGGTTTGAATTGGATCAGTCATGAGAAAAGCCTTCCCCATAAGGCACAAGTTCTGTGTGTGGGAGAATTCTTTGTAGATATTTGTTCTGTGAATTGGAATAATAAATGATTACAAGATTACTATGGATTTGGAAGCTACTTTGGCCGGTGGCAGCACGTTTGAAACTTTTATTTCATTATTGTTCACTTTTCAGTTAATCCCACTGTGCAATTTCAGCTCATCCTTTTGCACTTTTTCCTTTGGCGAAAATGCAAAAACCACGTGCACGTTGCACACTATGGACTTGTGTTACTGATATGACTGGGCTTAAATTTCAGTTCTGAATGAGCATTTTTATAACACACCGTGAATGGTTCAGACACGGTATTAAATAAATATATTTAGACATTATAGAGCAGATTAGTCTGGGCCTTGGATCAGTGCTTCCTGTTCCTCACAGAGACTCGGAGGTGCTGGGCTCAGTACAGACGTGCCTTGGTAGGGTCCATTTGGGCTGTCACTGCTACTGTTGGCTGTACTTGCTGATATTCTGTAACGTTTTCTTCTGAGGGGATGTATTTACTTTTGGGTTTTTTCTTATTAGGCCAAGGAGTTTGGCATTTCAGCACCAAGGGCATGTTCTTCCCAAATCCACAATTTTAATTTTGCTCACATTTTAGCTTTCTGAAATCCTTTGCAATGTTTTTTAAAAGTTGTTCAGTTTGCAGCTTTTTTAAGATTGTGACTAAATGACATTTTAAATTGCCCTCGAATGCTGATTTGACACTCTTGCACTCAAACCAGCAGTAGTTATGTTGGACAATGTACGTCCATGCTTCTTGACATAAGCTGTGTTTATTGAGTGAACAGATATTGTAAACATGAGAAGAAAAAATCTAACTGCAGCTGCTCTTGTGGCACAGCAGGTTTTTAAAGCTACTTCAGAAGCAGTGCTGGGGAATCAGGCACTGCCTTATTTATGATGTTAATGTTGTAGGAACACTGGCTTCAGGGGAGGGACTTTTCAAAGCTTCCAGCTGCTTAACAGCACAAGGAATGTGTGCTCCCAAGCTTCATTAGCTACTTTTGAAAACCCCATCACATGGATCAGCCTATCTGTAAGGATAGATACTTGCTTGGGCTACAGTTGGATTAAATGGATGTCTTAATGCAGAAGAGAAAAAAAAATACAGAAAATTTCTGGAATTAAATTAAAAACATTGACTAAGATCTGCTAATATAGATGGATACCCAGGAGGAAAATGCTTTTGGATCTGGGTGAAGATTGCTTGGCAAACTCAGTAAACATGGTTATTAAACTGTGAGTTTTCAGATTCTAATCTGAAGCCCAGTGAATTAGAAGGAACTTTGACTCGGCAGAGTGGAGTGCTTGGAGCCGTTTCTGAGAGCCTTCCTTTCACTGAATAACTCGAGGAGTCTCAATGAAGTCTGTAAAATTAGTCATTTAGTGCCTCTAGGGATGCACTAATGAAAAACATCCTGACAAAGTAAACTCAGTTTTCTTCTCCGTGGTGCCAAGTAATAAAACAAGGGGCACTGGGCAGAAAGTGATGCCCAGGAAGTTCCACCTGAACAAGGGGAAGAATTTCTGTCTTGTGCAGGTGACTGAGCACTGAACAGACTGCCCAAAGAGGGCTTGGATATGATCTTCTGCAGGGAATTTTCTGAGTGTCTGTTCCTGCAAAATTAGTCAAAACCAGTCAACATATTTCAGAACCAAGTATTGGAAAATATATTCCATTTTGCATTCATCTACACATGAGCACTTTTCCCAGTGCCTGTGTTTGTTAGTGATTCTCAGTAAAATAATCTGAAATCAGACTCTAAGTATGAAAGAGCAAGACCTTGTCAGGCATTGGAAAAATAACAAAAAAAATTTCAAGAGGCTTGTAAAATTGTTATATAAATTGGTACTTTTCCATCATTACACTACATTACAGCTAATCTTCTGTAAGTGTTCTTGCTTATTGCTTTTTTAATGAATGCCCTTCTCAGTTCTCTGTTAGGCTTCGTCTTCTGGTTTTAGGAGGGGCAGCTATTGTTGCAAACACAGATGGTTTTGGTTTGTTTCCAAAGTTAAAACTATTAACTAAGTGTTGGCAGCTGCATTTACCATTTTATATATATTTAAATCCATTTAATGGTAAGAATTGTTTGTCCTAGATATAAGGGAGGGAGGTGCATTTGTAGCTTGTAGCCTCATCAACCTTTTGGAGTTCAGTGGCAACCAAGGCCTGGAAAGAACGTTCTGACGAGAGTAAAGGGATTCTCCTGTTGAGAGATTCCCCTGAGAATGATGGCTTGGAATTGATATAATGCCAATACAAGTGTGGAAAGTCTTATTTATTTGATTTTCCATAAAACTGCTTTTCATGGCCCCTACAGACAGGCTGTGCAGGGCAGGCCCTGCTGGAAGAGCATCTCCAAATGTTTGTTGTTCTGCTTGAGGGATTTTGAATTGCCAGACTGGTGGTGATTCCACTCTTCCCCCTGACAAACACTGGTCAGCAGTGTGACAATTCCTAAACAAATTGCCTCCTGACCCTGCTCCTGGACTTCTTTGGGGTGCCCCATTTAGGCCTCCAGCCCTCCCTTTCCGTGGTGCAGCATTCCCAGCCCGCTCATTCCCATCCGAGCCCTCGGGCACTGAACCTCTGTTCACTGCCATCGCCAGCCACGGGTCAGGTCAACACCTGCAGCACCAGAGACCACATCTTGGTTTTTAAAACAGCATATTATTGAAAATTAAACACTTCAGAGAAAGCAATATTTAAAAGCACCACCAGCCTGGTGTCCACCTTTTTGGTATCAGGGTTGTCCCTGTGTAAATTTGCAGTCCTGGGCTGTGTCAGGTGTTTTGAACAAAGTTAAATCACTCCTTCAACTTTCCTGATTAAGAGTGAAATACTGAAAGACTTGACTCCTCTTTTGTTGTTATCACCATGCTTTAAATATCTCGAATTTCTTCGTTTCCTCAAGAAGCCTTTCTTTACCTGTTTGGCAAACAAATAAAAATACAATGCATGTTCCTGTATCATTCTTGGAAACTTCCTGAGGGGAGAGATGTGGCTTTAAGGCCTTCCTATGCCCTCCAATTAATTTCTTTTATGCAGATATCAGGTACTTCATTATTCAAGATGCTAATAATTTGTATGTCTAAAACAATTTTAAAAGGGAGAGATAATGTACTAGTAAAAAATCAATACTCCGCATTGCTAGTTTATTTGTGTGAGGTTTATCTCTCTCTGGCCCAATTTTTCAATTAATGTCTTCCAATATTTAGGAATGAAGAGACAATATGACCTGTAGATTGGCTCTAAAATTATCTTGATAAATTACAGTCTCATAAATAATTTTTGTTTATTTTGAAGCATGTTATGAGCACTGTTTCTTCTGTCACCTATTTTAAAAGCTCACATTTATTTTTTAAATGGTTCTTTGCTTTGCAACAGACCCTGTAGATTGGCTCTAAAATTATCTTGATAAATTACAGTCTCATAAACAATTTTTGTTTACTTTGAAGCATGTTATGAACACTGTTTCTTCTGTCACCCATTTTTAAAAGCTCGCATTTATTTTTTAAATGGTTCTTTACTTTGCAACAGACATGTTACAGAGCTGTTCTTAAGTGTCCTTTATTATGCTTTGGAAAACTTACATCAATGCTGAAGTGAGTTAATATATTCAGTGATTCCTCCTAATTTAAAAAAAAAAAAAGGCTGCATGGTATAAGAAGAAAATACCAGAACTGTAACCAGAGATTTTGCTTTAAAGAACCTGTTAAGTGCTCATCACTTTATGATCTTTTTTTTCTCGAAAAGTAAATGATGATGCTTCTGAAATTAACCTCCAACCTCTAAAGCCAACCCCCCAGTGGCTTTAGAGAAGAATAAATTCACAAATATCACCTTCAGCAGATTGCATTTATCAGTTTTTCCATCTCTTTTCAAGATGAAAGGTGAAACAATCTGACTTGACACAAAGAAATAAGTCCTATCTTCTCTTTGAATTGTTTGCCAAGGAAATAATGGGCTTATGGGGTTTACCTCTGCAGTGCTGGCTTTTGCTGAGAACAGCAGCTTTTCACAAAGCTCACAGAAATATCTGAAATTTAGACACATCTTGGTGTTGCAGGGAGGGAAAGGATTTTTGTTTGAACAAACTAATTCTGAAACGTGTTCTGCAAAGAAATCCTTAAGATGCACAGCAAACACTGCCCCATTATTTCAGGTGTCCCATCAGGACTTGTGGCTGGTCCCCCACTGTCACACGAGTCACCCTGCAGCTGATGTGAGCCAGGAGTGCAAACAAAGACCCTTTTAATCACAGCAGTTCTAATTAGTGCTTCAGTTTTCCATCAAATCTTCTACAACAGGTACACTTAGCACTGACTGGCTCATCCTAAACCATCTGACTTTTATAGAAGACTGCTGAGATGTCTCTGAAGTTCTAGTGTTGTAAATGCTCCTCATTCAGGCTGCTCCATCATTAACAAGCCTATTGTGATTAGCCAAAGTCTGAAATCTTTTTTCCCTTTCCATTTGTGAATGGAAGGGCTTCGTGCAAGAGGGAAGCACAACGACATGGGTATCTTCAGATTCCCTAATCCATGTCAGAAATCCTGTGCCTCAAAAGCTGTTTGTAAACTCGTGGCTGTGAGAAGCATTCTGACATATGGTGGCCACATTCGTTTTTTAGACCCAGGAGGAGCAGAATGCAGAGTGAAGCTGTACCAGAAAGAGTATTTCTCACAGCATCATCAGGATTCTCTTCTCTTCATCCTCCTAAAATTCATTTTCCTTGCTCACTTTCTTATGGATATTCATCAGAAGAAAACCTTGAAACAATATTTGGCCTGAGTAACATTTGTTGTAATTTAAGGCTATTCAGGTAGCCAAGAGAGAAAACAATTACTGCCTTTCTTTTGGTGCTTTAAACACAGCTGACAACTGCTGCCTTGTGTGTCCTCCCCCATTGTCTGTTCTTTACATTAAACCAGCTTTTCTCTGCCTGCAAAAGTGTTTGGAATAATTATGTAGACAACCCTTTTTTTAAACCAGGTATGCACATATTCATGCAAGCACAACAAAGAGGAGAGAGCGGTATTAATTAAATTTAAATTAATGAAAGTTTAGTCCAATTTTTATTTGATTGAAATAGGAGACTAGCATGGGAGCATTGCACAATGAATCCAAAATATTCTGCATAAGGACTGGAAAATGTGGAAAACCATGGGCAGAAAACCTTCATATTTTGCCTCTGCTCTTGCAAGCACATTTGCATGATGTTTCACCATCTTTATTGTTCTTCTGAGCTCTTTCTTTATTTGCTGAGCATTCTTTTTAGACAGGGTGCAGCAGAAAAGGAGGGATTATTTCACACATCTTTCAAGCAATACTGTTCCCCAAACCTATCAATGCTCTTGCTGCAGTTCTGGTGCCAGTGTGGTGTTTTGTGTCCAGGTTCAGTTTGTGCCAGGCACCGTCCCAGCCTCTGCACTGTAGTTATGCCAACGTGCCCAGTTATTTCCCACCTTATGAGATGGCAGCAACACAAAGAGCTGCAGAAATCCATTCTATCCCTTCTACAGGGCTTTCATATCCCTAGGGAAAAATCCACCCCTTTTTGGGGAAGTAGAATTTGTGGTTAAGAAAAGAGTGATGGTTCATTTTGACACATTTTGATCAAAGCACTTATAAAGTTCTTTTTTTGCTTTGAAGCCTCTTGTTCTGAGTTAAAGGTGTTCATGCAGATAAGCCCCAGGCATGAAGGATTTGGCCCTAGTGAGGATCTCAGTGAACAATGGGTAAAGCCAGGAAAGATTCTGTTATTTTTCACTAAGTTTTGAATTAAGTCTCAGTGGAAACTTACATTCTAGGCATCCCTACCCTTGAGAATTTTGCTGCTCCTTCCTTTCTGTCAATGGAGCCAAATGCTCTCTGCCCAGAGAAAGCTGCCAGGGGGCCAAGGAAGTGGTTGTAGCCTGTATCCACTTGTGAGATCATGTTTTGGGGCTTGAGAGAGAGCCAAGCTCGAGAAAGATACTGCTGAACTCATACAGAGTGCCAGGTGCTGCTCGGAGCCCTGAGGATGAACAAACGGAGGCAGAGCCTGAGAGCAGCGGGTCTGTCCAGCCTGGGGCAGAGCTGCAGGGACTGTCCAGGGGCCTCATGGCTGGCCATGCAGGCACTGGGCTGGGGTGGCTCCTGGGGACCCATCAGTGCCCAGGGACAGACAGGTTACAGCAGGGAAAATTCTTCCAAGTGAGGATGGTCAATCAATGCACTTAAAGCTTGACAGAAGCTGTGGAAATTTTCAAAATTTAATAGGCCAAGGTCCTGAGCAACCTGATCACAACTTGGAATTTTCTCTAGCTTTGAAGATAGCTGTAATATTGAACCGAATGATTTTCAAAGGTTTCCTCTAAAATATTCATAAATTTGTAATTCTAACACGATACAGCATATTTAGAAAGATTTTTTCCTTTTACCCATCTGGTTCACCATCTAGTCCCAGAAATGGCTGTTTAAGCACAGGTGTAGGGGCAGTGAAAAAGAAATAATGTGGCATGGAAAAAATAAAAGAGATAAAAAGAGGAGAAAGTAGCAGCCAACAGAATCCTCCTGGATAGGTTTGGGTGCTGGACACATAGGAAGTGGGGGTGTCACCCCAGGCACTCCTGGCATTTGTCCTGGACTTTTGCTTTGTGCCAAGAGCACCACTGCAGCACTAAGAGTGTGTGGATCTCTCTCCTCATGGGCACCACATGGGAACAGGGGATCAGACCAAGATCATGCTCTGCAGCAGCACTAATTGCTTAAATCTGCCAGGGACTGGGAGCTCTGCATGGGAACTCAGGAATGGTGTCATAGACCTGTGCCGTGTACAAAGACCAGAGTGGATCAACATCAAAACTCCACATCCCAGCTTTGCTACAAAAAATAGCAAAATCTTAATCCTGGTTTCTGATAAATGTTTCCTTGTCATGGTTCTAGCCATTACACCAGTCCTTACATCTTAATTAAAACCCAGCAATGTGTAATCCTATAGCTGTGTATTTAAAAAACAGACAGAAACAGAAAAAATACTGCACTAATCACATTGGAGAAGGGAAGGAAGCACATATGGAATGCACATGTAGGTAAGTATGTGGGGAGACATATTGAGAATTCTGCAGAAATAATGAAATAACTGAAAAAACTGTTGTAAATACTAAAAGCTAGCAATTGCCAATATAATTTTTTTCAAGGCAATAAATCAAGGGTGTATGTTCAATTTTTAGGTCGTTCTTGGACTTTAATAAGCTCGGGTTCAAAGCAGGACATATGGAGTCTTCTTGTATGTAATAATAGGACTCACTAAAGAGCCTACACAGTGACTGAAAATCATAATTTTTGAGCTGTTCTATTCCAGATGTCTTTACTGGTAAAGTAAATGAGCACAAACCAGTACTGGGATGTTGTCTGCCTGTGCTTTTGTCTGCTACAAGAACAAATGTTTGCATCTGGACTAAGTCTGCGCCACTGCTGCACCTGAGGGAGGAAAGCAGGATTTCTCCGGGCCTTACTATAAAAAATACTTTTTCTTTAATTGAAGCCATTTATAGTAATTTAAAATGTATGATGAGCACTTTTTTCCTTCTTCCTTTTCCCCGTTTTTCTCATCGCTCTCATCTTCACCATTAAAGAAAGGCCAAAAAGAGAGTGGCTCAGAAGAGCAGATGAAGTGGCTGTTTCCTGAGGGGTTTTTTTCTATTTTGAAAAAACCCAAACCCTCAGAGTACTGGCAGTGTGAGGCCTGGGAGCATTACACTTTTGAGTGGAAGAGCTGCTTTGCTGCACTAGAACAAAACAGTTGTTTTGTTCTAATCACAGCTGTGATCTGTGACTTTGGGGGTCCGTGCTGTCCTAGATTTAGTTCTACCAGGTGTGATGCTTCCAGGAATTCAGCCAGGAATTTGTAACTGGCAGAATAATGGCTGGAAAATGCAACTAAAGGGTTCTTTCTATTCATGTGCTGTCAAAGGTAGATAATTCCTTATTCCTCCCCCAAAGCAGACGGGAAGAGGATGAGTAGGTGGGACCAGGAACGACAAAGCTGGAGCGTGATGAGCGTGTGTTCTCTGTTCAACTTTGCTTGCAGTCTGTCCCCCACACGACTGACACAGCGCATTTTCACACTCTAAGTCTAGTCTAGCTGAAGTCTCTGCTGCTCCAGAGGGCACAGGGGAGCTTGGGTGGCTGAAGGAGGAGGGAATGTCACCACCAAGTTGCAGGATGCAAGCAGGAATTTGCTTTTGGCTGTAGTAGTTTTGTTTCCGGTAATTCATGCTCGGGGCTGCTGCTTGGGCCCATCCCTCTGTGTGTCTTTCCTGCTCCACTCTCTTGTTTATTGGATACTAAACACCAAAGATTTGTGTGTGTGTTGGGAACAGCCTGGATGCTCTTGTAACATGATTGCAAATGGGATGATGTGCCCTTTTCCCCTTTCCCATTTCCATGTTAGTAACTAAGCCAACACTTTTTTGTTTGGTTGGTTTTTTGGTTTTTTAAACATAAAGCTAGAATAGAAAGGCTGGCTTCCTTTCACATTTCTAAAAAAACCCAGACTTGTACATAACAATACTATACAAAAAACTGAATTTTTATTATTTTAGTTTCCTAGGTAGAAAAAGAGGAGGAAACTGAAGGTTTGGGCTTTGGTAATCCTTTTTATTTTTGGAAATTCATGATCTGCAGTCCTTTCCAGGTTATAGAGTTTTGGGGTTTTTTTCTCCTTTATCCTAATTATAATTGCATTTCTGTTTTGCCTGGTAATTCCTGAGTCTGGGCTGAACCTGAACATAAATTTACTTAAATGTGTTAGGGGTGTGAGCAATTTCAGCTGCTTAATTTCAGTTGTATTCTTCCAGAAAGGTCATCCCGCTCCTACTGAATGTCAGAGATGTATTTGTTTTATCAAGAGCGCTTATAAACGCAGGTCCTCCCTTCCAGATGAGGTTGCTCAGGAAATTAATTAATTAGTGATGTCTAAATCTTGCTGTGTTCAGTGAAAACACTACAAGATTCTGTGTCTGGCCTTAGAAATTATTTAAGTTATTTAAGATTTAGGGAACTACTTATGGTAGATATGGTAGATACTCTTGCCTGGAGTGGGGAAGATTCTTTCATGGAAATCACCAAAAAGGTAAAAATGCCTGAACAACATGAATAGAAGTTACTGATGGCACTGAGCCAGGATGAATTCCTGCTTTGCTCAGGTTTGCTCCTCCTGCTGAGCTCCCATCCCTGTGGAAGTGCTGTCAGTACAGAACTCACCAGCTCTATGCCTAAGGGACATTTGCAGGCATAAAATTCTTCTCTGGAAGCTAACAGAGCTCCTCAGGACAGCTACTTCCCTTTGTCCCCTGCTGCTGCAGATGAGTAATGACAGGCTCTTGTTTATTCTTCTGAGCATGCACTTCTCGAGAGCTGCGTTTTTCCCATGCCTTGACAGCGTTTGTGGGTCTTTCCTAACTGCCTTCAAGAGAGGCTGGACACATACACAATATTGCAAGCTGAACTTGAATTCTGCAAGATATTACATAATAAACACCCCCCAACATGCCATCCCCCCAAAAAAATTAGCAAGATAAAATCTGATCCCCAGAATGCCGCAGTTGCCTCAGAGATAGAACAATTTTGTGGGGAAAGGGGTTGGCTTCCAGCTGGTGAACCTGGGGAAAGCTTTGCCTGTTTCACAGCCTCTCTTGGTTGTTGGTGAAACAGAAGTGGTGACACTGATTTCTGTGCATTGCTTTGAGAGCTGTGGATAAACTCTGGGGTGTAAGAGTGAGATAATCCTGTTCTCCCAGGCTGTACAGTAGAATCTCTGCAGTTCCCAAGGGAGCTAAATAGGTTCACTCCTGGCAGCATTTCAAAAGTAAACAGCCATTTCTGCTTTCCTCTGTGTATCTTTGTCTGCTAGAAATGGTATTTACGTACTGGAGGAGTGCCATTGTTTCCAAAAGATGTTATGACTAGCACTGAGTATTCTGAGGGTGAGGTGTGCTACAAAAACAACTCAGTGAAGTTTCAAGGGCTGGACACACCACACAACTGTAAATGAACATGATTGCCCTTAATAGAAAAATGAAATGCAGTCATTGCTTTTGTCCTGTTCTGCAGAATAAAAATATGGATGAAAAGGTAATTTGGGTATTTAATATCCCTGCACAGTTTTTCGAATTTCCACTTAAAACTTCAAGAATTACAAAAGTTGGATTTTCAAGGAAAAAAGTCAGTAATTTTAAATTAATGTCATTAGATAAAATGATACAATTGTGGAAAGCAACACAGCCAGAAACTTCAGTGTACCTTTTTTTTTAATATATATAAAATCAAGACTTCAGATTACTGAGAAGCTTTTATTACTAGACACCTACAGACATGACCTGCCTATCAGTACTGTAGTTTAAATCTAATTGATTTTGCATTGTCCTCAGTGATTTTGGGGGGTGTGAAGTGGTATGTAACAGTGTGTGAAAGTAACTTACACAAGCATTTGGATAGTTGAGCAGATATTCTTGGACCAACCTCTAAATCAGTTAAGTCCAGATCATTCATGAATCACAAATCATTCCCATATGAGGATTTCTCCACCAGAACGATAAATAATCTCCATAATCAAACCCAGGACTGCCACCTGCCTGCAGTGGTGGTGTCAGAGGAGAGGGACAAAGGAGGACAGAAATGAAATTTTATTCACATGAATTGTTCTTTCAGATGAAGCACTTTGGGACAGCAAAGACTCCCTGCAATATTTCAGCTGCTGCTGCATCGTAGCGGGATTTTTGGTGTCAATCTGGAGTCAAGTCTCCCATGGGACTTCATTTCACCCTGGGTGGGGGTGACTTTCCCTCTCTTCCAAGAGGGAAAATTCCAGAGTGTAGGGGCTTTACCTGTGGGAAGGTAGAGTGTGAAAATGCCAAGGCATAGATGGTCAAACAGTGACAGAGACATTTTGTATTTATGGGCAGTGACAAGAGTGAAGTCTCTGGCTGCTTCAAGAGAACTACAGGAAAAAACCCAAGCTTGGATACTTTTGGCAGTGCATCTCAACCACAAACTTCTTCCTTTACATCGACTGAGCTGCCATTTTCTATGAAACTGTAACAGAAATGAATTTATTTTATTATACTTTTGAGGTGTACTTACTATTTTTAGGAGGGAAGGCCTGCACAAAAAGCTGTTTAGTTAGGTAACGTGTTACATTTTTATTTTAGTCTGGCAGATTTCCGAAATTCCAGGCATTTTTGGCTTCCTGTAGAAAGCAAACTTCTGCCTTTTAGGCAAATGCTGTGAGTGTTTGAACTTTTCAAACTTTCTTCTGCTTATGACCACTTTTGACAGATGTCTGGCTGAGTTCATAATTTTGGATATCCTTGAATGCCTGGTTCAGTACAAGCAGATCATCAGGCAACAGAACGTTCCTTTACAGGTTTGCCCAAAATCACCTATGCACTAATGTTTTACATGACTCAAGGCAGCCTGCCTGTTTCTACCAAAATCCTCTGAATAACCAGGATTTTCAATTCAGGGGGAAGGAAAGAATTGTGTAAATGTGTGAGGAATTAACAGAAGAAACATTATTTGAATAAAAGATTCATTTAAAAGGGTGCAAATACAGGTCAGACTCCTTTAAACCTGCTTTCAAAGAATTACTGGCTTTGTGTTCCTATTGCAGTAATACATAAAATTTGAGTGATGTCACATAGGATTTCCTCTCCTTAATTACCTAAAAGGCAGGTTTTTATTAATGTTGACTTTGAGCAAGGTGTCTCTGTACAGAAGAGGCACAATACAGCAATGGACAGCAGAACCAGCTTTGTGTAGTTTCAAGGAAAATGATTTGTATTTGAGAAACTGGAACAATGACTCAATTCCAATACCATTAATGTGATTCTGGTAACAGAAAATGTGAATAAATAGTGGGAATAATGTCATTCTAATGGGTTATGTCTAAACCAGCTGATTATTTAAAAGCACATTTCAAGTGCTAGCAATATATCAAGTGATCATATTCCGTGTTAAGGTAACTAATCATGGAGGATTGAGCTGCTATGCATGAGTTTGCCAAAAAAATGAAAAATTTCTGGAGTTTTTCAATGTTGTGGTGTTTTGTACAACATGAAATGTTCCTGGGGCTTTTAAGTGAAAATCAAGTTGATAAACATTTTAAGACTGTTTTCCAGAAGTGAGATCTGCAGACAATGGAATCGGCAGTAGGGGAAGCAGATGAAGCACAAAAACTGGCATATAAATTACTCACTGTTTACGAACAGAGGAATTCTTGAAAAATAGGAGTTGACAACTTAGGTACGTTCTGGATGGCTGAAGTTCCAGCTCAGAATGTTAGACAACCCTGTTATAAAAGTGCTGCTTAAAAAAAAGTCATACCCTATTCAGGCCAGTTGAGGAAAGACACACTTATCAAGAATGCTGGCAGTTGTGCAAAAATAGGGGAAAAAAGGAGCTGTTGAAAGATTGTACTGAAGCTCCTCTTGCTGCAGCAGAGGTGACAGATGCTGGAGGCCTCCCACTTCAGACACTGTAGCTGTGCCATGTTCTTTCTTTACCAGCATTTCTTGAAAATTAGGAAAGAGGAGTTTGGAACTCATTTTCTTCCAATAAGCAGTGTTTGTTTTGAAATTGGTGTTTTTCACACAGTGAGACAGGCACAGTAGAAAGAGTTTGGCAACTGACATTGCCTTTCTAAATAAAATAAATCATAGTGCTGCATATGTGGAAATAAAGGCTTTGAGAACTGTTATGAAGGCAGTGCATGTAACTGGTAAAACATGTGTACTCTCTTTGCTCTGTGGTACTTGGGAGAACACATTTGCAACATCAATGAAATGAAAACTGGTGCAGTAAAATGCCCTTGACAGGAATCCTTGGCTTGGGTAGCACAGTGCTGGAAGTTCATGTCCTGACACAGGGCCTGGTGCCCACACTGTCCTTTCCCTGGCAAGCACAGGGTGGGACAGCCTGGCTGGTGCCACTCCTGGCTGCCCCTAAGGAGATGTGCAGGATCCTGCACCAAGGGGTACCTCAGAGAATGCACACAAGCAAGTGTGATGTGCATTTCATTACTGGTCCCAGTAGCAGTACTGAGATGTTTCTGAGCACCTGCACACAATGAACACCATGGATATTAGTTTGATTTTTGGGGTTCCTGCAGGGAATGTGCATTGCCAGTGAGTTTTTTGTGCCCCTTCTTGCCCCTTTCATGCTACAGTTCCTCAGTTTAGATTGGTGATAACATGTCAGTGTTCTTTTAAAAGTGTTTCTGACCCTTCTGCTCAAAGGCACACAGGGGGCTGGAGCCAAGCAGCCACAGCAATACTGGGTTGTTTCAAGACAGCCAATGTGTGCCTGAGTGCACAGGCAGCCATGACCAACTGACACCTTTGCCATGCCTTGGTTCTGCTCTGAATCACCACCAGAACCAAACACTGTTTGCTCTGTGCATGCCCCTCTGTGTACTTTATGGTAATATTTTAGGGACTTTCTGGTAGGTAGTAGCTGATCAGTTCTTTGAAAGTAATCAGAGGTGCAGTGACAGTTCCACCAAACACATTGATCCTTCACGTGTTCTCAAAGATGACCAGAAGCATTTATAAGTAAAAATGTTCCTTAGAGAGGAATGGTTTAGGGCTGGCTCTGTAGGGATCTTAACACAAACACAGCCTTGGGTCTTGCCCTTGTGTGAGTGTCTGCAACAAGAGCCTGAGTAATTTACCCAAGATCCCACAGCAAGATAGCAGAATCAGAACTATGATTCGGGGGTTATTGAACTCTGGTGCAGGATTTCCTCTCCTCCAGTTTTCATTTTTCTTCTGTTCTGCAAATACACAGTATCCAAGCTCTTTGGAACTTTGCTTAAAGGAAGAATGTTAATCAAAGACAACCCTTGGGACCTGGTACAGGTGTTTTGAATGTATTCATTCATGAGCAGATTTGTATAAAGAAAATTTTTGCATTTAAGAATTCAAGTGCTTAGGTTTAATCTGGTTCTCAGTTGTAGTGTCTTAAAACCACTGAAAATGTGACCTTTAGCTGACCCATGACTATCCAAATTGACACCAGAAGGAGCTGGAAACTGGCTTCATTGTGAAATTAATGGATTCCTCTTCTGTGATAGATATGGGGAAACAAACTACAGATTTAAAAACCATCTCTTTGGGAACTGCATCTTAATGATATCAGAATTGAATAAATATATGCATAGTTCCAGGAATCTTCTAATGGAGCCTCTGGGCTTTGATTTTTACATCTGCTTTTCTGTGGTTTTGTAGCTCACCTCATGCACTAGCCATTCAATATATATTTTATATTGCTACAATAGTTTGCACATTTATTTTTTAATGACAAAAGGCTCCCACCCTCTTCACATCTGCGTTGGAAGTATTTGCATAACTGAGGGCCTGCAGTGGTAAGTGAAGGCAGCTTTCTCTAGAGCAATACAGATTGCCAGGCCTGGAGCACCAAAGGGAAGCACTGAGACACTAAAACATGTCCAAATTCAGTCAGTTCTTTGTGGTGGGGTGAGAGCAGTAATTGTAAAAACAAGACAGCTAAATCAAAATGAACTATAAAAATTACAGTTATTATAATTTGTTGCAGTAGAGAAAGATTTACTGGAAAGTTGTGGCAAAAGTACCATTAATAAAACACATAAATAGTCGGTAACCTAAGGGAGAGCTGTTTCACACTCTGAGAAGCAGCTTCAGCAGAAATGATTGCTTAAGAAATGTGACTTATAGTCTAATGGAATATCCATTGTAACAGGTTAAAAAAAAAACCTTCTCAAAAATTATTTCATTGTTTAACATGTTGGCCCTTTAGCATCTACATTATCTTGTCCATATAGGATTTTTTAAATATATATTTATGGGGAAAATGGAGTCTGAATGTCAAAGGCTTCTAATCTTTATTGTTAAAGGGCTCGAACTTCAGTCAGTTCCATTTATGTTGCTGGAGACATCTGCAGGAAGTGTGAGCCAAGGTATCCACTTACCAATGACCACTGATAACACATGGAAAAGATATTTAGATCCCTAAAGTAACACAGAGGTGCACAAGGAGTTTTTAGACCTGCACATCTCCCTAGTTTTTGAAAGTGGTGAGTTCAGGAAATGACCAGCACCTGGTCTGTTATAAAGTGGATCCTACTGAAACAAAAGGAGGGAACTAATCCAGAAGACTTAGATAAGGGGAAGGGTGTTTGATGTGAACACTGGGGCCACTCCTGGCTAGTGGAAAGAGCCCAAGGCTTCAGAGAGGTGTTCCCATGGCAAAACAGGAGCCAAGGCTTGAACCTCATCCCAAACCTCTCTGGAAGCTCAGTTGTGCTACCCACAATCTGCAGAGATAGCTTTGAAGTGCACATCAAGGCACATCTGTCCTCTAAAGCACTGCTGAAAACCTTGGAAGTCAAACTACTCCTTAAAATGTACTTTTAAGCAAAGTTTGGAAGATACTACTGCAAGGTAAACAGAGGGTGCAATATGCTTTGTTTAACTTGCTTAGCATTTTAAATCTCTCAGTCCTGACATTTCTTTGTAGCATAAAGCTCTCCAGATCAGGTTATATATTATGCATTGTAAAACTCTAGTAGTGAAAACAAACACTGTTTCCAGAGTCATCTGTTTGCAATTTTCCTTGATTACTCTTCCAATAGATTTCAAGCTGTGGATTGAAAGATTTAATGCTCACATGGATAGAATTTGTTCCTGTTCTAATGATAACTTTTAGTTACATTACTCAGTCTTAAGTCAGCCTGCATTTTACTTTTGTCAAATACAAACAATTTTGTTGTCTTAAATCAAATTTTCATGATTGTCCTCAGCAATCTGTCACAGCAGAGTTATTTTTGCCTGGCTGCTCTGACAGCCAGCTCCTAAAAACAGCATCTGAGTATGTGTGAAGGATGTTGGATGGTGCCAGTGGGGGATCAGTGCAGGGATGACATAAAGGAAAAGGATCTGTAGATGAACTTGGCGTCCAGGCATTACAAGAATTTTGGATGTAGGGAGAATCAGAATCAACAGAATGTTTGTCCCCAAAAGCTGGCACAGCAGCAAGGAGCCATTTATTGTAAAGGACAGGGAATGGGATGAGCTGTGCTCTGGGGTGGGAATGGAGGACATGGTCCCTTCCAGCTTTGGTGTCCTCTCAGACTGTCACTGCCAGACCCCCGGTGGCTGTCACAAGGCACAGCCAAGGAGGGGAGGTGCAGCTGATGGAGACCTTGTTCCATGGCACTTCCCCTCTCCTGCTGATGAGTTTGCCTGAAGGGCTTTGCTCTGAGCCCTGAGCTCCTTGGAATTCCTTCTGGGAACACAGGGAACCAAACAGGGCTCTCCTGCCCCTCACAGCCCTTTGCCTGGGGGCTGCATTCACATCTCTTTGAGGATAAAACTTAAATTCTTCCAAAGCTCCTTTCTACATAGCTTTCTTTGCTTTTGATCATTTATTGTTTTTATTGCTATTAACAACACAAAACTGAACTTTTAGTACTGGGAATTAGAATGAATGCTATGGAACTCTGACAGAATTATAGCAGATTTGTACATATATGGTTTTACATTGAATGGAGTAAGAACTGGAACTAATTTGTTGTTACAAAAGTACAAATGTCCTCAAAATAATATCCCAGAACAAGACTGATTCTGAGGACACCTAACTATGCTAACATTACATGTTGAAAGATGAAAGAGCCTTTAATTCTAACTTTTGCAAATAATCCTTTTATGATTTATCAGATTTTAAGTGTTGTTTCTTAATTAAAAACATAGATTAGTTGTATGTGAGTTTATTTCTATGTATAACTTTTAAAGAGTTGTACTTCCAATTAGCTTAACACCTTGTAGTACAAATTAAAAATTAGGTAGTGAGTCAATGAGGAATGTTACTGGTGACATTTTCTATAAACATGAAATTAGGTAAAAACTGTCTCATGGTTGTTAACTGTTCCCAGATGGAACAACGATAGTTCAAAGCTAGAATCCAGCACACACAGCTTTCAGGTAAATTCTGTGGTTTATAGGTTTATTTGGAAATATCTACAGTTAACTTTTCCCTCTTGTGAGCTTGATACAACATTATTTCTCATTTTCATTCTTTTGCTGTATTCACAATGGACTGATTTTTACATTAACTGGTACATTGGCACCAGAGTCCCAAAACCAAACCCCTTCAATGTGGAATTCATATAGGGGGAAAAAAGGGATTTCTCTTTCCTAAGGAGAAAAAACAACAATAACATCTTTGCCCTCCACTGAAGGGCTAAATCTGCCTCCATGTCAAAGAAAGAATCCAGCTAGAATTTTTTTTTTGTGATTGTTTAAAATTAAATTAAAGCATTTGGGACTGGGGAAGGTGTGAATCCATCTTCAAATGCAACATTTAAATTGAATTCCCATGGGGAAGACAGGAGAATTCCAAACACAGGCTGAGCAGGTCATGTGAAGGCTGAGCTGAGGAGAATCTGGAGGCTTGTTCAGCACTGGGATGTGCTTGGGGCTGGAGACATTGTCCACTGAAAGAACTCTCAGGACACTCGTTTGTGCCAGGGTTAGGGGACAGATGAGGGTTACATTTATAGCAAAGGGGACACAAAACTGAAACTTCACTTTTTATGCATAATTACTAGCACAGAATTTGTTTTCCTGTTTTCCTACTCAACTCCCAGACTGTCAGGAGAATTATCAACCTCTTAAAGGCAGCAAGCTCTGGGACCTGTGTGGAGGGATTCAGCAGGGGAAGAAATTTCCAGGTTTTGCTCATAAAGGAACATTAGGAACACTAAGCATTCTTCATAACAAAGCCTGATTCTTTTTTAAAATCCCCAAAACTATACAATGTCTTTTAAAAAAGAATACGGAAAAATAGTATGTGTAGTGGTTTTATACAATAAATAATCTATTTTCTATAAATGTACAAAATCAGTTACACAGCAAGTAAGAAACTGATACAAATGCAATAACTGAAAGATATATTTAATTTTATAACTGTAATAATTTATTTATGAAATATATCCACATATATATAAAATATATCATATGTTTTGGCAAAGACCTCCCTTTCTTGTTTTGAACAAAAGCTATTACCACTGGTTTAAGCCCTATAGAGATATTTTTACTGTTGATTTCTTTTCACTTTTCTTTTGGTCTCCATCTTTCTTCTTCTAAAATATAATTTAACAACAGGGGGTTAGTTTAACCTATGTGCCCTGGGAAAAGTCTGCATGAAAGGTCAGTAAACCCCCCCCCCAAAAAAAAAATTGTAATGTCACAAATAAGGGTTTTCCTCTCTTTTTAAATAATATAGGACAGGATTTGCAAAAGTTACTCTTTTTCCTTTTCTTACTCTTGCGTCCTTGTAGCAAAAAGAAGTCCATAATTTCTGAAGAAATCGTTTACACTGAAAAATGTCCAGGGTTGGATTTAATCCTTATTGCCAAGTTTCTGGGTCATTTGGTGCTGGTGTTTCAATGGAGAGATAAAGGTGGGATTTGTAGCACTGGCAAAGCCCAAAGATGTGCTGTGGGTGTGACCTGTAGGGGCCTGGGACAGCAAATGGCCAGCACAGAAATTACTCTGATGGCATCAAGTTCCACAGTCCTAGCCTTGCATCTGTAGGAAAATTCTTTGGGATGAATCACTGAAGTTCTGTTCACCAACTACAGTGCATCCCCAAATAATCACTGCAAGTGTGTTTGAATGGAACTTCCAAGTGCAGGAATAACTTGTGCCTAAATTAGGTAATCTATTGAATACTCAATGTATACTCTTAACTTGCTATAGTTTATAATAATATTTATATTAGCCATTCATATTTATTCTGCATAGATACTGTCATTTAAACATCTGCCACGAAGTTACAATATGATGATTCAGGCTTGCGTACATTAACAAGAGAAATATTTTGTATCTGTTTATTCTTAATGAGAACTGATGTAGAGGCAATCTCCCTCTAACTCTCCACATTCTCCACTTGCAGCTGCCTGCACAGAGCTGTGGATGGATTCTTCAGACACAGAGCAAGCAGTGAGTGGAACAGTTTCTATTGTACTTGTTTAAATCACAGAAAAACGTTTCCTGAAGCTTTGCATTGCTGAAGTTTGGGTCTGCCTTTGAAGTTTTCCTCAATAGTGATACATTCCCTGCCAGGTTACATGATAAAGATTATCCTTTTCTGAGGCTCTCTCGAGGGGAGAAAAGCTTCTTCATCCAGGTTCCCATGCCCTCAGAGGGGCACTGCTGAAATGCAAGTGTTGCCTGCTGCGGAATTCTCCACTGGCATCACACTGAAGCATCAAGTTTGTCCATCTCAAGGGAGAGTTGTAGTTTAAGTTCTTGTTTCTGAGCTCCAGCAAATAAATGTTAAAGCTTTAAAGAAAACAAACCAACAAAGAAATACAGCCAAACTGTTGAATGTTCAGCACTAAGTCCCTGTTACCTGAGAAAATTTTGGCTGCTCTGTGTACACATAACCAAGAGAAAAAGCTCTACACAGTTCTCTAATTAGCTCTACTCAAATAATCACAGCAACAAATTCAGCTTGGGGACTTCTAATCCAAGGGCTTCCCTTCATAGCAAAAAATTTGGGGTATTGGTGTGACTTTTTTAGAAGTGGCAATATTTGAAGCTGACTACTGGGTCGCAGTAACCTCCTGACACCTGACATCAAAAGCTGATTTACTTTTCCCTCCAGATACTTCTTCCACAAAGTTTTTCCTGTTTCTTTACTTTAACACTTCAGCTTTTACTGGAGCACTGCATTGGGATATGTAGCTTAATTTGCTGCAGTGCTAAATGAGGAAAAACATGATAGACAGGAACAGCCCTTGTCCTAAAAAAAAAAGCCAAAACATGTATTGGCTTATAGCCAAATAATCCTTTTGAAGGAGTTACATCAGCACAGGAAAGGTTGTAGCAGTTCTGAGTACAGTAAAGTTTGTTTTAAAAACTAAATTAGGGGAAAAAAAACCAAAACAAACAAACTCATGGGCCAAATTCTGTCCTTTACTTTTGGAAGGAGTGATAATATTCAGTTGAAAAAATGAAGGGTTCTGCAAATACAAAGAACATTTATGGAAAGTGAATATTTCTTTTTAACATTAAGCATCTGTCACATACCTGATTGTTCAGAATCCTCCAGAATCTCTGTGCTACTGAACAAAATTGTGTTCCTCTTCCCTGCACTGGTCTTTCTCCTCTGTCTTTTTCATTGATCCATGATTTCTGTAGAATAGAGATTGCCTAAACTTGTCACTGTGTTCTCATCAATATCCCCATAGATGAAATGACAATGTCATGCTCTTTGTTAGACTGCATAAAACATTCCAGAGCAGTGCAATGTTCAGCATATCCCTAACTAGACAGATCTGCTGTTTCAAAATCACCACATCATAAAAAGAAACAGAAAAAAAAGAAAATTCCAAGCAGTAGTGGCTGGCTCTGGCCTCTTTCCTTCACTTATTAAACTCTGATGTGACACAGGAGTTTTCCTGCTTTTTTTCTGCCTGTTCACTCCCCCATCCCACTGAAGGGGAAGTGAACAAGCATCAGTGGAAGTGCTTGGCTGCTGGCCAGGGTTAACCCACCACAACTGCAGAGGGGAGTTTTATTTCAAATCATTACCTTTAATCAGTTCCTCTTGATAAATACATCCTGATTAATTTATCTCTATGAAATAGCCTCATCACGTGGCCAGGTTGCAGTGACGGGGAAAGACACTCACCTCCTTCTGTCCTGCATTCTTCTGCAAAACTGCAAACACTGCTTGTCGTGAGCATCCCAGCAGGAACACCGGAGCGAGGACTGGGGAGCACTCTGACTCTGCTCTGTGGACCTTTTGCCTCTGAAGCTGCCTCTGTAGTTAGACAGTCCATATGGCACAGTCCTCCTGTCGTGAGAATCACACAGGAACCAATTAAAATTATGTTCCATCTCTTTTCTATTTTAGTGATCTGTTGATGGAAGGCAATAAATAGTGGCAGAAAAATCAAACCCTGTCCTCATCTAAGTTCTCCCTGTATCAGATCATAACTTCTGCTCCATCAACTCAGGCTTTCACCAAGTTGTAAATTAGCAGTTAGCTCAACTGGAAGGATTAGTTGCCAGCTACTCTAGTAAAAAAAAAAAAAATTGGAATACCTAAGAGGTGATGCAAATATAACCCCCGGTTATTGTTTATTTTACACCTTATTCCTGTGTTGTGTTGATTTCCCCAGCACAAAATCTGTCACATTCAGTGCCTTGGCTGGTCTGAAGTGACAGAGGAGCTGTGCTGATTTCACCAGATCAGGAACATTGTGTAGTTTTCATGTAGTTCATGGTTCTGAGCCTGTTTTGCCATTAATTTTATCATTGAAATTGAGAAATTGAGAAAACTGTCAGCACTATTCATTTACTGCATCATGTTTGGAACATGACCCGTGGAGTTACACACGCAAGAAACTCCCAGATAATCCTTCTTGCATGGTTCTACTTTTCTGTGAGAGGTCCTATTCTGTGCTGCAGCACACCAAGAAACAGTAGGAGGTACCTCTCTTTATTTCCCTGCATGATTTGCTCTTTAATGGGTTATAGTCAATATTCTTATCAGAAAAGGACATGGTTCATCACTGCCTCCTAAAATTCCCAAAAAAGAGTTGGATAGTTTGGACTGATGTCATAAATTACTCTCTTCCAAGCTGTTAAAGAATCTCAATCAACAGCAGCTGTACTCCCCATGAAACTTCTGGAGTCTCACAAAAGTTCCTGAGGACTTGAGGGATGGGCCAAGCAAGCCACAAATCCAAAAAGCTAAAAATCTGAAGAGAATCTCATGTTCAAAAGCAAGAAAGAGGAGGGGAGGAGTGGAAAAAAAAAGCAAAGAAAAAAAAAAGACAGGGAAGAGGAAGTCAGAGTCAATCTAGAAAGGTTACAGAAAGGTTACAGAACAAAGCCTGAATAATGAGTCTGGAACCACTACCTTCACATAGCTCTGCTTCTTTCATTTGCTTTCATAAAAACATCATTAGGCTGCTAATGGGAAAGCTGCAAATTTTCCATTTTCCCACACACATGGTGGGCTGAAAGGTTCAGAAACATTATTTTCCTAATCTGTGCAATAATTTTGATGCAACATCAGTACATCTGATGCAAATAATTTATTCAAGCCTCTGCACTCGTAGTACATTTGTAACTGTGCATCTTGTCTTTCACAGCCTGAACCTGTCAGAGTTAGGCTGACCATAAAATCATCCTGAGAGAAAACCACAAGCAGTTCTTCTGTGTTCAGAGCCCAGGGGATGGTTTTTCTCCAGCAGATCCTGGTCTGCCTCCATGCAGAAAATGTTCCTTATTTTCACCACTTTACTCCTATGCCAGGAGAGACCAAGAACACCCATGTTTGTCTTAAAAGACTTTAGGACTTGATTTTGGCCTCCCTTCTCAAACCATCATTTAAAAAGCTTTTTGTTGTCTTTAGGATTAGGAGCAAGTCCCATTTTATAATTTAAGAGTATTAATAATTCTATACTGACATCTGCTTTACAATAATGAATGTGAAATGGCTAATGCAGGGAACTTCTGACAAATGATTGCTCCATGGTCGTATTTTTTTTATACATTCATGTTTTTTATGAAGTAAGAACTGGTATTTAGAAGCAGGAGTGGGAGAAAGTTCCTTTAATTTTAACAGTGGCAAACCCTCTATGAAAACTGTCTGGTAAAATTCTGTAATTCAACTTCCTGCTCCAACTGAGACTGAAATGGAAAGATGAATTTTGTGTGTTTTAGACAATGTGAGAGCCCTGTTTAATGACAGATAGTTTGCCAGGGCATAAAGAAGCTTCTTGAAGCTTTTGCAGATGTCATCCTACATTATGCTAATGAGGCATAAAACACTATAATATGCTAGTCTCATTATTTAAAGTGGTTCCTTGTTCAAAAGTTCACTCTTTCAAAATATGATACTGGGCTTTTTTACTCTAAAGTTAAGTTTTACCAAAAGCTCTGTGGGACTGAGTCACAGTTTGCCCTGAATCAGAGGCTCTGCCTGAATAGCCAGAGAGAAAGAAGGGCATGAGCTTTATTCTTAATTGCTGCAGTTGGAAAATTAATGGACCAACCAGAATTGTCATCAACTTTTGATTTTACCTCAGTCCATCACTATGTGAACTCCAGTGATTGAGGAAAAGGCCCATTACCAATCTGCTGCCTTTCCTAAGAGACAGTAAATTCCAGCAAACAGGGAGGAGGGGAGGATATAATTATAATTACAAGTGATAAGAGCCATGAATCACAGCCTTAAGCAAAGGAGGAAAGTGATATTTTAGATACTTCTTCTGATCTTTCTAATTAAGTACATTATGCTTCATAGCTTAGAAAATGTATTCAAGGCCACTTCATTCTCAGTGGATCAGCAGCATGTGCCAATGCAATGACATTTTCAAGTGTTTCAGTTTCAAAAGACCAGAATTAAGTGAAGTTTTTGTGTAAGGTAATGTGCAGATTTGCCAGTCAGAGATAGAAATACAATAATCCAAATATGCCTGGTTTTGGCTTCTAATCCAAAACTTCAAACTCAAACAAGGTACACTTCAAAAGCAACCCAAAGTCTTTCCAACAATAATCACAAAGAGTTTGATGAATTGTATATGCACAGGGCACTTTGTGTCCCCTCAGTGAAGATAAGGATCGGCTGGAGTGGGGCAGAGAACTGGGGGGATCCTCAACTACCAGTTCCTTACACTGTCTTTTATGACCCAGTCCCTGGACCAAGCCATTTACTAATTTTTTGGAAATTTCTCTGCAGCATCCACAGGTTTTTAGTTAATTCCTTTTTTTTTTAAGGTTTACATTTCACAAGAAAATTTGAATTCCTGACTTTTAACTCAGTATGCAGCATTTCTTCCTTTAGGAGAATTAAATTCTCCTGAAGTAAACTAATATGAGTTTAAAATATATTTACAGCTAAGGTGTACTGTGAGTCCTTTATGCCTTTCTTCTCTACAAAGTGGAGAATAAGCAAACCTAGACATTTCTGAATCAGCCTTTCCAAGGTACTTCTTTGAACTGATATCTGATTGGCAATATCCAAATCTGTGATTTCTGAGGCATTGCACTCTTTTGGGAGGTTCACTTTGATTACTCCAGCCAGCCAGTGGATGCATAAAGGTCTGCATGCTCAGTTCTTTAGCATTTTCTAACAAAGAGAAGGTCTGAGCTTAAGGAAATAGTTGCTTCTTCAGTATAAGCTATTTGTTATTTACTCTGTATGCAAAAAAAACCCCAAAAAAACCAAACAAAACAACAAAACCATCACAGGTCTCCAGTACTTGCAATTATTCCATGTGTTGTAATTATGGTTAGTCAATGCAACAGACAATGAACCGAAGATAATCTCATGTATAACAGAGCAGCACAGAACTAACCCAAGCACAGTGTGTTCTTGTCAGATTGGATATCAGAGGCTGAAATAAACTAGATTATTTGTGTACTTCGTGTCCACAAAACACAATCAGAAAAACTCTCCCCCTAAGAGCCAGCTAGTTCTTGGAGGAAGGTTTTGCCATTCAATCAACAGAAATAAGCATTTGTTTGTTGAAAAAAAAGAAAGGAAGTGCCAAGAAAATGGTACCAAGTGATTTTTCCACTGAACAGCCATTCTGAAAGAGTGAAAATCTTCCACAGAAGAAAAGTGCCTGTTGAAGGATTAATACCTTCAGGTTGAATTGGGAATTAAGATTTGCCTGAGTCCTGCTGTCCCCCACTCACAATGAAGGCTCAGAATTCAGGCAGACAAATCCAATTGGTTTATTTTACTTTTATAACATGTGGCTGAGTTTCTCATGCTATGTTATAATTGATCTATGAGCTGCTATTATCTTCTACTTTCCCAGCCACTTCAACACAGCAGATACCTCCAGGGCACTGGAGAGTTTCAGCCAAAACAAAGGGATGAGGGGGTTGCAGCAACCATCTTAGATGCTGTGATTTCAGGATTCAGCCAATATATTTTCTGGCACACATCCAGGCCAGCAAGGCTCCCAACAGTCTCCAGTGTTTTCAGACAATCCCAAAATGTGTGGGTTCCCTGTAAGGACCACTGAGAGTAAAGGAAGCAAAATTCACCATGCTCCAAGTGAGACAAAATGTCCCTAGAATGAAGGATGATGCCTGGGGGAAATAACAGATATTTCTGTGTATATTTTAATATAAAGGCACTGCAGTAGCACTGTGTAGCTTTACAGATGAAGAGATCATTGGCTGCTCTGGAAGTTGGCTCCAGCTCTTCCTGTAACAGGCGTGGGTTTTTAGGAGCTCACAATAGAGGCACCTCCCATATTAACCCATTCTTACCATTATTCAAGGAGTAAAACATCTCCAAAGGATGCCTGACTTGTTCCTTTGGTCACCCTGTCCACATTCTCAGAAGCTGCACTTTTTCTGAGTAGTTTTTTGAAGTTAAAGCCATTTTCAGATGAAACAACTTTTATCCTTTATAGCCACACCTTTCCTTCCCACACCCTCAGTTGAGTAGTGCTCAGTGTTCCTAGATACTGACAGGCTCCTATTATCCAAAAGCAGGCACCTCCATGACCTTGCTATCTTATCCTTTAATTAATACTTGCTAATTTGCAAGGATGCCAATTAGTTTTAGCTCATTAATTACAGCTAACTTAGATAATCTAATAAGCCAAGGATTGCACACATCTGCTTCACGCTCAGGTTCACTGACCACGTGAGTTCTTTGATTTTCCTCCCCCTGGGGCTTCTTGGTACCCAGGTCAGGCTCGGTGAGAATCTGGAGGCTGTTTATCACTCTCCATCCTCCTCCTGTGGCTGCCAAAGGGGTGTTACAGGTTCTGTTTCTCAAATATGGTCAGAACAATAGCTGAGTTGTGCAGTGAAGAGCTGGGGTATATTTATTGGGGTAAACAATGTGAAGCAAGCCTGGGGGTGTCCATTAACACCCCAAATCCCCAGAGCGGCTGGGTAGAGCTCACCTGACCTAATAAACTGAGCCAGTGTGTCACAGAAATACCTCTCTCAAAACAACTCTCAGCATCTCCTTCAGTGCCTCATGTCAACCCCAATCTGCTCCCAGCCACGTTACAAGATATATGATCACTAATTTAAAGAAATCAGTAAAATTTGGAGCAGCATCTTCTGTCTGTCAGGCCCAAATTCACATTACTCCTGTTCTCCCTCTGACTGGCAGTCAGTACTATCAGTACATGGTTCTTATCACTTACAGTGGCACAAAACCACTGAGGTAAAGCCCAAAAGGCAGAGCAGCTGGGAAATATGGATGAAATGAATCAAATTAAGATTTTTTCAAACTAAAACTCAGGGTATTTATTGCTGCTTCAGAAGCCACCCCAGCAGTGCACACAAGGAACACACACTAATGCATGTTCCTACCTCTCTCTACAGCCTGTAGAGTTCAAAACCCACCGCTGGTTTAAAAACAAATGAAACAAAAACCCGGGGAAAAATAAACACATGGTGTTAAAATGTAAGACTGGTGAAAGTGACTGTGGTTTGACAGCCCTCAAGAGTGTTTATTCTTAGAATTAGACCAGCAGGAGCAGCAGTGGTGAAATTTCAAAGCCCTGGCTATCAGCGTGTCTCATCCCTGACCTCATCTTCTCAGGGCCAGCTCCTGCAGGGCTGGGATTGGAACTGCACGACCAAATCATTTCAAGTCTTCCTGAGGTTGCTGAAAAACATCAGTCCTGGGAGTTCTGTCAGTAAGCTCAGAGGAAATATTCTACTTCTAGACTGAGGAGGGCATGCAAGCTATGCACACTTCAGACAGTGAGACACTGCAAGTGTGAGGTCAGTACACATTTTAAAATGTGAGAATATCTCTTTGAATAGAGAGGCCTAAAATTAAATTAGTTTGTCCACAACAAAATATAACAATTACAGCAGGAGCCTCTTACTATGTTCAGTAAATCTATTTGAAATAATCTTCATTTCACATGAAGATTTTGCAAGACAAACAGATTCCACATGTTCCCATGGATAGTAAAGATTGCAAAATCAGGGCGAGCTTCATTCAGAAAAATCAAATCAACTCAACAAAGATTCATCATTTCAGTTTTGGCACTTGGTTCTGAAGGTTAACCATGTGCACTGTTCAGCTGACAGATCAGCTTCCTTATTTGAGCTTCCTGGCTGGCAGCCACTGTTTTATCATCATGCCTCTGACTAGCAGGCATTTTCAATCTGATCTAGAGTTTATAAGCACCTGCTTAATTGTTCTGCTGAACAAGAGGTCTTTAGCTGTGTACTTTTATTTCCAGTAAAATACTTCACACCAATACATCACCTATCCTTATTTAATGATAAATATAATTATCCAGAATTGGAGTAATTATAATAATTTAGGACATCACTTAATGTCCATGAGGATTAAAAACATCTTAAATTTTGTTATGTGGGCTTCTGTTCAACAAAATTCAATCACCAAAGAGATGCAGGTAACAAAAGGATGTTATGAAGGAAAAGTTGGCCAGCAGCACATGCAGTTAGAGCAGAATTGTATTAAATCTTGTCTGTTGGAACACCATCCTGAGACATCATCTGTGTGTGTGTGTGAGTAAAACTGTGAGTGATAGGCTACAGATTGTTTCCATTCTGAGATGACTTTCTGATGGTAACCTAAGTCAGTAATGAGCAAAGATCATTAACTCTTATTTGTGGGAGAGCTGGGTGCAGGTGGGATCTGCTCAGGCTGTTTAGCTCCTGACAAACCCATTCATCATCACTTACAGACACAGCCACAAGTGTCTGAAAAGCCTTTCTCACCTCAGCCAGTGGTCACCTGAGGTCAGGAAAACACATTTCTCTTGGGCACTATCTGGAGCTAACTTGTTGCTAAGGATTATCTGACTTGCTTGAGTCACAGAAACAATTTTTTTTATTAAGTGACAAAATATCAGATCCTTCCAGTGTCCCCACCTGCTCCCACAGCATGGGACACCGACCAGATCCCTTCCCAGTGTGTCCCACACAGCAGACAGACACAAGCCCTGTCCCTGTCCTTCCCCAGAGGAAACAGAACATGTGTTAAGTACAGAGGATCAGAGCAGCAACACAAAATCAAAATCTGCCTTTCACTTTTTCCATCCAATTTTCCTGATTCAGAAATTCATGTTAACTGGCTGACAGAACTCTTAGATCATCACATAACTGGACTTTACTGTGTGGTCACAGAATTTCATTCACTCCTCTTTTGAACATAATAACAAATACCAAAGTGACATGTCATTTAGGAAAGAAAAAACCACTTTTGCTTTGGTTTAGACCCTTCAAAAGAAATGTTCTTATTTTTGGTGCTTAGTTTGAGGGAGGAATTCTCCTTTGGAAATGTCTGGATTATTGCCATAGATGCTCACTACACTTTTATTTTAGAATTGAAGACCACTTGAGTATCTGTGCCCTCATGATAGTAACACTTTCTTAGGAATTGTCACCTTTTTAATCTATCACTCATCATTCTGAGCATCAACAGAGCTTCATGCAGCAACATTCATGTTATTACCTGAAGGAACTGTTATAATTAACTGTTGTTATTGCTGTTGGATGTACAACCTCAGTTCATATTGAAATATAGGACCCCTCTGAAGAAGTGCAGATCTAAAAGTAGTCTTGCCCATATTTTCTTCTCTTGCCTATAATTTCTTCTTTAATTTACAAAATTAAGCATCAAGCTGTTCCTGTATTATGTAGTGGGTACTGTTTGAAAGACAATTAATTCTTTAAAATGTGTCTGTAACTATAGATCAAGATAAGCATAATTAATCACTTGACAAAAAAAAATACATTGCAAACTAATTCCTGGCTAATCAATCTTATCAGGGAGAGCAGTTTACCAGCTTTTAATTACCTCGTTATGCAACCTTTGTTTGTCTACACCACATAATTGCATTATTCTCTTCTGACTTACCTGCCTTTCTTTAGGTCATCTTCTTTTCACTTTCCCACTGTTCCCAGAATGAAAGACTCACTATATCCAAACAACACTGGTGCTCCTCGTGGTCTGCACTAGCAGTGGTTCACAGTCAAGTATAGAGTAATACTCAAAATATGTGTGCAGAGATAATTTCTCATGCAATTGGTGAAAGCTGCAGGGAGTCAGAGGCTCCACATTCTGCAATTTTGTGCTTTTCTACAACTGTCGCCCTGCTGATCTAAGTGGTTTCTCAGCAGGGATAGAAATAGACCTTCTATTGTCACTCTGCCTCCAACAGCTTCAATAAAAACTTTAACTGCTTTTCCAGAAAAGGAGGAGAGGCCATGACCAAGATTTGTTTTGAATATATTACAACAATCCTTAACAGCTCTTGTTGGGAAAAGCAGAAGAAACCAGAGGAGGAATTAAAGTTTGTTTTTAAAGTATAAAGGCAAGAGTAGCCTGAAAACAGAAAGTAGTGAGGAAATTTTGTGGGGAACAAGAAAAGATAAAGTGAAATAAATAAGTCAGGGTCAAAAGAAAGAAAAACATAAGAAGCAATTGTAGGGTTTGATGTAGTGGGGAAGAAAACTAAATAAGCAAGAAAAATACCAGAATCAACAGATGTCAGGAAAACTTCTCCAAACTTTAACACCAACTTTCTGACCTCTCACTGTGTGTATGATCCTGCAAGCTGCATTGGAGCCAAATTTTTAGTAAATATAAAAACTTTCCACAACATGTGTACAAGAGCAATGTAAAAGCCCCTTTCACAAACAGCCATCTGTACACATCCCGTGGTTAGTTCCATTTCAAAGAAGTAGTGTAACTTGCTCAGGATATTAAATTGCCCAAGCAGGCCTGGTTCCCCTCATTCACATCCAGAAGAACTTCTTGACTTCCTGAGATGTAATTCCAAGTCAATCACCAGAGCAGAATTAGTGCTGCTCTGGCACATGGAATGTTAAATCCTGCTCTTGTTGCACTGAAATGGTTCAAAATATCCAATACACTTAATTTAATGTTTACCTCTGCCCTGGGAGCATTCCTAGGAAGCATCCTGGGATTTCTGAAATCACAACTGTGCTGTTTCAGCAAGAGTTTTGTGCCTCAGTCACCTGTCCATGGAGCAGGTCAGCAAAGCTGCCCACTTCAGACAGAGCCCAGGAAATTCAGTCCCTGCTGGACTAATTCCAGGCTAATTTCACCATCACCCACCCACTCTTTGTCAACCTCCCAGCACCCCAATTCACCCAGTTCCAGCAGTGTTGTTAGGTTATACAAGTTCATGTCTTTGGAGCTAAAAGGTATTATTCTGTGTGAATAATTAATATTAAAATTGAATGTATTCATTCCATGGTTTGCATAGAAACATCCCATCACATGGCATAAAAATTATAAAAAGAGAATTTCCTAGTCCTCACATTAAATCATTTCAGGTTAACCTATACCCAGCAGGGGTAGACTTTACAGATCTGCTGCTATTTTATGTACAACTGACTCCAGTTAAGAAAACAAAGACTTAGAACCCCAAATGTTTAATATTTGGATTATTATACAGACTTCATTGCCAATTCTACAGGTATCATGCAAATATTAAATGCCTTGTTTTCTAATTTTTTGTTCTTTCTTTAGTGATACTGGCACAAAACTTTCATGTAGGAAAACTCTCCACATCAGTGAATTAATGCACACTAAATAATTTTGGCCATGGAATGAAAATTTTAAGTCCTGTAGACTTAAAACAGGATCTCAAAAAAAAAAAAAAAAAGTAGCGTGTGTTTAAAATTAGCAGAAGTCTATTTATTCAGTGCGTAGGGGAGAAGGAATGTCATTCCCCCATTTTCACTGGTGAGGTCTGACTTAAATTTACTGAGTCATAAATATTTGGCTAAAATAACCCTAAGTAATCCTGGGGAGGATTAGTGCAGGTATGGAACTCGAAGAATTGAATGACTTGTGTGAATACATGATACTCACAGGTTGGTAGAAGTTCAAAAGACGTCATCAGACATGGCCTCTAGCCAGGACACACACGTGAATTTACAAATTAAGTGCCCTAAACCCCATTTGACTTAACCCAGTTTATGGCTACTTTCTATTTTTCTACTCCTTTTATTTTAATCTCATTAAAAGCTTTGCAATAGATTCAAAGGCAGATCTGAATCATTACAACAGAATACATCAAGTTCACATCCCAGAGTCTGAAAATCTTGAATTCTTGAAGTCATTTGTTCTCAGGTTCATCTGATGTCCTAATTATTTTTGTACTGAACTGATCGCTGGGGTTGCTACAGGAACCTGTTAGCTGGCAGAATCTTTACAAATCTGTTTTGGTTACTCAGCAAGACAGGATATATACAGTGGTGTAGGAAAAGGAGGCCTCTAACCTTTGGGATGTAGGCAAAGTGTCAGTCTTCCTGGATGCTTTCTTCCCATTGAGCACTGTCAGTGCAGAGCAGCTTTTCTGCACGTGTGCTCCACCCCCACCGCCCTGTGTGGAGCTCAGAACTTCCAGTCCAGGGCAAACGGCTTCAAAATTTGTTTTTATTACGAGTTGAAACAAAAGCTTGCGTTTCCGCAGAGCACGGTTGTAAAAGGCTTTCTTTTGTAACACCCTAAAATCTGGCATATTGACTTTTTCAAACATTATCTTAACGTCTCGGTATTTTTCCACACTAATTTGTATCAAAACTGGCACATCTGCACGCACGCACACTACTCTGCTCTCCCAGCGGGCTCTGAGATGTTCGAACCACATTTCCCGTGGGAAATCGCCGCCGTTCCCTGCTGTCCCCCCGCCCGGCACGCCCGTGCGGGTCCGGGCCGGGCAGGTGCCGGCGCTGCGGGCTCGGGGCCGCGCTGGGCTCCCCCGGTCCCGCACGGACCCCGCCCGCCCCCGCCCGCCATTTCCCGCACTCACTCGGGGGTGTTGATCCAGATGATGTCGAGGTGGCAGTAGTACACGCACTCCTTGTCCTTGTAGGTGTAGCAAGTGCAGCGGCGGGCCCGGTGCCGCAGCGCTCCGCCGTCCGCCCTGGCCCTGCCGCCCGCGGCCGCCGCCGCTCCGCTCTCGTCGCGCTCGCGGTGTCCCGGGCCGGCCGCCGGCAGCGCGGAGCGGGGCCGGGGCAGCGCGCTCCCTGCAACAGCGGCGCTCAGCTCCCGCCAAATCCCGGCAAATCCCGGCGAATCCCGGCAGCTCCCGGCGCCCCGACCCTGCACTCCCCCGCCCGCAGCCCCCCCGGGCCGGGCCCGACCCATCCCCGCTCCCTGCGGAGTCCCGGGGCGCCGGGAGCACCGTTATGTTCGTGCGCGCCCCGGGCTGCAGCGCCAGCCCGCCGGGCTCGGGACAAACCTACGGGCGGCCGAGGGATGGCTTTGCAGTCGCGTTCTTTACAGCGCACCGGAGTGGGCTGCTGCTTACAGCCTTTTGGTAGGAGGGGGAAAGAAAAAAGGCAACACAAAAAACCACCCAGCCTTTCTTTGTGTGCATGCGTGGAAGTGGGCAAAGAAAGAAAGAAATTCACGTTACCTGCAGTCGACGTAATCGTAAGTCCAAAGAGGAACAATAAACCCAGCTCCATTAAACCCAAATTGCACGCTGGTTAACTGCAGGCAAAGGTGAACTGCAGGCGCGACTGAACCGTTCCAGGAGGGATCACTTCAGGTTGGAGGCAGGGAATATCCTGGGGCTGGCGGCACACGCTGCTCCCGGGAGCTGGCTCCCACACGGAGGTGTGATTAGCGCTTCTCCCTCGCTGTTAATTTCCTCCAGTGCAGACTTAGTCCTGAAGGGGAGAGTGTTGTCAAAAGAAGGGAAGATCCATCTCTCGGCTTTTCCCACACACACCTCCCACCCCACCCCCAAATCTGATCAGCAACCCGAGCTGCTGTTTTCCAGCTGCAGACGCCTCCCACCCGCCGACAGCTGCCGGCCTCCCCCGGGGCGCGGGCCGGGGGCGGGCACGGCCCCGCACCGCCCCCGCTGCCCCGGCAGGTACCGGCCGGGCTGGGCAGCACATCCCGGCCGCGCCGGGGAGCCACAGCCCGCCGGGCTGCTCCTGCTGCTCCCTGCATCGCCTTCCAGTTACCTGAGCCTGTTGCTCCGTGTGTGATTCCAGGAGGAATCGCTTGTGTAATAAAAACGCAGCTTTTTGTGTCAAAGCTGGGATACAGATTTGAGAGTTGTTGGGGCTGGTTTTTTTTTCTTTCCCCACCCCCAAGACTCTGTCACTGATTTCCCTGGATGAAATTAAGTCACCAATTTATTCATACTTTCCTTTCCCTACTTACCTATGAGCACCTCTTTGCAGGCAAAGCCACCTAGAGTGCAATACTTAAGACAAATTTCATATTGTGTAAAATACCTGATAGCTTGTGGCCCCATTTTCTATCATAATATCAGTTATTAAGTGCTAATAGGTAAGGGTTTAAGGTAATTGGCTGTATCTTTTCTTATAGTAGTATGTGCAGTATATCCTGTCTTGGGAAGCACATGTTAGAGAGAGCACATGCAGACAGGTTGAAAACTTAATTGTGGATATTTTAAATCAAAATGTTTCATTTAAGAATGTTTCAGTACTAACAGAGATGTAGCCAAAATTTTTTCTATCTATCATGCCAATTTAGCATGTCCACTAAAATCTGTAAGAAACTGGTTGGAGGATCACCCAGGAGTTGTCCAGTGAGGAACACTGTTCCCTACAACCTCACATTCTTCTCCAGCCCTGCCCCCGACTCCAGCTTCTGGTGTGGACTGTCCAGTAACACTTGCAAAGAAACCTCGTTAAGATGTCACGTTTTGTCAGCTTGTCAAGCCTTGCCTTTTGTCAGTGCCTGAAGATTGAGAGGCTTGGAGTGGACCGTGTTCCCAGCTGCTCACAAAAGCACCGTGGTCACCAGGCAGGGCAATGGCCTCAAGCGAGCCCACAGCTTTCTGTGGAAATTTAAATTGCCTTTTTTTTTCCCTTACTATTTGTGCAAATGACAAGATGTTCTCGTAATTAATACGGGGGGAGTAGAACCTTTGTAAATTACTGAATTTGACAGTATATTGAAGTTCATGCTCAAACTGGGAAAGAAATGCTTGCTCACCTTGAGGGATGAGGAACTGCAGGGACCTGAATGTTTGTACCCTTTGTTTTGCCGGGTTAGGGAGGGTCTGTGTGTGTTCAAGTCAAGCTCCCCAAGCATCAGCAGAGTTACAGTTCAGCCTCACCGTTCTATGGGTGCTCCGTTTTGAAAAATATTGTGACAAAACATCTCTGAAAAAAGGAATTGAAGTTATTTCCATTTGCTATATATCTAGAAAAAAAATTGCTTCAGATCAGGAAGTTCTAGATATTGTACTCTCATGCTGTTGGATACAGGATTGATTTTGGCAAATGCTTATGATTGTGTTCTAACTTATCGGGAAAAGAAAAAGATTTATTGTGCAGTTACTGTTTAACAGAACACGGAGAGAGTAGGAAGTACTGGTTACATGTTGCAGGTATTACAAGTAACAATTACATCAGTCTAAATTCTGATTCATTAATTTCATTTTCCTTATTGCAACTGTTACTAATTTTTATTATAATAATGCAAATTTATCATAGAAATGAGACATATATAACTGTATCATACATATAGATATGACAAAACAAAAAATTGTGTTGTGTGTGAACTGATTTAACAATATTTTCCTAAAAAGTATTGTGTTTTCTACAGGAAATTCTGAAGGCATCTTCCACATTATTCTACTTTTTCTTCCGTGTGCTTTAATCTCTGAAGAGCCAGGGGAGACCATATCAGCACCCACTGCTGTGCAAACAAAAGGAGTAATAAAATATATTCTTAAATCAGCTACCAGGGTCCAGAAATTAAGGGCAAGGGTTTGGCCAAATGACCTAATGTAAGCTTTAGTAGAAGATAAGACATAGACTCTACAGGAAGAAAGATACTCTCATCAAAGGAATTAATACTTCTGGTATTGTAGGCCTGATTGTCATTTACATTGATTATCAAGTTGTTTGGGTCATATATTACCTAATGACTTGAGAACTTTTTGTTTCATAAATAAAGCACTCTCAAAACAAGAAACATGATTAAGGAAATAGCAACAAATATTTTTTTTTTATTTGGGATAAGAAATAAAAGTTATCTGGATACGATTGTCAGCGATATTAATACATGATGCAAAATAGTTTTGTAAATATATTTAATGACTATGTTTTCATTTAGTAAAAACAAAACAAAACAAAACAGTAGTCGTTTTGGAGGTAGCAGGCAGTGATTGGAAGCCAACAGATCTAATTCACAGTATTTTTCAGCTTTTCCTTTAGAATTGTTTTAACTCCATAGATTCCTTTTTCTTTTCCAGTTTCAAGATCCTTAGGGTGGATGAGTACTTTGCATAAATCTTGAGAGCCATGGACAACATGCGTAGAATGAATCCTTCTCTTTATACCTTCAGTCTTCCCAATTCCACCAGATCCCCTGCTGCCCTCGTGCAGCCCTGGCAGTGCTGAGCCCGGCTCAGACAATGGGAATTCCCCAATCCTGGGACACTTCCTCATTCTTAGGGCCACCCAGGCAGCTGAAGAAAGGCAATCAGCAGATCTGCCTCATTGCTGGGTATAAATATTGTATATTTGAGAACTTCTAATTGACTGAAGGGAGAATAATCTCAGGGATGAGGTCAAGGCTGAAGGAGTCCTGGAATGTGGAGCAGCTGAGACAGATGATGTTAAGGCAAGTAAGCTCAGATTCCAGATTTTATATGCGAAAACCCTGGGCTGCCATTTCAATTAGGAACATAATCTTGGGTTTGTTTAGGACTCCTCTGCCCCTTGTATCCCTGCTTTATACATCCACTCCTGTGATTGTGGGGCAATCAGAGCCCCCAGCAGTAATTCCACAGCATTTAACCTTCATCATACAGGTGACTACACAAAGCAGTTGTGACTTCCAAAGAAGTTCCAGATGTGTTTAAGTAAAGTTGGTTACTGAGAGAAACCACTTTAAAAGCTGAGTTCCTAGGATGTATTTACACGAGTAATAAAGCCTGTAGTTAAAAGGTAGGGTAGGGTTTCAGCAGCAGTGCAGGATTTTTTGGCACTGATGCCTGTTCTTACAGCTTCACAGCAGGCCAGGAGGAAAGCCTGATCAATACAGATATGGTCCTAAATAAAGACAACCAATCTAATGCTTTATAAACTATTCATACCTCTTTTCCCACCCTCTTGCTTCCTTCTTAGTCACCGTGTTCCTTAGTGTTATTGAAAAAAAAGGTCATATTAGGCTGCAAACTCTGTTTAGTAGCACACTCTGCACCACTCTCACAAAGCAAGCAACTTCACAGTGGTAGCTGACGTTGGAAAAATGTGCTGAAATCAGTAGGTTCTCAAGAAAACCTTATCTTCTGATTATTATTTGTTACTTTTTGCTGGAGTTCTATAGGCAGAAAGCTGAAGTTAATCTTGTCTCCCCTCGTGTTTCAGACAGTCCCATTCAGAGCCCTTTGATGTCAGTGCAAAGAATCCCATTTTTAGTGGCCTTTGAACCAGATGTAGTAAAAGGGCAACTGAGCATTTGTAGGGGTTGCAACTGGGAGGTTGCTTAAAGGAGGAGAGTTTGGATACTCCTTTCTGGTTCCCCCTTTTTTTTTATTACTTTTAGTATTTATATATCATTAAGAGTAATGTAGATAATTGGTAAACAGTGAAGAGGACTAATGCCTCAGCTCTGACTGCTTCATTTTATTTAGATAAAAGCAAAGTAAAGAAGGAGCTCTCTGACTGTTTTTCAGCCACACTAATTTAATGATTCCTGCTTGTTACAGCTATTGTGAAATTTAGGAAGGAGTTTGCATAAGATAACATATCCTGCTGTTGTAATGTACTGGAGACAGGGCTCAGATCTCTGGATAAGGAATGCTGCAGAAATCCTAAGTGTTATTATCACTACACACCACTCTCCCCAGGATCTGAACCTGACCTCCCTTCCTTGATCCAAACAATCTCTGTCTTTGTGAAAATAACAGGATTTGACAGGAAGAGAATTTTCTATAATTATTATGTGAAGCAGTTCTTTTCCTTCACATTTATTCATGTTTGGGCATGTTACTGAACAAAGAGAATTCCATATCAAAATGTGATCAATCTGAACACTTCCAGTGTTTGTAAAGAATGGACAGGGAGCTGCCAGCAAATAAGAAGCTGGAGGTGAAAAACTAACGTGGTTGTCTTGCCAAAAGAACTTCACACATTTAAAAATGAGCGGGGGCTTGGGAGGGACAGCTTGTTTTTGGAGGTGCAATGGCAGGGAAGAAAACTCAAGCACCAAAACAAATCATTTTGGGCAGAAGCCAGTCTGGAGGGTGGTGTGGAGAGGCAGGGAGTGGTGTGCATGTATAAGGGTTTGGGTCTGGCCTGGTTTTCCTTCCTCAGCAGACTGATAGGAAACTTGTGGTCAATCATTTGTAGTGTGAGTGGCTGGGGGAGTCTGCAGTCCTGGGAGGAGAGGGAGGTGTAAAGATAAGCTGGAGGAAGGGGGCTTGAGACTGGGGATGTCCCCAGAGCTATGGCTGACCCTCAGGTTATTATACAAAAAGTGAAATCCATGTTCTTCTCTGACAGCTCCTCCTTGGGAGCTCCCGTTCCTGGAGCTGGAGCCTGCCTGGATGCCTTTGAAGAGACTTTTTTTGCATTTGTTGGAAAGCCAGAGGACCAAAGCCCTGAATCCACTGTCCTGCCTGGAGCAGAGCCTGCAGGGAGGGTGCCCTGGGCTGCTGGAGAGGTGAGTGTTGGCCAGTGCCACTGTTGTGCCCTGGGAGCTCCTGGAACAGCAGTGGGGGGGACTGGGGCACTTTTTACAGCTCTCTTCGAGCAGAGATGCAGCAGCTTGGGTGGAATAAAAGCCTAAAGCTTGATCTGCAAATCATGTGGTTCACAGCTCTTCTGGCTGTGAAGAGCTTTACAACATCTGCTGGCTTTTAATTGAGGGCACAAATTTTGCAGAGAAGCTTGGCCTCTCTGGGTTCTGCTGATTCCTTTTTGCCTGGTTAAGCACGTTTGGGGCTTTTCTCTTGCTGTGGCTCTGTGATGTGACCCTCAGGTGACTGCAAGTATTAAAAATTCCCTGTGTTAGAGCCCTGATAGACAGGAATATCTATTTACAAATCCATAGGTCAGACAGGTGTTTTCTACCAGCCAGTCTTGTTACATAATAAGGGCAGTCTGGAGCAAAGCTTAATGTAATATGTGGTGCAAAAAATGTGCACAATGATGGCAAAAACCTGATTTATTGTAAGGCAAAGCTTAATGTAATATGTGGTGCAAAAAAATGTGCACATTGATGGCAAAAACCTGATTTATTGTATATTATGTGCCCAGTTGGACCAGACTGTTAATGTACAGCAGTCAGAATATTGTGTGATAATAATTTATTCACCTATATAAAAACCAAACAGGCTGGTCATAACCACCTTTATTCTGTAGCAAATCTCCTCTTCAAATTTGTACTTAACAACATTTGTAAGAGATTAATGTTTCTGGTGCTGCCTTGTATAATAAAGAAAAGTTCTGCAGCAGTTTCCAGCTACTAATGAAATTAATGACTCCTTATTGCAACTTCTTGGTAAATCCAGTTTTAAAGACAAATACAGGTCTGACCATTTCTTTTTTGGAAGGATGCACAGCTGAGACTCATCAGTTTAGCAACAACCTTGACACCATGTTTGAATATATAACCTTTCCTCTCCCCAAGTAACTTATCTCTCACTAAGAAAAGACTTTCAGAGAGAAATAAACAAGTGTCTGCCTGTATGAACTAGTAAAGGGAAAATAAAATGAAAAATGAACTTGTATTATTTAAACAGTGTGACATGACAAACTGCTAGTGCTGCTCACACCTAGCCCTCTGAGAGCAGCTTGCTTTGTTGATAAGCTTTGATTGAACCTGAACCTTTAGTTCCTGAACCTATTTTTGTGAACAAATTACATTTTGCAATGGCATGATATTATAATTCCCCAGATTTGTTGGGATGAAATCACACAAATGTCTGAACGCAGAGACAAGGCCAAGCTGGGCATCAGTGCTGTGAGTGCTGTCAGTGGAATAACCACTCTGGGGTTATTCCAGTTTGGTGCAGAGCTGAGCAGGTCACACCACTGCAGCCCTGCAGAGCCTGGCTGGGGGCTCAGGGGCTGAGTGAAGCCTGGGTGACACCTGCAGACCTCGTGTGGCCTGGGGCCAGGGCAGGTTTGACCAAGGGAGGTTCAGGAAGCTCATGGCATTGCCAAGGTGCCTGTGCAGTGTCCCAGCCCTTCCTGCAGTGCTCAGGGTGCAGAGCTGGCTTTGTGCATTCTAAATGTGTGATTACAGACCCAGCCTGTCTTATGGCAGAGGGGTGATTGCAGGCAGATCCAGGTTACCAAGCTGCTCTCAGCTGGAGGTGCTGTTGGTAAATCCCAGAAGGCACAGATATCCAAAGCTGCCCCAGTTATGAAATTCATGTCTGTGGCAATGTCTTGTTTAGTCTGGTTTGTTGGAAGGACATGAGTTGACAGCATCTTCCTAGATGGTTCAAAAGGAGCAGCCCTTTCCAGAAGAGGCAGAGGGCTGCAAAGTAAACACAGGGAGTTACGAGATGAACACAAACCTAACGTAACATGGGAATTCTGAATCTATTTATCTGTTCTCATTGACATGGTTGTACTTATTGTGGAGGGTCTTGACCTCACATTCAGCTTAAGAACACAAGCCTGGGAATAGCAGCAGTGCAGAACTTCAGGCATGGCAGGATTTCTTACATTTTGTACATTTAAGTACATGAGCTACCTCCTGTGTGGCTGAAACATCAGGGTACAAAGAGAGGTAGAGGGACAGTGACTGTATCATACAACCTGCACGGAAGTTCTGAATGCAGCTGATGGAGCTTTCTCACATTTCCACAACTGCATTTCACCCTCCCTTATCAGGGTTGGCAAAGCAAGTTTCAGTAAATCAGATTATAAGGAAAGAGTGGGTGCCAAAGGAGTGTTCTCCATGAGCTCCCAGGGAGGAATACCAGGGCATCAGCCAAAACAGGACAGGGGTGGTAGCAGTGTTTGGTGGGGAAATGGGAAAGATAATGAGGAAAAACAATAGACAAGGGATGGGGAAAAGAGAAAGCTAATTAACTCATTTTTCACAGAAGTATATTTCCTATTATACAGACAACAGAAGCAAACAGGAGGAGGAATAAATGAAAAGTAAAAGAATACAATAGGACATTAGTAGGGGATGTAGAGAAAGGAATAAAGAAATCTGGTGAAGGAAGAAAATGAGATGTTAATCTCTGGCCAAGTTCATCCCTCCAGCAGCATGCATGGGGTTTTGCTTCTGGTTTTTGCCTCTGAGTGCTTGTTTAAAGCAAAGAGTTAAGCAGGCACCAGACTGTTTAGAGTGGGTGCCTGTCATTTGAGCTTCCCAGGTACTCTGCTGTTTCCCTGTTGAAAATTCTTCAGCTGCAAACATTGTCAAGCCATGGTTGTGTTGTTACAGGCTTGGAGAAAATAGAGAGTCTGGGATAACTTCTTGTTACAATGTTACTTTTCATATATTTTAGAAAATACATTGTGGCAAGCATCGAAAAGAATATTGAGGCAAATTAGAAAAAAAAAGGCAAGTTCAAAAAGCTGTTTCATTCTTTGAAGGACTTGATGAGGGAGGGGATGAAGGAGAACTGGAATTTGTACAACTCCAAGAGCCTGGCTGCATTCCTTTGTCAGTATTTTTATTGATTCTCACTTCCAAAGAAACAATGATGCTTCAAGCTGTTCTCTGGAGCCTGGATATACCTTGCTGACCTAAGGAGGCACAATGCACCACAGCTGTAAGCAAAGGTCCTGTGTGCTGTTTGAACTGGAACAAAAGAGCTGGGATCATACTTCTCTCACTCTGAAGTGCAGTTGTTTCCATGCCTTTCCAGTTTTGAGTAACAGCATTTCACACATTAGAAAGGCCATAATGTAATTTATTATCCATGGCGCTGGGGTAATTTATTATTGTTTTGACATTTTTCCTTTTACCGTTTTATCTTTTCTCAGTCAAGGAATAGAGGAGTAGGAGTCAGAGTTTCTGCTTTTGATATTTGTAAATTTGCCAGCGAAGTTTAACCTAATGTGTGTATGAATTAAAGTCAGACTGGTAGTGACTCTATAATGACTAATAGCTGAAGAGGACACAGGACTTGTATTCACTTTGTGATCAGTCAAAATCTGCAGGCAAGGATCTTATATGTCCATCATTGCCATAATAGTGACAGGCAGAAAATCACTGACTACAGGGTAGCTGCAAAAAGCAATGAGGATTATTATAAGTTCCAGTTAAATAAGCATAAAATATGAATTAAATCACGATTATCAGCTTTTCCACTAAATCTCGTACATGCGTGACCAGCTAGAGTGTCATTCAGGTACCTTTTATTTGCTTTTAATTACTTTGAGAAAAGATGCATGAGTTATTAATAAATTGTAACCACTGCTTTCAAATAGCTGCTATCTTGAATTCTGAAAATGCACTGAGGCCTTAAAATTTGCAGAACACAATAAAAAAAAGGTAAAAACAGTGGAGTGGAGAACAAGGAGATGTAAGCAAGCAAAGATTGTTACACAGCTGGAAACTGGCCACCCAAGAAGATCTGGCAGAGAAAGTAAAGTATTAATAGCATTATTAATCTACTGAGTTTTACTGCCAGTAAAATAAGAGGAGAAAGCAAGATCAAGGAGAAGTTATGAGGCAGCAACACAAATAAAGTAACAAATTTACAGTTCTCAGGGGTATTGAGATTGTGGTTCCCGTTACCAAACTGTGAGAGTACACAAGGACAGCAGCTGTGCCAAATGTCCAGATACTGCAGTTCGCAGTGGGATAAAGGGCATGACACTGTTTAAACTCAGTACTCTTCTCATATGTGGTAAATCCTCCATGATTATTTACTACAGAAGCCATTTTTCATGGGTTTGAGGGGAGGGGTTGAATGCTGAGTTAATTAACGCATTTCTTCTCCTCTCACTCTGCAGAGTTCTGGCACTGTGGCACTGGGCCACTGGGACTTGTGTCCGTTTTGCCAAAAACTAAAAGTTGTTTTGCTGATGTTCTGGAGAGATTTTTTTTTTTTTTGTCAGACAAACAGTTCCTGTGATTTCAGAATGTCTGAGACTGCCATTCATGAGGAGCTGGGTCACAGTTCACACAGTGAAGAACTGCATCTTTCCAGTCCATCACCACTCAAGGCAATGCCACACCAGGCGCTGGAAGCCTCCATTGTGCTCCCAGCCTGTGTTTCACAGCAGTGCCTTGGCAGGAACATGTTCAGCTCTAATTAAAGGGGCATGTTTTATTTCTATGAAGAAAATTCTGCTCTGAGCCTGAGGTTTTCTAATAAAGTTCAGACTTATTTGCCAGTTTTCAGTGAAAAACTTTATTCACAATTTTATTTAGTTGTTCTTGCCTTCCTGAGAGTCACCATTACTCCACACAATGGTTCTGTGACAAATTTTTCATTATATGCTTTTTGGAGCTAAAGGACATACTCTATGAGAATTTGGCCTCCCTGAAAATGACATGGAGCTTTTTTATTTTTATTTTATTTTAATATTTGGTTTGTAGCATCAACTTAAAAGGCCAGAAGAGAAGGATGTGATTGTTTGATCCACTGCATATGCATAAGAAGTGGTTGCTACTTTCCTCTGCTCTGACTGTTCCTGGTCAAGACAGGTTTACACAGCTGGAAAACTGAAGGTCAGATGGTTTAGAAAAGATTGACTAAACCAGGGAAATTATGGCCCAGGCTATTCCACATGAGCTGGCTGAGGAAAGGAGAGAAGAAAAAACCCAACACAGTGGTGATTCCAGAGCCTATTAGAGATAAGGGCTCCTATGGGTGGATTGAGAACAGATGCACATTTCAGGCCAAAGGTCCAAGTAAATACAATATCTGGGACAATAGCTTCAATATATAAGACTAATAAAACATCATATCTGCAGGGAAAAAAACATGTATTTTTAAAATAAACAGATGAGCCCTATCAAGAAAGCACATGTAGACAGAATTTCCCAGAAGTGCGAAAGGCAGAGTATGAAAAAATTATTGGGAAGAAGAGAATAAAAACAGATCAGCAGGAAAACTGAAACTCCATCCATTAGCTGTCAGAGAACCATCACTCCCTTTGTGATTCCTCAGAAGCAGAGGAAGACACAGAGCTTTCCTCTGCTGCTTTAACTTCTTTCCTCTTAGGAAAATAGTTTGTTAGTTTAGTTTGAAAATTCACATCTGTTTTATACAAACTCCATGAGTATTTTAAACTTCAGCTATAAATGCTGTTAAGACATCATTTGCTGCTCACAGGATGGTTTATGATTGGGATCACGTACTCCCTTCTCGAATCAGGAAATTAAGCCAGAAATCCCTATCTTGATAATTATCTCTGAAATCAGTGATAAATTGAGTCTCATCTTCTGTAAGCTGGGCTCTGCCAAGGGTTCCAGGCTGCTGGTCCCTCCCAGACACTCCATGAGCTCAGGAATGTGCTGGGAATCCAAAGGTACCAGCCTTGAGAGGCAGGGAGAGCTTTGGCACTGCAGGTTTATTTCTTTAGCTTGTCTGTTTGTAAGTAATTTGTTTGTTTTCAAAATCTTCCTACTTCCCCTTCCCCAAACTAACTTAAACCCAAGCAAGCATCCTGTTTAAAAGTAAATAAATAAACAAAAAATCTAGCTATGTAATCAAATCTCAAGTATGTTGCTTATGTAAGTGATCTGAACTAAGTCAGCATGAAAAATCCAGAGTTCGGGCATTTTATACCATTATGTTCTAGGTTTTGATTTTAAAAAACTTTTTTCTTTGTTTGTTGTGGACTCCTTTGAAAGACAGCTGCTGTACAGGCACAGAGGATTTTGAGATCTTTTCTAATCTCCTTCCAACACTGCAAGCTCCTGGTTTTGGGAGCTTTCTTCTCTTTCCTCCTCCCGGGGTTACTCAGAATCTCTTGGGTCTATAAAGCAAGTCCAGGGTGCTTTATTTACCCTTCAGAATCTGAATATTCAGCAGTACAGGAAACTGAACCAAACCCTTTAGGTTTAATCCTGATAGATATTTTCCATGATGATTTAGATGATGATCCATCTCTTTCTTTGATTCATAGGTGCCACTGAAGAGATGCTGATAATTCCCCACTTTGAAGGACCATATCTTAAATCAGCCAAAAAGCTGAAAAAGCTTCATCTTGCATAAGCTTTAGTGCCCTAGCTTATTGGTATTTTGAAAAATGACTGTTTTGTCCAAGCTGGATGATCAGAGTTAAACTTCAGTGGTCTTACAGAATGAAAGCTCTGTCTTTGGGGCATTTGAAATGCATGGTTGGTTTTATTTTCCTCTTAATTTTTTTATGCTGGCTGTATTTACATTTTATGCCCAGATGGTTTTCTTTAACTTCTTAGTATAACTTACATGTAACATCTTGCAAAAGCTTTGTTTTCTTGATTTATGCCTCTGTGTTTGAATAGTTTGAAAACTTTGTTAGGGCACCTAATGGGGAAACTGCTTTTTTAGCACTGTGGATGGCTGTTCTCTGTCAACAGAGAACTGGAAACTTGTGGTTTGTGTGTGCTGTTGGACAGGATTACAGTCATGTCATGCTAGGGGTTTAGATGTTATCCTTGAAGAAGCCTAAAACCTTTACTTTCAGTTGAAAATGTTCTTTCTTAGCACATTAATAGCTCTGAAATCAAGGATGAAGTAAGCAATTTATATTTTCCATAAGGAAATAGATTCTTCCCCTATAGTAAAATGCCACAGGAGATGCCAAGGCCTGTATGAAAAAGATAAAGATCAAACCTTTGAGCTGATAGGTGTGACATGAACTATTCATGAAAGGAAAATCCAGCTTTAGGTAGAACTGAAAAAGCTCATTGAGTAGACAAGAAGCCTGTAAATACCACTGGCTATAACCACCTTGTACACAGCATTATCTGAAACAAAGATTTGTAAAGAAATTTTAACAGAAAATTCTAAAATTACTCTGCAATCTGATGTGCAAGTCAGATGTTCTGCATTGCAAGAGATAATTCTGCTCTATGAGTAAAAGCACCTGCTTTGTGATGGAACCCAAAAACCAAACCCAAAAAGGATGTTAAATCCAGAAATCCATGGTGTTAAACTGAACTGGCAGTTGAGGTTGTTCTCAAAAAGAGTAACAGAGGTTTTCTCTCCTCTGCATCCGGGGAGGGCCTGAGGGCTTTTGAGATCACTTGAAAGATGAAGTAAAATTGTGAATGAAATTATGCAGCTGGCACATGGAATTGATTTCTTACCAATTATGATTATGCCGGTTATAAAGTGGTTTAGCTGCAGTAACTAACAAATATTTCTGTTCAATTGTTGAACAAAATGAACTAGAAATATTCACCAGCAGTGGAGGGCTCTCAAAAGGTGCTGCTGTTCCATTTCTTTTAGGGCAAAGAGTAGAAAAGCATTTTGTTTTTGTATAATGTGAATGTAGTAGAAATGAGGCCGGGTACATAAAATTTACTGTAAATTTGCCACCTGAACTGCTGAACTCTGAGCTGCATTGGTAAAATGAAGATATTGGCAGTTGCACCTTTCCAACCCACTGAGATCTGTGCATAGAGGAAGGATTTCTGTGCAGCCCTGAGGAGATGAGATCTGTTCTCTCCTTTCAGTCTGAAAATCTTTCCACACACATTTGTTTGCAGCTCACACTCTCTTTGGCGAGAGCTTAGAGGAAAATGCAATATTAAATTTACTATGTTGGTAAAACATCATTAGAAAAGTTGGTAACAGGAGTTTTCATTAAATCAGGATATGGAAGTTTTGTAAACCTGCTCTCTGCATTCATCTCAAACACCAGCACATGCCAGCACTAGGAACAACCTGAGGCATGATGGGATCTGCAGCTTTGAGTGGAAGAACAAGTCTTGTTTTCATTGACCACAATCTTTGTTCTTGCCAGGGTCGCACAGCCCTGCAGACCAACATTGGTAAAGTATGAATTTTTATTAATCAATCTTAGGATCAATTAATTTAGTTGGAGAATTCAAATCCTTTCAGTCTGTTACAAAACTATTAGCATTTCATTGGTTTTAGGACTTCTTTACATTCCTGGGTTTTTTGCAGAATAGCACATGATTTCCCACAACAACAGAAAAAAAAAGACTCATAGGCTGAGGATCCCTTGAAGCCATTTACTGTGCTCTGTATTATTTTTTATTTTGGAGTTGATTGTGTTTAATGCAGACTTGTGGTCTGTTTTAAGTTGTGCTTTAGTATGAAACCTTTGTCTCCCAAATGATGTTAATTCTCCCTGCATCCCATAATTGTGATTTCTCACTTGGGGGGAAGGGAGAGTACCTGTGAATACATTCCAGTTCTGTAAGGCTTCCCTTAGGAACGCTGCTGGAACGCCAGCCCTGAGCCTTCCCCGAAGAATGTGGGATGAATTTAACTTTTCAGGGGACAAAGATATTTAAAGCAATACAAGCTATGTAAAGAACTCAGGGATAGTCAACTAAATAGTTTTGTGTTGACTCCAGCTCTCTTATTGTCACACAGTGATCAAGGGGGGTGATATTCATGTGAAGACACGTGAAAAAATGGCTCTTTCCTTTTGTATAGCTTAGGGGCTTTTTTAGGACTTATGGGCTTTTTTAGACTTGGCCTTACTGCAACATAGTTACTGTTGCTGCAGTCCAATCTGAATCTTTCCATCAGAAATTCTATTTTGATCACTGACTTCTAAATGGTCCATATCTCATTGTTCTGAAATTTGTCACATCCAGAGCTTGGGAGGCGAAGTAAATCCCATTTAATTTTAGATCAATTCTTTGCTGTGCTAAACTCCAGATTTGGTTTTGTTTTGGTTTAAGATTTCTATCAATTTCTGAAGCCAGATACATCAGGAATTTGCAGGGGTGGTTGGCACAGTCATCTGAATGGCTCAGGTGGCGTGGTGGGATGTGTGCCTTGCTAGGACATGCTGTGTCACCCCCCAGGCAATGTCAGCAGGGCACTGCAGGAGCTCTGGAGCCTCCCTGCAGGAATCCACGGCAGGCTGTGTCTGCAGCCCTGGGCACTCGATTCCAGCTGCACCGGGCACCCCTCGGGGGACAGCAAACTGTGCCAGAGGGATTGAGGTGCATGAGGAGTGGCACTTGTGGCACCACGCCAGTTCATGTTAAAGGTCCAGCATGTCCAGAACAGCAGTTGGTGGTTCTTAACTACTTGTTTAACCCCAAACAAGACCTGGAACTGGTACCCAGCAATAGGAATGTGCTGGTTTCAGCATCCCAGGGATGTCCAGAGCTTTCAGCGTTCTCAAAGGCCGCTGTGATGGCATGACAGCGGAGGGAAGGTGTCCACTCCCTAGGGAAAATGTCCCCTCCCCAGCTGGCTGTGGGGACAGCTCAGGGCTGTAATTGTTGGTGGCTCCCGCAGGTGGCTCCCGCTGGCCGGGCTGCCGGCAGCAGCTCCGGGAGCAGCGCTTGTGCCACATCGCTTGTGCCACATCGCTTGTGTCACATCACTTGTGTCACATCGCTTCTGCACATCGCTGTGTGCCAGCGTTCCAAAGGGCAGCGACAGAGCCCTGAGCCCTGCTCCCACGGGACAGCACCCAGGGAACACGCACTGCAGGGAGGGTGTTGCACCACACAACTTCAAGAAGAAGCACACCAACCCTGAGAGCAAATTAATGCACACTGTGACCAGCAACTGGTAAATTTATCTAACAGGAGCAGCTGAGGGAGCTGGGAGGCTCAGGGGGCACCTTCTGGCTCTGCACAGCTCCTGACAAGGAGGGTGCAGTGAGCTGGGGGTTGGTCTCTTCTCCCAGGTAACAAACACCAGGACAAGAGCAAATGGCCTCAGGTTGCACCAGGGGAAATTTAGATGGGAGCTTAGGAAAAATTTCTGCACTGAAAGGGTTGTCAAGCTCGACAAGTTGTTGAATAGACTACCCAGAAGAGTAGTGGAGTCACAATCCCTGGAAATGTGCAAAAAAGTGTGGATATAGCATTGGAGGAGATGGTTTAGTGGTGAGCAAGGTGGTGGTGCTGGGTTGATGGTTGGACCTGATGACCTTAAAGGACTTTTCCAACCTTAAGGGTTCTGTGATTCTCTGATTCTATATATGTATTGTCAGATCTATCCTGGAAATTCTCTCTTGATCCTATTGTCCAGGAGGTAAGGATAAGATTTCTCTCTTTCTGGCCTCATTTTTTGCAGTGTCATTGTAATTAAACCAAGAATGGTGAGGGTGTTTTGCTTAGAGGAGCTCTTCTTACACAATGTGTTCTTGATGAACACAAAAGGGAACATCTGGTAGACAGATTACATAGGCAATGCAACTGCATTTTATAACTGATCCAGCATGGATGAATTTTCATAATGCATTAGTCACTACTGTGTGAATTAAGGTGGGGAGGAACAATGGATGCAGGCACAGAGAAGATGAGCACAGATGTTGTGAGGATTCCATGGATGACAGGGATATCCAGGGGATATGGCCTGGGGATATGGATATGCCTGATGGCTTTCTCTGAAGACCTCCTGTGTGTAATTGTTCTGTACAGTGAGTGACTGTGTTCTGACTTCTGTTAAATTTCTCAGAGGACCTCCTCTGGGTATTTAGAAGATGTTACTGCAGTGGAACATTCTCTGGCTGTATTTTTCTTCTTTGCACTTTAAATCTTACAGGACCTATTGTTTCCCCAATATGTTTTACCAAGTCCTTTCCTTCCTAAAGGGAATTCTTCCTCTGATCATTTCTAAGAAAATACTTCATATCATATGTTACAATCAAGTTTTTCTCCTGGTTCTATTGGTACACTGCCACTGAATTTAACTGGACCACATTGGTGTAATTGAGAGCAGAAGACTGGTTCCTTTAATGTTTCTGCACAAGTAATCTGTTTCTCCAATCAGGATTTTTTTCACTGCTTGGAATTTCTTCAAATTTGTCAACATCTTCAGGGTAAGGAGGTTCTTCCAGTTCTAATACCACCTGAATTCTTTTTGAAGCACAGAACATGTTTCCACAGGCATGCTATTAATTATGGATATTTCCCTAATTCCACTTCTGTGAATATTGTCCAACAGCCACATCTGCCTATCCACATCTGGTACAAGTAAAAAAAGGTTTGGTGTTTTCCATATCAAACATGTAATAATGACCATTTTGCTTTTGTTCTTATTTTTAAATCAAAGTTTGTAAATCCTTTTTCACATAATCTCTTAAGCCTTATAATATTGGGCAGGATGAGGCAGTTTTTTAATTCCTTACTTTGCTGTATTTACTTTCTTGCTTCTGGACAAGCAGTGGTTTGAGGTCTGAGACTTTTCAACATTTTCTCCATTTGGAGCTAAAATAACCCATACATAACTAGAACCAACAAAGTTATACAAAACTTTTTCATAAGTGGGATGAGTTGGAACACCAGGCATGGTGGGCTGCAGAGGCTGTGATGGCTTTTTGTGTCTTTCCATTTGAGGAGCTCAATGCAAATGATTCCCTGTGAGCAAAGGGAGCATTAGAGGCATTGTGGAGCTAATGGTCAAATTACTTTTCAAGGAGTGTAATTTTACCTGTTCCTCCTCCCAGCCAAGACACAAACGTGTATGTGCACAGAACCCTCTGAACTGCTGCTTGTGCCAATCTCCTAATTGCATTTGTACTTACAAGTTTGGAGATTTGAGGTAACTGTTACAGTCCTGGCTCAGCTTCCCAGTGAAGTATTGCTCTTCTCAGACTGTGGTTTCCTAACACAGGTGGGAACAACCCTGGCTCCCTTTTCCCCATGTAGTTGCTCACCTCAGTTGCTGCCAAAGCATGTTAGGGAAATCAATTTTTTTTTCTTTGTATTAACCATTTTGATGGCGAGGAGGAAATCTCTGTAATGGCTTCTTTTTACAGAGAAGAAAGGGCAGCAGCTCAGCTGAGTGAGCCTGTCATCCTCCCAGCTGTGTGTTTGAGACAGAATTTTAATTTGGGCATGTGCAATGAAATAAGGATGTTTTCAAGAAAAATCTGACCGTGATATATATGATACAGAATGATAAATCATAGATTTTTAGATACAAACACTGATTATAGCTCTATCAAAGTAAAAAGAGTGGGGGGGGGCTGTTGATGTGACCTAAATTTTGCCCTGTGAATACCCCTGTAATGTGTAAGAGGCTTTGCTTTGCAGAAGTTAAGTGCAAAGCAGAAAGTGTAATTGAAGCCTGATTCCATCCAGGCTTAACTGTCTGTGCTGGTCCAGAATGCCTGACCTGAGCAGCAGAACCTGAGTGGCCATCACAGTCAGCTGGAAAACAAGACCACAGGAGGTTATGAAACAGCTCCCATGGCTCTCATCCAATCCCTCCTTTTGTTAATGGCATAAGAATCTTTGAAAAGAATCAGTCTAATATATCCCAACTAGCACACTGTGAAACACTTCCAGTCCTGGCTGGATTAAGAACATGCTCCTGGTGCTGCACTCAGCACTGCTTGTTCTGTCAATCAGTGAATCAAAAACAGGAGGCAGAGGCACACGCACAAACCTTGTGATGCTTAAAAAATGGATTAGAGATTAATGAATTGACTCTTTCAGAATCACCTTGTTTAGCACTGAGTTTTGAACCCTGACAATCATTAGGGACTGGTAATGAGACTTTTATAGTGAGGGTTTTAAAGCTAAAATAGTCTGTACACCCATGGCACAAGAATTCTCTAACTACTTTTCAAAGCACCCACAAATTTGTTCAAGTGAGTTCATCCTTTGTTTAACTGGCCCTTGTCCCTCTAAACCTCAAGCATTACATAAATGCAGAACATATTCGGGCAGTTGTCATGTGCAGTCAATAGGTACCTTGACTGTGAGAAGGAAAACCACTTTTTTATGTTTAAGTACTTAAGAGGATGGCTTATAACCAAACTGTGGTAACATTACAGCTCCCTGGAAGACACGGCCTCTAAGTACTTCTACGTGACATTTATCCAGTTCCACCAGGACACTTTAAATCAGCTGTAAAAATCTCAAAGTATCTTAAAGTCTAAAAAAAACCCCACTATTGACCCTTTCATCCATATGACTCATGGAATGCTGATAGTAAATGAAAAATACAGGCCAGAAGCCTTAATCTGTGGCCATAATGCCACACAAATCCTTAAGGTAAAATTAATGGTTTAACAAAGCTGCTTAACAACAGGAAAATGAATACAATACAAACACTGATGAATGGCAACAAATTTGGTAGTGCAAATAAAGCTTAGGCAGGATCCAAAACCAGGTTTAGGGTGTGTACTGCTCCCTGTGTGTGTCAGCACTGAAGCACTAAATATATTAGGAATTGTGTTTTGGGGGAGATGTCAAACAAGATTTTATGGGTAAAATAGGACTGAAAAGAAAGTCTGTTCCAGCCCCAAATAACATGATGCTGTATTGGGTTTGTGTGGCAAGGTTTTGGCAGTGGGGGCTGCAGGGGTGGCTTCTGTGAAAAGCTTCTGAAAGTTTCCCCTACAGAGCCAGTTCCAGCAGCTCCAAGTCAGAATTTTTATTCAAGGTATATCTTTGTATTTGCTGGGGATTTCAGGCTTGCCCTGGTTGGTTCACACCCCTCTCACCCACCTTTGTGTAAGAGCTGGGGTTTTCCAGGCAGATCAGTGAAGTATCAACATTTAATAAGATCTACTAGAAAAGTCTGAAACAATATAAAAAATGTGTTCCCAGTTAAAGAGGCAAAATCTGAAACATCCACTAATTTGCATCTGCCTGGGTAGATGTAGGTGTTGAATATAGACCTCATTAGTAATCAGCATTCCTTATTAATTTGCTTCCTTCACTGAAAGGAAGATAAAGTTGATGAGGTGCATTCATGTGCAAAGGAATTTCAGCTTTGCTTATAGCAAAGAGATGATCCATCAGAGCTACTGCTGTCTTTGGAGGAGAAGGAAACAGATTTTTCCCTCTGTGCCTGGTGCCCTCCTGTGGTTTTTATGTTCAGCTACTTGGGAGTGAATTAAACACATCAGAGGCTGAGTCTTGTGCTGTGGAAAAGCTACAGAAGAGTTTGTCTGTTTAGTGTTTTTTGTGAGCACAGGGTGTTCTGGAAAGCTGGAATAGAGTTTTCCATACAGCCAGTTGGATTTGGATGTGCAGACTCCCTGAGGTCCCGAGCTTAGACCAGACCATTTCTGCCAGTCCTCACACACTGGTGAACCTGACTCAGACCTGACTCAGACCTGGCTGCTCCAAGGGCTCTTGTGACTAAAAGGATTTGTGCTGGAGTCACTGCCTTCTGCAGTGGTCCTGTTAAAATGCCACCATGGATCTAGTGGCACTTTTAAAGAACTAATGTTAGGTCAAATTGTTACACGAGATAGGGAACTAAAATGTCAAGGATTACTTCTGTCAGGAAATGGAGTTTAAAACTTACTTTCCCAGCTAACCTTGTCCCATTTTTCTTCCAGCTACAGCTGCAGAATGACAAAGAAATTTCTGTACTTCATGCTATAAAACCTATGTAGGATAGAAGAGTCTTTGCACAGCACTTCTGAGTCTGTCATTAGACTACTTCTGAATTACTGATCTAGAAATTCCACTTTAAAATACATCATTTAGCCACAAACATTATGCAAAAAACCCTTATATAGAATATTCCTTACATGTCCGTGTATTATAATAATTGGCTCTTGCACAAGCAAGAGGTGAAGATTGTTGCTGTGGAGGTGCTGGTGGGGTTTGGTGCAATGATTTTTGTCCTGTGCTTTCTAAAGGTACTTGGCCAACAGCATTGCTGGGAACACTGATCTGAAGATCTCCATAAGCTTTGTGTTTCTTCTTCTCCTGCTTTTCCTACAAATTCAGAATCCAGCTGTAGCTGTGACTCCATCAAAAAAAAAAAAACAAAACCTCCAGAACTTTGAATGATTCAATATTGTGTGAGTGTTGATGGTTCCTCCCTTTCTTTTCCTCTTTTTCTTCCTAAATTCTATTTGTGTACTTCTTTGAATTGACTTTATTTAAATTTATTGCACCTGGGAGTCACCCAATACCAGCTTGTCTGTGAGCACAAATACTGAACAAGATAAAGGATAAATGTGGAGCTCTGTTTTGACAACCTCAAGCCTTGCCACATTTGTAGGGCATCCAAACACACAGGAATTGCACAGGACTTGGCATGTGGTTTATCTCTCTGAGCTGTTTGGGCATTTTTTACACATACACGTGTATTTTTTTCAGATAATTTGTACTGAATTTCTTTGTATGATCTGTTCAGTCTTTTACCTGACCAAAAGCAACTCCAAATATCCCATGCAGGTTAATCCATTAATCCCTATGTGTGAATCAGAATACAAGAACAGGAGAAGTTGAAGTACAGAGTTTTACTACAATGTAGAAGTGGAATGTTTTTAGCATTTATCAGTTTAATCAAGCAAGTGAACACACTTGGTCAAATTGAAATATCTAATTATTTATTCACATAGAAACCAGTAAATTTTAAGGTTTTTAGCACAAAACTTGTTAAAAAAGAAAACAAGCTATGCCATATAGCTTCTTTACCCTCCATAAAATGGCATCATTGCAGTTAAAATTACAATAAAAATGAAACATTCCAGATGACATCAGTTGGAACACAATGTGACAGATATAATGAGAAAATTCTTGTCAAAAATTTTAACACTAGGAAATACCAATAACTAACACCCATATTATCCACCTAAAAATCAAGAATATTTGAGTAGATCTTGGCATAAAAGGCACAAAACACAAAGCAAAGCATGCTTGTGTCATTTCTCACACAGAAGCATTGACATTTGTGCAACATGGAAAAAGACCAGCATTTTTTCCAGACTCTTCCAATATCACAGATACTCAGGGAACAGATCTTCCCCTTAATGCCAGCATGTCACTCCCAGTACAGAGGCAGTGACTCCAAAAACTGGAATACAGAGAAGGGAACCCATCTGAACCCTTGCAGGAAATCTGAGCTGAGGAAGCTGCTGCGGCTGTATTGTTGAAGTAATCCAATCCACTGCAGCCTTGGAGTAACACACCCACGGGCAGGCAGCACTTGTGGGAATTCTGAGACTGGCAGGAACGTGAGCAATGCTGGAAACCTGTCAGGAGCACAGGGCTGACTCTTGCAGGATGCCAGCCTCAAGTGAGCATTTTTAAAAAAGGTTGAGTCCTTGAAAGGAAGGGCTCTTCCAAAGAGGGTGTTGCCTCTGGCACAGAGGAATGGCTTTGCTGATGTTAAGGTGTTTCAGAACTCTGGATCAAAGATCCCTGGCATTTCCAGGCTGGCACACAAGCCCTGGCAGCAGCCTGTTGCTATATTTCTATAACCAGCCTGTCCTCATCATCACTGCTCGTGTCATCATATTCCACCCTTGTTTGTTTCCTCATCATCTCTAAACCTCTCTTTTTGTATGTCTTGGGGGGTGTTGCAGAGTAACTCTTAAACTCAGGGGATCTGAGAGTCACTGGGGGCTTTTTTAAGGTAGCAGTAGCAGTTCCATGTGGCCTTCCATAGGGATTGGGCTGCAGGTGGGATCTGTTCTTGTCTGTGCTTCCGTGCAGCTCCAGGAGATGCTGAGCTAAGTTTGCCCTCTGTGAGTGCTCCCTGCTGGGTAACTGAGCCCTCGTGACTGTCTCAGGAACAGACTCTGCTTGGGATCCAAACAAACATGAACATCCTGGCTGGGAACTGGGAGCTGAGTTTTCTGGGGGAGGTGAATGTGTGTTTTCTTCACTCGGAGCCTTCTCCCTTCCGGCGGCCCGGATCACCGGCTCTGATATTCCAAATATTTGGCTCTCTGACACTACCCTCAATATGTTTTCCTGGCTTCCTCCTGGATGTAAGCAAAGAGGAGCAGCAGCCTCTGGGTTTGTGCTGTCAGGTTGGTCACCTGTGCCTGTGTTTGTAAATTCAGGACAAGACCCAAAGGAAGCTGCCAGGGGGTCGCTCCGAAGGCTTGGCCGGGCTTGCCCAGGCAGGGACGGCTGCAGCACGAGGGGCTGTGACACCCAGCAGCAAATGGCCACGTCCCTGCTGAACTCCTGCAGGCATGGCTCAGCTCTGGAGGAAAAGGAATGAGCTGTCACAGCGATTCCCAGAGGAGCTGTAATGTTCTGGACAGAGGCGTTTGTTCTTGGGTGTTCCCTGATTTGCCCAGAAATGTCCTGTAGGAATTAGGGGGGGAAAAGATTTACAGGTAAAGTTTTCAGTCCAGAGCAATTTCATGCGAAGGATTCAAGTTTAATTGTTATTTTAGCTAATTCTAACATTAGTAAATTTTCATTTTATTTTAACCCCCAAAAATACCTTTAACACATTTTAAAACCCTTTAACCAAAATCTGTGCTACAAAATAGTTTCACCTTCAACTTTAAAACAGCTAAATATAATTCAGGTTTTAAATAACACTTCTTTTTTCTGTTAATAAAAAATAATACAAGAATTAAGTTACAATACTTACTTTTTTATCAATTTTGTCTTTTTGTTTACCATGGTTTAGGTTTTCATTATGGGAAGATATTCCTGAGTTATTCTTTGCTTCTTTTTTCCTTCTGCAAAGTTGTTTGTCTGAGGTGGAATATGATGTGTCTTTTTGCTGGTGTAGATAATTTTCTATTGAAAAGAGGTTGGATAAACTTTGATTTTTATCACCCCCCATGCTTGAACTTGTTACATTTCTCATTATATCACTGAAATAATATTTTCACACAAATATTCCAAATACTTACCTTGCATCTTGGATTGAGGAGGATGGCACTTCTTATGCTTATTAAATCTGGGGGGTTGGGATGAGCATCCCTTTCTCACAGCATCCAGAGCTCTGTTGGGAAAACAGGGCCTCTTGCTCAGCCGGTTCATTTTCAGCTGAGCAAATCCATGGATGTGCCTCCCTCTGTACCTGCAGTGCCAGGGGCAGTGAGGGGATAAACAAACATGGGAGATGTAGGAGCAGCCAGAGGAGAATAACACCACCTCATCAGTGCACTAAAGTCTAACAGCAATTTATTACTGGGAAGGAGATGTTTGTTTATGTCAACTCAAAAACAAAAGCTGGATTTTAGGCAAGAGACCCACAATTATTTTATTATCTTTCTTTCTCTGTAGGATTCAGTAAATCCTTCATTTTCTAAGAGAAAAGGATTAAGGAATAAGAGATCATTTTTCTTATATTGGAATTTTAAAACAAAATACTTCACAAAGACTTGAACCACACAGGAATCACCTGAGGCTGTGTGGTTGTTGGGTTTTTTCCTTTTCACTTCTTGAGTGCTACCTGCTCATTATCACTAAGGGACCACATAAGGATTTTAGTTATTTAGCAAACCCACACCGAATAATCCAACTCTGCTTTACTTTCTACTCTGAACGAGTGACACTAAAGTCCCATCCCTAAATCAATAGACAGTCACTCTCCACAGAGCAAGATGTAAATCTAAAAGGATGCACTTATTCACGTGTTTGGTGTATTAAATTAAATTAAATTACATTTGGTGGTTACCAGTTGGTCCAGTTACCTACTAATAGGCATGACCTGAGCTTTCAGGACACTGTACTTAATTAAATCCCTGCGCTTATTTGATACAAATAAATTTGATATAAACAAATTCTGAGACTAGCAGGGGAAAAAAACACAACAACAAAACAGCACCTGAAAATCAAACCAGGAAAAAGCCCCAGAAGAATGTCACTCAGCTGGGTGACACAGACCTGAGCCTTCTATTTCTGTTCTTATGACCCTTCAAAATCGCAGCGCTGTTTGCTGAGCTGGACACGGTGATTAAGTTACTGACACTGATTTGTCCTCAAGGGAGTCACTCTGTCTGATTTTGGTCATGAAATAAAGAGGGGTGTGTGCACACAATATGTGTTCCTTACTGAAGCAATTCATCAGGCATCCTGCTGCCCCACACTCCTGAAAGATTAGAGGGTAAATGTTCCACTGATACGAATTCCCATTGAAAGGGGGGAGCTGTGCTGATTGAGACAATGTGCCCTTGATAGTTTTATGCTCGAATTCTTCCTGCTTTTTTATTTAAACCAAATGATCCTTTGAACTACAGATGGTTCTGCTAGTTGGTGTTAAACTTGATATTTATTGTGCTGCCTTCTCTGGTGAATAGCAGCTCAGGATATGGATCTTCCAAGGACAAAGAGTCTCACGCACTGCTCTGAGCTGGGACAGGATTAAAAACAGAACCATCTTGGTCCCCTTCAAACAAAAGTAAATGCTGACAGTTTTGACAGATAAGAGTAATTTCTAAATCATAGAGAGGGCCAACTGACCAGGCATCATCTTTCTGTGGGATATGTCTGGTTTGCTTAGAGAAGTCTGTTGCTAATAGTAAACAACATATTGATATTTTTAGAGTTTACCTTTGGGGCCCTGCTGTGGTACAAGAACAGCTCTTTCTGAGAGATTTATCTTTTTTTCCCCCAGTTTTGATAAGGTTGAATTTTGGGCATGACTTTTTGTTTTCTGTGGAGTTTTTACACACGTTACAACAAAATTATATCTATATATTATATTTATTATGTATGTATATATAGTGAACCTGAAAGCCATACTTCTTACCATTTAGGGGTGACTTTAATCCTTTTCTGTTTGTGGCTCCTCTTGAGTTTATTTGTTGAGAGTTTTTCCTTTTTGCAAACTACTGTTTTCTTCTTTTGCTCTGAAATATTTTTGAAAGAACCACCGGGAACATCTGAGCTTAACTGTTGAGAATATTGGAAAAAAAGCAAGTACATGAAACTGAATTACATTGACTGAGAAGCTGGAAATCTATGCACTTTTTAAATGGCACTGAACAGCATGGGAGTTAAGTAGCACAACTCTGTGTTTGAGTCCTACTCTAAGTCAAATACTCATTTAGAATGAAAACAGATGCTATTAGAGAAAAATATTTAAAAATCCCCATAAAGGGGGAAAAAATCAAGAAACAGAAATTCTCTCTTCTCACTATCAGCATTCTGAAAAGTGAAAGAAACTTAAATATTCACACAGAAATATATCTTTCTGATGCATCAAATATAGACTTATATATAGACTTATCAAATATAGACTTATCTTATAAAAATATAAATATTAAATTCTGTATCAGCAAATGCCTATAAATGTCCATAAATACACTTCTGATAATTATTTAATTTTCCTAATAAGAGGGTGGAGGTGGGCTGTCAGCCAATAACACCCTCTTGACAAAGCAAACAGAATTATTAATATTACCTCCTGCATCTGGTGTCCTTTAGAAAAGGATGAAACCAACGTTTTCAAGCTCGTGTTTGTCAAGCCATATGCCACAGTCTTGCCAATATTTCTCATTTTGAAAATGGAGATGTCGTATTTGGACAGGGTGCATTCCCTGCTGGGTTCCCTGTGCCAGGGGGGCATGGAGGGGTGGGCAGAGGCTGCAGTGCCACCCTGCTCCGAGGGCAGAGGGAGGCTCCTGCTCAGACAGCACCAGGTCAGCCGCGGCTCGGCGCTCAGCGATGGGAAGGTGCTCTTGGAGCCTGGCACTGGAGAGGTGCCAGAGTAGCTGGTCCTGCTAGAGTGGGGCAGCACTGGGAATCCTTTACAGTGAGTGCTGAGAGTGTGGCGGTAGAAAGTGCCAAAAGAATGGCAAAAATAAGTGGGGTTGTCTCTTGAGCTCTGGGAATGCTGCAGATCCTGCAGCGGTGCTGGGGTGTCCTTCAGGATGCATGGACTTCCCGCTCTGTCCCATCCCAGGATTGTTGGCTCTGCACCTTTGCTAGAAACTGATGTCTTTATCAAAGAGTCACTTCCTGAGCAAAAGTGGGGTAAAGCTTTCCTCTCATCTTTGATGTCAGCAGATATGAAAAAGCCACTTGTATACACAGAAGTAAAGCAGATTTTCTTCTTTGGAGTCTGTATAGAGCAAGTGCTTTTACTCATCCACTTCTCTTCTGTTTGCCTTTGATAATTTAATTTATTTTTGTTCTGTTTGTTCTTCCAGTCCTCTCTTGCAATATCCTGCTGCTTGAAGTTTTGGTTATGAAAGGTGTTCTCTGCTGTGGTTAAGATATTTGTGGTTTCTGAGCTGACTGGTGAACAGAATCCAGGAGTTTTCCAGTTTGTTTGAAGATTCCATTGGATTTCTCCTTTGCCAGTATTTTGTCTCACTTCAGATTTTAAAGGGGACCAAACCACATCGCTGGAATGAGAATGGAGGGATGTGCTGCTGGAAGAGCAGGGTGGGGTGGTTAAGGAGTCTGTCACAGGTGTGCCAGGTGTCATCTCCTGTTCAGATTGAAGCAAAGGTGACAGATCTGAAGCTCTCTTGTCCTGGGGCAATTTAAGGATATATTTTGGAGAGAAGGCATTTTGTTGTGGGACTGGACTTAAACAATCAGATTGCAGATGATGGCTTTTAGAACACACGTCCACGGCATTGTCACTGGGAAGTGACACTTTTGCTCCTGTTTTTACAAGACATGTTTTGACATCTCCATCTGTTGCATTGTGCAAGGCAAAAGAGTTGGAATCACTTCCCCTTAATTCAGACCCTAAAAATCCCACCAGTGAAGCTTTTGGGATACCTGCAGGATGGGAAAGAAGATTGATGTCACAGTAATTGAGAGCTTGTGTGGGAAGTTTGATTGTTTTCCTGTATTCCACATTCTCAGTACCTCCAGTGGCTTCATTAATTCCTGTGCTTGATTTTTGCTCCTCTGCTTTAGTGGAGAATTTCTCTGGAGCTGTGGGAAGAGACTGAGTGCCAGAGCAATGGCCTCTCTCCGCTTCACTTGCTGCAGTGGTTTCACTACTGGGACTAGGGCAGGGCACTGAAATCACATTTTTTGTCTTTTCTACTTCGAATTTCAGCTTTTTTCTTTCTGATGGTAGAGTCTGGGATTTCCCTGCAGTTTCTCTGTTGTTGCAAGGGACCCAAGGGGGTATCAGGCCATGCTGGCCACTTTCCTTAGTCCTGTGATGGTTCCCATAATTGTGTGCAGTGCTTTTACAATCTAACTCAAATGCACTGGATTCTTTCCCAGGGCCTGGTTTCTCCCAGTTGCTACTCTGTACTGGCAAGCACTCCTCATTCCTCCCGTGGCTGCTCAGCTGACACTCAGGATTTTGAAGCCTGAGCTCACCAGTGCTTGGAGCCAGCAGCGTGCTGCTGCCAGCTGTGCATTTCTCTGTGTCACTGCCACTGAGCTCTGGGGAAGTTTGGCTGGTTACAGCTCCTGCAGTTACAGAATGTGATGTCTCCATTAGGTTGGACATTCTGTCTGCAGATTCCTCAGAGGACACATTCTGCAGAACACAATTACCATCAGCAGACATTCTCGATTTACCCATGGTTGGAGCTGCTGTCGCAAGGGAGGAAGGACTGTCAGTTGCAGAGCTCCTGACATCTCTTTCCTCAGTTATTTCAGTGCTGCTGGCTGATTCCCTTGAATTAGGATTCAGGCTTGTAATATCTGTAATCTTATTCTCTCTTTGTTTCATTTTCTTGGCATTTTGACTGCTTTTCATTTTTTGGTAGATTTTCTTAAACGTTTCATCTCCATACATTTGCCATTTTTCTTGAGAGAACATCTTCAGCTTCCTTTGATTGTGTTTCTTATTTTTAGCACTGATTACTTCTCCAGCCCCAAGCTTTTTAGTCCCTTTCAGCTCCTCTGACAGAGAAGGATGATCAGCCACATGGCTTAGGGGCAAATCATCCACTGCTGTTTGTCTGACTAGAGCTCGGGGATGGCTATTAGGGAAATCCACTGAACTGGCAGTGAGATCGTTGCTAGGCAGCAAACCAGCAGTGCCTGTGTTTACAGAGTGCTTACTAAGAGAAAGTGGTTTTGAGCATCCTGCTTTGTCATGCACCATCCTCGCTCCCTCCACAACAGGCAAGGAGTTGCTCCGAGTAACAGGCACAGTGTCGATTGTTGTGGAGAACTGGGTGGGAACTGAATGGAAAAACATTGGCTTGCATTTCTCCAGGGGTGCAAAGGTAGATTTTGCTGAACAAAGAGAAAGATTTTTTTTCCTATTTACATCACAAGTTCTGATATCAAAATGGAAAGAGTCTTTATATGTGTAAGGCATTGGAAGGTCAATGCTTCCCTGTTTAGAAAGGACAGTTTTTCTGGGCCTGACATTGTCTAACTGGGTGTCATCCACCACACTTTTGTTGTGAGAAATAAGCTTTGAGATGTGTTCTTCCAGCCTCTTTTTCTCTAGCATCGAGGCTGTAGCTTTATCAGCTGCCTCTGGTTTTGCAGTGCTTCTGGAGGCACACCTTGGGCTGCTGAAGGCAGTTTCACTTTCCAGTTCCGTGCTGTGCTCGTGGAGACTGTGCAAGGGGCTGGACGATGGCATCTGCTGCTCTGTGCTGTCGGAGCGCGACAGATAGCCCGAGTCAGTGCTCTCACACTTCTTCAGCTTGCAGTCCAAGGGTTTGTAATCCCACTGCCTCTCTGAAGAGGTTGCCTGCTGCCTTTGCAGCTGAATGTGCCTATTGGCAGTCGGGGTTCTTTGCTCCTGCATCTTCTTTCTCAGACACGGACCATTTGGCAAAGCTCCTGGAGATGATAAACTTTGAGGCTCTCTTTCAGGAACCCCCTGAACAGCCTTTGAACTCAACAATTGATTTGTTGCTTCTTGATTTTCTGAAGTAGCTGATGAGGAGCTTGTCCCTGGCAGTGAGAGCTGGTGAGATCTCTTAGAGTCTGTTGCTGCACTGGTCTCTGAACTGGGCTGTTTGATTTGTATCCCCTGGTCTTCACTGCTGCTACTCAAGGCCTTGCTGCCTTGGGGAGAGGTGGTGCTCTCTGCTGATCTCTCATTTTGCTCTGGTCCCCCGGTGATGTCAGAGTCTGAGGGCAGCCTGGTGTTGTTGACGTGTGTTTGAGTTCTCCTGTGTTTATACAAGTTGCTCTGAGTTTTAAACGCAATGCCACAGGTGGTGCACGGAAAGGGCCTCTCTCCCGTGTGAGAGCGAATGTGTTTCTCAAGGACACTTGGCTTCAAACAATCTCGTCCACAGTGTTTGCAGATGTATTTCCCAGATTTTTTTGATTTTCCCGGGCTTCCAATAGCTGCTTTCACACAAGAACTTGGCGACGACAAAACTGGTAAAGTGCTGACTATGCTCAAGGTCAGACTTTGCCCAAGCTGTTTCTGGAAAAGCGGCTGAGGCTGCTCCGTGCCTTCCGGAGGAACGAGCGGCTTGAGGATGAGGGGGACGCTGCCGCCATCGAGGTGGACGCAGCTCCTGCCGGCCACCAAGGGCCCGTGGGGCTGGAAGCAGCCCGGCTGGACGGGCTGGAGCAGCGGGATCGTCAGGGCCTTGAGGTACAGGGGCTGGGGCAGCGCCTGTCCCCGGGCAGGCTCCGAGGAGCCCCGCGGGGCAGGGCCCGGGCCGGGGTTTGATGGAGAGGCCGCGGGGCCTGGCGGGCTCTGGGCCTCCATGCCAGGGCCCGGCTGCCATCAGCTCACGGACCTGCCGGGAGGGAACACAGAACAGGCACGGTCTGAGGCAGAGATAACACGCACATGCCCACCCTGGGCTGGGAAAATGAGCAACTGAGAATATCACACATGCAGGCATCATAGAGACAATCATCACTTCCTTTCCCAATTAAATTGGTTCCTCTTTCATTTTTCCTCTAGGAGTTACAGTTCAGTGCAGTGTAAAGAACACTCAACACTGCACTTAAAACCACTCCTACAACCTACACTGAGTACCCAAAGCACTGCAAACAAATCTGAGCTTCAGATTTGCAAATGGAGGCTCTAAGCACACCAGAAATAATAACATTTTAGTTTTCTGGAACCATATTTCCATTACATATTCATATCATGTTTTAAAATTTCATTAATATTAACGATTTTTAATACAGAAACACAGAACAGTTGAGGTTAAAGGGGACCTCAGGCCTTCTCTAGTCCAAACACCTTCTCACAGCAGAGTCAGCACCGAGGTCAGATGAGGCTGTCAGGGTGTTCCCAGTCTGGTTTTGAAAACCTCTGGAGATAAAAACTACACAGTTTTTCTGGGCACCCAGTTCCAAACACAGGACATTAAACATGCCTGCATATTATCTGTGCTTCCCCAATTTAAGGGAGCTAAGGCAAATCACATTGCAACAAGTGGAGTAAAATGAAAATGTGTGAACAAAATGAAACTCATGTCCTGTTTTACAAGTCAGATTTGAATAAATATCTGCAAAGTAGAAAAGATGATATCACAGCAAAATAGTGTGAGAAATTAAAGCTGGCTTTTGTGTAGATGAAATTAATTTGCTATAATTAATGGAGATACTATGGTGAACTGCTTGTTTTTGATACTTTCAATGAAAAATGAAAACATCTTCTTTTTTAAAAAGTGAACCTATTCTTTTGAAATCTATGCTGATATATGCAGGGTTGGTGCTGGTCCAGACTACTTATTTCAGCAAAAATTTGTAGTGTGTTTATTTCTTTCTTAGAAACAAAGGGGGAAACTATCAAAATAAACAAGGTGAAAATTTTCTTTCGAAGAGCTAGAGGCATAACCCCTTGTAATTACAGTTTGGGTGAAAATCAGGTGATCTGTGAATGTTTATTTGATTCTTGCTCAGCCATGCTCACTGGATGCACTGGCTGCTATGAATAATGGGTTGTTCTTGTGCAAACAGCCATTAAAAACCCATTTGGAATAACATAATCAGTGGCTCAATTTGAAATCTGCAATTTGTTGCTTTACTTCATAGTCTCTAGTGGTGCTTCTGTAACTGCCTTGGATCATTTTAATAGGTTATCATTACTGGGAAACAGTAAAAGAATTGCTTCAAAATGTGGTTTGAAATTTTTACTGATTCCATCCAAGACAACAACGTGTAAATGAACTGATCTGTGCACAGCAAAATGTTAGATTTTGCCTTTTTTTCTTTCTCATGAATGTTATAAATTAAGCTCAGTTATCAAGCATGGAGTTTTCTTACACACTTCTGACATTTCTATGTGGAATAATCACTTAAGTGGCTTTTTATTATAGTAGTGACTATAATGATGAAAGAATGGTCAAAGAATATGGCTTGTTAAAGAATAAGTTATTATCCATATTGTACAGTGTGGTTACCCCTACAGAATAAAAGTGGAATTCTCTAATTTCCAAAGTGATGTTATCAACACTTCAAGTCCATTTAAGATGGTTCCTAAGTTATACAGTCACTTTTCAATTTAAACACAGCATACAATAAGGGATGAGACAATGATACCAACTAAGTATGCAGCAGTTTTTCCAAACTATTTCTTTAAAAAAAGTTTAGGGGAAAAATATGCTGCAGAGAACAGACAGCAAGAAGAAAAGTGAAGCCTAAACACCCAGTAGGAAGAACATCCAACAAGTACCACATCAGACAGAGCAAGGCACCATGTCTTTGCTCCCCTCCCTCCCCCAGAGAGAAGTGTGGAAATACGCTTCCACATATTTCACATTTCCCCACCAGCCTGCTCCAGGGGCACAAACTATTCCTCTCTCTGGTTTCCTCCTGGCCATGCAGAGCTGATGGGCTCTTCAAGGCCACCACAGACAGATGTTTTTCATAGGAATCCTGTGGTTCCCAAGTACAAGATGCTCTGTAATTTCACTTAATGCTGTTAAGTTTCTGGGGTCAACAACACAGCCTGAGACTCATTTTGGTGTTCTGTAATGCTCTACAAAGAAAATACCTACGTGGTGACAGAAAATTTAAAGTAAAGTTTTAAATAAAGATCAACAAGTAAGCTAAAGGTGATACTTATGTACTTTTAAGAATGTAATAACATATCTCTACCAGGTGTGGTAGTTTGCTGCATTTCTCAGCAAGAAAAAATACTTTCTTCCTGAGTGAAACTGCCATGACTTGTATTCTACTGGGCAAATACTATCAGACTTTTCACATCTGTTATTTATATTCCAAAAAAGGCCACTGTATTTCTTTGTACGTTGACAAAAATAGCTTATCTCAAAGTAATTCTGCCCCAAGGCTGCTTCAGGGTAGTCCTTGCCTAACGTAGAACTTCCTCTGTTGGTTTTGCCCCGGGCTCTGTTACTGAGCATCCACCCCATGTTCTCAGCTGTTTGTAACTTGTGGCACTGAACTACCAGCATAAGAACTTGATCCTAATTAGATAAGGAAAATTTTCCAATAAACAAAACTAAATGCAGGATTTGGCCAGCTCAGAATTTTCTAAATTGATTTCTTAAGCTATCAGAACTGGTCACTAAAATTCCATTAAATGCAATTATTTTGTTCCTGGTTTGAAATTCTAACTTCAGGTGAATGCCACAGGCAGGTCTGTGGAACACTGAAAAGTGGAGCAGTTTCAGAGAAAAAATCATTGTAGCAGAAATTGTCTTAGTTTATAATTATAAAGTAGTTTAATACAGGAGGTTGATAAAAAAAAACCTCATTTTAAATCCTGTAAATTCTATTTTTATAGACTATTTCCTGAATTCCAAATATTTTAGAAAACTTCTTTCATTTTGTCAGCACTGTTGTAATAATTTTGGACTACACAAAAGATTTTTGTCTTCTGCATGGCACATGCAATGCTCATCTGTCCATCATTATTAACCAAATCAATAGCTAAACATGTAAATACTTATTTTCTGCACTTTCATATCATTTTTTGACACAGCACTAAACAGAGCATCAGTCTCTAAGCAGACTCAGAGCTCAATTGCTCAGTGCCCACCCTGGTCTGCAGCTATAACCTGGAGGCATGACAGAGTTCCTTTATTTTTGTAACCCCACAGAAGGAGATTTTCAACATTCTGAACATACACAGTATATTCAATTATACCTTTTTTTAAAGCTCTGAGTGCTCCCTACCTTAAATACCAGGGAGCAGAAGTGGAAGTCTGGAAATAATTAAGTCTTTAGTCTGGAAATAATTCTAGTTCACGTACCTTTGATTGATCCAGGCATTTCAGTAAAAAATTCTCATTTCTGTCAATACTTGATGCAAGCAGAGAGAAACGAGGACAAAGACTTGAAACAGATTAGAAGTAGGAAGTTGGGGTTTTCTTTTTTTTTTTTTTTACATTGGTGTCACATTAACAACCTTCAGAAAACAGGAAGAGTTGAAACAGAAGCAAATGAAGTGGCATTTCAATCTCTCTGTATCCTTTATCACTATTTAATTAGGGAGCTCTAAACAGAATCTTTGAAATGTGGGGGGTTTTGACTCTGCTTTCAGTTGTATTGTCCTGAAATACAATGGTAGGGTTTTTAACTTAATCCTAAAGCTAATTTTCTTTTAACTTTATGGTAAAGGGCTCTCCTAAGATATGTTGGGAAAGAAAACAATGGTGGAGAGAAGACACTTGGCACACATAAAATGCTAAACTTATCCAGCGTGGGTGCTGTCCACCAGCTTCTTCTGATGGTGCCCTGTGGGACAGCAGAAAGCAGGAACCAGGTGGAAAAATGCCTCAGGATTGTTAAAAGTGCTTGGGTCATGCTCAGCAAACCTCCATAAACTTGTGGAAAGCTGCAGGGAAAACAGGATAGGGCACAGTCAAGTGCAGTTTTTTAAAAAATTCTATTTTATTTGTGTGTCGAGTTCCTAAGGAGTGCTCAGGTGACAACACAGTGAGCAGCACTGAGGGGTCCTGGCAGGGGCCACTCTTCTTTATGCAAAAAAAAAAGAGTTTTGTTTCACATAGGGACTGGGATGGCTGCAACCTCCTCTGCTGGTAGACTGTCAAATCCCAAACTGGAATATGCATTCCTAATAATGTTACAAAATTGCCATCTCTGGCCTGTGTAATTTCCTTAGGAACACCATCTTTTGGAAGATACAGTTTTATTTTCAGTTTTATTTTGTTTATTTTCCCTGTGATGAGCAGCTGCCCAGTTCAGACCCTGCAGCCTGTCCCTTGCTGGGGGGTGGTGAAACTGTAATGTTATAATTGTCCAATATCCACTTCAGTGGGAGCTCTTTCTTTTAATAATTCTGGTGATAGACTAATGCCAGAGGCCTCAGTGGATTTTCATTTCAAACAGCTTTATTGATCCTGGAGAGTTTTGCCTGCTGTTTGGATTGCTTTCCATTTATTTCTGGAGCCCTGATTTAGCAGGCCTCTAATTTTGGTGGTGGAGAAATATTTCTGTCTTGTTCTTCCCGTCTTTCTTGCCTGTCACGTAGTTACTCAAGGGGCAGAAAAGATCTTAACAGGACCCAGGATTACTGCTTTAAATCCTCCTGGTTTCTCCCATACCCTGAAATGCTCCCAGTAATTGGTAATGGCACTGCAGACACTTCAAATCTGTGAATCTAGAAAATACTTGACATTCTGAACTGCTTTACAGTGACTCATGCTTCTGCTCTACAGACTCAGTCTGTCCAGATGGAGAGAATTACATACAGCAAGTAGTTTCAGCTCTGCTGGGAGATACTTTCCTAAAGGAATGTGTTCTCACCTCTAAGTGAGATCTTCTGGAGGATTACTGCATGCTACAGTCAACAAACCAACGGGGAAAAAAGATGCACTTCTTAGAATAGAACACTGGTATGAATCAAATCATACAAACAGATGATTATGGGCATTTTATATAACCAGTCAAAATTAGTTTGTCTTCAGTTTGATCACATTTCTGGAGCTCATTATATTTTATTCCACTTTGAGACTGACTATTATTAAGTTAAGGTAAATTTACTTAAAAGGGACACTTAATTTAAACAGTACTAATAATTGCAGCAGTATGCTGGATCCTGTAACAAATTGAAAACATGTATAAGCATTTAAAATTCATTATTTACATCACTCAGTATCAAATTCCAAATGCTAAAACTGCAAACTGTTTACCCTGAGAGGCTTAAGGAGGCAATAATTAATTAAAGCAAGTTACAACAAAAGCAAGTGGCTGTCTGGATATTTGCCACCATCACAGAGGTTTCAGGGCTTAGCAGAACCTTTTGAAACTTGATCTAAAATCTCTAAATCTTGAATAAGTGACTCTGGAATCAGGGTTCTTCATAGCATCCTGTGATTCTTCCCATTATGTGGATGAACAGGCTGCTGTAATGGCTAGAAGTATCAAAATACAGAGCACCAGCATTACACTGCATGATTTCTGTTCGAAATGAAGTAATTTTTGTTTTCTCTTTTCTTGTGTTGCTTCCTCAGTTGCAATCTCTATGCAAGATTATTTATATTCATTTAAATTCAAAATACCGTCCTGCTCAGAGAAACTCATCTAACTTCAGCTGCCTCAATAGGCAGCAAAGTGTCAATTTAAACTGTGCTCAAAGCTGAGCCTGCTGAGGTGCTGCACAGGAGGGAGGTCTGGGGCTGCGCTCCTCTCTCAGTTCCTGTCCCCTCCAGCATCTGAGGAGTTAAACCCACACACCATTGGTGCACATTTCTGAGTCCCAAGTGGAAAAGGTCCCACCCCAGGTGTTAAAAACCCTGCATCCTTCAAAGACACCTACAGAGTGTTGTCAGGGGTGAGAGCAAGTGAAAGCAGCAATAAACATTCCTCCCGTGCTGGTGAGGAAATTGATTCCGAACATCCTGCAACTACACGTTTTAAAGAACTTTGCAAAGTTAAATGAAAAGAAAGTCTCTTCCAGGATTGCTAATTATTAATTTTTCCTGTGAGGGCAGTGATGCTGAGAGCAGCACACAGTATCTTACTGTCAGAGGAAGATGCAGACAGTGGGATTATCATTTCCCTTTGCTCATGCAACACTGACAGCCGACACAACTCCCTTGACAGACCACACAAAACTTCTACTTCAATCTCAGCATCAAAAAGTCACAGTGAACCGTAGGGTCTGAAATGAACTTTGTGCAGGTACTTTAAACACTCTTTCTGTGATGGATGCAAAATGTGTGTGAGTGTACCCCAGGTCTGGAGATTTTTATTTCTCAATTTATCAAACAAAATGGAACTGACACATTTCCTGGTTAGCTCAGAAATGACTGTTAATCTCGTTTTACTTGGAAACTATTTCTGCCTTTGCTCTTTTCTCAGTTTGACTTCCTATCTTGAAATGTCTCATAACAGAAGTACCAAGTTCACCTTTCCCCTTGTTCTTGCGGGCTGTGTCTGATCTCACAACTCTGCCAGTTCCACCCGCAGCCCGCACGCTGCCGGTACCTCCTGAGCAAAGTTGGGAGCCTCAGTTCCCTGCAGAATCAGGCTGGAAGTGTTTCATTCCATCATCTCCTGACACCTTTAGAGTCTCTCCATGGTCACATCTCAATTTCTGACTTTGGGAAATCTTGCTGCCTGGTACAAGTCATTGTTCTGAAGTTCTGCCCTTCTTAGTGCGTTATTAAAGTACAAAGCCACTGGAAAACCTGCTGGGGGAACTTAGAAATTCTTGTACCTTATCCTAAGGACGAATATTTTTGACACTTCTACAATTGTATAATATCAGCAAAGCTGGTTAGGTTGGGCTTTTTAAAACAATTATTTCTATAAATATTGTGCCAGAATGCAGTATTAAAATATTTTAGGGAGAATGGGATCTGCTTTACCTTCCCTTTGTTCCAGAATAGCAGCAACTGCTTTTATCATTATTATACAGTTTTCTATATTTCCTATGTTCCTTCTCTTGAATATCCATAAATGAAAACATTCCAAAGGCTTAAATCAGTAAAAATATTGTTACCTAAAATACATTTTAGTGTGTAAGTAAACACTGTATTGGCCTTTTTGACCTCTTCATGCAATTTGTATCAAGAATATTTCCTTTTCTACTTCTTACACTGCTACTTTTCTCAGCTCCAGCTACAAGAAATGCTTTCTAGTTTATTATATGTCTCTAGTTTAGATTCACATCACTATTTCTAAAAAGAAACATACCTAACATACCTATTTGTTTTGTAACATGCTTGGTGGCTTGACAATGAGGAAAAAATAGGATTTTTAGTGCTTAAAAACCTCAAAGGATTTCAATTCTTTTATCCTTTCATCAAATTTGCTCCTGTGCATTTCCCATGTTAGGAAAGAGTTAACAACCTCCAGCCAGCAGACTGCAATCAACAGGTTGCTCTAACAGAAAAATAATAACCCTAATCCATCTTTTAAAGTTTAGAAGGTTGGACTAAATGATGAAAAAATACCGATTAAAGCCCTCTGAAAAGCTGAAGTGGGGCCAGAACTGAAATGCTTTGTGTTTTATGAAAAAAATCTTCTCGTTGCTAAGTGAAAGAACCACCACAATTAAAAAAAATAATGTAACTTTAAAATTTCTGTCTTGCCATCTAGAATTGAATTCTCTCTCTGCCCATAGAAAATGACAACAAAACACTTGCTAACCTTTAGGTGGCCAATTCACAGGCAGGTGGAGAGGTTCAGGTCCCTGGAATAGCGTTGAAACAAAAGAAGCATCCTGTTTTCTTTTTTCAGTGTCTTTCTCTTCTCCTTTTTTTTTTTAAGCATTTGAACAGTGAAGGGTGGGTGGTGGGGTGTGTGCAGAGAGAGCAGGGGGTGCAGGCAGCCCACGCTGCTGTAGGAAGAGTTTTAATGGCCGATGCTGGGAATATGGTTTGCCTGCTACAGTGTCTGCACTACTGCAGCTCTGTGTGTGGGCGTAAAGAAATGACACGACTGGGTTTCAAACCATTACACTGAAGATTTGCAAACAGTTAAAAAAAAAAAAAAACACACCAAAACACACAACCCCATCAGGCACAAATGAAAAAATATTACTTTTCTCCTTTTATCTCTTTCTAAGGTTTTTTTGTTGCTTTGTTTTAACTTAGCAGATGTAATCTAGTCAAGTTTCTTCCTCAGCCTCTAAAGGAAAAATAGATAAAATTGAGTATTTGGGAAGGTTTTATATTTTACATAGTATGAATATTTTGTTACCATTTTTTGCTGCTATTTTTTAATTAATCTGCAGGAGCTTGTGTTCCTGAAGAGTATCCAGATTTCCCCAGTGAAAGTCTTCAGAGGACATCTACATTTGTGCTTTAGGACATGCTAAATAGGTGCCTAAATCTTGGTAGCACCACTAGCACAGTACAATAGACAGAGCAGCCACTCCACAACTGGCCAGGCAGGACATCTGAGCCCAGGACTATTCCTTGAAAATCCCACAAAGCACAGCCAAAAAACCAGGACATGCTGGCAGCCCACTTTTGTTCAGCTGTCCAGCAACACCTCAGGTTTACTGGTCTAAATTGGGCAGAAAACAGACTTGAATATTTGTTGTAACTACTGGAGACCAACAGGAGTGAGACAAAGGGGCTGTTCCCTGTCACATCATGGGGAATGAGGGGAAAATGGGATTTGAGCTGATATAAAAGTGCTGACACAAGTGACAGGGACTAAAACAGTTATGAACACACTGCTGTTGGGAGGGACAGGTTTTGTCAGAAAAGCAAGAACACTTCTCAAACATATTTTTACCACAAAAAGCGAAAGACAGACAAAACAGTTTTAGAAGGAAACTTGAAAACTTCAAGGAATCTTTATGACTTGGCTTTCCTTGATAGTAAGGGACTGACACTTGATAAATGTGTATCTTCAAGCATGTTGAGAAGAGACAGCCAGGTTGAAAATCTTGGGCAGAAGGCATGTGCACTGTGGGGTGCAGGGGTTTTGGTGTCCATCTTCTCACACGTCCAGACGAGCCCCAAATCAAGCAGGATTTCTTTGGTGTCGTGCTGACAATGAAAAGCAGAGCAGCTGCATGCACAGGGACAGGGGAGGGAAAGGGGAGGCTCTGGCTGGTGCCCCGTGGCTGTTCACAGCAGGGTACCCTGGCAGTCATTCTCCTCCTCACCCAGGCTGAGCAGCCAGAGCTGAACATCAAACCAGCACAACTCAGTGCCACTAAAACCAGCAGGACTGCACTGGAGGGCTTCAGACTGCTGATCCCAGGCTTTGACAAAGACTGATAAAGGAGTTAAACAGTGAATCACCCAACAGTGGATGAAAAACAGTCCTCAGTTCTGTGTCTGTGTGGTAAACCTCTCAGATATTGCCATTATTACACAGCAGTACAGCATCACTTGGCACTAAGTGGGGTCTGGCTACTGGCCACAAGAGAAACTTAAATTTTTTTTTCCATGTATACACTAGCAGCTGAGGTCAGCTCCAGGAAAATTTTGCTGGAGAAATATCTGTGTGCTCAGCTGATACAGAAAAGTGAATGCCTGGGGAGACAAGAAATGTGCCTGCCAGCAGGGTTCCATTCATGCAGACCCAGTGCCATTGCACAACCAGATGTAGTCTGCAAGCTGACATTGCTTAAATCAATTTGGTAAAACTGGTCGTTTTCCTGGCATTGTAAACTTTTTTTGTATGTGGATAGAAGTAAAAGAAAAGAACTACAATTTTTTTCTATTAGTCTTTCTCTAAACTCTTAATCTTTTTGTTCTGCTTGCTCAATGAAGACCCTTTTGGCCCAGTTAGACATCATGCATTATTAATGAGTGGTATCAGCTCAATCTTTTATTATCATTCTTTTTCTTTTAATTACTATTTTCCTGACTCAGTTTGAAAAGTAACCAAATACACATCCTGCAGCAGTAACTCTCAGAGGGGTATGTGTGGCTCATTTTTGTCTCAATATGACATGAACATCTATTTCATGACATTGTAGCTTCTGCATTTCCAAGTCACCATTCCTCCATGATGTTGGTGACTGTGCTGCAGGTGAAGTAGCACCTGGAAAGTCTAAATGCACCCAATCCTCTTCTGAGGACTAATCCCCATGAAGAATCATTGTGTAATATGGATATTGGTTATCACAAATAGCAATATTTCTTTTATAGACATGAACTCTTAAGTTTGAATGCACAGAAATCATGGTTGCCTACACATCTTTCATTTGACCATCTCCAGCACGGTACTTAAGATGATTGTTTTTTCCCAAAGATCACAGCTTTGTGAATTGGCAGAATGTTTTAAAGTAACTATTAAAAATCTGGAGGAAAAAAATTGAATATATAAAAATATTCCAAAAACCACATTCTTTTAAACTGGACAGCCAACTACCACCCTCCTATCAACATCACATAACAACTACTAAGATTCATCTGGCAGTTTTTTCTGTTTATTGAGCCAGCAAGAGCTACCACCCAAAGAGGAGTATAACCCTCACAAACTGGTCAGGCCATACCAAGAGAAAAAAACTTAAAGACAAAAATGTGCTTGAACAGCAAAAGGGAGAGACAAAGCTTCATTAGAAGCAAACATGGGTCTCCTTGCCAAAAAAGTCAGTTCAAGGAAAATGAAAAGAGAAGGCAAAAGTAATGGATCCCATAGGAAAAAGACTCAAGGCTGCTGAGAAAGTGCTAAGGCAGCCACAAAGTTGAAAAGGTTCAGCTGGTTGCAGACACAACCTCAGTTTCACTAAGAATTGAATTTTTCCTTCAAAGTACTTGGGTTCTTTCCACAGCCCAACTGCAGGGCTGGACACTCACCCAAAGGAGAAAGGAAATAGAAAGTAAAGGAAAAAGTCCAGCCTCAAACCATCTTCCATTAAAATCCCATAGACCTTTTTCCAAATGTAGTTTCAGTGTGTGTTAGGTAAGGCTCTAAATGCTGAATCATCACACAGTTCCATTTGGGGCTTTATTTGGTTTGGGTTTTTAGTATTAATTCACCACAAGCAGGTATGCTGAAGGGTTGTTTTATGGACTAATTTACAAGGATAGCCTAAAATCCAAGAAAAATCTTGGACATCAGAGAGAAAAAGCAGATGAGTCCAGCTTTGCTCCTGAAGTATCAGGTGATGGGGTGGGAATGAAGAGCTCCAGTTCCTCCTCCTTGCCCACATCTTCCTTTTGCTGACAGCTGAAAGGTTAAAAAGTGGGGGATGCTATGGTGCCTTGGCCACACAAGAGATGATGTGCAGGAGGAATAGGAAGGGTCTTTCCAGGTCCTATAGGCTCCAGGATTAATGAGCTGTAGTTTTTTCAGACGTATCACATCACAAACATGAATAATTTCCATTATGACACACTTAGAAGCAATGTAGCTTTCAGAGAAACAGCACCTCCAACTCGAAAAGGCAGCAAGGTTCAGTGGTTTGTACGTGCACAAACTACAGATGTATTCATTTTTCCATCTGTTTCTTATTTGTCACAGAAAAAGATATAAAACAGATAACTCAGAACGACTGACAGTAGTCAGAAATGTTCTAAAGCCCACCAAGTACACTGACTTTAATGTGTTTTACAGAAAAAGAGAATAGAATTTGACAGGGTCATTGATCACTTGAACCAACTCAGCTCAACGTCAAAACCCATAAAAGGCAGCATCAGTAACTAGAAATAGAGAAGCAGAGCATTCCCATCACTGTGACCCCAGGCCAGCACCAGTCACCAGTAACGCCATGGTCCTCACCACTCAGACTACTCAATTCTGCATTTCTTTTTATTTTCCCCATAAGTTTCTATGTAGTTGTGTCTTTTCCCAACATGTTGTCAAGGAAACCCTACACTCCTGTAGCTCAGCATCCAGCTCTTTATTGCTATTGACACCCCAAAATTTAGGATTTTGAACCAATTGATACACTTTCCTTCCCATTATGAAGGGATCCTCACTTATACCATAAGCTGGATAGAGTTAAAATGAGGCCTTTTTTGAAAGTTCAGCTCTTCCAAAATGCCTGGGAGAAACTTGCCAATTAACTCTTCTGTTTATTATTTTATTAATCATTTTACAAATCAATATTCTATTATGCTCTATGCTATCCACTGAAAAATAGCCCTGTAACCTGACTGGTGTCTTCTCATTTAGCTCTGTCTCAATTCCACTCTTAGGTTGTCATTGAACAAGGTTGAGTTCCTCTGACAAACAATATTTTGTGAATTTTGTGAGAACTGCCAGCTAAATTTCAAGTGACAACCATTAAGTTGCAGTTGCACACTGCTTGTACCTGTGTCATAGTTTTATCTAAGAGTTGTACAGATTTTCTCTGGTGGAAGAGGTGCTATATATAAATGTATATATGAACACTGAATTTAGGGTGCACTGCAGCTCTCCAGCCCCTGGGGGTGCCCGGTGCTGTCCCCTGTGCCCACACCGAGCTCATGTGGAGCACATGAGCCACATCCACACTGCAAAGCACCAGGGCAGGCTCAGCCCTGGCACTTTGCCTCTCCCCGGGGGCTGAGGAGCTCTTCAGCTTCCACACAACACTCCCCTGCCCCAGGAGTGCCCCAGGAGTGCCCCAGGAGTGCCCCAGGAGTGCCCCAGGAGTGCCCCAGGAGTGCCCCAGGAGTGCCCCAGGAGGGCTCCAGCTCTCACACAAGCTCCAAGGCTGCAGCTCTTACCCTGAGAGCTTCACGCAAGGATAACTGCAGGGCAAAGGCAGGGAATGTCCTGTGGAGGAGCACTCCTGGCAGAGGGAAGTTTATGGTTGCACTGGACTTGGATTTCAGCTGTCTGTCATGGTGAGAGGTATTTCTGTTCCTCTCTCCTTCGGGTCTCATGGAGCTTTGCTTTTATCTGTCGTCAAGGAAACACCAGGGTTTTTTCCCCTTGCTCATTAATGTCTGCATTTTTGTTTCCATAGCTACAAAGGAACCTTAGTGTTTTAAAATAGCAGTAATTGGATTACTATGACTTTTTCAAATTTATTGACACCATTAATGGCTCCGATTTTCAACAGCAGACACCGAAATTGTATCAGCAGTTTTTCAGCTATTAACATGTTATCTCCTTGTCCTGAAATCCTGGGTACATGCTCAGAAAAGTCTTCAGCAGCCAAACACTCACTGCAGCCAGACTCGGGCTGCATACTGGTGCTCTGAGATTACTGAAAATAGTGAAAAAATCTTTACTTGGATTACTTTCAATTTCTGATGGTCTCCTGCAAAGGAGTGCACAGGTTCTCTTGTGAATCTGCTCAGCATTAGCACATTACAGATCCTTTGTGTTTTGACACCAGGGAAGAATTTGTACAGCCAAGGATCTGGGCAACTCAGGATGCAGGAACATGGGAAAAGCATGAAGAACTGAGAGTACCAGCATTGTTAACAACTGGTATTACTTAGCAGGGACATAATTGATGTTTTGAAACAAAAAGTGACACTCCTGCACTATCTGTGGCTCTACTGCCACTGCCCTGAAATTGTTCCTCTGCTGCCTTCTAGCACTTTCCATTTACCTGTTACCATTGCCTATCTGAGTGCTCACAAAGCACCATAAGTGCATATCTGTACCCCTGCCCTTTCTTTCCTGCCCCTCCTGCCCCCAGCTGAGGACAGAAAGCAGCTGAATTCCCTGCATGGGTGTCCCAGCAGCTGTGTCACCGCTCCTTGTGCTGAGCCCCAGCCAGACACACACTGCAACTGGAATCAAATTAACCAACAGTTTAAAAAGTTGTAAGAGGTGGACAGACAGAATGTCCAAACACCACCTCTTGTTTTAGAAAAACAAGCTCAAGAGAGTCACCAGCCTAAAATCCAGGCATGGCAAAAAGGTGACAAGTGGCTAAACACAAATAAGTGTGAACAAGGAAGTCCCTTTAATCTAAAATATTAGTTCCTGGTTTTCATAATGGATTTCTGTGCATCCTGCAGGCTCAGACATTCTATTTCCATAGAAACAGTATCCTGTGTCTCTGAGGAGCTGCTGTAGCTGTGTGCTGTTATGGAAACAGTCCTCTGAACAGCTCAACTCGTGTCTGTATTTCAGTGATTGTGTTTGTAAAGATCCATTGCTAAATTATCCTTTCAGGATTCATTTTAATAAAACTAAGTCCCAGAAGTACATGGCAATTTAATAAAATCCTCAAGGCTTCTCCAGATGAAAAATATAGCAATGGAAAAAAATATACATTAGAATTACCTTGCCTTTTCAATAATTACCAACCTCTCCTAATCCCTACCATCAGCAAAGGTTTGGGGAAAAGATGGCTCCCCAACAATCATTAACAAAACTACCTCAGGAAAGCAAATTTTGATGTCATGTTCTGTGCAAGGGCTCCTTCACACACCCATCCTCTGTGCCAGCATGGAAATGAAGTTGAGAACATAAGAAGGTACAGGGAGAAAATGTGGCTCACATAACTGACCTGGGAATTCTCACATTTTAATTCCAGGTGAACAGTTCTTTGTCTCAGGAAAGCCATCCAAGGCAGATTTCAGAAAAGAGAACATGTGAGTTGGAAGCTCAACTCCCACTAACTTTTTTCCTGGGAATTGAGTCCTTAGCTGATCCTAGAAAATCTCCTCAACATTTTCATATTTGTAACATCTGAGATACTACTACTTCCATATTTCACTAGAGCTCTGTGGGCATGAGGATTTTGTATTTTCTTGAATAAAACCACCAAAGAATCAGGAACGCTAAAACAAAACAACTAAAAGGTGCTGTTTGGGTTAATAGTCAAATGTAAAGACCTTCCTGCCTAATTACATTGATTTTTCTATGTAGTTACTGCAACTTAAGACTGTAAATTCACACTTTTTATCTTTATCTTTTTTTTCTTTAATGAAAATCATCCACACCAAGAGGGTCCTTTCCAACCCAAACCATCCTAAGAAGGTTATATCCTATCTCTATTCTATTATCTCTATAATAAATTATGGCTTGTAAAGGGAACATTTCCTAACACTGAATATCTGAATATCTCTGATTACAACTCATAATGTATAAAGAAATCTCCCAAAACATAATGAATTTGTGAGCATAATTCAAACATCTCCACTGAGCTTCAGGGAAGCAGGAAAACAAAATCTACTCAGAAATGTGTCAGTTTTGAAACCCAGGTCTTCCCCCCTCTTGAGAGGGATGCAGTGATACCTCAGCAATATCATCATCATAATCATCTATTTTTTTTCCTTTCAAATCTTTACAGCCTCTTTTATCAGCAAGGATTAAGATATGTGACACTCTGAAACACACATTTACAAAGGGAACAAACATTCAGTTTGGAGTAAACAAATTAAATAAGTTTGAGTTGTTGCTGGTACTGGGTTGTCTCCAAGTTTTGTGATTAATGAAGCTTTGTAGAGGCTTTTTATTAATATCATCATTTTCCTTAGAAGTCTCCTTGCCTGCTGCCCCCCTCGCTGATGGTCCTGCAGCACCCACCCCTGTGTGAGTCCTTCTGCCCAGGAGTGTCCAGCTGGTCAGTGTTTGTTTCTCCTGTTCCTATGCTACTCATCCCACTGCACGGTTGGGAGCTCCTGGCTTTGAAGACACATAGAATGCACATCTGGATTAAAAAGAAGAGCTGTGCTCTTCATCTTGCCTTTTAAAAACCTTTACTTTTAATAATTACTGCTTTACAGTATTTTGTGTTTCAGAGAGCTCCTGATACTCAGAATTGTTAATCACTAGAAATTGTATATAAAAATTCCTCTTATTTCTGAGCATGAAAACCAAAAATTGACACTAAGAAGCCTGAACTCCACTTTTGCCATCTTATTAATCATGAACCTGCTGGATATCCTATTGAATCAGTGCACTAGAACTGATATATATGCAGCAACTTGGAAGTGGTTCCTAAATGACTTGATTTAGAGAAAAAAAATAATTGAGGTAGCTAGGTAGAAAGTGCTTTAATGTACACTATGCAAGGCCTAGATATGAAAAAATACGTTTTAAATGGTTTTGTAAGAAGAGTAGTCAATGCTAAAACTACTTATTCCTTTAAAAATATTTTTAACTTCAGTTTGTAGCTGTCTATTAACATTTTGGACTCTGTACTCATGTAACAGAGAACATATATACATCCTCAGGAGAGAGATTAATCCAAGCTGACTTAATCATACTGGGATAAATCTGATGATTTCTCAGTGTATGGAATTTGACTTTTTCCTTTTTTATTTATACACGTGGCTTATTCCTCTAATTACTGCTGAAACACTAAGTTGCAGACAGCTTCGTTTCAGCAGCACATTAAGTCTAGGCAGTGCAATGGTGAAAAAGCTGTTTTCTCCCAAAGGAGAAATTAATCTAATTAATCATCGCTAATGAAGCTGTGCTAATTAACAGTTATGGGGGTGGTGGAAGGCCTAGAAGAGTCTGAGGGCTGAGTCCAGGCTGTGAGGATTTTACTTGCAGTCCTTCACAAGTGCAACACACCCAGGGCTGCTCTGCAAATGGATTTTTAACTGCTCAGATGTTCTTGTAATATTTACTAAATTCTTAGACCCTCTTCAAGTCGTTGCATATGTTTGACTCAAATCTTCTTGGTCTGTGTGTAGCAGGTTTGTGCAGGCCTGTTAAATGTGTTTGGCTTTGGATCAGGACAGAATGGAGTTCTCTTGCAGGATTTCCAAGATTGTAAGTATTCCCACATATTCCTCTCACTTTTCTTTAAGTGCTGTAATATTTCACAGCTAAGTACATTAAAAAGCCCCCATGGCCTGGGATGTCAGACAGTGGCTACAGGAAATGCAGATTCAGGCATTTTATCAAGATGGACTCTGACAGTTTTGATCACACCATCTCATTGCCTTTGATTTTGATTTTTTTCTAAATGGAATCTATGACTTTGACATTAATGGAGATTTTATGGAGTCTGCTTACTTTACAGTTTAATATGTTATTAGAGCATACCATGAAAGAAAATACTTTTGTCCCAACTGTGCATGAAGAGTTACTTTATTTGCATGGATGATCCTTGCATTATGTTTCCATCTTAAACTCTCCTATTTGATTAATACATTTTATTTCTTTTCCTTTTATAGTTTATCCCTTAAGTTTGATGAAATGAACTCATGAGAACCACTCAGAAGGCTGTTTGGAAGAGAGAAGTGTTTTCAGTGAAGCTACAAACAGGAAACCACCGGTGTCCAGATAAGATATTAAAAATTTAAAACTGTCCAAGCACCTCATCCCCAGAAGGACAAGGATCATTTCAGGTGCAGTTTTTGACTTCCATGCTTGCTGTTTCCCTGTGAGTTCTCAGGCCTGTCCAAACATTTCTTCTCAGTTTGGGGCTGGGAATTCCCACTGTCAGGCCCAGATGAGAGGCTGGGACTGAGCCTTGAGCTGCTGGTCCTGTTAAAGATCTGAGGACTGCAGTCCCAGAGAGGAGGTTTTGTGTTCTCAGCTGCTGAGACTGGATCCCCTCCCTGTAAAGCAGTAACAAATACAATCCCAGCACTAAGGACAGCAGAAATACTCTAAAATCCAGGATCCACCTGTTCTCTGGCCCACAAAACTTAGAAAAAAAATTTAATGGCTTGCCTTCACCAGAGCTGTGTGGTCAGCCTCAGGCACATGAAAGCCTACATGCCTCAAGGCTGTTTGGTTTATTATTGATTTGATCATTGTCTTGGTGACAGTTAAGATGTCAGCTCTGATGACTAAGTGGCCACTTCCATGTGGTACTTTGTGTATGACAAAGTCACAACTTTTATTTCCAGGTTGTGGTTTCTTTAAACCATGTCCAAAGATAGCTGATGGAGCACAAGATTTCTGAAACAAAGAGTTTGACAGAAATGTTGGACAAGGGAGCAAAGTCTGAAGACTGTGAGTTATGTTTGTGATTTAATACATAATTCTGACCACGACCTCTCCTCACTGGTCCTTCAGGCTTTGCACTGAAAGTTGCACCCAACAAATGTTTGAGAGCACAGTGTTTTTATAAGAACTGTTGTCATCTTTTGAATTACACAAGAATCACTGGGAGAGAAACATAATTATCTCCAAACAACACAAAATCATCAGCATTTTCAAAGTACTTTAGAATTTGTGGTTTTGTCTTTAATTGTGCTGTTACTGTGCTTGCTCATGAGTTGTGGGTGATAACATGTGATTATCATCTGCCTACTTGATCACATGCACATTTGTGATGCTTGCAAGAGCAAACATTATTGGCTGGGATCTGTCACATCCTCAGTGCCAGAGACTGTTTCCCAGACAACAGCACAGTCCCCTTGATCCACGAGCCCTGCACCACCGTGGACCTGTGCTCAGTCTAACACCTGCTGGCAGCTGCTGCTCCCACTCCCGACACAGACAAGATGTTTGTAGAGCCATAATCCAACTGCCTGAACTCTGCAAACCAAGGAAACTGCAGAACCTAAATTAAAAAGTCAAAATGAGTCAAACAGCACCTACCTTGTTACAAATTCTGAGTCAGTTTTTAAATTGAAACCAGATCATTCCTTGCCAAAAGCCATTTAAGGGCCATGTACTACCTGTTTAAGTCCTCTGCTGCCAAACATAAAGGCAAGCACAGCTGTGTAAGGTGGTAAATCATTTCTCTGTAGTAATTGGAGTGTGGTAAAACAAAAGAGCCCAGAGGGCAGCTGGAAGAGTGAGTGTCAGAAGCAGCTCAGGCCAGCTGGGTGGGATCCTGTGTGCAGGGCGTTTACATTTTGGATGTTGTCAGGTGGGCGAGGAAGCTGATAAGAAAAATAATTATTTGCATTCAAATTATATAAACAGTGCCAGAGCCTGGTTAGTGTAGGCAGTGTTAGACAGAGTGTTTCCCAACTGCAGGAGATGTATCACATGCTGGGTGAGGAAGGTATATGAGGCAACAGCACTCTGAAGGTGTGCAGCTCTAAGCCTCTTGGCACATTTTATGGCAGAAGAATAAAATAAAAAGGATCTGAAAATCAAATGGTTGTCCCAGATCATTCTATTAAAAATGCACATTTTTAATGTGACCTAACTTAAACTCAGTGTTGTGAAGGAAAGATAATGTCTGGGTTTGAATTTATCGGGGGGAAGGGAGCAGGATATTGGTGGGATTTGGGCAGGATTCTTCAGGGTGTGCAGGGGCATTTGGGGAAGGGAGAGATGTGAAATGGCAGGTAACAAAATCTCAGTCTCCCCTTGATGACTGAGTGGCTGTAGCAGCAGTGTAGCAGTTTCACCATCAGCAGTTCAGATCTCAAGCTGTCCTTCCACATCAGGTGGCCACAGGTTTCTGAAGATCTTATCACCAATTTTTTTTGTTTTAACTTGTTAAGAATTATTTCAAATGTAAATGGAATATTAAATGATTTTGTTTATTGATCCTGTGATGCTCGGGCTGAATACCCTGTAGGTTTGCAGAGGGGCACTCTGGGGTGTGCCATTCCCTCTGTGGGCACCATGGGAGATCCACAGGAGGATCTATGGGAGTTTTATACACTCTTCCATATCACTTCTGACTGAAACTCTGCCTTTCAGAGCTTCTCCAAGAAAAAGCAAATCCACGGTCAAAATGCAGAGGCCATTCTCTTTCCAACCAAAGCCTGCCTAAAATTTTTGAAACATATCCCTCCCTCACTTTCTCAAGAATTGAGAGCTTCTTCAACTGCATTCTGTGAATGATGGCCTTGGCTGTTCCATTAAGTACCAAAGGCTCTTATCTGACACTGAGTCACAGGTTCACAACAGGACATTTGCACTCTGAGTTGCTCTCAGGTTACCTGAGACCAGCTTTATTGAAATCACATCCCAGAGAGTTGTGCAGTGTAATTGTAGCTGTGGTGACCAATATCTGCAAAGGGGAGAAAAGCTGCTTCATCACAGATGAGGACTTGTGCAAACAGAAATCCAAAAGTCTGTTCTCACAGGGACACACAGGGAGTGGAATACACAGACAACACATGTGAGCCAGCCCCCTCTCGTGGTTTTTCCACACAGAAGGCAGGAATCAACTCAAACTGATTTCTTAGTAATGATTCAAACACCTGCATCTCTCCTCTGAAAGCTGATATGGTTAGTGGCATTTCACCTCTTCTTAGGGAGTGATAGGTATTAGTCTGAGGACAGAAAATTATAATATTTTAAAAATTTCATTTGTATTTCCTAGGCAATTTGATGGCTATTTCTGGTAGAATATGAAGGACTAAGGGAAGGGGATTTGTTGGCTATTTCTATGAGCTGTTTTTCCTCAAACTGAGGGAGGAAGCAAATACTACAGGATAAAAAACAAAACTCTCCTGGTCAACCGCTAAAGTGCAGAAACAAACACAGGCATTTGGTTGTCTTACACTGCTCTGTGTTACAATTGAGTTGAACTGAATTGCATGATACACACAAGTCAGTGTTTGTCAGTGGGTGAAGAACAAATGCACTGAACTGAGAGAACTGCTGCAGGTCTGGCTACGGCCAAGCTGGTTCCAGCATTGGCCAAACCAGCCCTGATCAGTTGTTCTTGCTCTGCAGCACCAGCACAGCCTCCCTGTCATTTCCCCGTGTCACTGACGGCTCGCTGTGCACACAGAAACTGAGGTGCTCGTTCCTCACAGGGCTCGCCCTGGCCACGTGAAGAGCTGTCCCAGAGCAACACGAGCAGCAGCCCCAGGACAGGACAGAAATAACTGTCCTCAGGTGGCCCCAGGGCCAGCCCCCCCAGCTCCCCAGCCTGGGCAGAGCTGCAGAGCAGCTGCACTGGGGCACTTTGGCAGAGCAGCTCCCCTGCCTGAGGCGCTGAGGTTTATGGAGCTCAGGCATGCTGCTTGCTGCATTCTGCTCCTTCCCCTCTGCCCTGGGACAAAGGAGGGCTCCAGGCCTCAGTGGTGAGGAATTTGGGACAACATCTGCTCTGAAGGAAGGTGAAGGGCTTTGGGCTGGGAGGCCAGATTGCTGAAGCAGCGGGGAGCACTGTCAGGACTCAACATCACAGTGAAACCGTTAATGCTTGCAGAGGAGGTAAAACTGGTCAAGAATGCTGATTACTTCAATAAAAACACATTTTCAGTATTGAAAGGGAAATATTTTTATTCCATTTATGTTTCACTAAAGAGAGAAAGAGATGCACCAAAGCATGTTAATCCCTGCTACAGTGTGAGCTCTGATCTAATAAATGTCTCATCATGGAAACCCATTTGTGCCTAACACCACTTTTCCAGAATGTTCTGTAATGGTGGCATTTCCCCATTGGTGTCTTCTTTAGATATTGATCAGAAATCCAGAAGGATCAAAATTACTTGAACAAAACTCCTATAAAGTATGGGCAAAGCTAGAGGAGTTGGTACCACCCTGCAGTGAGGTATTTCTGTGCTTTCTTTCTGTCAATAAAGGTATTTGTTTATTAAAAGCACCATTTGATGTGACCTTGTCATGCAGGGATGCATTATGACTTGCCAGGAATCAATGAAGCAATTCTGGAAGCACTGAAAAGCAGTTTTGCTATCCAACAAAGTTTTCTCTGAAAAGTACATTCAGGAAAATACAGCCAAGCCTGAGGAGGCTGATCCTGAAGTGACAGCTGATGAAAGAGTGTTCATAGCTGGGCAGCCACAAGGAATTGTACCATGGAAGTCACTGAGGAGGTATGTCTGGAAAAGAAAACACTGACAATTTTCTATCATTACAACTGCCACATTGACAGAGGGACTGGGAACTTGTTTTTCCAGCTCAAGAAAAGAGCAAGACTTTTGAATGGTTTTCATTAATATTGCCTGTGAATACCAATATTTCACACCAATAAAACTTGGATTTCAGATCAAGGAACTTGTGCTGTGTTACTGCAGCACAGCCATATTTCAGAATATGACAGGGGGGAAAATACACCACAAAATACAATTTTCTTAAGTGTAAAATACAGTAAGGCCTCAGCTGCCACGTGAAAAGTGCAGAGTTGTGATAAAGAAGCAGGGCAGACCCCAGAGCCCGTGGCAGGGAGCAAAGGAGGTGAGCTCAGAGCTGTCCCCTCCCACCCTCCTGTGTCAGTCCCCCGCAGTGTCACCTGTGCACAGCTCAGCTCTGGTGACCCACGAGGAATGGCACCTCAGGCTTGCATTCATTTCCTTTAAATGCAGCTTGAGTCACTGCCATTGTCACCAAACCCTTTCCAGGGTGGAATTCAGTGACATTTTGTGCCTGGTTGATCTCTGGGGCAGGGCTCTGGACAGGGGGGTGTTTGCTTTGCCAATGGACACACAATACCTGTATTTTTATATAATAGTGCAGGGCTGATTGGGTTTGACAATCTGGGGTTTTGGTACCCACTATGGAGAGCAGGAATGATCTGGATACGATGCTGGAGATAAAGAGACTTTTGGGTTGTTATTTCCTGATATTTATGCTTTTTGGTCAAAATTATGATGTTTTTATGAGGCTGCTTAAAGGGGACAAGTCACTCCTCCCTGCTGGCAAACATGGGTCTGGCAACACAAAATCTTCATGCCTCGTTGAGCAGATAAATTGTTTGGGACCCCAGAGCACTTTCCCACAGAATTCCTAGGGCAATTTCCAGTATTTCTTAGCCATGCCAAGGGGATTGCTCTGCCAAAATCTGAAACATAGATCACAAGGCCCACAGTTACATCTAGCAGCTGTGAGCAAACAGCCCCTGACAGGCACATTTGGACTGAGGAATCTCATCACAGGTTTTATATTCTCTCGTAGGCGTCCATCATCATCCTCAGTGATCATTCTGGTACTGCCTGGGACCTGACAAACTCAACTGACAGAATGTTTTCTTTTATTGCAGTTATTAGACAGATACTGACAACACATAGGGGTAAAGCTATTGGATTTTATTATATTATAATATACGTAAATAATTCTAATGTTTAGGATGTGCCACTTTTTATTCTGCAGTTACAAATGCGCATTTCATTTTCCTAAAGTCTGGCTGTATTATTTATAATTATGTTATTTCTCTTACAGGACAGGTTTATAAGTAGTTTCACACTTGATATCACTCAGATATAGAAACCAACTTTAACAGCCTCCTGTTAAAATAGCCTGAAGTTTACATGAGCAAGAACTGCTGAAATCTAGCTCCTAATTTGCACCATATGTTGGCATGCCTCCTTCTTGGAGATGACATTTTGCTTTGTTTCCAGTAGATAACTTTTCTTTTAAAGAAAAAAAAGCTGATGAGAGGCTCCAGGCAACCTGATGGATGAGGGATGGGTATCTGCTGCACTGTCCCTGCCTGTTTCAGGGTCACTGCCTTCCACAACTGTCACACGGAGACCTCTCAAAATGCTTTGCATTTTTAACATCCTTTGCAAAATTCTCCAGTTGCAACAATCTCTCAGTGGGTACCCACGCTCCAGTGGATTTAGAGCTGCCTCCCAATCTGCCGGCAATAGCCCCGTGCACTCTGCCAGCTCAGCAGTGGGTGAGCCACGCCCGGAATAACGAGGTGAAGGAGTCAGAGAATACAGGATCAGCACAGGTATGCCCAGCAAAAATGTGTTAGCTTAACAGCTCTCAGTGAAGTGTTTGCTACTGGCCGAACCGGGTGTTTTTTATTAAATAGCAGCTTTTCTGTAGCAGAGCTGCTGGGTTATGTTGGGGTGCCATGGGGATATTTCCAGCCGGTGAAAGCTCCCAGCCCGGCCGGGTGTCAGCCACGGCTCCGTGTGACACGGTCTGCTCCTGGGCAGTTTCCCGCTGAGCTTTTCCACTGAGGCCATTCCTGTGCGGCGGAGGCCGCTCCGCCCTTTGCCACCCGCGCCGCTCCTGCCGGGAGCGGTAGCGGGAGGCGCTGGGTGCCCGTGCGGGTGCGCCGGGGCCGGGCCCGGTGCCGCGGGAGCTCCGTGCCGAGGGCCGGTGCCGGCGCTGGCGG